>NC_056685.1:73102009-73710223 GCF_018350215.1 Panthera leo
TGATGGGGGTGTGCAGAAGGGGGTGTTCGGGGCTGCCGTGCAGGTGAGCGCTTTCAACTCCTCCAGGACCCACCCACTCCTCTTAAAACATAAGGGAACCCTTCCCAACTACTCTCCCCGCATTACTCTCCCTGTCCTCTTCCCTTGCCAAAGTTTAAGGCAGCTGTCCTCAGACTTTAATGCTCTATACAGATCTCCTTAGGATCTTGTTAAAATGAAGGTTCTAACTCAGTCGGTCTGGGGTGGGACCCGAGATTCTGCATTTCTCCCAAGCTACCAGGTATTGCGGATGCTGCTGGTCCAGCACGTATCTAAATCTGCAAGCTCTGGCCCTGTGGCATACACAATGCAGCGTTTCTGTTTCTCACAACCGCTGAACTGGTGCCGCATCGCCTTGCCACACTGTCTGGGTGAGGGGCCATGCCAGCACCACAACGTGATTAGCTGTAACACGGACCCCAAGGCTGTCCAGGTGAGACTGCAGTGAAGGGAACCATTTACAGCTGAATCATTATTGTTCCCGTGGGACACTGACTGGCTCTCAGTGTGAATGCAAGGTCTGGTCGACTTCCTCAGGGCATTAGGGCATCACTTACTTCACCAACGTGTATATTTTTAAATGATTTTCAACGCCAGACCTCTCCCCCCAACCCCACCCCCCAGCCAGGTCTCTTTCCTTCCAAAAGGGATCTGAGGCTCACCACACTTTTTAATTCTTCCTCTTCTAAACCAGGTTAAAAGTATAAAACTTTTGGGGCACCTGGGTGGCTCAGTTGGTTGAGCGTCCGACTCTTGATTTTGGCTCAGGTCATGATCTCACCTTTTGAGTTCGAGCCCCACATCGTGCTCTGTGCACTGACCATGTGGAGCCTGCTTGGGATTCTCTCTCTGCCCCTCCCCTGATCGCATTCTCTCTCTCTCTCTCAAAATTAATTAATTTTTTAAAAAAAGCTTAAAACTTTTACTGTCCTCATGGCTAGAACAGTCCATATAAAAACTCCCAGCACTGGAAGAAAAGTAGTCTTTAATATTAGTCTTGCTTTTACCTACCATCATCTCCCGCCAAATCCACAGCCCCTCTCTCCAAAACTCAGAGACATGTAAGCTGGTTGAGGCAGAATACTTACAAGAAAATTTAAAACTCCAATACAAGGGAATTGGACAAACTGTAGGAAACATATTGTTTTCTGGCCCGCCATCTTTCTCCAGTCCTTATCCTTATTACTGGTCTCTCCCTCACTCTCTTCTACCCCTTCCCCTGGTCCTACCTTTCCAAACTGTCTCCCCCTTCCTGTCTTCCCCCTCTCCACTTTTCCCTCATCTCTAATCTCCACTAACTCTCCCTACTCTTCCATCCCCTCCCTGCCAACTCCTCCGAAGGGAAGTATCAAAATGAGGTGAGTAAGGATTTAAAAACACAGAGAGCAGAGCGCTAGCTGGGGATGAGGGAAGGGTTGGGCAGCATGGAGAACCCAACTGAGGAGGAATTGAAAGTGTTACCCATCTGTGTGGTTAGATAGAGCTCAGTTTTGGGGGGTTTCCAGCTAGTGTGACAGAGAGCCAGTGGAGAAGGGAATTTTAGCATGTGGGAAAGAGAGGGGTTTTCAAGTGAAGGGCTTGTGACAGCTACATGGGATAGGAAAAGCAGCACAGTCCAGAGGTTCTCCATGACAGTAGAGGACAGGCACAGTGGCAATATCCAAGGGAGGAGCCTGGAACTGGAGGGGGCTGTGGTCAGTAGTAGGATGTCCGGCGGGTAACTGCAGAGGTAGGGTGGTGCATGCCAGCAGAAGGAGACAAGAGGAAGGATTGTCTATTTAATGAGAGCCCAGATGGAAGGAGACATCCCTGAAAGTGAGGAGAGAAGAATGAGGTGTCTGAGTCCCTAATTCAGTGAAAATTTTAAATATTTTGGAAAATTCAAAATTATCTTTTGTATACAAATGCATTTCCTAGAACTTTAATAGGGACTCAATATAATTACTAAAACACTTCACTGATCATTACTAATAATAAATTTAGCATATTTCCACTATGCCAGGCCCACACTAAGCCCTTTTTTATTAAATATTTCACTTATGGGTAGTACTATTACTACTTTACAGATAAGGAAATCGAAGTTCAGAGAGGGTAAATATTTGTCTAAGGTCACACAGCTGGCATCAGAGCCCCAAACCCTCATAGTCTGATTCCAGAGTCCTTACCCACCATGCTATATTGTCTGCCAAAGTCAAATGTCCACAGAAGAATGAGAGTATAAAAGGTAAAACCTAAGCAAAGACAAAAAAACTTGGAATGAAATACGCCACAATGTTACCAGAGCCTGTTCTAACAGTGAGACTCCAGGTGATTTCTTTACAGTTAATTTATTTTATGTACTTTCAAAATGGTCTTTAATGATTATCTTACTTTTACAGTAATAGTATTAAAATGAAAAATATTTCAAATGGTAGTATTATTATTCGAAACTTTTTTTGCGGGGGAGGGAGAAGAGTTGCATTTGTTTAAACCCCCAAGGTCATTCATTAATATTGTCCCTATTTCATTTAAAGAGCTCACAAAATACTTTAAAGGAGCAGAGGGACACCTGGGTGGCTCAGTCAGTTAAGCATCCAACTCTTGATTTTTTTCAGCTCAGGTCATGATCCCACAGTTCATGAGTTCGAGCCCTGCACTGGGCTAACAGAATGGAGCCTATTGGGATTCTCCCTGTCTCTCTCTCTTTGCCCCTTTCTTGCTCATGTGCTCTCTTTTGCTCTCTCTCTCTCAAATTAAATACATAAACATGAAAAAGGGAAGGAAGGAAGGAAGGAAGGAAGGAAGGAAGGAAGGAAGGAAGGAGAAAAGAAAAGAAAAGAAAAGAGAAGAAAAGAAAAAGAAGCAAAAATGTAAATATTCAGTCCCAAAGTGCACTTTTTATCATTAGATCCTGATTGACTTTCAACATTCTAAGGAGCAGAGGACCAGCACACCAGGTCTGATAGCATGCAATTATTTGTAATATTTACACATTAAACTAGGGAATGAAAGGGATGGTTTTTAAAGGCTGAGCCAGGAACAGGCAGGGATAAATTCTTTGTACAATTCCTTCCATTTATTTCCTCGTAGATAAGTCTAAATTGGTGCAAAGTTGCTCTTAAACTAACCTCACTGCTGGTTAAGTATTTTGTTTTGTCTAAGGAAAGAAATATGTCTCACTGATGACCAAATCAAATAATATCTAGTATAATCCTAAAAAAAAAAAAAAAAGAAGTATTGAAAAGAGGTATGCAGATAGAACTTGTCGGTTTAGTTAGTGCTTTAAGAGGTAAAAAATTTAGGAGGAGGTCTGACTTTAAATGAGGAAGCTGTACTGGTAAGAAAGAAAACTGTGCACCACCACCACTTCCTGTTTTTGCCTCCAGTCCTTAGAGGGGGTTGTGGGTTTTATGAGCTCTCCCTTTATAACTTGACATGTCCTCCTTCCTCTTCTTCCACTCCACAAGAATAACTAGCTTACTTTCCCCTCAAACCTAGATCCTTACTTTTGAAAGTGATGCCCCCTTTATCACATTCTTAAAATGTATCTCCTGAGTGACAGAAAAATGCCATATAACCATTAAATAAAGGTGTGTGCTGTTTGGGGTGGGTATTTTGGACTTCCACTCCAGCAGGAATGGTGGATCTGGGGCTTCATTCATACTTTCCTAATGTTTATTCATTTGAGAGAGAGAGAGAGAGAGAGAGAGAGGGAGGGAGGGAGAGGGAGGGGCAGTGAGAGGGAGACACAGAATCCCCAGCAGGCTCCAGGCTCTGAGCTGTCAGCACAGAGCCCAACATGGGGCTCAAACCTATGGACTGCAAGATCATGACCTGAGTCGAAGTCGGAGGCTTAACCTACTGAGCCACCCAGGCGCCCCTGTCTCTTTTTTTTTTAATGTTTATTTCCTTATTCTGTAACGTGGGAGTGAGCAGATGAGGGGCTGAGAGAGAGAAAGAGAGAGAATCCCAAACAAGCCCCACATTCAGGGCAGAGCCCTATGTGGGGCTCTATCCCACGACCATGAAGTCATGACTTGAGCGGATGTCAAGAGTCAGACCCTTAATAGACTGAGCCCCCCAGGTGCCCCCCCTATTATTCTGTTTCCATGGTAACAATGCACATCTAAAGAGAGATGGAAGAGTTCAGAGGACTACACCAGGGGCTTGTTCCCCTCCCTCCCCAGCCCCACCACCAATCACACTGTCATCCTAACAAGTTCCTTAGCCTCATGAGTTCTTAAGTTTCTTTACCTATAAAACAGGAATGATAACTAGGGATTGTTCTAAAGATCCCATGACACATGTATACTTTATAACTATCTTCTTTTTTTTTCTAACTCTTAAAAAAAATAAAAGCTATTCTCAGTCAGCAAGCCACGCAAAAAAAAGAGGCTGCAGGTCAGAAGAGGTTTTGGTCAGTACGTTGTAGTTTGCCAACCCCTGGCTATAGACGTAGATCACTGATACGAGGTACCTGATGTGAGGTGAAGCTTGTGGCCATAGAACAAAGCAAAACTAACTGGCCCACACCAGGGCGGTTTTCCACTCTACTAAACCAACTACCACTCTGAGTAGTAAAAGTTCAAGCTAACTCGGAAATCCCAATTTCTGAACTATGCTGATCTGCAGTGCGGATACACATCTGGGCTACTGCAACCCAGGAAAGTGAACGAAAAGGCCGTGTGCATGATGGAGGTATTAACACTGGTAAGACCTTAGAGAGTACACTTAAGTTGCCTCTTGCAGGCTACGAAAAACACAGTGCTACAAAATAGAGGCCATGCTCTTCTCCTTGGGTCCTCGTCCTTGCCCGACAGCAGGTGCAACTCAGCGTCGACAGGACGGAGCCCACTCTCTGCACATGCTCTTGAGCCCGCGTGCTGCACACACACGCCCACCTCTCTGGGGCCCCGAGAACTGCCTTCTTGGAACCCCTTATCAGACACATCTTAGATGACTCACCAACTAAGCATAACTGCTCAACTTTTAAAAACAATGGGTGGGACTCCTCTCCTACGCTTGCCAACGCTCTCCGTTTAGAAAAGAGGCACTCGTTTTAAGCACAACATTAACCACTTTCCTATTTCCCTATTTCTGAAAAGCTTCTTAATCCAATGCATTTCAATAGAGTTCAATGGCACTGCCACTGTCCTTTCTACATGTATTTCAAATGTTGGCAAGCCTGAATGTGCCACTTCTCCCCTTCCAGCATTATTATTCCCAAACAAGAGGCTCTGATGCCAGTGATTTTCCCTGCCAGCTGAAGGGCAACGATTTTCTCTTCAGATCATTTCTAAGGAACGGTGACTATAACTCAAAGAATTTTAAAAACAAGTAACTGATTGACAAGAGGGTAGATGAATGTGACTATACAGATGGGCCTCCCAGGATCACTGGAAGAGCAGGGCTTCCCTATTGACTTCCTCTTTAATCGCATCATTTTTATATCACAAGATCCAGCGTCGTCTCTCCTCAAGAGGCAAAGAACTGCCGGCTTAAGAGTGCACAGGGGAAGACAACTTAACATTTACAAGGAAGAACCTGATAAGTAGCCACGCAGACCATCTTCATTACTGCTAAGAGCAAAGTGACCCTCTTGGCGAGTGTGATTCATACTTTTGGGAATCTACATAAAGTAACGAAGCAATGGCGGTTCTTGAACGTGCAGAGTACATATTTGTGAAGCTGTGCTGCAATCTCACCCGAACTCATAGAATTTGCTGGAAAAGATGCAGACTTCAGAGCTATGCTGAGGCAGTTATGTAAGCCTTATGCAAGCCTCCTGATATCAGGAGAAGCCCATTTTTGGTGACAGGATAATAATGATGAAATACCTGTAAGACATGAACAGGACTTAGGGCACTGTGCTGATGGGTCTCTGGTTCCAATTCCATTTCTGTCTTCCTTTATGTAGGCGAAGGCCCCTGGAAGTCTGATCTTGGGTTTACAGAGATCCTTATATTTTAGATTTACCCTTACTGGCATGGCTATTTACTGGTATGTTTGTAAACACTGTAATTATAGGTAATACAATGTTGCATCTTTTTGGTGGAAGGATAATGAAAAAAACGCTCCACAAAGGTAAATATTAAGAAATAGACAGAGAGAATTCACCTACAATTGAGGCAAACACTCAACCACAAAGTGAAGGTAATTGCTGTAAACTAAAAATGACAATTACTGTCCTTTTTGCAAGTAGCAATTTAACAACAAATGCCCTTTTAGCAACGCAATACCAACCTCTTACAGTATTTAACAGCCTCAGAACTATTTAGAATTTTCACATGAAGGAGGCAATCCCAGGAAAGTAACCAAGTAACCACTTGGTGGTGAGTCCCGTGCTAACCTTGTTATTATCATTACATCTCCAAAGCCCATTCCAAATTTGAGGGTGAACTAAGGGTTTTGGTTGATATTTTCCCTCTGATAAGTCTGCAATAATTATGAGAGCCCTTGTTTTTCCCTAAAGCCTTGTTTTTTGTTTTGCAAAATCTAATTCTTATATATTCATTCATTCATTCATTCATTCATTTCAATGAAACTTTATTGAGCATCATCTTATATGCAAGCAACTATTCTAGATCTTGTCGGGGCAGAGGGGATGTTTGAACAAGGAAGAATTAGACATTAGTCCTGCTCTTGTAGGGCTCAGAGTTCAATTGGGAAGGTAAAATATATGCCTAATTAATGGAAGTAATACTTGTAATTAGAAAGGTAGAGATTACACTGGAAACACAAGGGAGGGAGAGCTTCCCCTGCACGTAGGAGGATCAGGGAAACATTTTTGGAGATGGCATCCAACTGGGCTTTACAGGCCTATTGGCATTCAGCAGCAGAGACGGGCACGGGAATAGGGAGGTGAAAAAATCAAGGCAACGAGGACAGTGCAGGTGACCTTTACAGAAAAGAAGGGGATTAGTGTAGCTGAAAGGGAGGCAATCTAAAGGGAGATGGGATTGAAAATATAGTTTGGAACGGGTGGCACAGCACCAACGGCTTATTCTCGCTCTCGTGGTCTAAACATCAACACTGAAAATCTGTTTTTCCTCAAGTTTTCTGTGGGCAAGAGGGAAGAAAAAAAGCCTTATTGCATTGGTTTTAAGTTCTCTAAAACACAAGGTTTTTTTCCAACTAGATTCGTCCCCCAAAAGGTAGAAAAGAGAATACAAGGGCACCTGGGTGTCTTAGCTGGTTAAGAATCCAAATCTTGGTTTCAGCTCCAGTCATGATCTCATGGTTCATGAGTTCAAGCCCTGCATCAGGCTCTGTGCTGACAGCTTGGAGCCTGCTTGGGATTCTCTCCCTCTGTGCCCTTCCCCCACTAGCATTCTCTCTGTCTCTCACAGGATAAATAAACTTTACTTTAAAAAAAAAAAAAAAGAGAGAGAAAGAAAATACAAAGAGTGTAAACTTTGCACTTCTGCTCCACCCTAGACCCCGTGTCACTCTCCAGAAGTATCCACTGTCCACAGCTTGCTTGTGTGCCCTCCCGACTAGTCTGTAGGGTATATACGTATACAGTCTCCCTCTCTGCTCACTTCCACCCAGCATTCAGGCTTTTTCACATAATAATATTCCGGGGAAATTTTTCCACACCAGTACATATAAATCTAGTTTACTCTTTGACATAGTAGCCTAATATTTTATTTTATACAACTACTATGATTATGTAAGCAATTCCCTAATAATGGACTTGGCATCATCTGACATTGCTAGCACTTGTGTTTTAATTCTCAGTAAGAAAATTTAAATCTTTGGAAGGAATTAAATTCAAGGGCTCATGAAGACAGTGGGGAATCTTAAATAGCCACATGAGACCAAGTCAGGTGTAGATATGACAAATATGAAGCAGTTCAGAAGTTATATTGGTTTTATAATATACTTTAGGCATATATTTTACTGGCTGTGACCAGGAACTTGACCACTGCTGATCTACAATTTGGTGCATTTGATATTGCAGAACTATTTCCATTACAATGGTTCTTTTCGAAACAGTAAAATAATCCAGGAATACTGACAGATTATACAAGATGACTTTATTTTTTTTTTCTTCCAAGATTTTATTTAAATTCAAGTTAGTTAACATATAGCATTGGTTTCAGGAGTAGAATTTAGTGATTCATTACTTACATATAACACCCAGTGCTCATCACAACAAGTGCCCTCCTATACAAAGTGATTTTAAAGCTAAAATATTAACTTGCTAGTATCTATTGATAAGAATAAAATTTCTCTTGTGATGTACAGTAATAATGCAAATTTGGTTATGGAAGAGGCATCACTAAAAGGCAGTATAGTTTTTTGTCCCTTTTTCTTTTTAATGTTTATTTTTGAGAGAGAGAGAGAGAGAGCACACGAGGAGAAGAGGGGGCTGCAGAGAAAGAGGAGGACAGAGGGTCCAAAGCAAGCTCTGTGCTGACAGGAGAGAGCCTAATGTGGAGCTCAAACTCATGAACCATGATATCATGACCTAAGCCGAAGTCAGACACTTTAATAACTAAGCCAGCCAGGCACCCAAGCAGTATATAGTTTTAGTTTTATAGTATATAGTTTTAGATCACACAGGTTCTAGAGTCAAGAAAGCCTGGATGGGGGCGCCTGGGTGGCTCGGTCGGTTAAGCGTCCGACTTCGGCTCAGGTCATGATCTCACGGTCCGTGAGTTCGAGCCCCGCGTCGGGCTCTGTGCTGACCGCTCAGAGCCTGGAGCCTATTTCAGATTCTGTGTCTCCCTCTCTCTCTGCCCCTCCCCTGTTCATGCTCTGTCTCTCTCTGTCTCAAAAATAAATAAACGTTAAAAAAAAAAAAAAAAAAAAAAAAAAAAAAAAGAAAGCCTGGATGGAACCCTGGTTCCCCAACTTGCTAAGTAGTTATTAAGCCTCAGTTATTACTTCATCTGTAAAATGGAGCTAATACTTCTGAGTGGTGATGAAGATTAAATGAGATAATATGGCAAGTAGAATAGTGTTCAATAAATGTTAACCATTATTTAGTGACTACCTAATTAATACTTCAGCAAATACTTACTATATAGTGCTACTGAATACCAGGTGTTACATTACTGGTACTCTCTTCGTCTCTTTCTCTCCCTCACACACACACTCACAACATACACACCCACACCCACACACCCACACACTCTCTCATAGCAGCCCTATGAGGTTGGAACAGTACATAATCTTCTTGCGTGCCACTTTTCAAAGTGTTTTTAGCTATTTATCTTTTGTATCCTTACAGCCATAGAAAATAGAAAACAAGACTCAAAAAAGTCTGGAGTTGTAATGAACCATAATAAAATTTAAACTATTGTCTACATAGATTGTTACGTTGTTTTAGAATTATATTTGAAACAGATGGTTTAAAAACGCACTGTTTACAATAAATGATGACATCATTGAGCTCTCAGAAGTATCATGAATTACATTCTCCTTTTTCATGCTTTTATACCTAAGGACTACATTATTAAAATAATAATAAACAATAACACCTGCTAAGAAGTTATGGGAAAACATAAAGCATTTATTGCTTTGTCAGATTCTGTGTAGTTTAATAAACCTCTCATTTACCTACTGCTATGAGATGATACGTTCTAAAGACATTAACTTTCTATATAATGTATGCCTTTAATAGATATCTTTAGAAATGTAACTTTCCTGTTTTGGGCCAGAGTGAGGGAGACGGTAAAGTGAAATAAAAACAAAACCTGCCATTCTTACATGCCAATATTTACTTTTGATGCCACTTTGGCTATGACTGAGTTAAGGAGAAACTATGTAAAAAAAAAATCAGTGGTAGAACAGGAAGTTACAGTGGAAGATTCTTCAGCACCCATTGCATTTTCCTAGGATACTCACTCTTAGGAAAACTCACTTCAGTGGGTACATTTTACCCTGAGATACTTGTGCCTCAGCACATCCCCAAACGACTGCCTCTGGGTACAGCCCCGTTTTGTTTCCAACAGAGAACACCTCCTGTCAGAACAACGGTCAGCTGAGATTCCCCATTCCCATACCTCCTGTTCCTCAGATGGAATTATAGGGCTTCGGAATTCAGAAAAACACAAAACTGAACTGTATTCTTACAACAGGGCAGAGTTCGCCGAATCCAACTGAATCAGATGTGTGTTAAACAGAGATGACAGCCATTATGGTTAGGTCAAAAAAAAAATGAGCCCCAAACTCATCCAAGAAAAAGAAATCACTCCCACAAGTTTTCAGATGACTCCAGTGAAGAGCTCCGCACCCAGCCTCAGGGAGACTCGGAGGAGCCTTCCGGCTGCTTTTCTAAAGAAGTTTGGACAGGCTTGGACTCTTTTTCCATGTTGGCTAATATGAGTCTGGAACAGGGCCTTGTACCAGATGAAATATCTTGATCCTGCCAACTGCTTCTTGGCTTTGAGCAGCTGTAGGAGCAGCTGGTTTTACAACACACAGAGTGAGTCCTTGTTCTACATTTTGTGAAAAACTTTAAGTTTGGGTCTTTATACAGCTACCTTCGTGAGCTTTCACTTGATGATTTGTTGCGCCCGCTTTTCATGCATCTTGCAAATAACCGAATGATCTATAATAATTTTATGTAGGGGAAGTCTTCCTGCAACCATAAGAGTCAAGTTTTTCCAGTTCTTTGCTTCAGTTGGAAACTAAAGAGTCATGAGACAAGAGATCAATTATGCCTGAATCACTATAATTAAAAGTCAACTGAATTCTAGGAATGGTAGATTGAATACAAGAACTTACTCCTGCTCCCTCCTAAGAGCATGAGAGGACAATAATAACAAAATTTCAGAACTGGAAAGCAGACAAAGCTAAACCTTAAATTAGCAGTAGAGAAAGCCAAGACCAATCTAATTTTCACCACAGAATTCCCAAAAGGCCCTGAGAGCATTACTGGAAATAGGGAACACTGGAAGGGATAAACTAGAATAAAGGGGATCTTCAAGAGATAGTGAGATTTCCCAGACCAGGCCCCTGTTCTGTAAAGCTATGATTGCTCCCCCTCCATCTGGCAGAAGTATATACGTGAAGATACATTCTCTGGAAAGTATAAAATATAGGTGTCTGGGTGAGGGACTCAGTACAACTTGTTGGGGAGTGGGTACTGTCATGAAAGCTGGGATTCGGTGAACACATGCAAGTGAGATATTCACCACAAGCCCTACCCCCACCTTGGTTCCCAGAAAGATGGCAGAAATGCTCAGACCCTCCGGCAGGAGACAGGAAGATGCTGGGCAATCTGAAACAGCCAAAGAGTTACTGACACTGGTGGTTCCCCAAGTAAAGGGCTGTAGACAACCCTTTTAAGTGAAGCTATTGCCAACAAGCTCCCACTCACCTGTGCCGGGCTTGAATTAGGCTGGTTTCCCCCATCCCTTATTTTTAAATATAATAGACAAAGAAGGACCACCTAATACCTGA
The DNA here is from genome assembly GCF_018350215.1 of Panthera leo. Classification (NCBI taxonomy): domain Eukaryota; kingdom Metazoa; phylum Chordata; class Mammalia; order Carnivora; family Felidae; genus Panthera; species Panthera leo. Next base: position 73,113,443 of record NC_056685.1, read on the forward strand.
GGAAAGATTCCAAAATGAAAGAATCCAAAGCCAACAAACAAACTAAAAATGAACTTGCAACAGAGATACAATCAGCACAATTCAGACTGTGGGACCTCTATAGGACAAATGGCCCAGTTTCTTCAACAAATATATGGCATAGAATACAAAGGAGAGAGAGAATTGGGGGAACCTATAGATTAAAAGAAATTAGAACACATGTCAACCAATTGCACTATATGGACTTTATCTGAGTACTGATTTGGAAAATCCAATTGGTTTTTTTAAAATGAGATAAACAGGCAATTCAAATATTGTTTGGCTATTTGATGATATTAAGGAACTGTTGATAATTTTTAGGTACAACTATTATGGTTATGTTTTAGTCCATTATATATATGTACACACACACACATATATATGCAATACATATATATATGTAATAAATATACATATGTATACATATGTAATACATACATATGTAATACACATATACATATATATATATAATGAAAAATATACTGAAATATTTATGGATGAAATGATATGAGAGCTGGGATTTGCTTTGAGAGAATCTAGGTGAGGTGGATGATTAAATAGGTGAGGCCAGGAGATGACGGGAACATGGGAATCTCATACTATTCTTTCTACTTTATGTTCAAAATTTTCTGTAAAAGAGGAAAACTGTCATTAGAATCCTTGGAGAATACACTGAAATCATAAAACAAAATAACAGAATATCAAAAAAGAACATTCCAAGAATTTTTTAAAAGCTCCTGTAAATAAAAAAATAATAACAGAAATAATACTCAGTAAAGAGCTGGGAAAAAATTTGAGCACATATTCCAGAAACTAAAGAGAAAAATTATCGAAATGAAAATTTAAGAAAAGAATAAAAATTAGAGGACAAGTCCAGAAAGGTCCAGAATCTGGGGAGTAGTTCCAGAAAGAGTAAAAAGGGGAAAGAGGAGGAAGAAATTCATTAACACAATAGTGTATACGAAAATGTCCCCTGCGGCACCTGGGTGGCTCAGTCAGTTAGGCTTCCGACTTTGGCTCAGGTCATGATCTCACAGTTTTTGAGTACAAGCCCCATGTTGGGCTCTGTGCTGACAGCTCAGAGCCTGGAGGCTGTTTCAGATTCTGTGTCTCCCTCTCTCTCTCTCTGCCCCTCCCTCCCTAGCCTCTGTCTCTCTCTCTCAAAAATAGATAAACGTTAAAAACATATTAGAAAATGTCCCCAAACTGAAGACCATGAACTTCCAAAAGAAAAGGATGTACCAACAGCCTGACACAATGGATGAAAACAGGCCCACATCAAGACACATCACTGTAAAGCTGCAGAACATGGGGGACAAAGAGATTCAACAAATTTCCAGAAACAAAATAAAATAAAACAAAAACCCTGGCTATACAAGGACCGGGAATCAGGAGGATATGGGACCTCACACCAGAAGAGACCGGAAAACAATGGAGCAATACGTTCAAAATTCTGAAGGGAACTTACTGCCAATATAGAGTTCTATATCCAGCCAAACTGCCAATCAAAGGTGACGTCAGAATAAAGTCATGTTGCAGACATGGAGGCCTCAAAAAATTATTTCTATTCATCCCTTCTCAGCAACAAAAGGAAGAACATTCAGAAAGAGGAAGAAATGGAACATGGGGAACAAGGGGCGGGATCTAGCAGAGAAGAGAGGTGAAGGGGATTCCCAGAATGGTGACAAAGAGAGATTCCAAACTAGAAGTCTGTTCTCTCTGTCTCGGTTCCCTCATCCATCAAGCAGGGAAGTACTAATAGGACCTATCTCACAAACTTGCAAGGATTCAGCAGAGAACACTTAAGAATAGTACCTGCTACAAAGTAAGAGCTGCAAGAGTTGCTGTTGTTACCACCATCAAAGAATGGACCCTTCACTATGTTAAACATAGAACTACCTGATATACTGCAGTAACTAAAAAAAAAAAAAAAAAAGTAAATCAATGTAAAACACATTTCTGAGCTGAACATATTTCCAGCTTTGGAATAACTAAAATTAGTCACAGAACCATAGGGTTTCGGAGGTTGGCAGGGTTCTGAGATTTTTCTAGGGCAATTTCCTTGTTTTACAGAATAGGAAACTGAAGCTCAGAGTGGCCAAGTCACTTGCTTAAGACTACACAGCCATTTAGAAGAGGAATTGCGACTAGCAGTCGGGTGTTTCCTGCCACTGCTCTGAAAATCACAAGCGCAGCTGCACAAGCCACCCCGTGGCATCCTCAGAGGGTCAGAATTCCACAGATACCAATAAAAAAATCGCCAGAGAAATATTTTGTCCAACTCTTATCATTTTACCCTAAAACCTGGCACCTGGCTCAAGATATACATAAACAGAAAGGCTACATAGAAAGATCCACCCAGGGCAATAAAGAGAAGAGGCTACAGTTGGATTTACTGAGTTGGATGGACAATGAAGAAGAAATGCATTGAATTCACTGTCCTATACAGAGTTTTAAGTCTAGGAAGGACATCTTTAGTGATTTACACATAAGAGTATTAATCCCTAGAGGCACCTGGGTGGCTCAGTCGGTTGAGCGTCTGACTTCGGCTCAGGTCAAGATCTCGAAGTTCACGAGTTCCACGAGTTTGAGCCCCGCATCGGGCTCTGTGCTGAGAGCTCAGAGCCTGAAGCCTGCTTCGGATTCTGTGTCTCCCTCTCTCTCTGCCCCTCCCCAGCTAGTGCTCTATCTCTCAAAAATAAATAAAAACATTTTTTAAAAAAAATTTATAAAGAGTATTAATCCCTAGTGCTACTGACCAGTATGGCACAGCATGGCTGGACATCACTGATCCCTGAGTAATGGAATGGGTAACAATGTACTTTCACTGCAGTTTTCTAAGTCTTTCTAAAGGTATATACACAATTTGTAGGATTACTAGCCATTTCGGTCACTGCTTCCAAGCATAGATGATGCTCCTATCTAAACGACCCAGGGATACAGACTACTCAGCAAGGCCAACAAAGACGTGAGTGTAGTCTTGTGGGGAAAAGGCTGGAAGAAGAGAATGTCCTCCTTGCCTCATCAGGCAAAACACCCCTGACACTCCTTAGAGGTTTGAGAAGGGAATCAGGCTGGGTGAGAATTTTCCTGGTATAAATTCTATGTCTGTTTTCATCTTGTTCCAACTAAAAATAAGCTCTCTGTACATTTGCAGAAAATCCCATTCAACAGTGTGAGAAAAAGTTATTTAAAAACAAAATTGCCTAATTTCTTTTAACTAACTCTCAGAGAAAAGTACATGCTAATTTCTCATCTGTGCTTCTTGGCTATTTATTACAAACAAATTTACAATCACCTTTGGATATAGTACATGTTCCACTGCAATCCAAACACCGAAGTGGTGAGTGGTTGGATTAAATACCTCTTAATATTTTGACCTTTTAGCTGAGATTTAAAATGACAGGTAAAGAATCCAAAAATACCAAAAAAATGCTATCTTGAAATCTTTTAACCCTTTTTATAAATGCTTATTTTGGTGTTTTTGATTAATGAAAGATTTTCTCCTTCCACTTTCTTATAAACATTAGGTGCAACTTGGAAAATCATTCCAATAAACAATATAAAAGTATGTACTCACAACTTAGCCAAGTTAGTAAAAACATAAAATGAAATAAAAACTACTTGGAAATATTTCCAGTGTCTTCTGTACATGAACAGGAACATACAGAAAATACAGTTTTAAAATGGAAATTACAGCACTGTCAACACTCACAGAAAAAGTAGAATTCCGGTGTTTGCCAGGGCAAAGGCGAGTCCCAAAATCCCACTGCCCATAATGGCATTGCTTAGGTTAAAAACAGACATGCCTAAGGAGGTTGTTCCTGGAATCTAAACACAGAGACAAACATAAGCAAAACCGTCCCCAAGAAAGTTCATCATGTCAAAGTCTTTAAAGCACTATTAGGAACCAGTGCAGAAATAAAATTCAAGAAATACTTGTTTAGTGGTCTGGTTATTTTCCAAAATGGGTTTCAGGAGAAAACACACAGGGTCCATGGAATATCCTGGGGAATATAAATAGCTATACTTTTGGTAGGATGCTACATGCATTAAAAACATCTGTCCCAATTTATGGGATTAAAACAAATAAGCAAACTTTATTATAATGACACTTACATAGTCATCACATTTCTTTTTTTCCAAGTGGCTGTTAGTGAGACTTCTTCTACTTTCGCGATCAGAAATAAATTTGCTGTAAAGACATGCAGAATAATTTAATTTCACAATAATGATCGAAGGTTAACATTATTACTTATCAAAACATCACACAGGGAAAGTTATCAGTCAATTACTTAAGAGTTTACAGCCCCATTCAACCACCTTTCTGTTTTATTTTGCTTTGTCCCTTGCCAGTATTAGTTGTTTACACTCTTGTTTTACCAAGTAAACTATGAGTGTCCCAAGGGCAGATACTTTGCCTCATTTGTTTTTAAATTTTTTTTTAATGTTTATTTATTTTTGACACAGAGACAGAGCATGAGCGGGGGAGGGGCAGAGAGAGAGGGAGACACAGAATCCGAAGCAGGCTCCAGGCTCTGAGCTGTCAGCACAGAGCCCAACAAGGGGCTCGAACTCACAGACCACCAGACCATGACCTGAGCCGAAGTCGGACGCTCAACTGACTGAGCCACCCAGGGGCCCCACCTCATTTGTTTTTATACCCCTCACTGTACTTAGTACAAAACACTATTAACAGCAGGTGCTCATCCTGAGATGATATGAAAGACAACCCTAAATCAAAAAGAACTATAATCTCGAATCATTCAGATTCGAATCATTCAATATTAATAAATGACTATACACAATACAAGTTAACTTTTATGTAGATTTTTCTCTAACTGAAAATTAGGTAATGTCAAGGATACTATAAAGCTGGCATTTATTTTTTTAAATGATTATTTATTTTTGAAGTGGGGGAGGGGCAGAGAGAGAGAGAGAGAGAGAGAGGGAGACAGAGGATCCAAAGTGGGCTCCACACTGACAGCAAAGAGCCCGATGTGGGGTTCGAACTCACAAACCGTGAGACCATGAGTCGGATGCTTAACCAACAGCCACCCAGATGCCCTATAAAGCTGGCATTTAAAAGAATACTGGAGCGGCGCCTGGGTTTCAGTTGGTTAAGTGTCTGACTCTTGATTTTGGCTCAGGGCATGATCTCAAGGTTTGTGAGTTCGAGCCTTGTGTTGGGCTCCTAGCTAACAGCCTGCTTGGGATTCTCTCTCTCCCTCTCTCTACCCCTCCCCCACTCGCACACACACACTCTCTCTCAAAATACATAAAAACATTTAAAAAAAAAATAAAAATAGGGGCGCCTGTGGGGCTCAGTCGGTTAAACGTCTGACTTTGGCTCAGGTCATGACCTGGCAGTCCGAGGGTTCAAGCCCCACGTCAGGCTCTGTGCTGATAGCTCAGAGCCTGGAGCCTGCTTCAGATTCTGTGTGTCTCTCTCTCTGCCCCTTCCCTGCTCATGCTCTGTCTCTGTGTCAAAAATAAATAAACATTAAAAAAAAAAAAAAAAAAAAAAGAGGAGCGCCTGGGTGGCTCAGTCGGTTAAGCGGCCGACTTCAGCTCAGGTCATGATCTCGCGGTCCGTGAGCTCGAGCCCCGCGTCGGGCTCTGTGCTGACAGTGCAGAGCCTGGAGCCTGCTTCAGATTCTGTGTCTCCCTCTCTCTGACCCTCCCCCGTTCATGTTCTGTCTCTCTCTGTCTGAAAAATAAATAAACGTTAAAAAGTAAATAAATAAATAAATAAAACTTTAAAAAATTAATAAATAAAATTTTAAAAAGTATGTTTTAAAAAATTGAAGCAGGAATTCAGAAAGCTCTAAGAATCATCAAATATATTCAGGGTTAATATAAGAACTTTATGGCCTAAATTTCTAATTAAAAAAGAAAATTCCCCATTAAGAAAACAAATGTTATTGTCAAAGAAAGGGCCATTCATAGGTAAACTGTTGTATGTATTAGTAAAACACCTTAGGGATGCTTTTAGGCTCTTCTTCTGAAAATGTCATTGTCCGGCCTCAGCAAGAACTAGTCACAGTGAATTTTTTCACTAATAAACATGAAGCCGCTTGAACTGGACTATTTTCAAGCAGGTATCTTTAAACCGTACACTAGATTTTCATAAGCTGTTTTGAATGATGTGGTATTTCACAATAAAACATTTTTAAACGAAAGACAGATATCATCAATGTTGGTTTACTATAGCTACCTACCTTTTTCACCTTTAATCTAAGAGGTCTGGCTTCTCCCTGGCATTACTTCTCCAAGTTTGCTTCATTTTGCCCTGACAAACTAAAGATAAGCAATATACATACTATAAACTTCCTCTGGGACCATCACCTCATATAAGCAGCACAATCTCTGGCTTATTCCCTTCAGCATCTGCCTGTGTCTACAACCTGTCCAGTTACCGTGAGAGAGCGAAAGGAGGTAGAAGGAAACCTCGGTCTCCTGAAACTCAGGAGAAACTGTGCCACTAAAACCAGAATAGGTTTGACTGTGCAAACCTGAGATTAGATAAGGAATCCAGAGAAGGAAACGCTTCTTCTATTGGGTGGGACTAGCCAGAGGAAACTTAAAGGCAGACGCCTAAGAAATAGTATTGCAGGCTCTTAGCAAGAGAACATAATGAAAGTATCTTTGGAGACCAATCTGGCAGCTGGATAGCATTGTTATTAATGATTGGTGTGGCCCTTCTTTTGCCCTTAGCATTTTAAATCTTTACACAGAACTGAGGTTTACGGATCTGGCTGAAGAGGGGCAAGGGAAAGGTGTCTTCCTTTTCACACAGGCAGCCCAAAGAAAGTGGGTGCTGGACTTGCTAGGGTGAAATGGACTCCTATTTGGCGTAGCTATTAAGTAAAAGGCTCTATTTAATCAGGTTAATTTTAATAACTCGATTCTAACCAAATCTTCATCTAGAAGCTCCCTCATTTGCCTTTCTTGTGGAGGGACCTGTTTTCCAAATAGAATTTCCATTATTCTTTTAATGTTTACTTATTTATTTTGAGAGAGAGAGAGAGCGCGCGCTTGCGCAAGTGAGCACACAAGCAGGGGAGGGGCAGAGAGAGAGACAGAGAGAAAGAGAGAGAGAGGGAGAGAGAGAATCCCAAGCAGGCTCCGTGCCATCAGCACAGAACCCATTGCAGGGCTTGAACTCACAAACCATGAGATCATGACCTGAGCTGAAATGGAGTCGGATGTTTAACTGACTGAGCCACCCAGGTGCCCCCAAGAATTTCTATTATTTTTAAGTCAAAAGAAAAACCCCAACATTTTCAAAGAAACCAAACCAAACACCGATAAAACGCCTGTGACAGCAGATCTAAGTTCCTAGCCTGGCGGCACTCAGAGCTGGTGGCAGAGGACTGGTGGGCAGGGGATGGGCCACAGACACCTTGACACCAGGGGCATTCAGTAGGGTCAAACACTGTGCAACGTAAAAGGATAAAGAATAAAGTCCCTGCATGATTGCTGGATCTTTCCTACGGAACTTCTACAGGGGGAGTATGATAAATTGACATACAGTAGCAAGTAACCATTAAAAAGCACATCAGAAAACATGTGTATCAAGTGTCTCCCTGATTCTGCCTCTTCCAGTCTACTTTCTGCGGAGGTTAGGCTTAATAGGTTTTCCCAAAAATCTTCACTGGCTCCCCCACTGAAAAAGCTTCAAGTATGAATTCCCTGTACTGATTAATTTAATTTTGTCTCAATGTCCCAATCTTAGCTCCCCTGCTTCTCAAAATGATCTTCCCAAGAGGGGTGAGGCCTGAGACAAGACCAGTGCATTTTGAGAACAGAGACTGAAAACTCTGAAAAACAAGTACAGTTGACCCTTGAACAACACAGGGGTTAAGAATGCTGACCTCCTGTGCAGTTGGAAATCTGTGGGGAAACAGGTTTTGCTTACATAAATGGGTTAGAAGTTTAGGACAGAAAGCCACCACCATGGGGCGAAAGCACCCAAGGTTAGCTAGCAAGATATTATAATGGGATCACGAGTAACTTGTGATATCACTTGCAGTAAATTACTTTCCATCTGATGCCAATATACTATTGTGCTTTGATCACAAACTCCACTTGCCCCCCAGACCCTTTGCTTCTTACACACATAAGTTAATGATAACTGTCTGACTGTTTTCTCCATGCTCAAGTGTGTAATATCTGGTTTTCTTCATGCTCACCATGTGGGTAATATCCTGTGAGCTCAATAAATACGGAGACAAAACACCTGTTTGGGGCTCTTGTCTCCTCCCTGACATTAGCCTCTCTTGTATTCAATTCTGCATCTGCTCTCTTTCTGGACAAGAGGGCACTCCAGACTCATAGTCTGCAACAGAAATCCACGTATCACTTTTGACTCCCCCAACACTTAACTAGTAATAGCCTACTGGAAGACTTACCGATAACACAAACAATGGATTACACATACTTTGTATGTTACATGTATTATATACTGTATTCTTACACTGAAGTGAGCTAGAGAAAAGAAAACTGTATTAAGAAAATTATTTCCAGGGGTGTCTGGGTGGCTCAGTCAGTTAAGCGTCCGACTCGTGGCTTTGGCTCAGGTCATGATCTCACAGTTTGTGAGTTTGAGCCCTCCATCAGGCTCTGCACTGACAGTGTGGAGCCTGCTTGGGATTCTCTCTCTGTCCCTCTCTCTCTGCCCCTCCCCTGCTCTCTCTTTCTCTCAAAAACAAATAAAAACTTCTAAAAAATTTAAAAAAAAATTATTGCCAGTACTGTACTGTATTTGCTAAAAAAATTGGACCCATGCAGTTCAAACCTGTGTTGTTCGAGGGTCAACTACAGTCGGAATCCACTCTCTCTTCAGGAGACCCTGCTCTCAGCCAGTGCAGTTCTGCCTGTTCAAAATACATTTTTTTTCTTTTTTTAAGATTTTAAAAAGTGTATTTATTTATTTATTTATTTAGAGAGACAAAGAGAGAGAGACTGCAGGAGGGGCAGAGAGAGAGAGAGAGGCAGAGACAGAATCCCAAACAGGCTCTGCACTGATAGCACAGAGACTGACGCAGGGCTCAAACTCAAGAACCTTGATATCATGACCTGAGCTGAAATCAAGAGCTGGACACTTAACTGACTGAGCCACCCAGGCACCCCTGTCCTCCCAGTTCAAAGCCCTCATCTTCCATGAGTCTTCTTATACTCTGGTCTGAATGGAGTTTTCTGACTCTGACCTATTTACTATTTTTCTGTGGCACAGACTGAGCCATGAGGTCACTTTGCATCCCGAGCGGTTATGTGGTGTCCTCACTCCCTCTCCTTCCAAATGTACCTGCCCATGCAGTAGCAACTCAGAAGACCCTCCACAAACCAAATATGCATCTTCTTTTTAGGAATTATGGAGTAGCTTAGGCTGCAGGGAAATCTAGCTCAGTAAGAATGAAGTACTGAAAGAACGCCTCTTTATTCTCTTTGTGTTGTTCCAAAATGTTCTCCTCTTTATATCTCTTTATATCTTTGTATTTCTGTAAACTATTTTCTAAAAACAAATGAAGCCAACCTTTTTTGTAATGGAAAAGTCTATTCAAAATAACTAGGTCATGCAGCTTATCACAAGTTTCTGTTATCTCACCATTTAAAAAATGCAATTGCGTGTTAAAAAGCACTGACCTCTGGCAAAGAAACTGAAATAAAATTTCTATTTACTGACTTAAAAATGGGCTATGGGCAAGGGTGCCTTTGACATGTGGTCTCAGATGATAAAGGTATTATTAAAAAAAGAGTTTCCACAGGGTCGGTCTGTACCCACAAAGCAGAATTCAACCAACTCTTAGGTAGCCAATTGTTCTGCAAACAAAACAAAACAAAACAAAAACCTACAGTGTCTGTCGTGGTGACCTTCAATAGACAAAGCCTTAAAGAGGATGTAGGCGTTATACTGAGGTAGTGTGAAAGGAGGAGAGAAACATAGAACAGTTATTTAAAACCAAAAATAAATCAGCAACAACAACAATCCAGTTAAGGATGGGTTGTACAACAAGAAGAAAATCTTCCTATTGTAATCTCCACCAATCAGGTTCTTACTAGATTATAGTGTTTCATTTAAAGATTCGTCACACAAAAGGGATGAGTGGTTGAACTTAAATGACCTTTGTGAGTTCCTTCCCTGAAATGTTAACAATCTATTAAAAAGGAAAAGGAAAAAAGAACAAGAGCAAAGAAGCAGGTAACAAAGAGACTGGAAAACATGAAAGAATGAAAGACACAGGAAGGCATTTCAAGAGAAGACTGATATAGATGGTCAACGACACATGAAAAGATGATCAACATCACTCATCATCAGGGAAATGCAAATCAAAACCACAACCAGATATCACTCCACACTTGTCAGAATGGCTTAAATTAAAAAACACAAGAAACAGTAAGTGTTGGTGAAGATGTGAAAACAAAGGAACCCTTTTGTACTGTTGGTGGGAATGCAAGCTGGTGCAGCCACTGTGGGAAACAGTACAGAAGTTCCTCAAAAAGTTAAAGATAGAAATACCATATGATCCAGTAATTCCACTACCAGGTATTTACCCCAAGATTATGAAAACACTAATTTGAAAAGATATATGCGCCCCTATGTTTATTGCAGCATTATTTATAGTAGCCAAATTATGGAAGCCACCCCAGTATCCATTCACAGATGAATGGATAAAGAAAATGTGGTATATATCTACAATGGAATATTTCTCAGCCACAAAAAAGAATGAAATCTTGCCATTCACAACAACATGAATGGACCTAGAGGGTATTATGCTAAGTACAATGTCAGTCACTGAAAGACAAATACCATGATTTCACTCATATGTGGAATTTAAGTAACAAAACAAATGAATAAAGAAAAAAAGAGACAAAAAAACAGACTCTTAACTATAAAGAACAAACTGATGGTTACCAGAGGGCAGGTGGGTGGGGGGATAGGGGAAATAGGGGACTGGGATCAAAGAGTGCACTTACTGTGATGAACACTGAGTAATGTACAAAATGTATACAATTGTTGAATCACTATATTGCACGCCTGAAACTAATATTACACTGTATGTTAACTATACTGGAATTAAAAAATAAATTAATGAAAAATTAAAAATAAATAAAGAGAAGACTGAGAAGTAAACAAAGCCTTACTTGATGGGTAAACTCTACTGAAAAGAGAAAAAAAGGAGGGGAAGGAGACTTTAACTGGAACAGGATCCATTAAAGAAAGGAAAGAATTTTCTGACATGAAAACTGAATTCAAGAAGTTATAGAATCTCCTTCCCTAAGGTTTAGACAAGATAATTAAATTTTCAAGGGTCCTTCCAAGCGATACATATTTAGTACATAAATTCTGAAAGATACAGAGGGACCAAAACAAAGGCTAGTACAGGGCATAGTGACAAGAGTTGTCCCAGATTCTTTTAAGAAAAATCTTAGTAAGACACTCAAATTTTGTTAGATGCTTCTAGGGTCGTAACAACACTAACTCTACATCGAGATGAGAACAGCAGTAGATAGATATTAAAATACATGAATATGTGCATGGACACAGAATAATCTACTAATATTTCGACAACTTTAACATTTCAACAGCTTTAAGGTAACAATAACCGGCCACCATGCAAAACCTTAAGCAATGCTGTTATTCCTTGGGGTGGAGAAGACAGACGTGCTTACCAAAGAAAGAGGGTTGCACTGTTATTGATACATACTTTTCTCATACTAAAAGGCTTACTATTGCTGGACACTGCCAAGTACTTTACATGGGTTTTCTCATCTGTTTTCACAATAATTACACGGGCTAGTACTATTATTAGCTCCATTTTAGAGAAATTAAGTAACTTGACTGAAGTCACATTGCTAACAACTAAAACTGTTGAGCCAGGATTTGAATATGAGCTGGCTGAATGCAGAGCCTGAATTTTAACCTACAAACAGTATAACAGTATTGCATTTAATATTCCCCAACGATCCCATGAGGTAAGGTATTATTATCATCCCTGTCCCACAGGGATGGCACTAAGGTTCGAAGCATCAGACCACACAACATCTATTGATGGAGCCAGGATTCAATACAAGTCTAAATCCAAACCATGCACTAACTGTTCTGTGTGTGTGTGTGTGTGTGTGTGTGTGTGTGTGTGTGTCTTTGTCTGTCTCTCTCTCATTTAACAGATATTTTGTAACATCCACCCTGTACCATGCACTATTATCATACCATATCATACCATTACAAGGTGTAAGAAATAGAAAGATGATTAAGATGACTCTTTCTCTTAAGCTTACACCTAGAAAGTTTGAGCTTGCTACTACTAAAGTGTAATCCATGGATCAACAATACAGGCATCACCTGGGAGCTAGCTGGAAATTAGAATGTCAGGACCCATCCCAGACTTCCTGAACCAGAATCTGCATTTTAACAAGGTTTCCAGGTGTTTCATACGCACGTTAAAATATCACCACTACTGGTCTAGTGGACATTTTGAAAGGATTTGCTGTTTCAGGTATAGATTTCTATGACTACAACCCAAAAATTAGGGCATGAAAGAAAACAAATGAACTGGAATAAGGGCAGGTGTCCTAATACCAAAATGGCTCTACTCCATTTTTAACTAAACTTAAAAAGACTAGTCTTTTTTTTTTTTTAAGTTTATTTTTTTTATTTTTTGAGAGAGACAAAGACAGTACTAGCTGGGGATGCGCAGAGAGAGGGAGGAGACAGAGAATCCCAAGCAGGCTCTTCAATGCCAATGCAGGGCCTGATGCAGGGCTTGAACTCATGAAACCATGAGATCATGACCTGTGCCAAAACCAAGAGTCAGATGCTTAACCAACTGAGCCACCAGGTGCCCCAAAAAAAGATGATTCTCATAGTATCCTCGTGGGGAGTTTCTGGGCAAAGTTACCAGTTACATGCCAGGTAAGGAGAGACCAACATTTGTTTTCAACATTCTCTCTAGCTTCCTAAAAAGAGGCAGTGTGACCTAAAAACTCACTCCTTTGGGAGTTGGCTCTCTTAGATTCATATAATTGAGCCTACTTTCCTCTCACCAATGTGAAAAAGCCACAAGAAGTGTGAAAGGTATTTAGGTACAGCTTTTGCAGGAATCATGATGGGTGTCTTTTTTGTTTTTTTGTTTTTAATTTGCCTTTTTTTTTTTTTTTTTTTGGCTTCTCGTTGTCATATCCTGTTTTTAATTTGAATTGTCCTAGAGCCAGGAATGAAGCAAGATTCATGAACTGTGTCAGTGAAAGAGAGGATATTAAAGAAAGAAATGCCTCACACTGTATTTGCAGCAGCGGAACCAAATTCCACAAAGCAAGCGGTCAGCACCAGCCAGCTCTCCCGCTGTAGCTGCTTACTGCCTGAGTCACAGCCTGTGAGGAAGTGAGCTCACCCAGGCAAGGTGCCCAAGCCACAGGCGAGAATGGATATTTCCAGTCACTGCAAGCTGTAACCTCCTCAAAAACTTAGTATTTTCAGTTTAGTAAGTACAACATTTAAAGATCTGGCTCAGATTCTAAACTGAATATTATCAATGACTCACTTGAAGGTCCTCCAGGTTTGCACTGCTTTGGGAATGAAGCTTCATTATCAAACCAAAGTGTCCTAGTTGTGAAATGGTTAGAATCCCATGCACCATTAAGTGGAGGTCAGCAGTGACTGCGGGACGCTCCAGGTATACAGAGCTTAAAATAGCACTGGTAGAGTTAAATAAAACCAGTAAAGACGATCTTTTTCACTAATGCCCCAGCATTATAGTCAGAGGCAGCAGGAGAGGAGCAGAACGACAGGGATTTCTCACAGTCCTGTGTGTGCCCTTGGACAAGTTACTTTATTTCTCGATGCCTGAGTTTCCTTATTTGTAAAACGCATTTTTAAACCATCCTTATTTGCAAAAGAATGCATTGCATGAGGTTATAAGGAAAAATGGCAATATATGTAAAAACACCTGGCGCTCAAGAAATGGTAATTATTATTGATAATGACTCAGAAGAGGTGCAAGAAGCAAATTTGCATCCAACAATAAGAAACATCATAACACAGTGAACTTGGATAATAACGAGGAAGTGTCTGGGTTGCAGACTTAACCTCTAAGAACATTTAAGGAAGGGAAAAGGGAGACGAGGCAGGGTTGGAATTTCTGAGTTTGTAAATGATGGCAGCTGAGTCCTTTGCTGGACTTCCAACTGTACGCCGTATCAGAACACAGAGCAGATTTCCAGAAACACTTTCCACAAAGATGCCTGGTGAGCTGACATGTTTTCCTTTTCCTCAATCCCAATTTCCTTCTGACCACCCCCCAAATGTATAGATCGGTGGTGATCCCAATTTCCTTCTGACCACCCACCCCCCAAATGTGTAGATCGGTGGTGTTCTAATAAGGGGTCGTGTCTACTCTGCTCTCTTCCCCTGGTCTTTTAGGAGGGCTGCATTCTTCAAGCAAACCACAACACTGAGTCCCAAGCTGGAGAGCGTCCTGCTAAGGGATCTACATATGCTGGCTATAAAATCAGTATGTCAGAGAATGCCTCAGATCACTTTTTTAAAAAAGACACTGGTCCTGGGACACCTGGGTGGTTCAGTTGGTTAAGCGTCTGCACTCAGCTCAGGTCATGATCTCACAGTTCATGGGTTAGAGCCCTATGTCAGGCCCTGTGCTGACAGATTCTCTCTTCTTTCTCTGCCTCTATACTGCTTGCACTCTCTCTCTCTCAAAATAAATAAATAAACAAACCAAAAAGAAAAAAGACACTGGTCCTACCCTTCTAACTTAAGAAACATAGGACCCGAGAGCTGCAAGGACACGCTGAGGTCACAACTGGGGCCGAGAACTCTGAGGGCAGACTCTTCCCATCTGCCTCCCTACTTTCTCTCACTCGTGCTCTGTTTTCTTTCTGTTTCATGTACTAATTCTCTACTACATTTTCTCAGAGAGCCACTGGGGCTAACCCATTGTTATTATTATTTAAAAGCTGTGTCATAAATGATGCTTGCAATAATGTGTTTGCAGTTTTAAAATGGGAACATTGGCAAATAAGACGTGGACCATTGTTGATTAGTATGTGGGTGAGGGCAGACGAGAGTGTTACACACTCAGATACGGGATGCGGCAAAATTCCAGCAGTCTGTCTAATTCACAAGCACAGAGCTTTGAAAAGTTAGAGCTGGTTGGGGTCCAGTGTATTGATATTTTTTTATTAGACTCAATTGAAAGGATGAATAAATTACTTTCCTATTTGTTTCATCTGCTATTGCATACTATGCCCAACAGATGTCACATAAGAAATTCAGATTAGATTTTCAAATGGAGCATAACTTTAGTAATGAATAATTCAAGGGAAAAACTGAAAACCAGAATAATATTTTAGAGACATTTCTTTCATTGGATAGAAAGTGTTAGTGGAAAAATACTCACCTATTTATCTGACCATTTTCTACTTCAGTGAAGTCATTGGAATCGTTGCTAATGTTATCATCTTCGGGCACGGTCATGTTTTGCAACTCTGTTAATTCGAGTCCACTTTTGAAATGCATCATGTTTAGAAAGTATCTGTGGTCAAAAAATTAGTCCAAATTCTGCTCTGAGTGTATTACAAAGGGATAGCAGCAAAAATAGAAGCTTGACACCCCTAAAATACAACACAAGAAAACATTATTAAACATATGAATACCGCCACTGATTAAAGATAAACTATTACAAGCAAAAAAAAAAAAAAGTTTACCGATAATTTAACACATTTTGCTATCTAATGCATTAAAGCAATCTTTGTACATCTAGTTATAGAGGTTTATCTCTAAATTTTATGCCTGTCATAAATCTCTCTCCATCTCAACTACAGAGTGAATCATGTCCTGTAATCTTTGTGTTCACGTTTATAGGAACACCATGTCAGCTGCAGGCAATACCGATGCCCTTTTATGAAACAGTGTGTTTAAAATGAAAGCGACTCAGTTATTTTAGTGCATCTGATCACAGGGCACACACATCGTGGGTGCAGACGACAAAGACACAAAAGCACCTCTGATTTAGCAATCCCAGTTTAATAACAATGCAAATCCTCAATAAATGGCATCATGAGGGATCAACTACCCAACCTGGAGGTCAAGCAGCAAAGGACAAATCTGTGTTTTGAAATTTAGCAAACACTTTATCCATCAACTGCGAGAGATTAAATCAATCTCTTCAATGAAATCACTCCATGTCAGGGAATTAGGGAATTAAAAACTCATACTCTGGGGATTTAGGTTAATCCACCTAAAACTATATTTCCTCTCCAGAAACGAAAGACTTGCAGAGTTCATATTCTCCCCCACATGGATGAGCAGAACTTACATTTCAATGGTGTAGAAGAAGGAAAAGAGTTTCAGACACACAACATCACAAATTAAGAAGCAGATGGCAGAGTGCCTGGGTGGCTCAGTCGGTTATGCAGCCGACTCTTGATTTCAGCTCAGGTCATGATCTCGTGGTCCACGGAGTCAAGCCCTGTGTTGGGCTCTACGCTTAGGATTCTCTCTCTCCCTCTCTCTCTGCCCCTCCCTTGTTCACTCTCTCTCTCAAAATAAATAAATAAACGTTAAAAAAATTAAAAAAAGAAACGCAACCTAAAAAGCCAGGTCTATGCACATAGAGGAGCCTCAGCAGGATCATCCCAGTGAGGGGACAGAGACCATGGAATGAAGCAGAATGCCAATAAGTTTGTTCTTTTTACCTCCAATGGTAAACCCTTTTGGATGACATTTTGTCTGATCCTGAATCCTGTAAGATGACGGTAGCCTAGTTAAGAGTCAAAACTCTAGGGGCTCCTAGGTGGCTCAGTTGGTTCAGCATCTGGCTCTTGATTTTGGCTCAGGTCATGATCTTGCGGTTTGTGGGTTTGAGCCCTGCATCCGGCTCTGCGTTGACAATGTGGAGCCTGCTTGGGATTCTCTGTCTCTCCCTCTCTCTCTGCCCCTCCCCACTCACACACATACTCTCTCTCAAAATAAGTAAATAAACTTAAAAAAAATAAAGGGTCAAAACTCTAATGTGCCCAGCTAAGCATCCTAGTATATCCCAAGAAGCATTTTGCGAATTGATAAAATTTTCAGGACCCATAGAAAGTACCTTAGAATGATACCTTTTTTAGAAATTTTCTTCTTCTCTTTCCCACAACCAGGCCACACAGTATTCCCGTTTGTTCATGCAGACTCACATCTAGAATGAAACTTTCCTGGCTCCAGAATCCTTTACAACTTCCAGCAGGGAGATTCCCCCAGTGCTGGGGACCTTCTGTTCCCCTTTGCACCTGTCCTCTTGAGCCTAGACCCCCAAAAGGATGGGGAGAACCTTAGACACCAGGCATGGATGGGGATCCATGGGGCCAGGGTAAATGGACCCCGGAGTGGGGGCCTGGAGCTTCCTCCCACACCCCCAGAGAGAGGGGGACATCTTTGTCCTCTGCTTGTGAAGACACTCTCACTGCCCACTAGCAGTGAGACTGGGGAAGGTAGGCTTCAAAAAAAAAGGAAGAAAACATTTCCTAATGCCTCATGTTTTGAGAGCCTCACCTGCCTGCAGGGCAGGGCCTCTCCTGGAAAACAGGAAGCCAGGACAGGGAGAGTTGAATGCCATGTCTCCTGGGCTAAGGCAAACCTGGCAGCTCAGGGCTGATTCTTCTAGCCAGCTAGCAACAGGGCCTCTCTGTTTTCTGTGCCTTCACACAGCAGCAATGTTTACAACTGCCTTTACTTCATAAAAGCTGAAGTGCGTTAACATGTGCTCTTACTTGCTGACCGCCTTAACGAAAGCTGCACGGATGGGCTAGACTGGGCACTTCCCAGGAGTCTTGCCACACTAGCTGTCTCCTGTACAACTTCCTCAGAGTCTGAAGTGACATGAAGTGATACCGATTCAGATACTGAAGTGACACTACAGGGCTGGTAGAAAGTTGATTCACTGGATGGCGTTTCCAATTTGGGTTGAGTCCTTTTCTCTCTCCAAATTGGTAGAAAATAGGACACTGGACAAAAATTTTCTGGGGACAGGAAAGATGGACTGATAATAGATCTAAAGTCTCCTGTTTGAATTTCAACTTTCATATCAATATATATGTGTGTGTGTGTGTGTGCATGTGTGTATACAAATCATTTAATAAATGGGCATAAAAGCAAAAGAATAAAAAGACTAGAGGAAGTCCTGGCCACGAAAATATGTATTAGGCAAATCCCAGTACAAAGTTAATCACACAGAATTAATTTCCCCCCCCACCCTTTGGCTTAAAGAGAAAATATTTTTTCACAGTTCTGGAGACCAGAAGTCCAAGATTAAGGTGTCAGCAAGTTTGGTTTCTCCTGAGGCCTTTGTCCATGGCTTCTGGCCAGCTGCCTTCTCTCTGTGTCCTCACGTGGTCTTCCCACTGTCTGTGTGTTGTCTGTGTCTTAATCTCCTTTCTTTCTTTTTTTTTTTTAGAATAAATTTTTATTGTTATGAAATAACCTATCTGAAATCTAACTTGTTCTTGAAAATGAAAACTGGAAAATGGGGTAAATCAACAAAGTTAGTGACACCTCTCACCAAGGCTGAGGTCACATTTAGAAATTACTCTCTATTCAGTTTATTTATTGAGGCTAGATGATTAAGGAATTTAAAAGGTTGAAAAAGGTCAAATTCAGGGATCTGAGGCAGCTTTGTAGAAAAGTCACATTTGGACTGCCTCTTGAAAAAGAATTTTTTTTTTACTGATTCTAAAACTAATACATACTCACTGTATAATCTTTAGAACAGAACTTGCAAAAGAAATCCCACCTGCGGGGGAGCCTGAGTGACTCAGTGGGTTGAGCATCCAACTCTTGATTTCGGCTCAGGTCATGATCTCACAGGCTTGTGAGTTCAAGCCCCTCTGTGCTGATCTCTCTCTGCCCCTCCTCTGCTCTCTATATCCCTCTCTGCCCCTCGCCTTGCCCTCTAACTCTCTCTCAAAATAAATAAAAATAAACTTAAAATAACATTAAAAAAAAAAAAGAAATCCCACCATCCAAAATTGGGCCACTGTTAGATACTGGTGTGTTTCCTCTCTTCTTTTCTTCTTTTTTATTCCCCTTTCCTTCTTTTTCTTTTTCCCTCTCTAGCTCCCTCTCCTCCTCTTTCTCTTTTATTAACATTGGGATTTTAGACTCTTTTTAACCTACTTTTCTTCATGTAGCATTACATTATAGGCATTTTGGAGAATAGAAATGTTTTTTTAAAAACATTACTTCCTTATTAACCAATAATATAAACCTTTATAGAAAAATTAGAAAATACATGTTTGTAACACAAGTAAAAAGAAAAAAGTCACCTCGTATCTCAGCAAACAGAGACGATCACTGTACATATACAGGAGTATGACCTTCCAGGGCTTTTCTATGCACATAGATACAGTGCCTGGCATACAGCAGGCACTCAATAAATACCTGTGAAATGAAAAGAATGAATACAAATAAAAAATAGGTATACATTTACAAACATGGAAATTGTACCAGAGTTTTTAAAACGTATTTTTTCACTTAACAAGATATGATCTCCTATCCTGAGTTATGTCGAGAAAGTGAACACGGGCCTACACCATTACTGCAAATGCTTGCTTATCTGCTTGACTGTGCGATAAACTGACATCCAACCTTTACTGCTGGACAGTCACACTGCTTGACAGACAAGTGACTGACTAGAGATGGGGCCTGAGCTGAGACGTCTCAGTAAAGGAGAACATGGTCAATGGCACAGAGGCAGGAAGTGCAAGTTGAGCTCAAGAAGCAAAAAATTACAGTTTCACTGAAATACAGAGCTGATTATCAGATCACATACAATTAATTAAGAGACCTAATAGGATCATTGTGTGAAGATCATGATCTTAGCCCAACCATAATTACTATCTCTCAACTTTTATAATAGCTTATAAATTAAAATGTACTCAGCACAGAACATCTTTTATCCTTTACCACAATCTTGTGAGGTACTCTTAAGCAAGCATGATCTTGGTATGCTTATTAGTACATTTTACTAATAGTACCAACATAAAATACATAAACTTATTCTCTATTCTTCATAGTGTTATATATCAAAGGAGAAGATCTACAGAAAAACTTGTCTGGCCTTACATTGCTTTGACCCTGTTTAAGCAAGCAAGGCCATCCCATATAAAGTGACAGTATACTATAAAATATCTGCATGATAGAGACCAAACTATATGGCAGAATAAAGAAAAAATCCAGAAAGATTTCAGAGATATACAGACATACCGATGTACAGAAGGAAGAAAGGAAGGAAAGAAGGAAGGAAGGAAGGAAGGAAGGAAAGAAGGGAGGGAAGAAGGAAGGAAGGAAGGAAGGGAGGGAGAGAGGGAGGGAGGAAGGGAGGGAGGGAGGGAGGAAGGGAGGAAAGGGAGAGTGAGAGAGTGGGAGGGAAGGAAGGCGGCAAGAAAGAGAGGAGAGAGGAAGGAAGGAAGGGAGGAAGGAAGGAAGGGAGGAAAGGAGGGAGGGATGGAGAGAAGGAAGAAGGAAGGGAGCGAGGGAGGGACGGAGAGAAGGAAGAAGGAAGGAAAGAAGGAAGGAAGGAAGGAAGGAAGGAAGGAAGGAAGGAAGGAAGAAGGGAGATGGGAAGGTGGGAAGGAAGGGAAGGAGGGAAGGAGACAGGTATGAAGGGAGGGACGGAAGGAGAGAGGGAGGGAGGGAGGGAAGAAGGAAGGAAGGAAGGAAGGAAGGAAGGAAGGAAGGAAAATAAATGGTTGCCTGGAGAAATTGCTAAGGTTTTACAAAGAGTTAGAACTTGAACAATGTCTAAAAACAGGTGGATTTAGACCAGGGGGTTGGGAAGGCATTGCTTGTACTGGGAACAACACAGGCCAAATGTACACAGAACAGCCCTGAGTGACCATTTACATGAACCTACCTAGAGTAAAGGGAGCAAGGTACATGTTCTTAAGTAGTAGAAGTTTTACAGGTTTGGTAAAAGCCAACTGAAAGAAAACCAAACCAAAGAATATACTATAACTTAAACAATGTCCAAAATCACTTTTAGGGATAAATACAATTTCAATTGCTCATGTACTTTGTGGTGGATCCTGCTCAATATTTGCTCCTACTTCTTTCTAGTCTAGTTCTGTAGATGATGGAAAGTTGATGGCATCCATTCTGCTGGTACAATTCTAACAGGTGCAGCAGAGAGTTCTGGAGCCAACAGTGTGGCTATGGATTCCTGATCATTGGATGTGGCTCAAGCAATGTGTTCCTGGAGCACGCAGTTGAGACAATAAGAAACTGGCTTCATGGTTTCCTGCCTTCGTGACAGAGGCACAAGTAGCAGTTCCCTTAGCAGACTGTTTTTAAGTGGTGGTATTCTGGTAATTATTTCTAAAGACCCAGCCTCAGGCCATCTACCATCTCTTCTAACAATCTTACAGGTATTTAGTTGTCTGTATTAAATCTCTCTCACTTAACATACATAGGAAGATCTCTTCCTATGCAACATGCAACTAAACCCTAATTGATATTCTTATTTTTATTTCCCCCCTTTCAAACTTTTATGATGGGAACTTCTAAATACATATACAGAATAGTAGACAGAATAGAATAATGAACCCTCATGTACCAACTTCAACAATTATCAGGTCAGGCCAATCTTACTGAAGTTTTACCCCCACCATCACATAGAATTATTTTAAAGCATTCTGATATCATATCATCTGTAAAATATTTTAGCACATATTTGTGAAAGAATGCTTTTATAAAACAATACCAACAGATCACTATCAAACCTAAAAACTAACAATAATTCCTTAATATCACTACATGTCTGGTCACACATACTTAATTCTAAAATTGTTATGAATCCCTCTTGTTTTTTTTTTATTATTATTCTGAAAAACTAGTAAGATCAAACCTTTCCTAGTTCAACTCCTGAGAATCAATTATAATAACTGGGCCGGTAGTTTTGAGAGAGTGTTAGGCCCTCGGACCAGTGATGGTCCTCTTCCTCCTGCCGTCTCTTCCCGGGCCTGAGCCAGTTTACCCACCTGGGATCCTTGGATCACCTGGCTCTTAGCTGGTAATAATGCGAACCCATGAGCTGCTTTTGTGTATCTCAAAAGGCCTCAAACATGCCAAACAGGTTGACTAAATGTCAGGTATCCTTGCTTTTAACTAGATTGCATTAACTTGGTGTGATGATCCTAAATTCTAACTGGCAATTTTATGTTTCTTTGAATAACAAAAATAGGAAATAAATTCATATATTAAGGTTATAGTCAAAACTCATTCAACGGTATCCTTAAGATCTAGATATTGTATCTCATATAAATTATATTTCAATTAAAACAAAAGCTTAAAGGGGTGCCTGGGTGGCTCAGTTGGTTAAGCGTCCAACTTCAGCTCAGGTCATGATCTCATGGTTTGTGGGTTCGAGCCCACGTCAGGCTCTGTGCTGATAGCTCAGAGCCTGGAGCCTGCTTCAGATTCTGTATCTCCCTCTCTCTCTGCCCCTCCCTTGCTCGCACTCCGTATCTCTTTGTCTCTCAAAAATGAATAAATATTTTTAAAAAATTTAAAAAAAGAAAAGCTTAAAACTGATAGAATCTTTGAAAATCTGTGATCTTTGGACCATGGGGAATAATACAAGTGCCTTTTGGTAGTGAACAGGCTGGGAGCCAGTAAGCAATCTCAAACTGTAGATGTTTTCTCTCTTTCTTACTCAAGACTCACGTCTTAACCAAGTGCAAGTGGCCTCAGCCGTGCCAGCACTTTGAATCACCACTTCCTCTCCGCCGGTTTCCCTGACTTCCGCCAGTTACTCTCAGCTCTATATCTGGGAAGTGACTTTGTCTATAACCTTGAAATACCACCCCCACCCCCTTTACTGCCAACAGTCTGAACAACTTGCTCCTGTCTTCATCACTCCCCTGAAACCACACTCAAGTGGCAAATTCTGGCTCTACCAATTAGGAGCTGTGGACCCTGGGCAAGGAGGTTTTCTCTTTGCCTCAGTTTCTTCATCTGCAAACAGGAGACGTGGAATACCCACCTCATTCGGTCGTTATAAAGATTCCATGATCGGCGAGGGGGGGGGGCGGTGCCTGGGTGGCTCAGTCAATTGAGTGTCCAACTCTCGGTTTAGGCTCAGGTCATGATCTCACTTCATGAGTTCGGGGCCCACATCGGGCTCTGTGCTGAGCGTGCAGAGCCTGCTTGGGATTCTCTCTCTCTCTCTCTCTCTCTCTCTCTCTCTCTCTCTCTCTCTTCCCCTCCCCAGCTCACACTGTCTCTCTCAAAATAAATAAGTAAACTTAAAATTAAAAAAAAAAAAAAAGGAGATTCCACTATTGGGCACATGGGCAGCACATACACCAGTACCTGGCCTGGTGCCTACAGGCTACTGTGACTATGCTTGCTACCACTGCTATGACTTCTAGTCAAGGCAAGTGGCCTTGTCTCAGTCCTCATTTTCCTCAATTCCTTCCACAACAGGGAGCACTGCTTCCTGACCTCCTCCAACATGCTCCGGAGCACTGCCTCCAGGCCTCCTTTACCAGCCCCCTCACTCCTCCCTTATGCGGGAAGAGGGGTAGCTCTTCAGGCACACGCTCCAAATTCTTTCCTTCTTAAGGTTTCAAGCTCGTAGTGTCAGGCTTCATCCCACAAAGGCATCTTTCCGATTTCTTTCCCCAGTCTTTTTCATCTTATAAAACTAGCATTCCTTTGCATTACGCAATAGGATCTCCCTTGTAAATACTACTTGATAATGATCGAGTCACTTAACATCACATGTTTCTTCATCTGTAAAATGAGAAGGCTGGAGGGAAAGTGGATCTCTCAGGCTCCTTCCTGCTCAGAAAAATTTCCACAAGTTCTTTGTAGACTCCAGCTGCCCGCTGGACTTCTCCACGTGGATGTTTGCCATTACCTCAAACTCTGCATGCCGAGCTGAACACATCACTGACCTCACGCATCAGCTGTCCTATTCCTGTTAAAGATAACGTTCCCTCTCCTCATCACTCAGACTTGGAGTCTGGGTATTACTTTAATGCTGCTGAGTATCTAATCAGTCACCAGCCCCCATCAACATTCTTTCATACGTGCCCCCATCCTCTCTGCCCCTCATTCCTCTCCACCCACAATCCTAACTTGCAGAGTTCAGTGCCTCCGTGCTACCTGCTGACTCTACCCTCTCCCTGCTGCAGACACACGTTCTGGCCCACTTCTCTTCCCCTCTTGCCAACTGTAACTTCCCAATGTCTACAGGATGAAGTCTAATCTCTGGACCCTTACAATGCAACACGGATTGCTCATAACAATCTTTTTAATTTTCTCTCCTGTGATGTTCCTCCTGAACTTTCCATTCCCCACCACGGATCTAGTTGTACGCAGTCTTCTGCTTTGTTCACACCATTCCTTTGGCCCTGAACATGCTTCCTTCCCCCTTCCCGTGAAGCCCATGCTTACTTAAGGACAACATTTCTTTCAAAGCCCAGCTTGTTGACTTTCATGCTTTTTTTTTCTTTTTAATTTCAAACCAACCTTCTCTGTGATATCTTTTTCCCATGACCAACCCACGACAGATTGTTTACCTGTGATGAATTCTTTCAGGACTTTTGTATAGATTACTCATTGGCTTACACAAGGATTCTTATATATCTTAATAGTCTTCTTGCATTCTATCATCCTTCCTAATTATAATCTCAACTCCTTGAGGCAGGGACCATAAACCTCACAGCTCCCTAGCACATGGTAGCAGCAAATATGTTAACAATAATAATGATAACTAAATTTAAAAAGCAAGCTATGATCATCTGTCTGCAGATAATGTATCAGTGATCCCCACAAACACACTTTCTCAGGAAAACAAAATAACAGGTTGACCTCTGTGCATCCTACCTTGTTCACAGTACCCCAACCCTTGCTCTCACGGCTCCCAGAATTCCTCTTCTGTTCTGGTTCCTATATGCTCTTTCAAATGTCTGTTATCAAAATGCCCAGCCTATGATGTCCGGGAATTAACCTAATCCACATTCAGATGTTTTGAAACTACTGTGATTTCTCTAAGACAGAAAATACTGATAAACTTCAGAAGTCAATGAAGTCTCTGTATTTAACTGTAAATTTAAGAGGACAAACTGTATGTTACATTAAAAAAAATCCACTTGAAACTTAATTTAATGAGAACAGCGAGTGTATCTGACCAGTGTGTATACCACAAAATTAAAAATCTTCCTCAATGGGTTCCTGGGTGGCTCAGTAGGTTAACATCAGACTCTTGATCTCTGCTCAGGTCATGGAGATCAAGCCCCGAGTGGACTCCATGCTGACAGCACGGAGCCTGCTTGGGATTCTCTCTCCCTCTCTACCCTTCCTCCACACGTGTATTCTCTCTCTCTCTTAAAACAAATAAATAAACATTTAAAAAAATCTTCCTCATCTACTGAAAATTCATAGATGTAAGTAATTCCTAAAAACACACAGTTGAAAGCAACCTGCAATAGTTCAGCCTTTGAGAAAATTCTCTTTCTTTGCACATGTATATTTTTGCTCTAATGATATTTTTGATTACGGTTGAACTAAAACACTGGATGGGATTTTCTTTGTTATTAAGGCTTAGCTAAGCTATGACAGCTAGCTCCCAACAAAAATACTCAAGAAATAATAGAAATAAGGAGAATTTTAAAGCATCACAAAGTGGTACATGTAAAAAGGATCATTTGTAAAAGAAAAAAAAATTTACAAATATGCCTTTACATGAAAATAGAAAATGGAAAGCACACTATTCCCTAATACCAAATGATGTAATAATCCTTGGACAAGTTTTTCTTCCCTCTAGGCCTGTTTTCTCACTTTAAAATAGGAAGATCACATTAACTGATGCTCTCTCAAAGATCTCCTCCAGTTTTAAACCCCCCTGAATTTATGATTCTATAATGTTTCTTAATGGATCGCTTTCAGAGATAAGAAATGGGCTTGTGGACAAATCTTCTGAATAGGTGACTTAGGCTAGAAGTTGTCAGTTCTAGACAGAGAGGAATCACCTTGGGAGTTTTTTTGTTTTTTTTTTTTTTAATAACCTAACACACACCAGTTTCTGATTAATTGGTCTAGGGTAGGATCAAGCATGGATATTTTAAATGCTTCCAGGAGAGTGTAACGTGCAGCCAGTACTAAGGTCTACAGATGCAGACCAACGGTTGCAAATGCAAACAGTGCCCAGGTCCACGAGAAAATGGGCAAGACAGACTGGCATAAGGAACCGGAGAAAATGTACCCTATCTAGTTCAGTGGGAATAAGCCAGATTGTCCCTTTTTTTTTTTTTTTTTCCAACAGATGCAGATTTTAAGTGAAAATCTGATGTTTAAATACTGACAACTAATTCCAAACAATTTTAAGAGAAAGTGTAGGTCACACAAAATGTACTCACAGACTTTATTTGGCTTTATAGTCACCAGTGTACAACCTCAACAAAATGAGTCCCATCAATGAAACACAACTTTTTCTCTGCACTCTGTCCTGTCTCTCCTGCTCAGAGCCTCTTCCTCCTATACCTGGGTCAGAACCTATCCCTTTCCTTTTTCTTTCCATTGTCTCTTTCTTTTCCAATCTTCTTCATCACTCCTAAAACATGGAAACTGAGATCCACACATTTAATCTTTTATGTGTGGCCCTGGCTGTATCACTGGACAGGATTTTGTGCCTGGGAAAATTCAGGTTGTAAATTGTAACCTAAGGCTATGGTCCCATGATGTCAAAACTGGTTGGGTTAGTCAAGTCAGGGAAAAAGTCAGTCAAGCTCACAATTCTGCATTACTTAGACTTTATCAAGCAACATACGGAGGTCTTCATTTGATTTCTGACTTTGTTTTGTTTGCTTTAAAATCTAAGCCACTCAGTCAACTCAGTCAGTTGAGCATCTGACCTTTGATTTGGGCTCAGGTCACGACCCCAGGGTCGTGGGATCAAGCTTTGCGTCAAGCTTGCGAGGATCATGGAGCCTGCTTAAGATTTTGTCTCTCTCCCCTCTGTCCCTCCCCTGCTCGCGCATGCATTCTCTCTCTCTAAAATAAAAAAAATAAAAAAAATAAAAATTAATAAAATAAAATCTAAGCCACTGTGATTAGAATCATCCTTGGTGTTTTTAAAAAGCTCCTAAATCTGGGCTCCACCCCAGGTCAACTAAATCTAAAGATCTAGAAATGGAATCTGGGCATTCACTGGTAGCTTTTCAAAGACCCCAAGTAGGTCTAATATGAAACCAGAGTTGAGAATCACTAATCTAACTCATCCCCTAAAGCGGTGGATTAGCAGCGCATTTAACTCCAGATAACTGGTCATCTTGGATGACATCTTGAATAGATCTTTTAACTTGTTCAAGGGTTTCCTCAGCAATATTTTCATTGTTATCTTCATAACTCTGCGAGTCAGGGAGCTCAATAACTATTACTAGCATTGGAGAGATGAGAAAATGAGGCATAAAAACGTTAAATGATTTGCCCAAGTGTGCCCAGCTAGTTAATTGGCAAAGACACATTGTAACTTTACTTGAGGCAGAGTTCCTGGATTGTGAACTTGGTGCTCGCTAAATTTCCCCAAAACATAGTGCCTTTGTGATCACCAAATTCCTTCACTCTCAGTAGGTAACCCTAACACATAGGTGGGCACTAGAAAGTCAGTGACTATAATGTGGTCCGATTTCAGAAATAAGTATAACAACGTTTTTAAAAGCCTCAGTCTAGGGTCAGTGGTCCAAGGTGTCTTTTTCTGAAGTCTATGATGTGATTTTGAAAGTGCTTACTTCTACACGCACCCTTCCCCCCACCCCCACATCCCCTCTCAGAGTTTCCATTAAGGTATTATTTTGAGAAAAGCATTTTGAATGATTAACTATGCACACAATTTCAGAGGTAAGGGGAGCTTTGCTGATCAACTTTCCCAGCACCTCTGATAGATGACAAACCGAAAGTCCCTTTTAATTCAATACATACGCAACACTAACATGGTGCCAAGCACTTCATACCCGTTATCTTAACTACATCGTCAGGCTAACTCAATGGGATGGGTACCACTACCACCACCATTGTCATTCTCTTCATTCCCATTTAACAAACAGAAAACAAGGCAGAAACCCTGAAGTTTAGAGATGCTAAACAAGCTGCCCAATACGTTGGGATCTGGAATTCGTATCTGACTCAAAGCCTCTGGCCTCATCCCCCTACCTTCCATCACCGGGAGTGACAAAAGTGCAAGAAGTAAAAGATAAATCCTACGTAAAAAGTAAAAGGAAATGCTAAGAGATGATCAGTGAACACTTATTTGAAAGGGCAGAGAAGTGGCATTTGGGCTAGGCCTTCACAGATACGTAGGATTTTAGTAGGCATTCCAGTCCACAATCAACACCGATATTGAAGCAGAAAAGCAACAGGAAGAGCATTGGGTGAACTGAGAGAAAGAGAGGGAAAGATTCAAGGAGTCAGATCATGGAGGGTCCTGAGTGTCCAGCCAAGGAATTGAGACTGATTTTAGGCAATGGGAACCCCCTGAAGGTTTTTTTTTTTTATTTTTTTTTTAACGTTTTATTTATTTTTGAGACAGAGAGAGACAGAGCATGAACGGGGGAGGGGCAGAGAGAGAGAGAGAGACACAGAATCAGAAGCAGGCTCCAGGCTCCGAGCCATCAGCCCAGAGCCTGACGCGGGGCTCGAACTCACGGACCGCGAGATCGTGACCTGAGCCGAAGTCGGACGCTCAACCGACTGAACCACCCAGGCGCCCCAAGAACCCCCTGAAGGTTTTTAGAAGCAAAGTCATTAGGAAAGCAAACTGAGTTTTAGAAATACAGATCTCATGGAAATGTGGAGATTGAATTAGGGGAGCAGAGCTTGGTACTGGAAGAGAGCAACCAGAAAGCTGTTAACACGTCATTCATTCCCTGCTTCACTCTTAACCACGCGTCGCACTTCCACAAAGCACTGGTTTCTTCAGGGCACCTCCACATCTGTTTCATGGTCCTCATATCCCAACACACTACTCGAATTGCCATGTCTAGGTCAGGTGACAGGAACCTGAACTTGGGCAAGTGGGAATGGAGATGAGAAGACAGGTTGGAGAGGCATTTGCAAGGGCCTCGTAACCCAGGGGATAGGGGAGTGGGTGAGAAGTAGGGAGACGGTAAGAAAGAAGGAGAAGCAGGGGAGCCTAGTTGGCTCAGTTGGTTGGGCATCCAACTTCAGCTCAGGTCAAGATCTCACAGTTCGTGAGTTCGAGCCCTGCGTCAGGCTCTGTGCTGACAGCTGGGAGCCTGGAGCCTGCTTCAGATTCTGTGTCTCCCTCTCTCTCTGCCCCTCCCCCACTCACGCTCTGTCACTCCCTCTCCCTCAAAAATAAACAAACATTAAAAAAACCTTTTTTTTAAAGAAAGGGAAGCAGAATTTAAAGAAAGGAAGAAAAAAAAACCTCTCATATTTAAACTTGGGAGAAAAGGGAACAAATGAGATAGAAAAAGGAAGGGATGGTCACCAGTAGCATAAAGAAATGAAGGAGGTGGCTAAGGTCTCAATCCAAGAGGCATTTATTAAGCTGCTGCTCTGTGCTGGGCACTAGGGGAACAACAGTGAGTAAGATTGGTTTTTGTCCTCAACTATCACCAGGAGGGAGGAAAATATAAAACTAGATAGCCAGATGCCTGGCCTCCTAGTCTCTGGACAAATGTCACCCTCCCACACAGGCCCCGCTAGAGGGTTATCTATTTCAAGCACCCATCCCTATCATGTGATCCTGTTTTACTTCTTCAATGCGCTAACAAAGATCTGAAATTCATTATATGTGCATTTATTGTATGTTTCCCCCACAGAAGCAGGAACTTTATACAGTTACAAATAGTTAAGTCCTCAGTACGATATATTTATTGAATGTGCTGGGGGGTGGGGAGAGTAAATAAACCTCATCAAGGTTTCAAGACCTCAAACCAAACTAGGCAAGCCTCCTAGATGCCGAGAATTGAAGCCACTCTGAAGAGTAAAACCCGTTTTGAAGTTGGGACCCACAACCGGTCGGTGCCCCAGCTGGACTGTTTCACATAGCTTTCAACCCACCCCGCGTGAGATGTTTAAGAATGAGGCCGGCCGGTCACCTAGCTCAGGTTTTATTTCCGTTGTTCCTCTGACGTCAGAAAAAGCACGAGTTGCCGCACAGTTTCTTCTATCAAGGTGACAATTACAGCCTCGCTGTGCCCCGCAGTCTGCAAACCATACATTTATTCTCTCCTCCCCCTTATGTTAAAAAAAAAAAAAAAAAGAAAAATTTTAAACTTCACTGCAGAGATGTCAAATCCCCATTTGCGTGTAAATAAATACCGTTTCTTAGTGCTGGGGGTCTTTTTCACTCTTAACTACCTAACATCGCCACGGATTCGTCAGAGAAAGTACGTGATCCTGGCGGCTCTAAGGTTTCCACCGGAGAAGCAGTGCTATAAAAACCGGGTCCGCGCCGCAGAGCGAGACACAAAGGACTCTCAACTGTAGCACCACCTTCTCAAGCCCCAGACAGCCTGTGAAAGGCATCCCGAAATGCGGTGACGCTGTGACCGCGAAATTCCTTTTGCCGCCATAGGCTCCCGTACACCCTGATTACAGTTCACCCCAAACCCAGGGGGCGGGCGATTCCGCAGGGAAGCAGCGCCCATGCAGCCCCGTAACCTGTGGGGTCGCAGTGGGTGCTGAGCAGTTGGACGCTAGGGAGGCGGATTAGTTGGGGGGGGGGGGGGGGGGGGGGGGGACGGGCGCCCAGGGCGTGCATTAGGACCGAGGAGCGCTTTCCTTCCGGCACCGACGCGGCGAGTTCAAAGGCCTTTTGTGGCAACATTTAGGAACGCGAGCTAGGTGCCGGGGACTGGGGGGAGGCGGGAGGAGAGGAGGCGAGGGCAGTCCGCGCCCGGGCCCCGCGCGAGCGGTGGCCTTTTGTTCGCCAGCGGAATCCAGCTCTCAGAACATCACTTCTCTTTCTCCCCTTCTTCATTTAAGAAAGCACCTCTTCGGGGCGGGAAAGGGCAGTGAATCACCGCCGGCATCCTTTAGTAACCTTCCCCCCGCATCCTCCTACTCTAGTCTCCCTACAGAGAGAGGCAGACCTGGAGGAGAGACTGCAAACGTGCTCCTGTTTACTCGCGCTCGGCGGCTCGGTTCCCCGCGGCGCCGAGGCCTCCAGCCCCAGCCGGACGCACGCATACCCCCGGGGGCATCACCTGCCCTCCTCTGGGCCAAGCGGACGCAGGAAATTCCCCCCAAAAGTCCAGGATTCGAGCACTTCTCGCGTACGCAGCAGCGCCCTCACGCCCGCTATACTCCTCCCCCCCCCCCCCCGCCCCAGACCCGCGTGGTCCCTGACCCCTCGTATCGTTTAACTAGATAACTAGATCTGGAGCCACACTCTCCCGCTATGAAAACAGACCCAAAAAGTAAGCCACAGCTCACGCAAAGGTGAAATCAGAGGCCCCTGCGCCTCCTTACGCTGCCGAGTGCGTCTGAAAGAACAGAGGACCTGGACTTTTCCTAAAAGCAAAATCCGAACGCATCCGGTAGAGCCGCACACTCATTCCTTCCATGCCCGCATGGGTGCCTTGTACGTTACCGCCTCTCTCGCATCTAAAACATCCCTTTCCTTCCCGCCGCCGCTCCCTCAAGCTCCCCTAGAAAAGCAAAATCGCCTTACCTCGGGCAATAAAGGGAAAAGTGGCCAAAGGAGACCAGGTGTCCGCCCTTCCGGGATTCCCCCCGGCCGTGTGATGTCCTTTGTATCAAGGTCTGGCTGTCTCGGCCGGGAAAAGGTGGCCTCCGTCAGCGAGGGCTGGGCGGGGAAGCTTGGCGTGGCGTGGCGGATTTCCGAGGAAGGTGAAGGGCGGAGGTTCCCGGCGACCTTCAGGCAGAGCGGCGTGGCCACCCCAGCCCGCGCTCTCTGGCTCTCCTCCTCCTTTCTGGGCCGATTGCATCAGAGTCTCCCCCCACCGCCAACCCCCACCCACACTCTGCTCGCCAGCCTCGCACTTACATCCACACGCTAGGGCGCGGAGGGTCTCGAATCGCAGTCATTCTCCTACTGGGGGGCGCGTCGCCTTTGCGCATCCATGGCTCGTGATGGTTTAAAGGGGGAAAGTCAGGCCATTCCTCCGCGTCCCGCGTCCCGCCGCCTCCCCTCCCGCGCGCCCGCTCTTTAACTAAAGCTGCGTGTCACTGAGCGGTGCCCGTCACATGGTGTCTCCGCTGGCGGCCGCGCCTGGCGACCTCCCTCTTGCCGCTCTCAGAGGATGCAGCGACTGCGACTGGCGGAGACCGAGCATCGGGGAAGGGGCGAGGGAGGGGTTGCGGGGCGTGCGTGTGCGGGGCGCACTGACGGCGGCACCGGGAGCGGAGGCGGCGTGCAGCCTGGACACCTGCCCCACGACCCCCTGGGGCCTGGCGGCGGGCCCAGAACCCTGCTGCGGGGCCGGCTGGAGACGCGGAGCCCTTGGGAATGGAAGTGGGGGCGGCTAAGAGGGCGCCGGCGGAGGAGGGCTGTGTTAGGGGGCAGCATTTCGGGGTACGCCAGAGCGCAGATGGGCCGAGGGAGCCAGGGGAGTTGCATTGTGGGAAGGGCGCAGCGTGAGGATGGCCGCGGGAGTGGCTGGTCCGCGCACAGCCCTGCAGGCGGCTGGCAGCGTCTGGAGCTGCGGGTGGCGATGGAGCGGTGTGTTGGC
The DNA here is from genome assembly GCF_018350215.1 of Panthera leo. Lineage (NCBI taxonomy): Eukaryota > Metazoa > Chordata > Mammalia > Carnivora > Felidae > Panthera > Panthera leo. The sequence goes on from NC_056685.1 coordinate 73,146,185, forward strand.
TCGGGGGACCGCACCGAGACGGGCCGGATCGGCTGGGGACGGGGGTGAGGGGCAGCAAGGGCACCTTTAGAAACCCTTTGTCCCACCCCGCGGTGGGAGGTGCCTCCCCTCTTCCGGATCCAGCACCCGCAGACCTAGCCAGCCTTCCCTGAGACCTGTGCTTTCGCGCTGTGTTTGGGGGTCTGGGTGTGACGCGACCCCATAGATTTGCCGAGCTCGCAACGCGCACCTGCCTGGGCGCGAAGGGGCGCTCTTAATTCAGGGGCAGTGGGGAGCGAGGGATCAGGATGCAGGGGAGTGGGCAATTCGCCCAGTTTCCCTTTCTTTTGCTTCCTCTTTGTTTCAGACACAGACCCTTTTAACTGGGCACTTCCCTGCAGGGGAGTTGTGTTTCCTTAAAATGGCGACAGGAAATCCCACCTGCGTCCCAGGCAATTAGGCTGTCATTATAGAGCGAAGTTGCGGGGTGGAAACTCGAGCTTTTTATTGACAGGAATCGTTCAGTCTCCGTGTTCCATCAAAACAGGAAAGGGAAGGTGAATCATAATTCAGAAATTAATCTACCTGGAGCGTTTCAACCGGGCAGACTGAATACGCCCTTATAGTAGTGGAGTGGCTATCACTTTTTTATTTTTTATTTTTTAATCACTGCTGGAAAAGTGAGAAGACAACCAAATTTCAGACTCTTGACAACTAAAATCCTTTTTCCTTTCGAGCGGCAGTAAATGGGTTTCGTTAATTTAGCAGTAGCCTCCTGAGAACCCTATTTCGAAGGTAATGTTCTTGCATAAACCCGAGAAATTGAAAATGCAGTGCAAACAGAAGGGGGCAGAATGATGGTCGCTTACCTCCCATGGACCTGTGTTCAAATTCTGCCTCTGACAGTGCTGCCCTCCCAGGCCTCACTTTTGTCCTAGCCCTGTTTTCCCAACTTGTTAACAGAGGGTTAATTGTACCCACATCATAGTAATGTTCTACAGGTCCTCAAAAAGTTGATTTCTTTCCTACAGGAAGCTAATTTAGTATGGACTTACTAATTTCAAGTAGTGTAATTTCAAGTAGTGTGTGCATCTTGCCTGGCAAAATAATTCTGATAAATAAGGAAAGAAATCCGAATAGGCAAGGTAGGTTAAACTGTGAGCATGGTTCTATAAGTCTCTTGAAATCTTTACCGTATGGGACAGAAGGTATATTCACCAATATTTGTTCGGAGAGCATATGATCTCAAGCTCATCCTTTGATTAACTTATTTGCCAGTTTCAGGGTACCAAAAATGCTGCAATTACCTGGCATTTTTTTGAATTGGATTCAATAGTGATGAATTGAATTCTACTCCTTGCCAGCTTCTGTGCTATGTCCTTTACACATAAATATTATCTCATTTAATCCCTTCAACCACTCAATTAATTGGGTATTATCCTCTTTGTATAAACAAGAAAGCAGGTTCAAAGAGGCTGAATTGGCCTTGTTCACTGAAGGCAGAACAAGGTGAAGGTGGAAACCGGGAAGTGATTCCTGGTGAGGTCTCAACTGAAAGTCTGTGCTCGAGTCTTAGCCTTTTGCAACTAGACACTCTTGGTCCTGGAGTTGAAAAAGATCTTTGGCCTCATCTGGATGTTAGTTGACAACCTGGAAGGGGAGTGCAAGCATCAACATGGAAGCTGAAATGAAGGACTTCTGCTGTGTGGAGAGCTTGGGGAAAGGAGGGAAGAGGTAGTGTTCAGGACAAGCGACCAGTAACTGCAGTTAGTGTGTTTTTCTTCAGGACTGCTTGTAGGTGAAACTTCCTTTGAGTAGCTTAGCACTTAAACCCAAAAGCTGTGGCCTCAAATGGGGACCAAGGGTGTCATGGGGACAACTCCCCCACTCACTTGATGCTTACTGAGAGATCAGCATCAGGATAAGCACTTTACAGATGGTTTCTTATTTAATCCTCGAGACATTCCTAAGACGTACAGACCATCTGAATCTCTGATTCAGATGTTCAGCAAATCATCGCAAGTTCACACAGGTCTAATTGGCACATCTAGCTCTAGAATCCCAAGCTGACTCCAAAGCTGATTCTCTGTGTGTCTGGCTCTAACATGTTCCCCGACGTGTGAACAGCTTTCTTTGGAGGGCCAGGAGGTGGGACAGGCCCCAGGCCACTCCACCTTCAGGTCCTTATGACGGCCCTGTTTCCAGAGAGCCCACGGAGTTAGTTTGCTCTGTGACGGCTTTCTGAGTTCCAAGGGCATTGTTCCCAAACGGTACTAAGGTGGTCAGGACACATTAACGGTGGTATTGTGGGCTGCCCTATGGAACTGAGAAAATAAAAATTCTCTGTCTGCCCTGAATGTAATGCCGGAAAAGGAATCTATACTGTGAAGGGAGAGTTTAGTCCTCTCGGGTCACCTGGGAGTTTTCTAGTACCCCATGGGTCCTTTCTGGATGGTTCCAGGAAGGAGGGGTGGCTTTGTGAAGAAAGATCCCCAAAGGAGATTCAGCCTGAACTTGAGTCACATCTGCTCTCAATCCAGCTTCACCCCGTACTCACCTGGGCTGCAGGTTGCCCAGGAGGACAGTGGGAAGGGTCACCACTAGCTGCTCACTTACAGAGACACTATGCCTTCCTCCTTGCATTTCCAGAGCTTTCCAATATTTCTTGTGGATGAATTTTGAGTAATGGGATAAAAACTGTCTTCTGAATATGTAGTTTTTCTTTTTAATCTGTAAAGAACTGTTTTAGGACAGTCTGAATTTTAAGAATGGCGAAACCAGAAAAGTCAACTGGTGAGGTTAATTCAGACTAAGCGTCCTGTACTTTTTCTGCTTGTAACAGAAGCAGTACAGCCATCTGTGAACAAACCTTACCTTGTTAGAAAATAAGTTATTTATTCTGAAATCAGTTTTTTGTTCCTATGTATAGGGTCCACTCTAAAATAACAGATGGTCCTTAACATTACTGGTCTTTCCTTTGACTGATGTAATCACATTTCTTTGCCTCATTAACCCTTTTTACCATCGTTGGTCTTTGGATCTTATCCATAGATGACAATATTTTGACACTAGGAATTAGTTAAGCAGCCACAGCAAAAAGCAATTTGCAACTGAAGTTCCCAGTTGTCTTAGCCATCTTTCTGCAGATACATAGCACTGTGTGTTCTAACCCCTCTCCACAGTACTGTGACACAGCCTGCTGTCACCTCTTCCAGCAGTAAAATGAACATTCTACCTCATTGGATTTGTAATTGATTGGTCCTGGTAGGAGGTCAACAATCCCCCTGACTCTAAACTGAATTTAAATTAAAATCTCTGAGTGGGCCTCTTTCAAAGTGTGTATTGTCTCTGATTTTGGCCCAGGGCACCTTAGTGGGGTCCTTTGTTTGTTTGTTTGTTTGTTTGTTTGTTTGTTTATCTTGGGGAAGCAGGGAGTAGGACTCATTAAGTATTGTGACTGTATGGCAAGCTGATAGAGAACCAGGGCTGAGATCAGTGTAATTGATGTGTAATTTACCTGACACTTATGCATCATTGTACAGGTCAGCCTGAGTGTATTTCCCTAGCTTGTTGCCAAATGGGGTAATGATACCCATCTTATGGTCAAATGCGTCAGTGTGTACAGAGTACTTACCACGATGCTTAGTACATAGTAAATGCTGAATAAATGGTATCTGTTATTATTTTCACACTTTGCAGAAAAAAGCATGGAGCAATGACTTTTCAAAGCCTGAGTTTAGAGGCACAAACTATCAAGCCCACACCTCTAAGCCCATTTGTCCCACTGTGGGAATGGGGAGGCAGACGGTGTCAGAGAATAGTTAGCCCTCCATTTCAACTCTCAACCTTATCTTTAAGGTGAGAAAGCAAAGTTTAGGATCTACCTAATAATGTATTAATTAAAAAGTAGAAGTGTTCCCAAACAGTATGGTCTCTACTTATTAATGGTGCCAGTGTAAATTGGTACCACTTTTTGTAAGGTAGTAAGTTAGGTGGTTGAGGGTAGGCTCTGGGCCAGATTTTCTGTGTTCTAATTCTGACTCCATAGCTTACTAGCTCTGTGACACTGGGGAAGTTACTTAATGTCTTTGTGCCTCAGTTTCCTCTTCTTTAAAACAGTAATGAACAATAATACCTATCTCACAAGGTTATGTGAAATTTGTATGTTAGTAAGTGTAAACACTTAAAATAGTTCACCACATATCTTAAGTATTCAACAAATAATGAAAATTGTTAGTGGAAAACAGTATGGCAATAAATAGAACTTGGATTTCATTGGTGTCACTTCTGAGACCCTGTATCCTAAGAAAAATGCACAAAGATGTTCACTACTAGCACAGAGGGCATAGGCACAGGCAAGTAAAGGTTAAAAGCATGTTTATAAATATTCATTTAAAGCAAGGATGACATAGGGACACCTGGGTGGTTCAGTTGGTTAAGCAACTGACTTCGGCTCAGGTCATGATCTCACAGTTTGTGGGTTTGAGCCCTGCTTCGGGTTCTGTGCTGACAGCTAAGAGCATGGAACCTGCTTCCGATTCTGTGTCTCCCTCTCTCTCTGCCCCTCCCCCTGCTTGCAGTGTGCCTCTCTCTCAAAAATAAATAAACACTAAAAATTTTTGTTTTAATAAAATAAAGCAAGGATGACATAAATTCATAAATGACCTATTGAAATAAAATACTCCACTGGCTAGGCTTGGACAGAGCTATAAACCCTCCATAAGCCCTTAGAGATACTTTGGGAAAGAGGATACAGGGCTGACCTGTCCTTTATCCTGATCCAATGTGATCCTTCTTTCTTTCTTATCAGTTTGGGTGCCCAAAGGCAATAGACCTAGAGAGAGGATCTGCATCCAAGAGTGAGGGTTGAAAGGCATCAGGGAAAGATTAGAAAGATAAGAAAATGAGAAAATGAATGACAAGATCAGGAGACGGGAATGTCTGAAACAAGTCACCTGGCAGGGCAGGACTAGAGCTGGGCTCATCTCAGGATGTTGGAGGCTTTCATGCTGCTATTTGATGCTACAATCTTACTGGGGAGAAATAAGGGTTTTTGTCTTTTCTGATGACAAGATAGCTTTGAGAAGGAGGGGCTGTTTTTTGTTTTTATTTTATGTTATTTTATTTTTTACTGCTGGCAGTACTTAGGGGGAAGAGTCCTATTCATTACTTGAGTAGAGTAACACGCTTTACTAAAATAAGATTCTATTCTAAATGATTGTTCTTAAAATAGGAAATACCCAGAAATATCCATTTTGAAGGACTCTTTATTCAGTTATATTTTAGGCACACGAAGCTACTTCATAATCACAAAGGGGATAATTTTAACAAGAGATTTAAAACTGATAGTCCTCTGTTGATAAGTATTTATAGTTTTTTATACCAACATATATTTATGTACTTCTAAAATAAAATGCTCAAGGTTTTTATTCAAATGTAACATGTCCAAGATTGAACTCATCATTTCTTTCCCCGACCCAAAGGGCCTTCTCCTCCTGTAGACGCCATCTTGGGAAACAGCACCACCATGGACACAATCACTCAAGCTAGGAGAAGGGGAGTATCTTAGCTGTCTCCCTCACTCTTCATGTTAAGTTAATTAATTCTTCGAATTGACATTTACTAAGTGTCAGGCATTTTGCTGGTCTATCATGGAGCTTGGAGTTAGAGTGGGAGGCCAATATTCCTCAGGTGGTTTTGGCAGTGGATGTGAAAATTACAGATGGAAAGGAGTGCTCAGAGGAAAAGAGCATGACCCTGTGAGCGTAACAGAGGAACATGTACTGGCCTGGGAGTCAGGGAGGCTCCCCTGAGGATATGAGCCTTCTTGGATTCTGTCCTCTTCTTACTAAGGTGGGTGTTTTTTTTTTTTAATTTTTTTTAGTGTTTATGTATTTTTGAGAGAGAGAGACAGAGCATGATTGGGGGAGGGGCAGAGAGAGAGGGAGACACAGAATCTGAAGCAGGCTCCAGGCTCTGAGCTGTGGGCACAGAGCCCAACATCGGGCTCGAACTCACAAACGGTGAGATCATGACTTGAACCGAAGTTGGACACTAAACTGACCGAGACGCCCATGCGCCCCTTTACTAAGGGTTTTAATAGGGAAGGGGTGATGAACATGGTCCAGTGTGCATTTTCAAAGGAATAATTGCCAGTCCCATTGCTCTGCTGCCTAAATACTTCTGGCATCTGTTCCTTTTTCTCTATCCTCATGGCCATCACTAGCGTGAGCTTCCATCAACTCACTCCTGGCCAAGTTCCTTCCAAAGAACATTGATTATGTACTTAATCATTAAAAAGATCTGGATTATACTTACTCAACACAATATGTACATGTACGTATTTCTCAATAACATATATGTATTACTGTCCCACTTATTATGTACCTTAAAAACGTTCCCCCAAATTTTTAACAGTTAAATAGGATTTTACATTTTGTATTTATTTGTTAACTATTTTATTCTATTACTAAAAAGATTCCTAATGGTCATTAAAACATTAACATTTAACTTTAAAATTTTTTTTCAATCTTTATTTTTGAAAGAGACAAAGTATGAGCGGGGAGGGGCAGAGAGCAAGGGAGATACAGAATCTGAAGCAGGATCCAGGCTCTGAGCTGTCAGCACGCAGCCTTACACAGGGCTCAAACCCATGAACCGTGAGATCATGACCTGAGCTGAAGTCAGACGCTCAACTGACCAGGTGCCCCAAAATATTAACATTTTAATGATGTAAATTGATTTAGTATACTTTATTTTTATTTTTTAAATATTTATTTATTTATTTTTGAGAGAGAGAGAGCAAGCAGGGGAGGGGCAGAGAGAGAGAGAGGAAGACAGAATCCCAAGCAAGCTTCGTGCTGTGAGCACAGAGCCGGATGGAGGGCTCAATCCCACAAACAGTGACATCATGACCTGAGCCAAAATCAAAAGCCAGATGCCCAACTGACTGCACCACCCAGGCACCCCAGTATACTTCACTTTTTAAATTGTGTTTAACACTCTGTGATACAGCAATTCACAAGTCTGGTTCCAGATTTGATTTATTTTGACTCTGAATTTAGTGGCTGTGGCAGCTAGAAAAGAAACCTCATAGACACATGTGGACCCAGTGGAGACAGTGCAGAGATGGCTACACTTACCAGATGAAGCCAGTCATTTCTTCATCCCATCCGCTAATTTACAAAGATGTATTTTATTCATTGTTCATCTACAAATGTATCCTTAGATGAAGGTCATCATTAATAACTATGGAAGTGAGCCCATAAACCCTACTTGATACTTCCTTATTGGTTTTGATGGACTTCTTAACACCTTTGTTTAGATGGGCATTTCTTTACCTTGCAATGTGGCCAAAGAGCTCTTATGAGAAGTGAAAGTGTCAGCTCTACTTTTTCTTATTTCCTTATGCTTGTATTGTCCATTTTTGGAGGACAAGTTAAACTAAAACATAATTTAAAATTTTAATCAACTAAGCACACAGAAATGCAATACATCACAATATGCCAAAAGGTGACAAATTAACAAGGGCATCATTGTCACCCCCCTGGGTTCCTTCCTCAAGATACCCTGAGTGCTGCAAGTGACAGGGGGCCATCTAATGTGTGGGCTGAGGGAGGGTCACCAATGATCTATGTATTAATCTAAAGAGGAGTTCCAATATTTTCTCCCTGCAGTCTACTTTGTTACTCCATGTCAGGCTTCCCCCAGAGCCTTCTAGCAACTCCTTCTCCCTTCTCTTATCAATCTCTCCACTGCAGTTTAGAAGCTATTGCCATTTCTGAAATCCAAACTAGCTTAAATGCTTCTCTGAAATTATTTATTCAAAGACCACCTTCCCCACTAGTCGACAAGCGTCATAAAGGCAGATAGCGTGTTTTCAACTGTTTCCAAGTTCCTCAGACATAATGGAAGTTCAATACATATTATTTGTCCAATTAATGAATGTATGAATGACTAAATAGAATATCTCTATAGCTAAATAGCTCTAATTCTTTCATATTAACTTTAAATGTCAGGTCCCTAAAAGGACAAGGAATATAACAAAAATACAAAATATATATCAAATGTACATTTAACTAAGTTTTGAAAGTTTAGCAGTCTGTATATGTGTATCAAGTGAATAGCCTTATTTATTTATTTATTTAGATTTATTTATTTAGATTTATTTGTTTTTGAGAGAGTGAGCATTGAAATGGGGAAGGGGCAGAGGGGGGTGGGGACAGAAGATTCAAAGCAGGCTCCGTGGTGACAGCAGCTAGACCAATGTGGGGCTTGAACCCACGAACTGTGAGATCATGACCTGAGCTAAAGTTGGACAGTCAACCAACTGAGTAACCCAGGCGCCCCTGAAGAGCCATTTTTAGAATCTTGTGATGAATAAATTGCAATTTTAAAATGCCAAGGGTGTCTATTGAACGTCATTCTTAAAAGGGAAAAAAGAAACCTCAGCCTATGTTTAAAAAAATAATATATTTAGGGGTACCTGGGTGACTCAGTTGGTTAAGCATCCGACTTCGGCTCAGGTCATAATCTCACAGTTGGTGGGTTCAAGCCCCGCATCTGGCTCTGTGCTGACAGCTCGGAGCCTGGACCCTGCTTCATATTCTGTGTCTCCCTCTCTCTTTGCCCATCCCCCACTCATGCTCTGTCTCTTTCTCTCTCAAAAATAAATAAACATTAAAAAATTTTTCTTAAGTAATATATTTGGTTTAACAGTTTTCTAGTTTATGTGAATTATCTGGGAAATTCAGAACCCCAACCACTTCCTTAATAATAAGTATCGTTTTTACTTCCAGAATTTTCTGGATATGTGCCAGTGTTCTCCAAGTCACATTCTCTGCATGATATTAACATTTGTAAACGCAGTCTAATTAAATTTTGTGCTAAAAAAAAAACAGTTACAGTTTGTTCTGTTTTTCCTTCTTGCTTTTCATATAAAAATGAGAATTTAGACATAATCCTATAGTTAAGATAGAAACCATTCAGCAATATCAATTTAATGATGAATATGATAGTTCTTTGTCTATATTCAGATTCTCATTTTTAATCCACTGATCTCAATTTTGAAAAGGAGCAGAATTATAGGAAACAGTCTTATTACTGCTTGGCATTTGTTCGTTCATTCATTCGTGTGTTCAACGGATGTGTTCAAAGTTACTTCCTTTTAAAGGCAGCATTCTTCATTGGGTTCTCTCACCTTTGGAAACTTGCTCCTGAATTTATTTGTTTACTACTGTATTTTCATTCCCTTCTCTACTGAGAGGGTAAAATATTCAAACCTCTCATCATTAAAAAAATAAGATAGAGGGGCGCCTGGGTGGCTTGGTCGGTTAAGCGTCCGACTTCGGCTCAGGTCACGATCTCGCGGTCCGTGATTTCGAGCCCCGCATCGGGCTCTGTGCCGACACCTCAGAGCCTGGAGCCTGTTTCAGATTCTGTGTCTCCCTCTCTCTGTGACCCTCCCCCATTCATGCTCTGTCTCTCTCTGTCTCAAAAATAAATAAACGTTAAAAAAAATAATAATAAAAAATAAGATAGAAAGGAAGGAAGGGCGAGGAAACAAGAGAAGACAGGAAGACAGGGAAAAAGAAAGGGAGTAAATGTCCCTGGATTTTACTTCTCTCTAGGTACAGCTTTTATCTTCCTTCTCTTTAAGAACAAGTTTCCCCCAAGAATAGCTAACAATATGTTTCCAAGTTTTTACCTCCCGTTCATTCTTTAAACACACACACATAGGGGCACCTGGGTGGTTCAGTTGGTTGAGCGTCGGACTTTGGCTCAGGTCATGATCTCGTGGCCTGTGAGTTCACAGCCCTCTTGGGGCTCTGTGCTGACAACTCAGAGCCTGGAGCCTGCTTCCAATTCTGTGTCTCCCTGTCTCTTTGCAACCCCCCCCCCCCCCCCCCCCCCCCCCCCCCGCTCATGCTCTGTCTCTCTCTGTCAAAAATAAATAAACATTAAAAAAAAATTTAACACACACATGTACACACACAAAATTGCAAAATTGTTTCTCACTGTAAAAAAGTTGGAAAATGCAGTAAAATCTAAAAAAACCCAAACTCATCCCTAAGTTCATAGACCATTAAATAAACACTATTGATATTTGGTTAATTTTGTATATGTGCCCATCTTTTTAAAATTCAGAATCATGTCCAGTTTTGCATTTTTTAGCAACATTAAATTATGATCATTTTACTATATCATTAATGATTCTTCAAAAACATAAAGTTTAATGACTACAAAATATCCTATCATATGGTTTTTGCATTCTCATTAACTTCAGATTTTTATTTTATTTTATGCACATAATACTTTTCCCCCATCTCTGATTATTTCTTTTTTTATGTTTATTTATTTATTTTGAATGGGGGATGGGAACATGCGCATGGGCAGGAAAGGGACAGAGGGAGAGGGAAACAGAGAATCCCAGGAAGGATCCATGCTGTCAGCACAGAGCTGACACCAGGCTGGAACTCAGGAACTGTGAGATCACAACCTGAGCCAAAATCAAGAGTTGGATGCTTAACCGACTGAGCCACCCAAGCACCCTTGACTATTTCCGTAGATAAATTTCTAGAAGTAGAATCAAAGGGTTTAAGTGTAGCAATATTTTAAAATATTTGATATAAATTTAAAATCACTTTCTAGAAAAAGTATGCATTAAAACATTGATAGTATGTGAAGGTGCTTGTGACGTTACATCTTTAGCAGTCTTGAGTATTATAATTTCACTCATTTTTATTAACTTAGTAAGTGAAAAAGAATTTCTGGATTGAATTTGCATTTCTTTTGTTACTGATTTTATTGAACTTTTAAAATGTGCTTATTAGACCTTTTATTTCTTCTATGAATTGTGTATCATATGCTTTACTCATTGTTCTAATATTTTGATGTTTTTAAATCTATTTGTGCAAGCTTTTTATACTTCAAAAGACATAATTGTAGCTAATTATACATCTTTTCAATTTTTGCTTTTTATTTTTTATCTTCAGAAGTTTAAACTTTCTATGTCAATGAACTGTTGAATTTTTTTCGTACATCTACAAGTTTATTTCTCATACAGACACAATATTCACCAGAATTTGGCCTTAGTTCCTATGACTTGGGTTCCCTTCCACCATTTGTTTCATCCACCTAGGAGTAAGAGTTAAGAATCTAAATTGATTTGTTCCAAATCACTAACCAATTATTCCAGTACCAGTTGTGAAAATTCCTTCTCTTTTCCCCTCAGCTGTGGTGCCTCCTTTATCAGATTTTATTATATTTTAAAATATATATATGTAATAAGGTTCTACTCCTGATATAACTATTCTGTCTGCTGATCTGTCCACTCTTTTATCACCTATATGTATTTAGTAGACCCTCCTTGTGTGTTTTAATATCAGCTAGGGCACAAGTCTTTTTATATTTTTCTTAGCTCTTCTTCTCTGTTTATTATTCCGGGTGAATTTTAGGATCATTACGAAGACAATAAAACAAAACCCCTAGATTTGGACTTTTATTATGTCTATAAGTCAATGCAAACACACACATAAAACATTTACAATAAAAACACATAAAAATCTAGGAATTCCCTTGAAAAGAAATGTGTAGGCTCTCTTTCTGTAATTTTGAACATATAGGGGTGCCTGGCTGGCTCAGTTGGTAAGGCATGTGGTTCTTGATCTTGGGGTTGTAAATCCCGGAACCCACATTGGGCCTAGAGATTACAAACAAACAAAATACACTTTAAAAAGTGAACATGAAAATTGTCTAATATATAAATGAAGTACTGCATACATTGAGAAATATACCATACAATCAGAAGGTAACGAATTTTCCTAAATTAATTCATAGAAAATTAACTTTGCACCAAGATACTTCTTATTTTTTTAAGATTTCATTTTTAAGTGATACGATACTCAAAGGTGGGGCTTGAACTCACAACCCAGAAATCAAGAGTTGAGTGCTGTACGGACTGAGCCAGCCAGCCCTGCCCCCCCAGCCCCATAAATACTTTAAAAAAATAATAAATGAATTATGTTAACCGTTCTCAACTAAGGCAGCCAGTTTTAGGTAAATTACGTTTCTATATTAGGAAAGCATAAATCATAAATAAGAACCTTATGTGCATGGGTTTTTTTTGGGGGGGGGGGTTGAGTTTTGGATTTTGGTTTTGTTTTTGTTGCAAAAAGCTTCATTGTTTCCCCTCAATCCACGGTTGTCTGAGGGGCTCCAAGCGGCTGAAAAGCTGCCTCGCGGCCGCCCAGAGAGGCTCAGGCAGAAGCCCGTACCCGGGCGGAGGCCCGAGGGGCCCCCAAAGGCTGCCGGGCTCCTCGTCGTGCTTGGGGGGCGCCTGGGGCAGGGCCCCGCGCCCAGGCCCGCGGTCCTGCGGGCAGCGGGGAGCCGTGCGCGTGCGCGGGCGGCCCGGGGCCTGCACGAGCCGCACGAGGGCCTCCGCGGGCGCTTCTCCGGGGCCGCAGGCGCTCCCACGGCGTCCAGGCTTCGGGCCCTCGCGGCTCGGGGAGCAGGGGCTTCCGCACGCCCTCCGGGTCTGCACGCTGAGGGGCCGCGGGCGCCGTCGGGTTTCTCCCGGGCCACTCGGGGGACGAGGCGCCCGCCGTCCGGAGCCCGGGCCTGGCGGCAGACGGGGGCCCGAAGACCCGTGAGTAGGGGGCCGCGGTGCGCGTGCAGCGGGTGGTTGTCCCGGGGAACGATTCCGGCGAGTCTGGGAGCTCAGGGGTGACCGGCAGTCCGGAGCCCGGCTGAAAACGGTGCTGGCTGGTCCTCGGGGCCGAGGGTGGCTGAGAAGATGGTGGCATGGGTTGTGACCGGAAAGGAGGTTGGAGGGTGGCGGGAGGCTGGATGAAGGGGCGTCCCTGAGGTCTGTTGACCCAAGAGACAGATCCGGGACTGCCAGGGGCATAGCCCTTAAATATGCTTAAGTTTTAACCATCTACAATACATTTGTTGCCATTCTTATTATATAGGTTGAAATGAAAGACACCCCTTGTGTTTGCTGTATAAAGAGAATCTTGGTCCAAGTTACCAAAAATGTTTAATAATCAACCAATTAGGTTATCTGTCGAGGGTTGGGTTCTCTGGGGAGGAATCCAAGACTGAGATTAATGAGCAGAAAGTTTATTAGGGAGTGCTCTTGGGATCCACATTTGAAGAAGGTAAGGAAGCAATACTAGGGAACAGATAAGTGGGACTATGGCACAGTCTCAGAGAGGGCCTAAGCAACCCCTTAGGGAGCCCTGAGGTTGTGATGGCCCTTCAGAGTTGTCTTGAGTTAGGGTGAGGGGCTATCTTTTTACCGGCTTGTGGCCCAGTCGTTGGATGCCGAACTTGGCGGGAACAGAGTGTGACCTTGGGAGAATCGGCTTTCTGTAGCTGAGCTATTTCTGTAAGACAGCAGATAAATGAGGGCTTCTGCGGGCCTCTAAAGGGGGACATGGACAGTGTCCCATGGTGTCCTCTGCAGTACGGACTTAAAGTAGGCCTTACAATTCTACATCATGTATCAGTGCATACTCAATAAATATAAATGCAGAAGTAGAAAATCCTTGGGAGAATTATTTTTAAATACAGCCCAGTGTGCTTCATGTCATAAACAGGAAGGAATATAAAAGGAAGGATTCTAGGGTTCTCATCGTTCTGACTTTGTCTGACTCTTGAGCTTGAAAAACTAGAATGGAAGAATTTGAATCTCATTTCCTTTGCTTTCCAGTCATTCCTTTCTTTAGTGAAGCAGCAAAATAAAAAGAAGCCAGGAGACATAGTGAGGGATCAAAGTTCACCATACATTCTTAAACAGGCCGGGAGGGGTTGGGGCAGTCAAGATTTCCTAGACAGCAGCTAAGCTGAATTCAAACTCAGACCGGTCTGCTTGTACTGCCTGTGTTTCTTTTTCTGTATGCTATAAATATTTGAAATAGAACAGGACAAAACAATTAGAAACTATTCCTCCATTCTAGCATAACTCCGTTTTGTCATTCACTGGTTTAATAAATGTTGATGGAGTGCTTACCAGGCACTCTACTATTTGTTTAAAAAGAGATATAGTAGGCACTTTACTGCTTGATTAAAAAGAGATGGATGAAATACAGTTTTAGTCATGAAGATCTTCCGAGCTTATAAGTCCCGTTAATTATTAGAGTGTTTTGCTATTTTGTTCCTATGGAAGTGGCAAAGTGACTGAAATAGTTATCCAGTTAATTCCTTTGATAGCTTGCCCGAGTTACCTAAATCCATGTTGAGTGGGCATCTGAAAGCCATTAAAAACATAAGGTACACACTGAAGTAGATTTTTGGAGATGAAAGGTGGATATGCTAGCATGGGGAGGGGGGACACAGGCAACCCATTTTCTAAATAGAAACAAAGTAAAAGAATGTCCTATAATGGGAGTAAAAATGCCAGTGAAGAGGGACATTCCCGAATTGTTTGTTGACTTTAATGAAGAACCTAAAATAGTAAGTTAGATGTCATTTATTCTTTCTTTTTGTATAGGGTCCTGCTTACAAGCATCGGCTTTGTTAACTAAATATACCCAAATTCTAGTCTTATCCACGCAAGATGAATGTGTGGGCAAGTAACTTAACCTCCTCAGTCTTGTATCATCACTTGTAAGACAGGGATGATAGTACCAATCTCATAGGATTGTTGTGTGGATTACATGAGATACAAGCTTAAATAGAGCCTGGCACTTACTGCTTACTACTTCTTAGCTCTTGTTAAGGATTCGTATTCTTGGGGCACCTGGATGGCTCAGTAGGTTAAGCGATGAACTCTTGATTTTGGCTTATGATGGTCTCATAGTTGGTGAGTTCAAGCCCCACTTCAGGCTCTGTGCTGACAGTGTGGAGCCTGCTTGGGATTTTCTCTCCCCCTCTCTCTTTGTCCCTCCCCTGCTCATGTGTGCGCACTCTCTCTCTCTCAAAATAAATAAATAAACTTTCAGCCAAAAAAAAAAATTGGTATTCTTTACTTGAACACCTATTTAACTCTGTTTGTAGTTAATATAGGAGATGGTAAAGCCTGATGGTTACAAAAATGGTCTCTAGAACCAGACAGCCAGAGTTCGAACCCAGTTTCTGCCTTTGGCAGGCTGCATGACTGAACAAGTTACTTACCCACATTGTTCCTCAATTCCATTGTCTGCAAAGTGGAGATTATACAGTTCCTACTCATAGTGTTGTTGTGAAGACTGAGTGAGTAAATGTCTGTAAAGCCTCTAGCATACTACCATGTAGAAAGAGCATGTAGAGGAGCCTGGGTGGTTCAGTGGGTTAAGTGCCTGACTCTGGGTTTCAGCTCAGGTCATGATTTCACGTTTGGTGAGTTCAAGCCCCACATTGCTTGGGATTCTCTCTCTCCCACTGTCTATCCTGCCCCCACTCTCACTGTCTCTGTCTCTCTCAAATAAAATAAAATAAAACTTAAAAAATTTTCAAAAAAAGAAAGAGCCATGTAAATATTAGCTATCATCATCACCACCATCATCATCATTATCACTGCTTGGGTTGTTAAAGACATGTGCTTCTCTAAACAATAAACAAAACTAAAAGGCAAACGATGGAATGGGAGAAGATATTTGCAGAAGCTATATTGGATAAAGGGTTAATATCCAAAATCTATAAATAACTTATCAAACTCAACACCCAAGAACAAATAATCCAGTGAAGAAATGGGCAGAGGACATGAATAGACACTTTCCCAAAGAAGCCAGATGGCTAACAGACACATGAAAAGGTGCTCAACGCCACTCATCAGGGAAATACAAATCAAAACCACAATGAGATATCACCTCACACCTGTCAGAATGGCAAAAATGAACAACTCAGGAAACAACAGATGTTGGCCAGGATGTGGAGAAAGGGGAATCCTTTTGAACTGTTGGTGGGGATGGAAAACTGGTGTAGCCACTCTGGAAAACGGTATGGAAGTTCCTTAAAAAGTTAAAAATAGAACTACCCTAGGAGCCAGCAATTGCACTACTAGGTATTTATCCAAAGGATACAAAAATGCTGATTTAAAGGGGCACATACCCCAATGTTTATAGCAGCACTATTGACAATAGCCAAATTATGGAAAGAGCCCAAATGTCCATTGATGGATGAATGGGTAAAGAAGATGTGGTATGTATATACAATGGACTATTACTCAGCAGCCAAAAAGAATGAAATCTTGCCATTTGCAACGACGTGGATGGAACTTGAGGGTATTATATTAAGCAAAATAAGTCAGAGAAAGACAAATATATGATTTCACTTATATATGGAATTTAAGAAACAAAACAGATGAACATAGGGAAAGGGAAGGAAAAATAAGATAAAACCAGAAAGAGAGGCAGACTCTTAAATATAGAGAACAGACTGAGGGTTGCTGGAGGGGTGTTAGGTAGAAGTTGGGCTAATTGGGTGATGGGCATTAAGGAGGACACTTGATGGGATGAGCACTGGGTGTTATATGTAAGTGACAAATTACTAAATTCTCCTGAAACCAATATTATATACTATATTATATGATAACTGCAATCTAAATTAAAAAAATAGAATTAAAAATTTAGAAAAATTTAAAAAAAGACCTGTGCTTCTCTAGATTAGTTGATGTTGCAAGACACACAGCCCTCAGACATCCACCAACACACTGGAATGCACACAAAGGCTAACACACCCCAGCTACAAATAGTCCAAGCTGCTACACACCGTTCTCTGGGGAGACTAGCAGGATAAGTAGACTTATCCTCTACTGAATTTCTCTGGGAAAGGGAACCAACTTCTCTAACAGTGTAAGGGCAAGATAAGACAGGAGGAATGAACTGCCAGCCCTGGGGCAAAGGGTAACCCTGGTGCCCTTCCCACCTCCCTTATCAGCCTCCTTTCCTTCCTTCTGCCACTCCCACCCTCTACTCCCCTCCCCCCCCCCCCGCCCCCCCAGGGCCTCTCCTGTGTCTAGTCCTCAGTTTCAGTGACTTTCAACAATGAGCTCTTGCCAAAGCGTGAACTCTATTTAATGTATTTGCTGAGAACTTCAGGTACAAAACCTCCCAGAGGGCCTTTTCTTTTTTTTTACAGGAGGAAGGGGCAGTCTCTGCTTTGTTTCTTCCACCTCTTCAACTCTCCCTCTTTGTAACATCTGTTAGGGTCTTAGTGAGAGCCCACAGCAGGTGGAGCAGTGGGACTGTTCATTCAGAACAGTGCCGGAGGTTCTGGGTTATGTGTGCAAGGTTTGCTGGACACAACCCACGTCAGCTCTTCCACTCACTTACCAGATTATGAGTCAACGCAGGGGTCCCTACCTTTGGTTCAGAAAATGTTGTCATCAGTCAGTCTCTCTGACTTGTCTCCCATAAGAAACGTTCCCACTTTTAGTTGGAAAAAAGAAGGGAGCCATTAAAAAGAGGAAGGAGAAAGAAGTTTAAGCGAGGGCTTTGACAGGTTCCTCAAACCAGCTAGACCTGCCTGAGTATGCCAGTGGCCAAGCAGGTGTCGCTGAATGTGTGAGCAGACAGATCTTGGAAGCATCATAGAAACACAGCATTCCAAGCTGGGACTCTGGAATTTCCTTTATAACATCCCTGATAAGTGGATAGGTCTAGCCAGTTGGGTTATTTATTTTGTTTTCAGGTTATTCTGTTTCTCCTGACTCTGTCCTTCACCACCCCACTCCCCTCTTCCCTCTGCCACATGACAGACACTAGAGCAACCTCTCATGCATTCTTTCTTTAGCCACCATCTCACCCAGGCCAACCCCACCCCAATCTGTCTTGTCTTCTCTTCCTCAGCATGAGTATTTCTAGTTCCCTTGATCATCCCATATATGTGTGTTGACAATATGTTCTGCACTTAAAATTTTCCAATATGTGATCTGTGCTCACTTTGGCTATTCCATTGTCAGACCACATGTTCTAAATATTGTTTGGAGAAGATGTTGCTCTGGACCACTAGGTTATTCCTCCAAATCCTCTAACTCTGACTCCTGATCTTGCTCTCTTCCTCTCCCTTCAACACATTACAGCTTCCTAAATACTTTGCACAGGTACCTGTAAAAGTTGCTGATCCCTAAAGAACCCTAAACATTATCTGAAGGTAGTGGTGCATGTGCAATTCAGGAGTGACCAGGATGTATTAGGAGGGGTACAAGTAAATCTTAGGTGGTGGAGGGGAACACAGAGTTAGGGTCTAAAGCTCATATAAAAGAAAAAAAAAGGACATCTAGTCAAGCTTATACTGCCTTTAAACTTTGGGTCTTTCTGTTCCTTAATAAATATTTGCCTTTTGTAAATGATTTTTGTTTCTTTATCTCTTTATTCGTTGATAGTTTTCTATGGGCTTCAATTAATTCTTCATTTTCTTCCTGGAGAATATCTACCCAGCCCTTGCTACACAAGAATCAACAATGTGGGCATCCCATGGGAATTTGTTAGAAATGCAGAACCTTAGGTTCTTCTTCAGACCTATAGAAGCAGAGTCTGCATTGTGAACAGATCCCTAACTGGTATTACCTTGCACACTGAAGTCTGAGAAGCGCTGTACTAAGCCATCACAGCCACCTGCAAATATACTACTGTTCTTTGTCAGTGGCTGGAAAGTCTTAAAATAATGATACTTTGTCCCAAAATTCCACCAGTATACACTAATCATTTTATCCATGATACATGCATTGTTTTTTTTTTTTTTTTTAAGGCGAGTACAGTTAAATTCAGGGCCTTCACTATAATTCTAGGAAACGATAGACATTTAAATCCTTGCCTTTTGATAAAAATGGTGATGAGGAAAGAAAGGGGTATGAGTAGAATCAAAAGCAACCTCAGGACTGGAGCTGTTTTCAGGAGTAGACCTGGGATGACCATGTTTGCTTGCAATGAGAATGAGTTAACGGGCACTAACACAATCCCCATGATTGGAAAGCTGAAGCCATGTGGGGGCAGTTAATAGAATATCTTGTGGACAGTTGAGCAAAGAAATCATGTGACTAAAAAGGGTTTTGCCATTTTTTTAGGGGGCTGTAAAGGATGGGCTGGAACTTCTCTAAGCCTTAGTTTCCCCATCTGGAAAATGGAGGGTAATTTCCAGTGTACAGATTGTTGTAAACCATGCAAAGAGCTTAGACCAGGATCGGCACATAAGAAGCCCTCCACTGGCACAGAGGTGGTTGTAATTATTCAGGCATGGGGGATGAGAGACTGAAAGCAGAGAATGCATATGGGAGGCTCTTCCAATAGTGATAATGATAGCAACAGTGCTTAGGTGCTCCCTGTGGCAGGGCACTATTCTAAAAGCACTTTACAGGGGCGCCTGAGTGGCTCAGTTGGTTAAGTGTCCAACTTCTGCTCAGGTCATGATGTCACAGTTCATGGGTTCGAGCTCCGCATCGAGCCCCGCATCGAGCTCTGTGCTGACGGCTCGGAGCCTGGAGCCTGCTTGGGATTCTGTGTCCCTCTCTCTGCCCCTCCCCTGTTCACACTCTGTCTCTGTCTCTCTCAAAAATAAATAAACATTTTAAAAAGTGCACACATACTTTTCACCATAGTCCTATGAGGTGGAGATTGTTATTCCCATTTGTCGGATTGGAAACTGAGGGACAGAGAGTCTAAGTGACTTAAGTTTCCACAGACAATTCAAATGCACAGTGTGACTTCAGGTCTGACACTCCTGCCCACCGTGCTATTCTTTTCCTGGTGTCTCCGTGAAGACAAGGAGGAGGGGTGTGATGGGAGAACTAGAAAAGAAAGGGAGGAGCAAATGCCCATCGGTGAGGAGAGATGGCAGTGTGTGAGCAAACAGCCCTGGATGAATAAAGTGCAAAATAACTCTGAGCTGGTAAGCAGAGCCGGAAGGAAAACGGCACCAATGCCAGAGATGGAGGCTTGTTTTGTTTTTGGCTTACTCTCCTTGAAATGTTTAAGGTTTGATTTAAAATGCTGGGATCCTTTTGGAGCTATAAAAAATTATTTCTGAAAAATAGCATTGCTTTTGTTTTTTGAACAAAGAACACTTCATTCACCTGAAGCCTGTGTGTTCAGTGATTAGTTCTGTACACAGGTGAGAATTTCTCTCAAGTAGCTTATATTTAAAGAGCATAAGTGGCTTTTTTTCACACCCCATTTAATTTACACTGGTTTTACCTTCCTGCACAGATGGCCTGCTTTTCCTCTTCCTGTGCTTAATTCTCACTGAAGCCAGAGAATGCTAAATGCCCATGAGGATTCAGTGGAGTTAAGGAATACAGGAAAAGGAGTCATATAGTGCTAATATTACAACACAACTGCAGGGAATGGTCCCTAACGTTCCGATTTTATGCATAAAGCATTGAAAGCATTTTTGCCACACAGTCAGTAAAATGGCAGAGATATAAGTAATGTGAAATAAAAGAGAAAACTCAATAGTATCTGCAGTATGATTCTCAAATGGTAAAATTAAAAAGCGTTTATAAGTGTATGTATTTTTTAAAGGCCAGGAGTTTATTTCAGAAAACCATTAGTGGTAATTTTGGTCAAAAAGACTTAGGGTGATTTTATTTTATTCTTTAAATTCATTTTCAATTTTCCATGCTGAGTATGTATTCATTTTATAATCAGAAGAATCCCATATTTTCAAAAAAAGAAAAACGGCATTTAGAATCTGTTTTTACTGTTAGGTGTTTGAATCTAAATTAAGGCTGCAGTTTCAGCTGAGTTTCAGCTGTGTTTTTTGCCTGGTGGGGGCAGTATTGGTCCCCAAGATTTCTGCAGTTACCATGTTCTCCGTGCGACTGGGAGAGCCTGAAGTGCAGGGAAGAAATGAGGCTCCTTGTCCATCACCAGTTGTTAATTGATTAGCAGCGCTAAGTAGAATTGTTCTTCCTATTAAGGGGAAGAGTCAGCCTAGAAGAGCAGAAAGAGGGGGTGGTGGTGAAGGAAGAACCTTCAGGAGAGCTTCCTCTTCAGCATTTTTCAGTGATGATTACTCCAGGGTCTCAGCCAGCTGCAGCATGCAGCTGTGTTTCCAGCTGTGCCTAGTGGGGCTGGATAATGTGTTTGGCAAGTGCCCCAGTGGCTCTTCTCAGGGGCATGTAGACCAGCCAGTAGCTATGGTAGAGCTGTGGCCACACTGAAACTCTGGGGAGCGAGCTCTCCGGACAGCCCTCATAAGGTTGAAGGTGTACCTTTCAGGTGTCAGAAAGGTCAAGTGAGCCGATATACATAAAATTGAAACCTACAAAGCACAATTGTGATGTGTTTGTATGAGGTTACAATTATTTCTCTCCTTAAGCTCTAAAACTTTAAAGCTTAACCATTGTTATTTTCATAAATGGAATAGACATCATTTTTTATTACTAAGCATATTTTAAAATTCCGAAAACAATATTATAATGGTCATAAAGAATGCTTGAGAACAAGAAAAGGATCCATGATTTAAGAATCCAATTAGTTTGGGACGCCTGGGTGGCTCAGATGGTTGAGCGTCTGACTTCGGCTCAGGTCATGATCTCACAGCTTGTGAGTTCAAGCCCTGCGTCAGGCCCTGTGCTGACAGCTCAGAGCCTGGAGCCTGCTTCGGATTCTGTGCCTCCCTCTCTCTCTGCCCCAACCCACTCGCATTCTGTCTCTGTCTCTCTCAAAAATAAACATTTAAAAAAATTAAAAAAAAAAGAATCCAATTATTTTCATTTTGGGGGGCCTTGAAGTATTTATATACTTATAAGAATAATGAAACTATAGGGGCGCCTGGGTGGCTCAGTAGGTTGAGTGTCTGACTTTGGCTCAGACCATGATCTCAAGGTTCCTGAGTTCAAACTCCACCATGGGCTTGCTGCTGTCAGTGAGGAGCCCCACTCCAGATCCTCTGTCTCCCCTTCTCTCTGCCTCTCTCATTCAAGTGCATGGTGGGTGCGCATACGTGTTCTCTGTCTCTCAAAAGATAAACATTTAAAAAAAAGAATAAACTATATTACAGAAAATTTGGGGGAAAAATGTTATCCCCCTGAGATTACACTACCCTAAGACAGCTGTCACCAATTCTGTGTATTATTTTTTTAATATCTTTTTATTCATTTATTTATTTGAGAGAGAGGGAGAGCATGCCTGAGTATGTGGCAGGGGCAGAGAGAGAGGGAGACAGAGAATCCCAAGCAGGCTCTTCACTGTCAGCACAGAGCCCCACGTGGGGCTCGATCTCATGAACCATGAGATCATGACCCAAGCAGAGATCAAGAGTTCAATGCTTAACCGACTGATCCATTCAGGCTCCCCCAATTCTGCCTATTTTCTTCCAAATTTTTTTGTAGAGGCAACATCTTTAAGTTATAGTGGATATAATAATTTTGTAACCTGATTTCTTTTTGCTTTTCTGTTTAGCACGATATTAAATAGGAGATAGTTTAGGGTAATGGTTAAAAATGGTTAAAAATCCATGCTCTGAAGTCAGGTGAGACCTTCTTTAAGGAATTCTCTGTTAAGTAGAAAGGGAAGTCAGGGTGGAGAGATAATTGAAAGAAAAGGGGGGATAAAAAAGAACCTTCAAAAGAACTTTCAATAGGAGTAATACCTACATCACAGAATTATTGTGAAATAGAAATGATATCCACAGTATAGCTACTATATGGCCTGGGACATACTGAGTATTCAGTGAATGGTAGCTATTGTACTGTACATATATTGTTTTATAGACTTCATAATTATTTTAATACCAATATCATTATTTTAATTTCAATATGGAATTTCAGCAGATACATAATATGATAATATCTTTATTGGTAACCATTAATTTTCTTACAATTTTTCAGCATAATAAATAATGCAAGACATGGCTTTTTTCACATTTTAGATTATTTTTTGAGACTATAATTTAATAGAATTATTGTGTCAATGAACATTTTTATAGTTCTCAATACATTTTGTTTTATTGATTTTTAAACATGTTCCAATTTACAATGCCATCATCAATATTTAAAAGCAATAGTTTTAGCGTACTGTTGCCAGGATTGAATATTAAAGTTAATGTATGTGTGTGTGCGCATGCTTGCATGCATGAGCACACATTGTGTGTTTGTGTATGCTTACTAGCATGGTGAAAAGCTAATGATGATACAAGAGTATTTTTGCTAAGCCACAGCAAAGCCTCTGATAGGCTGGCACGTGGAATTAGGAAGCACTATTCCCCTAGAGGTACTCTGCAGGATCTGGGTGAATTAACTTTTTAACTGCATTAGAAAGTTCCAGAAATTTAACTCCCACAGGATATGTGGGACAGATGCCCAAGTATATTTCCCAATTTGCATTGGTTCAGGAATGCAATGGGAATGAGTTAAAATTTAGCTTACAAATGGGGCTCAGATGTAGAAAGTTTTAATGGTAAAAGAGAGATTTTCCGGGGCGCCTGGGTGGCTCAGTCGGTTAAGTGTCTGACTTCGGCTCAGGTCATGATCTCGCGGTCCGTGAGTTTGAGCCCCGCGTGGGGCTCTGTGCTGACAGCTCAGAGCCTGGAGCCTGTTTCAGATTCTGTGTCTCGCTCTCTCTCTGCCCCTCCCCCATTCATGCTCTGTCTCTGTCTGTCTCAAAAATAAATAAACGTTAAAAAAAAGATTTTCCAAAAAAATGAAAGATATATCACAGTTCAGGAAGATGCAATGGAGAGTTTGAGGAAAAAGTTTCTTTGAATAAAGATATATTCTCACAAAGTGGCTCGGGCTCAGCAGCAGGAACTAACTGCTGAAAGGAGCTGGCGTGCTTCTGAGCTCTTAGAAAGAGAAGATGATAATAAAAAGAAAAAATATCACCTAGGGTACAATATCTCTGCTGTGGCAACCTTTCTCTGAAACAGCTGGTTAGGAAAAGCAGGTGTGTCCCACTAGCTGGAGAGTTATAAAAGCCCTAGAATGGAAGGAGAGGCAATGTGTATGTGAGGGGGAGCAGAGCAGTAACCATCAGTGGAGCAGGGATAGCTGAGACCCCAAACACTGAGTTGGTTGGGGGGAGCAGCAATGCTTTGGCACCACTGAAGATACGTTAGACTGTGGGCCTGCCTGTAGCTGCTCACTTTCCTCTTTCTAAATTGCTGCTGCTTATCTACTATGGGCTTGGAAACCAGATACCTAATCTTGTCAGAATTGTGGGTAAAATAACAATAAAAAGTTTCTGGGATGATGGTGGAATACCAAGTGCCAGAAATCTGTTTCCCTACCTAGACAAAAATTGTATTGGCAGAATCTGTGTGATGTAACTATTTTGGAACTGTGGAATCTGTGGAAGGCTTGTAACTTTCAGAGGAAGGCTTGGATGGTAAATTGCAGTAAATTTTGGTCACTTTCAGCTCTTAGCACAGTATCAGCTACCCAGCCCTCACCCCCTAGATCCATGACAGGCAGCCATGTATGCATTCCAGAAGAAGTTTGTATACAGCTTACAGGAGCCAGGGTAGGCAAATGTTGGGGATCTGCACTCCAATTGCTAATTACTGCTCTGATCACAGAGATGCAGACAAAGAAGGTGATGGCCATTGTTGTTGCCCCTCCCCGCGTTGTTGCAAGCCCCTCCTCCTCTGGCTGACAAGACTTCCAGAGAACTTAAAGGGCCAGTGACCTTTTTTGCCTTCATTTTTCTTTTTCCCCTTCCATGAGCCAGACATTAAAAACCAAGACATTAAAAAACAAAAAAGACCCCAAGATTTTTCAAAAGCAACTGCAGGGGTGCCTGGCTGGCTTAGTCGATAAAGCATGTGACTCTTGATCTTGGGGTGTTGAGTTCAGGCCCCACGTTGGGCATAGAACTTACTTAAAAAAAAAAAGGCAACTACATATATGGGGACATTGGAAAGTCACTGCACACACCGAGGAAAGAGCACAAGCTCAGAAAAGACCTGAGAAGACATTAATATTACTCCTCAGGTCGATCCCTGGCATAGAGATAGCTCACATCAATCGAAACAAAAACAAAAACAAAAAATAAAAACAAAACAAAACCGAGCAAACCCTGGGCAAAGGGGAGAATTTGATCTTCAGAGTTACTATATTATTAGATTCAAATGTTAAGTTTTCAATAACAACAAAAAAATCACAAGACTACAAAGAAACTGAATAAGGCCCATTCAAAGGGAAAAAAAAAACATAAATCAAAGAAAAAAATTGTCCTTGAAAAAGCCCTGATGGAAGATCTTCTAGACAAAGTCTTTCAACAACTGTCTTAAAAGGCTCAAAGAACTAAAAGAATATGTGGAGAAAGTCACAGAAACAATGCATGAACAAAATGAAAATAAATCAAACACAGCAACATATACATTGTGGGAGTCCCAGAAGGAGAGGAGAGAAAGAGGCAGAGAGAATATTTGAAGAAATAATAGCTAAAACTCCCCCAATTTGATGAAGGCATGAATATAACCAGCCAAGAAGCTCCATGACTCCAAATAGGATGAACCCAAAAACATTCACACTAAGATACATTATAATGAAACTATCAAATTATCAAACTATCAAAACACAGGTATCAAAACCCAAGAGTGAGAATCTTGAAAGCAGCAAGAGAGAGGTGACTCGTCACATATGAGGGATCCTCAATAAGATTATAAGCAGATTTCTCCTCAGAAACTTTGGAGGCCATAAGGCAGTGGTCTGATATAGTCAAAGTGCTAAAAGAAAAAAATTACCAACCAAGAATCCTATCCTATCCAGCAAAACTATTTGTCAGAAGTAAGGGGAGAAATTAAGTCATAGCCAAAGAAAATCTGAGGGAATTTGTTACCACTAGACCTGCTTTACTAGAAATGCTAAAGTGAGTCCTGCAGGTTAAAATGGAAGCACAGTAGACAGTAACTCAAAGCTGTATGAAGAAATAAAAAGCTCAGTAAAGGTAAATACATGGGCAATTATAAAATCTAGTATTTTCATAACAATGGTATGTAACTCCATTTGTTTTCTGCATGATTTAAGAGACTGATATATTTTAAAAAACAACAATTATTAGTCTAAATGCTAGTATCATTGTGACTTTGCTCTATAACTTCACATTTTGTTTTTTACATAATTTTAAGAGACTAACACATTTTTAAAAATTGTCAGTTTATGTTTTGGGACACACAACGTGTAAAGATGTAATTTTATGACATCAATAACTGAAAGGGGCAGGAACAGAAATGTAAAGGAGCAGTTTTTGTATGTTAATGACATTATGCTGTTATAAATGCAAATGTTATAAATGCTGTTAAAAATGCAAATAAATGACATTATGCTGTGTTGTAATGTTAGGATGTTAAATGTAATCTCCATGGTAACCACTAATAAAATAAAACAATTCAAAAATAGGCAAAGGACCTGAATAAATATTTTCCCAAAGAAGATATACACATGGCCAACAAGCACTTGGAAAGATGCTCAACATCACTAATCACTAGGGAAATGCAAATCAAAACTACGGTGAGATACCACCTCAACTCACTAAGATGGCTACTGTGAAAAAAAAAAAAAAACAGAAATTAACAAGTGTTGGCTAGGGTATGGAAAAATTGGAACCCTTGTGCCCTGTTGGTGGGAATGTAAAATGGAACAGCGGCTGTGAAAAACCATCTGGCAATTCCTCAAAAAATTAAAAATTAAATTTCAGTTTGATCCATTAAACCCCATTTCTAAATTTTTTTTTTTTTAAGAATTCAATTACATTTTATTCCACTGGTGGTTTCATTCCCCCCCTCCCTCCCCCACCCACTCCTTCATTTCCTCTCTAATTGTTTGCGGGACTGCAGGGTGTACCGTGTCTTCCAAAATGATTAAGGAGGACTATTCCATCCATCCCCAGACTGGCAGAGTTGGAAGGGATCTTGGAGGTGATGTCAGGCTGCCATTTACAAGTTCTAGTAGATGAATCAGTTGTGCTTCAGAACCACAACTGGAAATTCTGATTGTGTGGGTCTCAGCAGGGCTTGGGAATCTGTATGTGCCTCTGTGAGTTTCTCTACCAGTTCCTGTTCAGTCCCCGTTTGGCCTTGCTGTCCCCTGAGTTGTCCGATCTCAGTTACTCCTTGGTAAAATTGATGCACCTGAGGTACCCAGAAGAATTCCCGGCAGGGCTGTGACCAGGACCCACCTCTCTCCACCCTGATAGCAGTGCTCCTGGTCTTGGAGCCCATTTCTAAATTTGAAGGCCGAGTCTTGAAGAGATGTTTGTTCACCATGTTCATAACAGCATTATTCACAATAGCTAAAATGCGGAAACAAACCAAGTGCTCATTGACAAATAAATGGACAAAAAGAATGATATATACATACAATGGAATATTAATCAGCCTTAAATGGGAAGGAAATTCTGACGCATGGTGCAACATGCGTGAACCTTGAGGACATTATGCTAAGTGAAATAAGTCAGTCACAGAGAGACAAATACTGTGTGAATCTATATATGAGGCACTTAGAGTAGTCAGATCATAGAAACAGAAAGTAGAATGGTGGTTTCCGGGGCCTGAGGGGAGGAGGGAATGGGGAGTTACTGTTTAATGGGCATAGAGTTTCAGTTTTGCAAGATGAAAATAGTTCTGGAAATGGATGGTGGTGATGGTTGCACAACAGTATGAATGGACTTAATACCACTAGGCTGTACACTTAAAGATGGTTAAGATGGTAAATTTTACACTGTGTTTATTTTAGCACAATAAAAAGTCTCTGAGAACCTGAGGAATTATCATATAAACAATGTGTGTGTATTTTAGTGTACAGGTTTATAAATTCCATTTTGACTACTTAACTCTTTTTGTTTTTTTCCTTGATTCTCTGCTCTGTTTTATGCAAAAGCGTTTGTCTAATAGCTGAGTTCGATATAAGTGAAGTCCTTTGACAAATTTTATATAGGGTTTTTTTGCCCTCATTCAGGTTCATAATATATAAAGGCACTTTAACGGAATGAATAAAATTTTAGGCTCTGGAGTCAGAAAAAGTCAGGAAGACCTGGGTTTGAATCTGAGTTCCACAGTGACTACTTAAGTGACTTTGGGAAGTTATGCAGCCTGTGTCAAAGTTTATTCATTCATGAAATGGAGATAATAAGTTACCTGTGGGGTCCCTTGGGAAGATTAACGAGAAAATGGTTGTGTAATGGTACAGTGCATGATGCCAGATACCAGTCAGGGTCAAGGTGTATTAACACTATACTGAGAAGCTGCAGCAGGATGAGGGCGAGGCGGGGAGTCTCTCTTGTTCATTCTGCTTGGTGGTGAGTGACCATTTCAGCCAGTTCACTTTACAGTGTGGAGGGGAAATTACACCCAGAGCATTGCTTTATTATTAGATGTTATCAACAATATGCGGATTTGTAATGATAAAATTTGTAAAACTTCTTTTATAAAAGAAAAAAATGATTTTTCAATTAAATTTAGAAAATGGGCAATCAGAAATAAACTTATTTCACATGAGTTTACCCTATGATCACAAAGTGGGCCTGAGTGAGCATATGGCCTCTTAGAATAAGGGTAAAATAAAGTCTTTCAAGACCCAGTGGGACACATTGGTTTTCCCTAAAAGGCCTAGGGACCAGATATTCAAAAGAGACATAACCATATTTAAGTTTGAAAGCCTTCTTTCTCACTTTTTATTTGCCTTTTGGATGGAAGCCTTTATACATACACATACAGGTGCGCGCACACACACACACACACACACACACACACACACACACACTGTGTGTGTGTATTCTTAGTTTGCCTACTTGTATTTCTTTTTACAGAAAAAAAGAAAAAGAACCATACAGTTTCCGGATAACCTTGGTGAATACACTTCTTCATTTGGAACCAGGAAAGGGATGTTTGGGGTTCCAGGTCACCCTCCTTTTACCTCTCTTACCTATTCTCTTCTTTATTCAGACTTAAAGACAATGTGAGAGCATAATTGATGATAAAGTGTCTTTCTTTCAGAAGCAGGCACGCAGAAGGAAAAAAGCATATGTCAATAAGCTATACAAATGTATACTGGGATTGAAAGCATATGTCCAAAGACTTGGACATGAAAGTTCACAGCAGCATTATTCATAATAGCCAAAAAGTTGACATAACCCAAATGTCTATTCCCTGATGAATGGAGAAAATGTGGTGTATCCGTACAATGGAATATATCTGTGTATATATAAGTATATACATATTTGTATTTAGTTTATTCAGCTTTGTTGTATTCACCGAGTTGTATACCTTAAAAGTGTAAATCTTAACAGTATGTGGATTATATCTCAATAAAGCAGTTTTCAAAAAAGGAAAAGCCTCAAAAAAAAAAAGGAAAAGAAAGGCATGACTAGGTTCTCATAGAACTGTTGGTTTTATGACATCTGTATGTAACTTCACCATAGCAGAGTTATAACATTTTCATGAATAACCTGAAGGTTATTTACATAGAGCCAATTTATTCTGAAAAAAAAAATTCAGAGTTTTCCAGGAAAAGCAGGCAACATTAATGGTAAATTAGCTCCAACTCTCTTGGAGGATTATGGAAATATTTGCACTCTGTATTCACATTCATCAGTTGAAGCTTCTGAGGCAGTGTTTGTTTTCTGAATGTTTCACGCTTCCTGGAGAGGTTGAAAAATTCTTATTATTAGGAGTAATACCAAAACAGCATTACGCATTTGACGTGAAAAATTCAAGAGAATGACTAACAAAGTTCTAGCAAAGCTGCTTTTACATTCTACCTCTGTTCTCTGCTAATGTGTATAAGTTTTGTTTTCCGATGCCTGTTTATTTAAGCAATGAATTTCTTCCAGAAATGGAAAACCCAGTAAGCAATGATAAAGTCCACTCTAAAAACAAAGTTGAGAAGTTGAGTTTTTCATTGCTTTTCCATTTGATCTTCTTTAATGATTAAAATGAACAATGTCCTCAATGTGCTAAAGTAAGGAATTAGATGGAAATAATATTACAGGCTTTAAGTTGTGCAATGCTTTTAATCTTATAGGTATAGCAACTGATATTTTGGGGCTAGGGATCATTCCTTAACTATCAATAGAAAAATTCTTTTACAGAAGAAAAGTACATTATGTGGTTAGATTTAGAGGTTATTTGGATCATACATTTAATTATGCTTTTTGAAAAAAAATAAATTCTGATCTATAAAACAGATTAGAAATAACAGCGCAAATCCTTTTAGCCTGCAAGCCAGTTTTATTGTCAGTTATTATCAGAAATTATCTATAACATTCAGTGAGCCAGTCCACTGCCAGTTCCTCTAAGAACATAGATTCCAAAATAAAACAAAAATAAATTAAATGAGAAATAGAGACAGAGTCTTTCATTTGCAACCTCCTTAAAGTCAAATGAAATGATTCCTCCCTGGGTCCAAACAGCTTTCTTTTCAGCTGATGTCACTAAAGAATTCCACACCCAGCAATGCCTGAGGGTTATAGTGGAAGTGAAGGGCAAAGATACCCTGGTTTCCAGGGACAGCTTCCTGGACTAGAGACATTGGAAAAACTGCCCCCTAACAAGTCTTTATTACACATTTTTAAAGTTCTGAAGTCATTCTTGGTGGCCCTACTCTTGATATGACCCATCCAACAACGAGGCGCCCATGGCATCTGATCAGGAAGTAGGGATCACTGCACTCACATCTGATACCTTGGGAATCACTACAGTAGACTTACGTTTTCATCAGTGTCTCTCCCATACCATTTTAAAATCTGTAGCTCACCAAAGTGATACACTGTTCCTCTACACAGCAATCCCATTTGCCTTAATTCTCACTACCTCTGCTTTGCTTGTCAAGGCATACATTTTCTCTCCATGTAAACAATCTCTGTGCATGCCAATTTTGGAAAAAATTCCAAATCTCCACTGAACACTCACCACCCACAGATTGGTGGAGCATATTAAGCTGGACCTAGCAGAACAGCTCTATCTGTTGCTAGACATTCTACAGACAGCTGGGCTAGCAGAGTACTGAGCCACTGTGGTATTTACAAACAAGATACCACTTCTCCCACAGTACATCCACTTCCACACCAATTGTCTGTTCTCCCCACCTGACTCCTGAGCTTCCCTGCACCATAGTTTCTCCAGCACCTGGCTAATGTCTGAAAGAATGACAGGCAAGTCATGAGAACTTTCAGAAGAACTTCCAGTGGCCCAAAGAGCACAAAGAATACAACAACTGGCTGAGAATGTCCAAATGGGAGAGACTATTAGGTTCTGCTTCCAGCACACATGTCCTCTGCATATATCCTCCATTGGAAAACCAAAGCATGGAAGTCATCAGATTCATCACCTCCTCAAGTCATCTATCCCAGGCTATTTGCAGTGACCTCTCTGCAGGTATTTTCTCTCTGCAGGTATTTTCTCTCTGCAGGTACCTCTCTGAGGTATTTTCCCCACCAAGACCTCTATCCTTTCATATCCCAGGGCCCACTTCAATAATCTGATAGTAGAAACCCAAGTACCTTATCAAAAAGATTCTGAAAGAATGGCAATAATAAAAAACATGGACAACAAAAAGCGTTGCTGAGAATATGGAGAAATCGGAACTGTGCTAATGGTGTAGCCACGTTGGCATACAATTTAGCAGTTTCCTCAAGAAGTTAAAAGTAGAATTGCCATATGACCTGACAGTTTTACTCCTGGGTACATACCCCAAAGAACTGAAAACATATGGCCACACAAAAACTTGTTAACAAATGTTTACCACAGTAGTATTCATAATAGCCAAAAGGTGGAAACAACCCAATCATCCATCAGCTGATGGATGAACAAAATGTAGTAAGTCCATGTGATAGAATATTATTCAGTCATAAAAAGGAATGAGGTACTGATACATGCTACAACATGTATGGACCTTGAAAACATTATGCTAAGTGTAAGAAACTAGTCACAAAGGACCACATATTGTAGGATTCCATTTATATGAAATGTCTAGAGTAGGCAAATTCATGGAGACAGAAACTAGATTAATAGTTGCCTAGGGTGAGAAGAAATGAGAAGTGATGGGCTCTGGGATATGATAAGATAGAGGTCTTGGTGGGGTTAGTGCCTCAGAGAGGTGTTAGCGTTAGGGTCATTGCACATAGCCTGGGGTAGTTGGCTTGGTGAGGTAATGAAGCTGATGACTTCTATACTTCGGTCTTCCAATGTGGGATATATGCAGGGGAGCAGGGATATATATGTGTTGGGAGCAGAGCCTAGTAGTGTCTCCCATCTGGATATTCTTAGGGTGATGAAAACATTGTAAAACTAGATAGTGGTGATGGTTATACAATGAATTACTTAATTGTATACTTCAAAAGGATGACTTTTGGGGCGCCTGAGTGGCTCAGTCGGTTAAGTGTCCAACTTCGACTCAGGTCATGACCTCACGGTTTGTGGGTTTGAGCCCCGCATTGGGCTCTGTGCTGACAGCTCAGAGCCTGGAGCCTGCTTCAGATTCTGTGTTTCCCTCTCTCTCTGCCCCTTCCCCAGTCATGCTGTCTCTCTCTCTCTCTCTCTCTCCAAAATAAATAAGCATTTAAAAAACAAACAACCAAAAGGATGAATTTTATGGTATGTGAATTATATCTCAATTTCAAAAAGATGCTAGATTCCTGGTGAAATGTCCAGTTCTAACATCTGGTTCACTGAGAAGCATATAGGCCAGAAGAAATGGGAACTTGCCTTCTACCTCAGGAAAGTCTTAAGTCTAATTTATTAAGACTGTCCACCCATGATGAGATGAATCAGAGAAGTGCCAGTGCAGACAGGGCAGAGGTTGCATTCATGTAAAGCCAGCTCCTAGCTGTCTTTGCCCAAGTTTATCTTCCTCTTTGTTTCTTCAACCCACCGATACTTGTTAGTCTGCATTTGCCCCACCCCCAACCTCAGCCCATTATCTATTCTTTTCCACCCTGAACTGTGCTTTTCCAGATTGACCTTCACTGATGCAGCTTCTGGGTTTTTGGCTTTTTGGAGTCCAGTTGGATTTGGCCAATGGGAGGCACCAGAAATTAGATTGGAGGGCGAAGGTGGAGAGGATGGGATATTAATTCTTCTGGTCTTCCTTTCTCCCCAACTCCCATTCTTTGCCTCCTTGGGATCCTGGCAATGGCTTCATCCCTCTATAGCCATAGACCCTTCTTCCACATCTCCTGCTCTCAGTAGGCATTTCCCTCCCTTTGCCTTTTCAGACCGCGTTGTGATAATGGCTTCCTGCTAGTGCTTGCTGCAGATGCTTCATCTTCCCTTGTTAGTTTCTTTAATCCTGCCCCAACTGTTTCTTGTTGGGACAGTGGCTGGTATCCTACTCCTTTCCCTGTGTATCTCCCTGATTTCTAAGTCTGAGGCTTCTTGGTGCAGCTCCTACTTCTGAACGTCTTCCTTATTCTCTAGGAATAACCACATTGGTGATGGGGAGTGGAGAAAGAATTGCAGATTTATAATTCCCTTCCTTCTATTTTATTCTCCAAATATTATTGA
This sequence comes from Panthera leo, assembly GCF_018350215.1. Lineage (NCBI taxonomy): Eukaryota > Metazoa > Chordata > Mammalia > Carnivora > Felidae > Panthera > Panthera leo. Next base: position 73,179,527 of record NC_056685.1, read on the forward strand.
GAGATGGCAGCTACCTGTAACACAGTGCAGGGCTTTCCCGTATCCAGAACATTAGTGTCTTAGAGGGATAGAGACAGAAGGGGGCTCAGTGGACAGTCTGGCTGTGCACCAGTGGAATTTTTAGAGACAGCCTGGGACCCAAGTTGCCCTGAACCATTAAGGACTTCATACATTTTTATTTCTAAACTCCGCAGCTTTTGAATGAGGGTTTGTGTTATATAGACCCTGGCTTCATTTTTCCAGGAAAGGGGCAGTCTTTAGAAAGTTAAGATAGTTTTTAGAGTCAAGGTAGGGCCTGACAAGAACCTCCAATTGTTTCATTATATAAAATACAGATCTTCCAATGCCAAAAGTTTATAGTGAGTTGAACATTTTCTCTTAGTCCGATCAGCTCCAAACCACTAAAATCAAATCCTTTATTAGGCAAATCAGGTTTTTTTGACCCATTGCTATGGGGCAAACTACAAGGCATCTCACTAAACAAAGGAAAAAGAGTTAGAATTGATAGAATTTTGGAAGAGTAGAGTTTAGGTAAAATTTAAATAAATCAGTGTTTTGATGGGTTCCAAGCAAAGCAAGGCTGCATAAAGTGGTTAATATCAGATCCCGAATGCAAGGTAGACCAAGGGCCTTATTTCCTTGCAGGGGGAGGGACAGGGGGAAGTTGAGATAGATGTGGAATGTTGTGTGTTAAAACTCCTTATCTGAAGGTCTGCACCTGGGCTGTAAATCCAGATTGCTTCTCTGTGTCCAAGTAACTTACCCCCAACCCTGGGCAAGTGGGTTGTTTCATTCTTACTGACATCATTTCAAACAATTTAAATCAAAGTATTTAAAATTTCGATAGTCTCTGATTGCAGGCAATAGTTTCTCAGTGAGTGAGAAAGCAGTAGTCTTTTAAAGGAGGAGGGTGTTATGACAGTTTACAGCTGCAGTGTGTCCTCGGGGGAAATATTGTTTCCTGTTAACTCTGCAGCTGGCTTTATCTGTGTCTTTTATTCCAATCTGATGAATGGCAGACAGATTTTTACAGTCCTAGCTATTTTTACTTTCTCATTACCTTGATGAACTGCACTGGACACGTAGCATAAGAAAGAAATAAACTTTTGTAAGATTAAGCTGCTGACATTCTGAGGTTTTTGCTTTGTTTTGTTTTACCAGAGCATAACCTAGCCTATTCGGGATGTTATAGAAATTTCTATTTTAATTAAATTTCCATAAAATGAAGTATTGGCTTAGGGGTTGGTAGCAGGTGGTAGAAAACTATTACTGGAAAATGGAAGGATGTATATCCGTATTATGCAGGAGCAAAACATTTGGTACAGTTGTCAGCTGAAGTAATTTGTAAGGCACATTGAATTTCTAATAATTTGAGGTTTGAGAAGAAGAGGTTGGAAAATAGAATGTTTATAGCCTGTGTTGGTTGCTGATGATTATGTTTGGCAAAGTGTTATAAGAAATAGTTAAGTTCAGGAAAGAATTGGCCAGTTTGCAGACGGGAAAGGGAATAGTGTCCACAAATTTGGGAATTTATAAGGGTTGCAGAGGGCAACCATTTTGGAACCTCAGACAGCAAAAAGCATTGAGAAATGCTCTAATGACAGAGTCTGATTAAAACTCAAACCTGTGGCAAGGATCAAATCAAGGTTAGCCATGGGACATATTGTTAAAATCTCTGTATGGGTCGAGGTGGCACTTGCTATATCTTTTCAGTTGGACAGATTAGCTCTGGGTGAATGTGGCTGTCCCACCAAAGACAGGCCCAAACTAATTGCAATTGAGAGCAAGAGAGAGACACACACACACACACACACACAGAGAGAGAGAGAGAGAGAGAGAGAGAGAGAGAGAGAGAGAGACAGGAGCGGTGTGTGTGTATATGTGGTGGGGGGTGTCAATAAAACAAAGAAATGTGGAAAATTCAAGAAGTATGACTAGAGAGAAATGAAAACATATGTCCATTCAAAAACTTGTACACAAGCATTTATAGCAGTATTCTTCATAATAGCCAAAATGTGGAAACTACCCAAATGTGTGTCATTTAATGAATAAATCAAACACATGTATCCATACAGTAGAATATCATTCATTAGTAAAAAGAAATGAAGTACAGATACATGCTACAACATGGATGAACCTTGAAAACGTGCTACATGGAAGAAGCCAGTCACAGTAATTGACGGTCCACTTCTCTTTTTTTTATTTAATTTTATTTTTTTAATTTAATTTTTTAAATCTGCATCCAAATTAGTTAGCATATAGTGCAACAATGATTTCAGGAGTAGATTCCTTAATGCCCCTTACCCATTTAGCCCATCACTCCTCCCACACCCCCTTCAGTAATCCTCTGTTTGTTCTCCATATTTATGAGTCTCTTATGCTTTGTGCCCCTCCCTGTTTTTATATTATTTTTGTTTCCCTTCCCTTATGTTCATCTGTTTTGTCTCTTAAAGTCCTCATATGAGTAAAGTCATATGATATTTGTCTTTCTCTGACTAATTTCACTTAGCATAATAGCCTCTGGTTCCATCCACGTAGTTGCAATGGCAAGATTTTATTCTTTTTGATTGCCGAGTAATACTCCATTGTATAGATATACACCACATCTTCTTTATCCATTCATCCATTGATGGACATTTGGGCTCTTTCCATACTTTGGCTATTGTTGATGGTGCTGCTGTAAACATTGGGGTGCATGTGTCCCTTTGAAACAGCATACCTGAATCCCTTGGATAAATACCTATAGTACAATTGCTGGGTCATAGGGTAGTCCTAGTTTTAGTTTTTTGAGAAACCTCCATACTGTTTTCCAGAGTGACTGCACCAGCTTGCATTCCCACCAATAATGCAAAAGAGATCCTCTTTCTCTGCATCCTCGCCAACATTTGTTGTTGCCTGAGTTGTTAGTTAGCCATTCTGAGAGGTGTGAGGTGGTATCTCATCGTGGTTTTGAGTTATATTTCCCTGATGATGAATGATGTTGAGCAGTTTTTCATGTGTCAGTTAGCCATCTGGATGTCTTCTTTGGAGAAGTGTCTATTCATGTCTTTTGCCCATTTCTTCACTGGATTATTTGTTTTTTGGGTGTTGAATTTGATAAGTTCTTTATAGATTTGGGATACTAACCCTTTATCTGATATGTTGTTTGCAAATATCTTCTCCCCTTCTGTCGGTTGCCTTTTAGTTTTGCTGATTGTTTCCTTCGCTGTGCAGAAGCTTTTTATATTGACGAGGTCCCCATAGTTCGTTTTTGCTTTTGTTTCCCTTGCCTCCAGAGACGTGTTGAGTAAGAAGTTGCTGCAGCCAAGACCAAAGAGGTTTTTGCCTGCTTTCTCCTCGAGGATTTTGATGGCTTCCTGTCTTACATTGAGGTCTTTCATCCATTTTGAGTTTATTTATGTGTATGGTGTAAGAAAGTGGTCCAGGTTCATTCTTCTGCATGTTGTTGTCCAGTTTTCCCAGCACCACTTGCTGAAGAGACTGTGTTTATTCCATTGGATATTCTTTCCTGCTTTGTCAAAGATTAGTTGGCCATATGTTTGTGGGTCCATTTCTGGGTTCTCTATTCTGTTCCACTGATCTGAGTGTCTGTTCTTGTGCCACTACCATACTGTCTTGATGATTGTAGCTTTGTAGTATAGCTTGAAGTCCGGGATTGTGATGCCTCCTGCTTCGGTTTTCTTTTTCAAGATTGCTTTGGCTATTTGGGGTCTTTTCTGGTTCCATACAAATTTTAGGATTGTTTGCTCTAGCTCTGTGAAGAATGCTGGTGTTATTTTGGTAGGGATTGCATTGAATATGTAGATTGCTTTGGGTAGTATCGACATTTTAACAATATTTGTTCTTCCTATCCAGGAGCATGGAATCTTTTTCCATTTTTTTGTGTCTTCTTCAATTTCTTTCATAAGCTTTCTATAGTTTTCAGTGTATGGATTTTTCACCTCTTTGGTTAGATTTATTCCTAGATATTTTATGATTTTTTGTGCAATTGTAAATGGGATCAATTCCTTGATTTCTCTTTCTGTTGCTTCATTGTTGGTGTATAGGAATGCAACTGATTTCTGTGTGTTGATTTTATATCCTGCAACTTTGCTGAATTCATTAATCAGTTCTAGCAGTTTTTTGGTGGAATCTTGAGGGTTTTCCATATAGAGTATTATGTCATCTGCGAAGAGTGAACGTTTGACCTCCTCCTGGCCGATTTGGATGCCTTTTATTTCTTTGTGTTGTCTGATTGCAGAGGCTAAGACTTCGAATACTATGTTGAATAACAATGATGAGAGTGGACATCCCTGTCTTGTTCCTGACCTTAGGGGGAAAGCTCTCAGTTTTTCCCCATTGAGGATGATATTAGTGTTGGGTCATTCATATATGGCTTTTATGATTTGAGGTATGATCTTTGATCCCTACTTTCTCGAGGTTTTTTTTTTTTTTTTTTTAATCAAGAAAGGATGCTGTATTTTGTCAAATGCTTTCTCTGCATCTATTGAGAGGATCATATGGTTCTTGTCCTCTCTTTTATTGATGTGATGAATCACATTAATTGTTTTTTGGATATTGAACCAGCCCCTGCATCCCAGGTGTAAATCCCACTTGGTTGTGGTGAATAATTTTTTTAATGTATTGTTGGATCCAGTTGGCTAATATCTTGTTGAGGATTTTTACATCCATGTTCATCAGGGAAACTGGTCTATAGTTCTCCTTTTTAATAGGGTCTCTGTCTGGTTTTGGAATCAAGGTAATGCTAGCTTTAATGAGTTTGGAAGTTTTCCTTCCATTTCTATTTTTTGGAACAGTTCAAGAGAATAGGTGTTAACTCTTCCTTAAATGTTTGGTAGAATTCCCCTGGAAAGCCATCTGGCCCTGGACTCTTGTTTTTTGGGAGATTTTTGATTAATAATTTGATTTCCTTACTGGTTATGGGTTGTTCAAATTTTCTATTTCTTCCTGTTTCAGTTTTGGTAGTGTATATGTTTCTAGGAATTTGTCCATTTCTTACAGATTGCCCATTTTATTGGTATATAATTGCTCATAATATTCTCTTATTGTTGTTTTTATTTCTGCTGTTGGTTGTGATCTCTCCCCTTTCATTCTTGATTTTAATTAATTAATTAATTAATTTTAATTTATACCATAGGCTTTTGTTTTCTTTTCAAGAAAACAACAACAAAAACAATTTATAAAATTTTTTTTCAGATTATTACTTTACTCTTGTTAAAAGTCCCTTTCCTTTTTCTTTTTGATCAAACTGGCTAGTGGTTTATCAATTTTGTTAATTTTTTCAAAGAACCAGCTTCTGGTTTCATTGATCTGTTCTATTTTTTTTTTTGGTTTTGATAGCATTAATTTCTTCTCTAATCTTTATTATTTCCTGTCTTCTTCTGGTTTTGGGTTTTATTTGCTGTTCTTTTTCCAGATCTTTAAGGCATAAAGTTAGGTTGTGTATCTGAGATCTTTCTTCCTTCTTTAGGAAGGCCTGGATTGCTAAATACTTTCCTCTTATGACCGCCTTTGCTGCATCCCAGAGGTTTTGGGTTGTGGTGTTATCATTTTCATTGGCTTCCATATACTTTTTAATTTCCTCTTTAACTTATTGGTTAGCCCATTCATTCTTTAGTAGGATGTTCTTCAGTCTCCAAGTATTTGTTATCTTTCCAAATTTTTTCTGGTGGTTGATTTCGAGTTTCGTAGCGTTGTGGTCTGAAAATACGCATGGTATGATCTCAATCTTTTTGTACTTGCTGAGGGCTGATTTGTGCCCCAGTATGTGGTCTGTTCTGGAGAACATTCCATGTGCACTGGAGAAGAATGTATATTCTGCTTCCTTAGGATGAAATGTTTTGAATATATCTGTTAAGTCCATCTGGTCCAGTGTGTCATTCAAAGCTTTGTTTCCTTGTTGATTTTTTAATGATCCACTTATCTGTTATCCTCACCAGTCTGAGTTCTTTAAGGGCACTATATCTTTGTATTCCCTGCTTCTGCAAATAACAAATAATCAATAAATGATGATGACAACAAGTGTAACTTATGCAAGGCTTACTATCTATCTGTGCTAAGGTAAAGGCTTTACCCACATTATTTCATTTAATCCTGATAAGTCATGTGTAGGTCTGTTTAACACAAATCTGGTTGAATGAACCTCCCCAAGTCTTCCAGGAGTCCGGGATCTTTGTGTCGTTAGCACACAAGTCAATATCATGTGAGCCCTTACCATAACTGTCTTCCCCAGGATTTCTGCGCTCTTCCGAGAGCTTGTTTTTTTTTTCAAAGTGTCTTCTTGCTTTTATTTTTCCATTCCTCCTGAATTCCTGACCTCACTTGGATCTTTCCTCTTGCCTGTGTCACCTCTCAGCTTTATATCAAACATGGAACATAGGCCTTTTCTTTCACTTCACCACACTCATTAGCATAAGGTAGTTGCAGGTAGCAGATTTTTTACCAAAGTCTTGAGAAAAACAAAGTGGCATATTGCATTGCAGCACGGCATGCACTATAAAATTGATCATTATGCCAAATATCTCTGAAGGGATGCACAAGAAACTGCTAATTGCAGATGCCTAAAGAGAAGGGAACTTGAGGGTTAGGGCTCAGGAGTGAAAGATGGGGTTTTAATTTATACCATGGGCTTTTGTTTTCTTTTCAAGAAAACAACAACAAAAAAAGCAACTTATAAAATTGTTTCTCAGATTATTACTTTGCTCTTGTTAAAAGTCCCGTGGCCATTCTCATCCTCAGAACATGTCCTCTGGCTGCCTCTTGTAGTACCTCAGCTTTCTGAGGTGGACTCTCTCCTTTCTCCCGACTCCCTTTACTCTCAACCCTTCTTTTATTCTCCACTTCCGCACCTCTTTTTTGGTTCTCCCTTAATTGTACCTTTTTTTCCAATTTTCCAGACTAGGCCCAGAAGGATAGAGAAGGAGGAGTCCTATCTTTCATGTCCAAAGAGACCATCTAGCTTCTCCATGAATCATGCATCAAGTATAGGAAGCTGCAGTCTGTTCTTATTTGAAGTCACACCTGCTAAAATGACTATAATTTTTTAAAAATGAAAACAACAAGTGAAGATTGTGAAGATTAGAGAAATTGGAAACCTCGGGCATTGCTCACAGGAGTGTAAAATGGTACAGCCACTATGGAAAACAGTTTGACAGTTTCTCAAAAGGTTAAACTTAGAATTATCATATAACCCAGCAATCCCACTCCTAGGTATATATCCACAAGAATTGAAAGCAGGGACTTAAACAGATATTTGTATGCCCATGTTCATAACACAGTAGCCAAAAAGGTGGAAACAACCAGTATCTACCGGATACAGATAAACAAAATGTGGTATATATGTACAATAGAATATTATTTAACCATAAAAAGGAATGAAATTTTGTTATGTGCTACAACATAGATAGACCCAAAAAACATTATGCTTAGTGAAATGAGCCTGACACAGAAGGACAGATATTATATGGTTCCACTTACATGTGGTCCCTAGAATAAACAAATTTATAGAAACACTAGGGACTGAGGGGAGGGGATAGGGAGAGCTATTGTTTAATGGATACAGAGATAATGAAATGGGGATATTGAAAAAGTCTTGAGTACAGAGAGAGGTGATGGTTACACAACATTGTGCATGTATTTAGTGGCACTGAATTTCACCCTTAGGAATAGTTAAAATGATAAATATTACATTATGTAAATTTTACCATGGTAACCCTCCCTCCAAATACCATATTTTCTATACCTGCTATGTACAATTTCCCCCATGACAGAGATGCAAACTCGGGCTGAGGAAAATAACATTGTCAAGGACACACATCTAGGAAGTGCAGATTGGAATGCAAATCCAGTTGTGGACTCAGGCCTTCTCTTAATCCTAAACCACTAAATCATTATCTCTTATTTACTGTACTGGTTTGTGATAACACTTTTAATGTTAAAGTGCAGTTAACTGTTGGTTTGTTCCCCTGGCTTGATTGTGAACTTCTTATAGGAAGGAAAAGCTTTCTCCATATTTGAATGCTTAATGATTAACTCAGAGGCTGACACATGGAGTCTTCTGGAAGCTGAAGGCGTTGCTAAAGGTTAGGCCAAGACCCAGCCAAGGACTTGATCTGAAATGGGGCTGTGATGGATTCTATTAAGGAACTCTGCAAATGTGAACATAGCACTTATGCCAGCACTTAGATGTTGGGGTGCAGGGCCAAGGAACACAGTCTCCGACCTCAGGAAACTTGAGTCTAGTGGCCCAGGTGTGGACAGTGAGACAGTCTTAGAGAACCACCAGACACATGCTCAGAGAGCGCATAAGGTACAATGGAGGAGGCAGCGCCTGATCTGAGTCTTGATGAAAAGACGGGGAGAAGAAGAGCAGGAAACAGTGTTCCAGGCAGAAGACAAAGCAAGTGTGAAGACATGGAGTGTACAAAAGCATGGTGGGTACTGGGAATAATTCTTTGTGGCTGGGATATGGAGTAAGGGGAGGGAGATGTGCTATGATCCAAAGCTGGAGGGGTGGAAGAAGTCCCAGCCAGGAAGGGCCACTGAGATTTGGGACTTCGTGCTGACAGATGGTTGTAAAAAGAGAACTGACAGGGGCGCCTGGGCAGCTCAGTTGGTTGAGTGTCTGTCTCTTGATTTTGTGTCAGGTCATGAGCTCATGGTTTGTGTGATCAAGCCCCGAGTTGGACTCTGTGCTGATAGTTCACAGCCTGCCCGGGATTCATTCATTCTCTCTCTCTCTCTCTCTCTCTCTCTCACTCTCTCACTCTCTCACTCTGTGCCCCTCCTCACGTCAAAATAAATAAATAGACATTAAAAAAAATAAAAAAGAGAACTGACATGATCACATTTGTTCTGTGGAAAAATCAGTCTGAATGCAATGTGGGGAATGGATTGGATGGCGACAGGCAAGGCTGGAATCCCAGGGTGGATTCCAGAGATGCCAGTGGCTTGAAACCATCCGAGAAGGCTTACAAGCCAAGAGTTACAGGCAGGGCCCTGTCACTCAAGAGATGTAGCACAGATGTCAGAAATAGGGACTGACAGCCAAGCCTGACAGTCTAAGGAAGCTGCTGTCAGAGAATGGCTGCAGAAGTCAAAGATAGAGTCCCAGGAGCCAGGCTGAGTCAGAAGGCAAGAAAGCGGTGCCAGCATGGGGCATGGATTCCAAAACTGGGATCTCAGGGACCCTGAAGAGCCTTCAACATTACAGAGGAAATGTCAAAGCAGCAAGGCACATCCCCTTGTTATGAGAGGCGGGATGACCAGGAACCAACCATTCGGGGCCTGAGATCTGTTCTGATTCACTTCTCTGTGCCCAGTCCCCTCTACTTACTCCCCACACAGTGTAATCTTTTTCTTCTCCCGTTGAACTGCATTGAGATTTTGAGTGACCATTAATTCAATGATTATTCAGCATCCCAAATGAACTTATCACTTTGACAGAGCCCTTGGGACACAGAGGCCAAAAATTGGTAGTGGGATGGAGACACCTGTCTTCCTTGGAGCCTCGGCTGAGGGGCACATGAGTTCAGGGTGCTATAGTCTGTGTAAGCACCTCATCATATTAAGCAAGCTCAAGAAGGGATAAATAGAAAAAAAACCCAATATTTATTGATTAGATCTTATTAGTTCAAAACTAATTTTGAAATTTCCAGTTGTGAAGGTGAAAATTGAGAAAAAATTGACAATTTCATGTAGTTCAGACATGTAAAAGTCACCTTGTTGTGAGCCTCAGAAACACATAATTGACTTAATCAGTCACATTCACCATTGGTTCAAGTTGGCCACCTGTTGTCTGTCAGTTTTCCCACCCCCCACCCCTAACACCAAAGAACTAGAGCGCTGACCACAGCATCCATCTCTCTGCATACTTGCCCCACCCTGCCCTTTCCAGAACCCTCCTGAAACAACCACTGTCTTGAATGTTGCGTATATCACTCTCTCTCTAATCGCTGTATCCAGCACATAGGTAGGGCTGGTCTAGATACTGTTTAGTTGTTGTTTTGAAACTTATGAAAAGAACATAATGCTGCAAGTATGTGATATTCTGAGGCTTTGCATTTTTCGTTCAAGGTATTACTAAAACGAACTGTAGTTTATTCATTCTCAATGTTTACAGTTTTCCGTTGTGTGATATACACAGTGAAAGGCACTTTCTGGGTTATTTCACTCCATCTCCAAAACAACCCTAAAAATGGACATATAATATTCATCCTTACTTTGGGAGCAAATTAATTAATGGCACATCAGGACTGAGGCTTGAGTCTCAACTCCCTCACTTTCTGGGCAAGTTACATAACCTCTTAAGGTTGAGACTGGATCTGTAAGCCTCACTTTTCTTCTTCGGGTAAAATTTGGATTGAAAAAAAAAGCCCCTCCCTTAGGGGATTGTCGTGATTATCTCAGCATGGCACCTGGCAGGTGGTAAGTACTAAATGATGTGAATTACGTTAGATTTTATTACAAAGTGAGGCAACTGGGCCATTGGCAGTTTAAGGAGATCTTTCTCGAGATCACACAGCTAGCAATGGCAAACCAGAACTTGAACCTGTCTTTGCACAACTACCCCCAGACCTTTAAGTGTAGTGTAGTGTAGTGTGTGTGTGTGTGTGTGTGTGTGTGTGTGTGTGTTAAGAAGAAAGGGTGCTTGTTTAAAATGCAATTCACTAGGTTCTCTCTCACAAGCAAGAAGGACTTTCTCTTGCTTCATTGCCTTTAGTACAGGCAGTAAGTACTAAACATTTCTTTTTGGAACAGTTTATGAGAGAAAAATGTTTTCAAATTTATGAGGCTCTCATGCATTTTGAGAAGAGATTTTCATATTCCACATATTTCCTTCTTTGGATCTTTCTATTTAGGGATCAGTTTAAAAATACAGTCCCTCTCTCTGGAGCAAAAAGGTTGTGAACCCTGAGTTTCATATCTCTTGAGATTTTCAGTCACTTTAAAGGAGAAATACAAAGAAAATGAAAGGAAATAAAAAGAAATATAGCTTATTTTTGGCTTGGAAAACAGCACGATTCCATGATAGGCTGCAGTAAATTGGAGACACTGAAAGAAAATTCATCATTTACCAAAACTTATGGGATGCTTTTCCCCTCAAGAAAAATAAACAGTTGCGTACTGGAATTACATCCTTAAAATAGGCCTCTTCAATATATCTGGTTCCTTTTACTGCCTGTTGACCAGATGCCTCTCTTTAAAAAATTATATTGACGTGTGATTTTGCCACATTTTTAGTAACAATGTATATAGCTTTAGAAGCTTAAAGCTCTACTTTGAGGACCTAGAAGTAATGTCCCAAACCCCTTAGAAACAGATGATTCACAGGATTTGTTTGTGTTCACTTGTCCATTTAAAACTAAAGACCTCTAGAACTAGATCAAACCAGAGTTCAGTTTTGTTTTTGTTTTTTTCAAAGATTTCTCTCCCTACCTTTCTGAAAAGACCACACCTTCTGTCAGCGAACTGAAGGCAATTCTTGGCAATGGCATCATTGTTGACTAGGGGACAGGAAATGGATTGTTCAACATCTATGTCTGTTTTCTACTTTGATTTCTTTTCCTGTCCCACATTAGAGATACCTGGAAGGACATGAGTGTTTCCTCAGCAATATATACATATCAAGGAGACTTGGCCTCTGTGTGACCCAGTGTCAATCATGAGACTAGTGGGCTGTTCCGAGGTAAAGATGATTGGGTTGTAGACGGGATGCCTGGGCCACCATCTTGTCAGTAGGGGAGAAAGAGACTATTAGAAAATGGTGACTCAGTAGTTGAACTTCAGGCCAGCAGGTTCTTGGTATCTTGGGGTCTTGTTCTTCTGAAAGAACTTAGACTCATGTTTTCAAAGTATGTTCATGGGGATTTAGATTAAAGTAGCACCTTGTGGTCCATGGTGGAGAGATGAAGCAGGTATAAAGGGTTTGGGAGCCAGAGCCGTTAGGCTCTAGACCTCACCCCTCACCATTTCAACCCACACAGCTCTGCTTTTATCTCATTGATAGATTGGACCTTACATCAGATATATTTTTTTAATGTGTATTATTTATTTTGAGAGAGAGAGAGAGAGAGAGAGAGAGTGTGTGTGTGTGTGTGTGTGGGCGGGAGCTTGACCCAGGGAGGGGCAGAAGGAGAGGGAGAGAGAATCCCAAGCAGGCTCCATGCTGTCAGCACAGAGCCTATGTGGGGCTCCATCTCACAAACTGTGAAATCATGACCTGAGCTGAAATCAAGAGTCGGATGTTTCACTAACTGAGTCACCCAGGTGCCCCTACATCAGATATTTTTAATATAATCATATAAGGAAGTTGAACTTACCAGAACTCCTTTCAGGGAAAGTAAGTGGTTAGGAAGACTGCTAAGATGAGTCCAGTAAAATGCCGTCTCAGGAAAGTGAGTCTTAATGACTTCAAAACTTTTGTTCGTTTGAGAAGGATAAGCAGGTTTGAAGACAGAGTTGAATTGCTCAAAGACAGAGTTGAATTGCTTATGGGCATCAAGGACAGGCTGTGTGTGTGTTGTGGGAGGAAGGCCAGACAGAGAATCTCTTGTGCACAGCACAGCCAAAGGGACTTGGGAGAAAAAATGTGTCAAATGGTATTTTATGAAGTGGCACACAGTAGGACATGTAATGTAAAAAATCTCCTTTACTGTCTAATCCTCTGAACACCCACATTCCAAACAATATTTAGTCAAACTTGCTCAGTGATGCTTTGAGGCTTTCATTGTGAGTAGATTCTTCATGGAGAAGGCAAGAGATACTGAGGTTTGTAAACTGATGGTGTAGAGAAGAAACAGACACCATACGTGTTTCATCTGGTGACTCACCAGAAGGACTCCCAAGACTCAATAGCCGGTAATATTCGCTACTGAGATTTATTACAGCAAAGGGTACAGAGCAAAAGGAAGAGGAAAATGATACGTAACATTGGAATCCAGAGAGGTCCGGCACAGGGTCCTAAGAACTTCCTTGTCTGAGGCCACACAGGAATGAGTGCTTTTTTTCTAGCAGTGAACTACAGGGACGCGTGTGGAATGTCTCTGCTCAGGGAAGCCAAAATGAGTCTCAAGGTCTAAGGCTTTTATGGGGGACTGGTTACGTAGGCATATTCTGCTTGGCAACCAGTCTTGGCAGCCAAAACTCAGGATCTCAACAATGAAACCAGGTGCACGTCATTAATCTTGGTGTCTGGGTAGAGCAAACTGAAAAGCCAGGATAGCATGGTCCATTGCTTTAGGTATATGTAACAATACCATTAGTCACTAGCATAAAAAACTTTCTGAGGTCCACATTCCCAGGAGTTGGCCAAGAGACATTCATGGTTCCCTTGAAGACATAAGTAGTAACCAGCCAGACTTGCTGTGTGAACTTTTCCCTCACAATATGTGGAACACAACCAAGTCTGACTAGGATTCGAAATAGATTTCACCATCGCAAAATCACATGTATGTAGTAGAGGTTAAAGATGGCTTCTGCCACCTGGAGGCAGATCACAGGCTAGGCAAGAAGCCTTCCTGTCATAGGCTATTGATTGAAGATGAAGAAACTATTATCTTTTAAGTCAGAGTGTTTAATTTCATGGTACTTGCTGTATTTATTTTACAAGCATTTAGTAAATTTTTGCTTAAAACTTGGAGCCTTTTCTCAACTTATGTGTGATGTGCTAGATTGTTGTGAATGTTGGGGATATATTAATGAAAAGACAGGTGTCTGCTCTTATGAAACTTACGACTCATGGGGGGAGGGAAATCAGAAAAAAAAAGTAATTTGAGGAAGATATAATCCATTGATTTGGGGCAGAGTTGTAAAAGAAGACTGGTGTTCTCCCTGGGAGGCTAGAAAAAGGAAATTAGAGAAAATGAGATTATCAGTAGTGCAAAGCCGTTTTATCACTTTCCTGCATGCCTTGCTAGCTAGGGTGACCAACCATCCCAGTTTGAATGGACTGAGGGGTTTCCTAGAATGCAGTACTTCTAGTGCTAAAGCTGTGACAGTTGGTGACCCTATTTCCAGCCCATGACCATTTCACTCCTCCTCCTCCTCCTCCTCCTCCTCCTCCTCCTCCTCCTCCTCCTCAGGGAACTGTTCTCCCAACCACGGGGCTGGGTCTTGGTAGCCCTGTTTGTCCTGTGTCACCCTGCCAACCTGGCTATAGTAGAGATCAGGACCCAGTATTAGCCAATGTTTATCTAGAGAAGTTGGCTGAGGAAATTGTTCACAATCTAACTGCAGAGTTCTGTAGTGAAGTCTCACATGTTTCTGTCACTGAGGTCTCTGGAACAAATCTCGTGTTTGACCTTTGGGAAGCCTGTTTTTCTTTTAATTCTCTGAGGTACCTGATCTCCTTCTGAGTCCTCTTCCTTTGCCATCATTTTTGCTTAACCTAATTTAAATGGATTTTCTTTACTGTTACCAGAAACGTAACTAAGCCAATTGTCCAGGAAAGAGTATTTCCAAGTCAGGACAGACTACTCTTGTTCTTTAGTTAGAAGTGTTCCTAGAATATTCCTCAGGTTTACTGGAGAGATCTTTTGGGAATAGCTAACTACCTGGTTATAGAACTGTATTTTCATCTCTTGAGTGGACCTACCCACCAAATATATTCCTAGTTTCAGATTAATTAAATTGGTATTCTGCTTCATTTCGGTATCCCTTTTCTTTTTGGAATGGCTCATTCAAAGTGTCTGGATTCTGTTAAAACTGGAGTGTGACACACAACCTCATCATCTTTCCCAAGGGCATGTTATTTGTATGCAGTAGGTGTGCAATGAACACTCAGATGAGTAACTGACACCTCTAAGCCTTTTGTTAATTCGGAGGCATTGCATATTCTGCTCTACTTTCTAACCACAAATAATGCCCTCCCACTTAACCATTGCACTTGCGGAAAAATTGTGGCCTTTGCAACCACTCCCAAGCACACCTGGTGCTGTATCTTCTTTTGTTTTGGCCTTGGATATTTCACTGCACATGCTCTAAGCTTTGAAGGCTATCAGTAGGCCATACCTGAACTACCGTATCTTAGCAACCCCTCTCCCATCTAGTGTCACTCAGATAAACTTCAGCCTGTCTGCAGATTCGTCTGCAGCCACAGTGCTGATGCTTTCCTGGGACCTCACCTAAGCTGAACTCCACGGGACTTCTTCCTAGGCCTATTTCAGCACTCCTTAGTTTTATCTGTGCCTCAGCATCAGCTGGGGTAGGTTTCTGGGGTGGGGGTGGGGGTGACCTGTGGGCTGCCCTCCAGACCTATGGAATCAGACTGTGTAGCTGCACTCATAAAAAGCTCCCAGGTGATCCTGATGCACTACTGGCCTACCCACAGCAGGCCCAACTCTGGGTCCTTGGGAGGCCTTTCAGCAGGTTTTTCCTTCCCTCTTCACACTTTTAGGAACTTGAAAACTTCTTTCTGACCATTCTCTTCATCATACTCCTTACCATTATATGGACACCTCAGTAGGTCCTGATGTAAAATACATCAGAGACTGTTTATCCCATTACCCCAAAGAAAACAGGACTACTCAGGATTAAGCATGTATTTATTTTAGTTCAGTTAAAACAAACATACATTGTTTCATTGAAACGGTGTAGCACTCTTTGCCAACAAGTCCTAGTGGAAGTGTTGGCCTCTAACAGTACAGTGGGGGTATTTACACTATATACATAAAGCTAACACACCCAGGTTCTCAAAGATCTTTCATTACACTAGATCACATTTGATTTCATTACACTAGATCACATTTTGAAACTACTGCATTTTGAAAATTAGACCTTATTTAAAATTTAAATAAGAGATCTGAATTTGCACCAAGTTTTCATGAAAAAATGTGATGTTCATCCAGTCTGTTTATTGCAAATACAACTTAAAGAATACTTTAAGGTTTTAGTGTTTACATAATTTGTCAATTTGTTTATATTGAAATCTCTGTACAGGTACTTTGGGGACAATTCTTATAGATACATAATGTGAATTCATCAAAATGCAGTTAAGAAACTTACAGGAATATATACACTTGAACCCAGACCCAAACCTGACATTATATACATTATATATTACAAATACATATGGACAGACAATGTATGTACAGATTATCATAAATATTGAAAAATAGGTTAGCTTTAATGGATTAATGCTGTTCTATAAATAACATTACAGTTATAACTGAAACATCCACGGAAGACAGTAATGCAAAATGAGGTGACAAGACAGTGGTTTTAATACTGAAGACTGCTCATTAATGGGAATTCACTGTTTAGGAACCTCAAGGCAGACAAGATAGCTCCAAGAATATCATGCAATGCAATTTACTCTAGGCAGTTCATTTTGAACCTCAAACAGCCAAAGAGGATTGAAGGAGCCTCCCCACATCAATTCGCTGTGAGAAGAAAATTTTTTTCCATTCCTTTCTGGTTGCCATGGTAGTTTCTCCCACATTGAAAGGATGTAAACTGTAGAAAACAACTCTACTTGGTATATTCCCTGGCAGGTCTCAGATACAAAGTCGGCAATCCTTCCAGGAACTCAAGTAGAAGTGCCAATTCTTGGTCTGAACTAGAGGTGAGGTTCTGGATTTGAAGGGAGTGCCAAAGCCCAATTAAATGAAAGCAGTGCTGTAGAATCCATCTTCTCACTGCCTTTCTAGATGGTCCCCAATTACTCAATTTTTGTAGAAACAAAAGTGGACCATTGGTTTCACCCAATGTAGCACTACAAGACGTCTTCCAGTTCCATCCACAAGGGTCTTTACAGACACATCCTGTCTGCAATTTACTCACATATAATACAAGAATGTGTAACAAAAACCATGTCTGCCACATTTCTGGCCCTTGCCTACAACTAGAAATGCTTAGTTCAAGAGAAAACCTTAAGAGCCAGATGACCAATTAATGATTCCATTATTTGCTTCCCTCAACCACTAATGGAATTATGTATATACTGGATTTTAGACATTATGCCTGATGAGCAAAGTACCACATTATTTAATATATTCACCATACACCATAACGTACAATAAATGTGCTCTTAAAGCCAAGTAATTTTTTTCACTTCTAACTGGCATTGAAATGGCAGGGTGCACATGCAGTTGGACCAACTCCTTACACTCAGGTTGCACTGGTTTCCCTAGCTAACCACTTGTTGGATGTAAACAATTCTGTGTTGTACAAGAATGAGATGACAATCCAGTGCAAATGAGTTTTTTAAAAATTACTGCATGAGAAACCCAGTGGCCTATACAAAGAGAACTTATACCAAATATCGGTGTAACCTGTGAAATTAGACCTCTACTGTAGACAAAACATGAACACAACTAAGCCATACATTATCAAGTAATTCACACTTCCAGGAGCAGATGAGCATTTTGAAAAGTTGCACTCTCTGGATAGAATAGTTTTGGCCTGTAGCCATCAAATGCTCATTTTCCACTGCTGGAAGCAATGTCAAAAAAGGGCTGGCCCAAAAAACCCAGAGCTGTCAATACAACTCTGGAGACAGATGCAACTGAATAAACCCTGTTTTACCCAATTGCACTATTTGGTACCTCAAAATTAGTTATTTTACTTTCCACAGAAATATTTGCATTGTATCTTCCATTCTAACAGACTGAAGCCATAAATATCTCAGTCTGAATGAAGCAAATTATTTGGGGCCACAGAAGAAAAGTGATGAACAAGTTCACCTGATTTGGTATAACAATATTCAATTATTCTTTAATGGTGAAGTCTGAATGGAAAAAACTATGCTCCTATTCATGGTACAATTTTTCATTACATCATTTTCTCTAAAAATTTTGGGTAAAAAAAGTATTTGGCTTATTATGCCTACAAAAAGGCAAATCATTTCATAATACTAACATTTGTTTTTAAATACCAATGAGTTTTTCTTAATGGAATTTGTTGACAGTTGTTTTTGGAGAAGGTTTAAAAAAAAAGCAATTTTTTTAAAAGTAAAATAGTGCTTCTGAGGTCTTTAAATATTTTTGGTACAAAAACATAATAGTGTTTTCCTCAATGGTTATTTCAATACTTTGCTGTAAATTAATAAGAACTGTTTCTCACATCGAATGGTTCCATTAGGCACATTCAAGTAAAATCATAAAATATCCAAGTTAAACAATGACACAGCCAAACATGTGGCTTGATAAAAGTTAAGAGTTCGTCCATTCTCTGGAATGGAATAAAATTGTCACTTCCATTAACCCGAGACTCGTGGTTTTGTTGTTAATATCCATTTCTAGTATACAGAATAATTTCTTTAAAAAGAAAAAAAAAAAGTTCACTTATTCTGCACTCAGAAGAACCAGCGAGGAATCTGCACTTCAAAAGGAAGTGAAACTGAAAACATTAGGTGAAATTTCATAGTGAGTTGAGTTGACTCAACACTGGCATCAAGTGGACTATGGGAGTTTCAGTGGTGCCAGTTAATGGCCACCTCCATGGGCATTGTGCACCCAATCCAAAACAATCAAGGCCATGCTTCCGGTCATCACCACTATGCCACTTAATAGGAAGAACACAGCCTGCAATGAGCAAAGAGAAATTGATCAGCAAGCAAAGAAATATATCCACTCAACATTCCTTCTTACTTTTAAAAAGTCTTGTAATTACTAAAATTACGCTGACAGCATTTCACATACCTTGCTAACTTGCTAAAGATATTTAAACTGTTGTTAAGGTATCAGGGGGTTACCTGCAGTACAAAATAAGTCTACTTTTGAAATCTTCCAAAGTTTTGCTTTTTCATTCCTTTGTCTCAAATGAAAAGGTAAATAAATGTTCTTTGCTTAATAAACTCCTTCATGTAATAGAATGGGACTGATTTTTTGTTTTGGGTTTTTTGCATTTTTTAAAGCAAAAACTTCAATCACAGAATCAAACCGAAGTCATCCTAAAATGCAGCCTGCATCAGAGCCAGAAGTTTTCCAAAGAGACAGGAGTAACTTTACTCCTAATTCTACCCCCTTCAATTATTGCCACTATATATTTTGAGTAAAACAAGATGGCAGGTTTTTTTTTATAAGCAATTCTAGTTCTTTAATCAGACTTGAATTGTAGCAGAGTAACGACTAAAAAGCAGTCTTCTCCCTAAATAGCCCCACCACCAGTTAACATATCATATTCTTTGTAAAATTAGTTGTTATTCCACTTTAAAGTACATTATGGCACTTTGAAGTGTTGTGACAGCTCCCCACAGCTTTGCTTTGAAGATGGTTAGTTCTGTTCTCTCCTTTAAGAAGGCCTATTTGAGTGTCTGTAACAAGGGGCACTCCAGCAGACACCAGTTAAACTACTACTGAAAGCTGAGTCAGTATCTCCACTCTTTATCTCTATTCCTCTCTCTAAAATATCTCAACAGCTTTCTTGCAATGAACTTAGGTTTGTATTAGAAGCAAAATGGTCTTTCACCGCCCGTCCCCCAACCTTCCACCTGTATGCAGAATATACCATTATA
Organism: Panthera leo; assembly: GCF_018350215.1. NCBI lineage: Eukaryota > Metazoa > Chordata > Mammalia > Carnivora > Felidae > Panthera > Panthera leo. The sequence continues at coordinate 73,198,980 of NC_056685.1, forward strand.
GAACTATTTGCTAGAAACTCAGAAGTATAACCACAACAAACAGCTAAGAGACTAAAATTAAAACCAGGTGAGGAAATTCTGGTTAGAAGATTACAGTTTCTGGTAGTCAGGATATCTCACTCACCCCAATCTTCTGTACGGATTTCATAGGTTCTTTCTTCACTAGCTTGATATAAAAGGCAGATGGAAGAATAAAAATCAACATAGCAGCTGCAGATGCACCTGTAAAAGAAAATTTTCTTGACAAATTGTCTTGACAAATAGTGAGTTGCTTGTCATTCATTTTTTAAACTTTAAAATCCCTGATATGTGAAAAAACTTCTGACACTTGCTCAAACTTACCAATGAAACCAAAGATGTCTCTAATAGTTGGGACAAAGATAACAAGCAAATTGGTAAACGCCAAGATAGACACTGTAATGAGACTATGACGCCACCAACTGAAATCTTTTGCTGCACACAACAAGTGAGTTATGGAACTCCGGATCTGCAAAAGAAAACGCATACAGAAATTGCAATTCCAGCTTTGAATTAATGGGAGAAAAAAAAAAAAATCCCAAATAATGGGAAATGTATCTAAAAAAGCAGCTTTCTAAATTGTTAAATTGTGTCCCTTCCTCTGCTGCTGTTTCCTTAACATCTGGATGCCGGAAGATCATTTTAGATCTTCAATTATGGAAAAAATGCCCCAGGATGTTTGGAAAATCTACGAAGTATTAAAAAAAAAAAAATCCCTCGAAAACGACCATCAACTTGGTGTTGCTCACAAATCTCCACATGTTTAAAAACGCATTCCTACTGAATGAAAGCAGAGCAGGGAGGGGATTACTTACCGGGAAAATCACTACTGGTACTGTCAGAGTGACAGCCACTAGCACAGCCAGCCGAACGATGAGAAGGAGGATATCAGTTCCTATGATAGTAGAGTAGGTATGAAGCAATTCTGACTCCACATGTTCTATGGGGAAAGACAAAAAAAAGAAAAAAAAAAAAGCTTCAAGTGTGCCATTTCCTCTAGAGATCAGGTAGAAAATCTAACAAATCTAACTTACAGCAAATTTGCACCAGTTATTAGCTACTCACAAAACGACTATAAACTAAGAGGCTAATAAGATTAATTTGGAATTAGGGTTAATGCAATTAAAATAACATTGAAGGGAAATTTTCCTAAATACCAAGCAGATTTAGCCACATGACCCCCATCAAAAACAACAGGAGCTAAATAGCTAAATCCCATGGTCTGGCTTACAGTTTGTGTTGTATAACAGAAAGGTGATTGGAAGAGGAGGTGGGGAGGATGAATTTAGGTGCAAGCGCATCACATACAAATGCCATCACATGACTAATGAGATGAACCTGGACTTGAGAAGTCACAGATTAAATACACTATATTCCTATAGTCTAAAGCTCCAAATTCAGGTTCTCATCACAGATATGAAATATACCAAAATAGACAGAATACAAGTGATAGATTATACACAAGAACGTATCGATTTTACTTCACAAAGTGTCTTTTTCTGAAATCCAGACATTATTTACCATAAAATGTCAGGTATCCAAAGAGGGCAGCAAGCAGGTACATGAGAAACATAGCGAAAAATGAAATCTTGGACACATCCATCATTCTTCTACGGCTGCGGCTGTGTAAGTTCAGAGAAAAATACAAATCTGTATTTTAGCAGTAGTTATCGCAGTAATCTAATACTTTTCTAACTTTCCCAACGAATGTATATAAAAATAAGTAAAGCACTCACCCTTTCAGCTCTTCATAAATGGGAAGAATAGCAGGATGACAGACAAATGAAAAGGTCAAAATTGGCACAGCGTAGACAGTCTGCAAAAAAAAGTAAAAATTTACTTAAAATCCTTATGGAACACGTTGTGTTACCACAGTTTTGCAGCTTCTATTTTGTATTAATGAATTTTAGGATCAGAACCTCAAAGTCTCCCTTGCATAATTAGATTCCCTTCTAATCTGTTCACTAAGTGTGACCAACATCCTAACTTCTAAATGTGCCAATTATTAACATCATAGGATTAGTTCATTTCTCCATCTATATTAAGATACAAACCTACGGCTTTCTTCTCAGTCCTCAATAATTCAATAACTAGCTACTCATGGTTGAAGAGTAGCTATTAACTCTCCTCCCTTTTCCTTGGGAATTAATTTCTGGTGGAGAGTTTCCCTCTCTTCTTCCCTAAAATCTTACTTTAAGGAAATAAAGACTATATTCAGTTACCTGGGAGTTGAAGATAAAATAACGTGGTTTGCAAGTATCGTCATCAGTCACATTAAATACCATCTCAGGTGCAAAAGCTGTTGGCTGTGTTAAGGTGCTGTTTACAGTTTCATTAATTATCAAGGCAACTTCCACAGGACAAGGGATCTGGAATTTCTTGCAAATCACCTGAAAACATTATTTTGCATTTGTTAAATTGAATAATTTTGCATTTGTTAAACTGAATAGTGTGACTGGGCTCATAAGAGAATCTCTAGTGTTACAGAAAAATTATACCTACCACAATCAGAAAGAACATCATGCACAGTAAGGAAAGGCCACTGGTATATCCCAAATATCCTGTAAGAGGGGCAGAAATTAAACTTTAATTCAGCAGATTGCAGGCAAATATATTTTCTCAACTAAATAACTCAATGCTGCCTAGAAGACTTTAGTATAAACACAATACGAAATTTCTAATTCTTATATACCCAGGTATAGAATTATGTAAAAATAAATAACTGAAAGAGTGGAAACTTCCATTTTGTATGATTATTTATGAAGCAGAGATATTATCAAATGTCAACAAGACATTCTAGCCCCTGGCCACAGGATTTTGAAAGGCCTACACAGGGGTATATTCTCCCGCTTCCAAAGTTATGTGTTGGGGACCTTTTGGCTTTCCGTTTCTATTAAGGGCAAGCCAACTAGCTGGTGAGAGGCTCATTTCAATTCTTTCGAGAGGAGTTTGCTCACCTAAGTTTCTCAGCAGTGACAGAGGAAGAATGAGCACCAGCGACACCAGCAAAACCAAATAGTCACCGTTCAGATACCACAGTCTGAATTAAAGAAAAGAGAAACAAGGTCAAAACCAATCACGAAAATCCCCAAAACGTTAGACACATCTTCTCCTGGGACTCATTTTATAGAAATACTATAAAAATAAACACACAAAAAAGACAAGTTTGGAAAAAGTGCCGCTTATTCACAGACAGAGCATAGGCAGGAATAAATGTCTAACTCTGGGCTAGCTGAATATTCACTCAGGTTAGAAATGGGGTGTGAACAGTATAACTTTTGTCCCACTGTCTGCTCTGGGAAGGCTGCCAGCTGATTCATAACATAAAATGCTTCTTAAAGGCTTGATACTAATGTAAGGAACAAAGCAGCATTGTTAGGCCAGTAATCTTATCTTGAAGCATTTTTAGAAGAATTGTACACCAACTCTGTAACAGATAGCTTTAGAGCCTGCAATTTTTAATGCTAGAGACAAGAAAATTTAAAACAAGTTTCTTTCAGACATCCATTAGCACAAGTACTTATTCAACACGTCAACAAGGAGACTTTTTCATACTTAGGTAAAATACACAGGCAAAGAAAAGACAACAAAACCCAATTCCCCAAACCAGGATTTATTCCAGGTTGTCAAAAGTATGTTGTGACACCTTGACCCACCTTGACTCCAAAAACAGTCAAAAGGCCCCTTCTGAACTTAGAGAAAAGATTACCCATGTGTCCTAAGAGTTCTAACGAGGTCTCTTCCTTTCTAGGTAATCAACCATACCCTCTTTTAAATAGCCGTTTCCAAATTCTAAATGCCCTGTGAATTCTACTCCACTTACTTCGGCAACAAAGACCCCACAGAAAACTAGTGTTTAAGGTGGCTTATTAAATTTCTCAAGCCAAAGAGATAACCACATTGCTCTACTTTGAGATAATGAGCTGCAGGCGGGCAAGTGAATGATCCTTCCCCATGTTTACTTTAGATAAAAACCTGTTCCTCCACTGGGAGGAATAACTTTGCTACAAGGATAAGGTTTCCACAGTGTGGTCATACATTTTCTGGTATTATACATTTTGAACAGATTTAAGCTTTAAGAATTTCAAATTTACAAAAAATCAGACAGGACTGGTCTTTAACATTACTCAAAGCTTCAACCTTAGGTTGGAGTATGTGTTATTCAGCTACAATCTCTCAATGAATATAAAAAAGTGAAGTTCTAGAAAACCTGTTTTCACACACAGGTTACAGAAGTTATTCAGAGTTACAGCACTAGCTTCAATCTGCCCTCTTTCTTAAGAGTTCTGCTCAGTTGATGGGGGACTTCTTGCTCAATTTCAACAGGAACACTTACGGAAAAATTATTGGTAATTATTTTGTATCCAACTTTGATAAAATGTATCTAACCATTTTAGACTATAATTTTTCTTATGAGTAACCTTACTTAGCACCTACCCAGTTGTATCTTCAATGTTCATTAATGCCTGGATCACCAAAGGTAACTCATATTTCACTATGAAGAGGTAGCTTGACATAGCTGGAGGAAAACAAAATTATACCATTACAAGTGCAAAATGTGGCATGTGACACCGAAAGTAACGTGTCACCACTCTGTGCTACACAAAGAGCAAAAAGTCTACCCAAATCACCTTTTAAAAATCCTTACCTCCAATGTTCTGCATTGTAATTGATCCAGAGGCCGCAAGCTTTCCAACTAATCCAAATGCTTTATGTCCCAACTGTTCGTATAGTAAAGACCCTGTAATATGAAGAACACAGAAGCATGAAGGGAGAAAATCGTGACAGGCATAAATTGTTTTAGAAATCTCAAGAATGCTACCATACCTCCTTCATTGGCAGTTTTCAAAAGGAGATGAACAGAATACAGGGAAAATATGGACACAAATGTCAAGAGAATTCTGATGAAGAGAAGGAAAAGGCACAGGGTTATCAATAAGCACAGCTGTATTTAAAGACCATTCTTTTGCTTGTAGCTACACATTAAATATGGAACGTAACGTGTCCTAATAGTTCTTGCGCTAGACAGAAAGCCTCCAAGGACTGGTGTTTACTCTCCTGGCTAGAGTGTCATCTTTTCTTACCTGGTACTAAAAACTTGCACTGTGTCTCAGGTGTTAGTTCTACAATACTGGTTAAAGCAGGGGTTTACCTACTGACTCAAAGGTGTCGGGAGACCCAGGAAAGCTCAACTTTAAGGTGGTGGACTCATGAGACTTGAACTTTGATTCTGGCACTGTAATATTTAACTGTATCCTTGCCACTTCTCTGCATTTTAATAGTTCCTTTTATCTATAAAATGGTGGTAATTATCTGCCAGTAAACCCAGCCCACAAGGCACTTGTGAAATGCAACCGAGACAGGTTCAGGAAAGATCTTGAGACCACTTGGACTACATAAATAAGAGGAGGAATGGGACTATAAAGGGAAAAGAGATAGTCAGGCACAGCTTTACAAACTGGGCACAAGTCAGAGAAGTAACCACTGTGACAATATACCATATTGCCCACCATGGTGTAAATACAGGCCCAGTAATATGACAAATTTAAACAATGCCTGTGCTAGAACAAGCAGGCTATCAGTTGACTGGGCTATCTCCTCCCCTCCATCTGGTGGAACAGAAAAAAAGTTAAAAAATAGGGAGGAACTAAAGGTTCCCTAATGTCACTTAGTTTTAAGGGCACAAGTTCTTTCTCATTGCAGCTTTACTTTCCTCCCCTCCTGGGCAAGCCAAGAAAAGTATGGATTTCTTTTTATTAAAAAGGACAACAACAAAAAAAGTCAAAACCAGAGAAAGCACAGAAAACTCTGCAAACAAGAGAGCCCCTTTTTTTGATTCTGTACACGAACAATGAATATGGTACCATATCAGGTCTGGCAAAGAACCGGATGTCTATTAGTTAAAACCTAGGTGGTTGCATTAAAACTGCCATTCTCATGCCACAAGTTTCATGGGGTCTAGTCTGAGGTGGAAAAATGACACCATCAGCCTTACTTTTACTTCTAACTGTACAAAGTTGTTGGTTTAATCAAAAGCAATGTTCAAAGTATGTTGACAAATTCAGCCCTTCTTTCTTACACTGAAATTACAATGAGGGATGAATGGACTTCATAACCTTTGAGGTCACTTTCAATTTCAAGACTGAGTCTGCCTAATAAGCGGAGCTAGAGTTGTTTAACCAGACTATAGCAGCCACGTGGCTTTTGGCCCATTTACCTGCATACCTCTATATCCTCTAAATATACCTTGTAAGATACTGATGGGATTAAACACTCACTTCACTCCTGATGTTATTTAACCATTTATTAAAAAGGTTAATCAAACACAGAGACTTTACCAAAGTATAGGTAATTTCAAAAGTGCAAGGGTAACATCAGAATTTTGTTTTCACTTATGAAACAGGTGCCATTTTGTCTTGTGTAATTATAACATATAACCATACCAGCAGCCTTTAAAGACTGTCTCTAGTTTTTATAAGAGCCAGGAAGGACTTCAAATATTTAACAATGACACCGTTTAAGCTCCCCAGTAAAAACTTTGAAACTCTAGGGTCCTTTCGATGTAAATTCCTGGTCCTTCCCCTTAGTAAGAATTCTCAAAAGCTTCATGCTAAAGAAGCAAGCTGCTGGAATCCTAGCTTCCAATGCTCAAAGCCAGGCTTAACTTCAGTGTGGAATTTCACCACGAAGCAGAACTTTGCAAAGGTCTGCTTTTCCTTTCATGAACATGCTATTCTGCTGGAGAAAATAACTTGAGTAGATGGCACCTGTCAGCTAACTAAAACACATCTGTCACAAAAGGGACAATTCCATACTCCCTGTAAGGTATAGTTTCCTCATCTGCACAATAAATCACACTATCTTCCACAGAACTTGCCTTAGCCAGGAGCCCATAGGTACTTAACAGCTATGATACAGACATCACTGAAAATGTATGGTCAAATTTACATGTACTTTTGTACTTCTTCTTTTCTGGACATAATGTCCACACTTGTCTTATTTTCCAAGGATTAGTGACCCCACATCAGTTAACAACCACTGTCTTCTATAGCCCCAAAATTCTAGTCTAGGCATTGATGCTAGAAAGCACTGGAATAAGTAATTTTAATTGGGCAACTAGGGAAAAAAAAAAAAAACAACATTTAAAAGCAAGTACTTATTAAAATATTTATTTCTTTGCTATGGCATGTAGCAACCACACAGACCTGAAAGAAATAAATATTAAAAAGGGAAAAAAAAAAAACAAAAAAAACAAACCACACCACATATGGGTTCTTTCAGTGTCCAGAAAATTATGACTCACTTTTCTTAGAACAAACATGTTCCAGGTTAAGCAAATACCACCACACCCTATATATTTTAAAAAGTCTGTTTTCCTTGTGCAAAGGTTCTTGGGGAAACTCATTTATAAACCAATTTGGAAGTACCATGCTTATTAGTATTTTTGCTTTCCATTTTGCCAGAACAAAATTTCTAACCACCTTGGATTTATCAATAGTTCTTCTTCACAATCCAACCCGTTACAACTTTTAACTATTCCAATTGATTTAAAGACTGTTGGTTTAATTATTAAAGTGTTGTCCTACTTCTTCCTAATTGGCTTTCTTGGTATCATGCAGTTACACATCAGAATAAAGAGGTTTTTGGATTTTTCATTTTAAATTTCACACAAATGATTTTTAAGTCAACTACTTCAACTGTAAATTCCATCTCTGGAGCCAAAAGTATGTTTTATCGTTATATTAACTGCCCTGCATGGCAGACTCACTACTTACACATACTTACATAAAAAGAGCAATTCCAGTATTAGCCATGGCATAAGAAAGCCCAAGGATTCCACTGCCCACAATCGCATTGCTCAGATTAAATACTGACATTCCAAAGGAAGTAGTACCTGGATGCTACATAGAGGGAAAACGATAACCAAACATATAACAATAATTAAATGGAGAAAACCAGCTTTGGGCAAGTTAGATTGAAATCTAAACGTAAAACTATTCTTTTACTCCATAAAGCCACAGACACACAAATTATTATTTTCAACTTACAAAGTCTGTTTCATACTTCTTCTTTCCCAAATTCGATTCAAGTAAGAAGTTCTGGTTTTCAGGATCTACATCTGCATAATGGCTGTGAGGTTAAAAAAAAAAAAGGGTAAACCTGAACTGTTTTTGAAATATACAACGGAATGCTTGAACACAGACTGCCCTTTAGTGCTGTCACACACCTTTACTAAAACGCCTAAGAATTAAGTAGGAGTCGACTTTCACACGAAATACTGTCACTGCGACAATCGGATACTCTTTCAGAGATTACACACTCTCCAAATGCTACAGTAAATTAAAGCAACAGAAGCAGAGTCGGGGGTAAAGAACCCCGGACCCCCCCCCCCCCCCCCAAGCCGTTTTAAGAAAAAAAGCACACAACTTCTCCTACCTTTTCAGAGCAGCTTGCTTGGTGGGGTAGGCGTAGTTGAAGTCGCTGTTGGAACTGTAGCTGCTGCTGTCCTCATCCGGGGAAATATTGAACCTTCCCATTTCGGCTTTCTTCATGCTGGCACCGGGAGGAAATAGGGTACAGCGATCAACACTGGGCTCCTTTTGTCCTTGGCAGTGCACCGGCCCGCGCGGCTGCCTGCGAAGAAGGTAGAGGCGGCGCGTCAGGACTGCAGCGCCCGCCCGCCCGCCCGCCGTGGTCACGTGACGCCGCGGGGAGGCGCAGCGCGGCTGATTCATCCCCGGCCAGGCGAGTGGAAAAGTACCAGCCGAGCGAGAGGGGCGGGGGCGCGCCAAGGGGCGGAAAAGTACAGACAGCGAAGCCGCGAAGAACAAAGATGGTCCCACCGCGGCGATGTGCCCGCAGAGGCCCGTGCCCTCCGGACCCTCTCCAACGGATTTTGGTACTGCACCCTCTCCATTATCCCAAGTGTGAGGAGTGGGGTGCAAGGGGGCTGTTTTGCTTTTCCTCCAGCCTCTCTGGTCGTGCACAGGCACGCCGGGCATTGGTTAGGTGTGCGCGCACCCCAGGCGTACAGCTCCCCGTTTCTAGGATTTGCAACAGCAGTGCGCGTAATCCGTCCTTTCGTGCCCAGGGTCCCCACACGGGGAAATGCCTCTGCGGCACATAGCGGACTCGAAGAGGGCATAAAGGGCTGACAAGAGTCCTCTCTCGAGAAGGGGAGAACACCCGTTCCCCAGCAAGCAGAGGCGGCGAGGGTTTGTTTACACGCGCACGCCCGTGCCCTCGAGCACACTCGTCTACAGGCATTTGGCTCGCTAGCGCTTCGCCCGGCTGGCCCCTCCTATGCCCGGAAAGGAAACTGATGCAATATCGATCGCCGATTATCAAATGTTCCTGGCCCGTCTTCCCCAACCGTGGCCTCTGTATACCAGAAGCCCGAACCCACCTCTGCTGCTCCCAAATTCCAGGACCCCTCGATTTAATTTTTTTATTAATGCAAATCAGTCACAAGACTTGCCGCAGCGGGGCCGCGGGCCGGGCTGGTTCCCCTCCCCCTAACGGGAGGATGCGGCTCCCCTCCCGGCGGGCACGCGGCCCCCGCGCCGCGCCCCTCCCCCGTCCGGAGGAGGGCGGCGACCCCCTTACGGGCCGGGGTCGAAGACGGGCCCCGCCGACCACAAACGCCAGTCCTGGGAGGAAACGACCCCCGCAGCTGCCTTCCACCCGCGGCCCCTCCCGGACGCCCCTCCCCCACTCCCGCTTGGGCCCGCGCCCTTTGCACAGACGCCCCCGCGCGCGTTACCTCGGTGGTCTCGGCTCTCGTATCCCGGAGACGTCACGAAAACGCCTTCAGTGGGGTTTTCTCAGCTAAACAAAAATCGCAAAACAAAAACAAAACCAAAAAAAAAACCCCAATAGGCAGGGAAAATAATTTTAGCAAAAAAAAGGAAATGGCAAATTGCCGCCCCAATCGTCCGGCGTCCGCCGTCTCAAGGGAAAGGCTCGAGTGTACGGGAACGCGTGGTTCGGCTGCCAGCGGTGCTGTAGGTAAAGTGCTCCAGGACGGCGGCGTCGCGCGGCTCTGAAGCTGCCCGCGGAGCAGCGGGTTATAGCGGCCGCCCAGGAGGACGCGTTAGGGGGCGGGGCCGCAGCCGCCGGGGTGCTGTCTCTTTGTATATCAACACCACCTGGGCTCCTCCCCCGGCCCGCCCGGGCCCGCAGGCCCCGCCCCGTCCCACCCCTCTACCCGCGGCCCATTTGGGGCCGTAGCTCCGCCCGCTGGCGCCCCCAGCCCTCCCGAGAGCCAAACCCCACTCTCTCCGGTCTCCTAGTCAGCCCGGAAAGACCCCCCATGCTCATCTTGGCCTGTTCATGTCAACCTCGATATGTGCCCAACACATGCGGTTGTCTTTAAGGAGCCTTCTGCTTCATTTCCCTTCCGTCCGAGTTACCAGCAGTCTTTGCTTTCTCCTCCAGGCTTTTTGGGGACACATCCCGCCCACCCAACTCTCTCCTGCCTGTTATTTTGTGATTTACTTGGGGTTTTTCTCTCGCAAACTTGGACTAACGCAGCAACGTTGTCTCCATGGTCGATTTCTGTTCTCGTTCTTTCTTCTCCGTCTAGACCTGCTTTCACTCTTCAAAACTAGCCTGGTGGGGCCAGCTCCATGTCGGTCTATCCTTTTTGTATGAACGTGGAAAACCCTAGGAGGGGAAAAACTACATGCCGACCAGCAAGCCAGAGACCCTTTGAAAGGGGATCCCAGATGGGCCTCCGGGGTGGGGGGAGCCGCTCTTCTGAGAAGGTGTAGGAGTTCCCAGTTTTCCTTTCGCAGACAGATTTCGCTCATTCCACCACCCCCAGACCCAATTTGAGAGCACTTCTCACCTCGCCTTTCTTCCCTCGTATTTACAAAGGCGCTGCCTCCACTGGAGTGCTAGTCTGGGAGACTTTCTCCCGACCGAGCCGTCCTTCCCTTCCAGTGGTGATGTGGTCTTGCTGAGCCAGGCAACTAGGGGGCCCCTTCGCTGCGGAATACTCTGTGCTGCCGAAAGGCAAGAGTCCATCCCTTGCTGGAAACAAAGGCCCCTTAGGAGAAATGCTTGCTGAATGAATGAATAAACAAACGAGTTTGACCTACTGCTGTCTTCCTTTTGGGGACGTGGGAGAGATTGGGCAGGGCATAGAGGAAAGAGTTGGGTGTGATCACAATTTTTGCTTTCAATGTTTTCCTGAGGAAATCTGTACAGCTGTCTATTTCCGTGGCACGTGAGGCTGCGGATGCCCTGGGCCTGCACCAGTGTTCGTGATTGACAAGGGAGGACCCGATTTCCCCTTTGCACTCCTATGTTCTCCACCCCTTCTGGTGGTCAGACCAGTCTCACAGAAACAATATGCTTTCTTGCTTTAGTGCCCAACTTGCCCTCACCATCACCCAAGGCTTAGTCACGGAGCCGCAGGCTACCCCCTCTTTCTGCAGGAACTCTTTTCTAAACCATGTGGTGCTGGACTTTTTAAACCTGTGCTGTCTTGTACTCAAAATTGTTGGAGTTTGTTTGTAGTCTGCTCTCCCCGGGGAGATGGTGAACTTCCCCAAGGCAGGTTTGGCATCTGACACACAATCAGGACTGAAAAAACTTACCTTTCTTCCACATTCTTTCCCTAATAACACCAATCAACTCTTCTTGTCAGGAGAGCAATCTTAGTGGTGGGTTAGAGAGGACTCCCTGCAAGTTTCTTTATATCAGGTTTCAACTGATAAAAATCAAAAGGTTTGAAACCACTTTTTCATCCAGGTGAGTCCCTTTGCCCAGTCAGATGTGCTAAGGAAGCCCTCAGGGTCTGTGGTTATGGTTGGCAAGGTGCACCCTCACAGCTGGATCTCTTGTCCTTTGGACTTTTTGGTGGTTTGTACTGCCACTCACACTTAGGCGAACCTGCAAAATTCAGGGTGTGTGTGTGTGTGTGTGTGTGTGTGTGTGTGTGTATGTGAGTGCATATGCTGGGGGGGAGGGCTGTAGTCTTGTTCTGACTTCTGTATAAGAACCTGAACAGTAAATGACGAAAAAGAGAAAAAGAGGGGGAGGTACTGAAACATCTGTTCTTTTATTGTTTTATTGAAAAACATCTTGTTTTTCAAAGGCCGATCTGAGGTCTATCTGCTAAGTCAAGTGACTTCCAATGGAGGCCTGACGTGCTTAGGTTTTTGCTGTTATGCTTTCAGCTAAAATGCATGGGGCACCATGCATTACTAAAAGCAAACCTAAGACAGAAAAATAATCACAAATATCGGTTGTCAACTTTAGATTTTCTTTTTTTAATTTTCATTTTTTATTTTATGGGGGGGGGCAGAGGAAGAGAGAGAGAGAGAGAGAAAGAGAGAGAGAATCTTAAGCAGACTCCACACTCAGCTCAGAGCCCTACAAGGGGCTCCATCCCACAACCTTAGAATCATGATCTGAGCCAAAATCAAGAGTCGGATGCTCAACCTACTGAACCGCCCAGGCGCCCCAGCTGTGGATTTTCAGAAATGCATTGTCAAGGTAGGGTGTTAGAACTTTCTAGTGAGGATAGGTAGTTTTCTTCTGTAGAATTATTTGACCATTATCACCTGACAAAACACGGGGGGGGGGGGGGGGGGGTTGTTTCCTGAGGGCATAAGGAGTTAACTTTCCCAACCAGTTGTTAAACAACTGACCTTTAAGATGTTCCTCAAAATTCTATTTATCCAGCATTGTACTTTGCCTCAAGTGGGCTGAGATATTTACTTCTTTCTACCCTACCATTTCCAACTATGGAGTTTCATTCTCAGGTGGGCTTTCGTGGCTTTCTTTCATCTGGCCGTGGCCTATATTTATAGCCTCTACCCTTAGTATTCCTTGTGGTAGGCAGCTCCCTGCCACTACCATATGTCCAAACTCTATCTTTCCTTTGAGGTTCAGCTTGAATACCACACCTTTCATTAATTTTTCTTTATTTGATGCTATCATTTGAAATTGATTGCATTGTACTTTGAACTTCGTGCTTTAGAAGTATATTTTGTGGGACTTCTTTTTGTGATGTCTATGTACCAGAGTTTATGTTAGTGTCTTTTCAGGGTAGAATCTGGCTAATCATACCCAGCCTAGTCGCTTGTAAAGAGAAGGTCCTTTCTGAGTAGATGGATGAATTAAATAAGTTTTTTTCTCTATAATCACTAACTGAATTATATTTGTTTATTTACCTATTTATGTGTTTAGCTCCCTCACTAGAATGGAAGCTCCTGAAGGCTGGAATTTAATCTTGTGAAAAGTAATAAACGAAAACTTTACTATATGGATTGGGGATGCTAGAAGGGGAGGTTGGTAGGGGGTGCTGGTACCACTCAGTGACAATTACGGAGAAGAATTGTCAATTACAGACCAAACAGAAGAATTCTCAACAGGAAAGAATCATCATTTACAGGCCCCAACATGAGAAGAAGTACATTGCATCTTCTATACGAGGTTAACCACCCCTGTAACTCAGCCGATGAGAAACTGTCATCACTTGAACTCTTGCTTCTCTCCAATGGACTTTTGTTCAAAACAACCCCTCCCAACTTCCTCCTTCTTCTCCATAAAATAAGGTTCCTCTCTTTTGTTTGTTGGACTTGCCTATGGTTTTGCCTTGGCTTGCGTGTCCTGGATTGTAATTCTCTGCCATTCCCAAATAAACCCATTTTTGCTGGTAAAATAACTGGCAGTTTTATTTTTAAGGTTAACAGTCTGCTTTGATCACTGTTAGTGCCAGCACCCAGAACAGTGCCTGACAATACTTTGTCGAATGAATAAATGGAGGAGTAAAGAGTTTGTGAGGTTTTCTAGGACCAGGAGGAAACATATTATCTAGTGTATCTATAGGGCATCTCTCTCATCCATTACTGGCCCAAGCAGAACTCTTGATTTCCCTAGCAAAACTGTTCCTCTCCCATTTTTATGATTTAGAAGAGTAACACCACCATGCATGACTTCCTCATGGGGCCTTAGGCCCCAGACCAGGGAGTCATCGTGAGCCGTTCTTTTCCTCAAATAGCCAATCCATCAGCAAATCTTGAGGGCTCTGCCTCCAAATAAATTCAGAATCCTGCCACTTCTTACTATCTCCACTGCTCTGGTCCTAGTTACCTCTCTCCTGAATCATTGCAAAAGCCACAGTCTAACTCATCTCTGGGCTTCCATTCTTGGTGCTCACAGTTCATTCTCTCCCCCCCCCCCCACCCCCAGCAGTCGGGAAGATCTCAGAATATAAATAAAATCCCTTGCTTAAAGGGATAAATTATTTCCCTTACTTAAGGTCCTCCAGTGACTGCTTTTCGCAACCAGAATAAAATTCCATATTTCTCATTCACCATGGCATTGCCTGGTTGTGCCCTTGCCTACTTCCTCAACCTTACCTCCTACCACTTTTTCTTTTCCCCACATACTAGCCACATTGATTTTATTTCTGTCCCTAAAACACTCTAAGTTATTCCTTTTTCAGGGCTCTGCACTTGCTCTTTCTTCTGCCTAGAAATCTCCTTGCCTGGATCTGTGTGGTGGTCTTCTCATCACTTAGGTCTCAGTTGAAATGTTACTTCCTCAAAAAACAAAGAAAGAAAAAACTTCCTTGACCATTCCCTAGCAAAAGTTGCCCCTTGCATGAAATCTCCATTTCACCACTGTCCTATGTTATTTTTGATCGCATTTTTTTCATGATATGAAAACATATTATTTGATCATTTGTTTATTTGCTTATGATCTCCCCCTTCCTGCCTCTCTGCCAGACCCCTTGGAGAAATAACTCCAAGAGGAAAAGTCCTTTGTTTTGCTAATCACTGAATCTTTAGTGCCTGGAACAGCACTTGATATACAGAAGGAGTTCTGTGAATTAGTGAATTCATATATTTAACTCAGTGCCTAGCAAATAAGAAACTGAATAAACATCTGTTGCAATAGCTTGATGGTGGAAAAGGGCAGGTTTTTCTTGAACCCAGTCTTCTGTAAGACAGTGTGAGAACTGATCCCAAGACTTGCTTTCTAATGGCTTCATTTCACCTAATTAATATGACCTTTTGCAATGTACAGAGGCTGACATTCTTGTCTGGATAGTATTATTCAAAATTCTGGTCCTGATATTAGCATTGTGAGGAAATACCCTTCCCCAGCCACAGCCCTCCCTTTATTCCAATGACTTACATATTTCTTAGCATTTGCCTTTCCCAAGTTCCTCAACAAATTCCTCACTTGACTCTTTTTTTTTTTTTTTTTTTTTTTTTAACGTTTATTTATTTTTGAGACAGAGAGAGACAGAGCATGAACGGGGGAGGGGCAGAGAGAGAGGGAGACACAGAATCGGAAGCAGGCTCCAGGCTCCGAGCCATCAGCCCAGAGCCCGACGCGGGGCTCGAACTCACGGACCGCGAGATCGTGACCTGGCTGAAGTCGGACGCTTAACCGACTGCGCCACCCAGGCGCCCCCCTCACTTGACTCTTTACCCCTTTTTTTCCTTTTCTTATCATTTGGTGTATTTTATTCTTGGCATTCTGTTTTTAGTAGGGGCTCAATAAATGAAATGTTGTATTTATTTTATCTTTGTAAGACAGCTCTCAAGCCCAAAGCAATACTATTAATTGTGAGCACCCTGGTGACTTTAGGCATGTTTCAATTTTGTGTTTTGGCTTGAAGTCTCCTATGAGGTTGCTGTCAGTCAGCTGACAGCTAGGTCTGTAGTTATCTGATGGCCTGACTGGCAAGCCCTATTCAAGATGTGAATGCCAGGAGGTGAGGATGGTTAGGGCTATCCTGGAGGCTGGCCACCACGGAGATGTTGTGAGCAGCAGAAAACCTTTTATTGCAAGAAACACAATATGCAATTAAAAATGGTTTAAGTTATAAGGACTCATATACTATTTCATATAATAGGAAGTCCATGGACAGGGCAGTCATAGGGTTAATTCTTGGCCTTGATAACCTCCTCAAAGATTAACAGCTCACCATTTCTTCACTTTGACATCTTTGACATGCTGGAGATGTCCCCTATCATGGTCACATGTTGACTGCAGTGGTTTCAGGGGTCATATGCAGACAGGGCCACATCCACTGACAAGGAAAGGAATGTCAGTTCCGTGGGTCAATTTTATTATGAGAAATAACATTCCCTGGAAGTACTGCTGTAGATGTCTCAGGTCGAAATGACCAGAATTAGGTAACATAGTCATACATAAAAAACATAAGATGTATATCGTGAAGCCATATGTTTGGAAGCATTACCGTTGTGTGAAGTACACACCTCATTTTTTCAGTCAGAAAAGGAAAATCTTGGTGCCCACAGAAACTCAACTTTAAAAGTGAAAAAAAATTTAGAGAATTTTACATATATTTTAGTATAAATGTATTCAATTCCGTCAGGACTGTAGAACTTCCCAGAGTATCAGTTCGCTGTTTTTCTCATCTCCCCAAGCAAAGGGGGAAGGAATGGCTTGAGTAATGACCTTTTTGTGGTATTTACCCATTGGCCTTTTCATGTGACCCTAGGATGGTCTATTTTGCTAGATGTGGTATATAATAATGGATGTGAACGAACACACTGCAGAAAGATGAAGGATTTATTGACCATAGTTCTTTCACTGACACCTGCTAATTAGCAATAAGTGGCTTGGAAAGTGAAATGTGAAAACAAAATCGCAGACGTGAATTCTCACGTACATGCTTCCAGGTTATTCAGAACGTGCCAAGTTTTCACTGAGAATCAAGAATTAAGCTAGAAGACAAGACAACATGGGCATATACTTAGTAAAGAGAAGATTTATGTTTTACCGAATAGTATACTATGCTCCGTTCTTTGAAAATTAAAATTTTCAGACTCTTAACATTTTCCAAAATAAGGCGATTTAAAAATACCTTTATTTTTATGCTTGTTAGTGGTCTGTTTTCTTGTCCAAAGAGAAACTGAATGATGAGTTCTGCTTAAAACACTCTTAGGCCACAATGGACTTACGTTCGTTCGTTCTCGGCCTTCAGTGAGTTTCTGAAACTTTCTTTGCCCAAGGCTAAGATACTCAAATAGGGGTTTATTAACATTAACATACCTGTAATTCTGGTTCTTAGATGAAAAGCCTATCTGAGCTCGGTTCTGGAATCCTTACTCAGGTAAAACTCCCAGTTTTGGCTGAAATCTTTGGCACCCTGTGTCTGATTAAGACGCCTGCATCCAGTTCCAAGTAACCCCATTTTGGGACAACTGGCGCTGATACCACTTCTCAACCCCCCACCCCATTCAGTGTCTTCCACCCAAAAGGACAGTCCAGAACCAACCAGTCGCTGAAACCGTTAAACGTTATTTGTTTTCTTGAGGTGAACCACGCGCATAACACACCCCTTTTGAGTGAAATAATGTCATTGTGTAGCCATTTGTCACCCCTGGGTGGATGAGGTCAACTAACTCTCCAAAGTTGCTGTCTCAGGAATAAATTTCATTCGTGGTTGGAAAAACCAAGTGAGGAATGTTATGGGAAAGGGAAAATAACTTTTATTTGCCTGGTGGTTAAGTAGGGGTAAGTAAAAATCGAGCCGAGTACGTGCTTTGTTTGAGCGACGACGCAGTGCGTGGAGTGGAAGACAAGACGCCCATCGGAACCGGCTTCTCCCTTTGTCTTTCACTCCACCCGAGGTGGGGGGAGGGCGTGTCATGCGGATCTGGGGTGGCGGGACTGAGGGGGCTTGCGGCGCCCCAGCGGCGAAGGCGGAGGCGCCAGGACGCCGCTCCTGGCTTCTCAGGATGCCAGCCGGCTACACACAAGGTCGGGGGCAAGGCCGCGCCGCGGCTCGGAGCCCCAAGGAGGGGCGCGAAGGAAGTGAGGGCTGCCAACCCGAGGGCGAGCGGCGCGGGCGGCGCCAGCCCGGGGGCTGCAGCGGGCGGGGCCTGCGCAGCGCGGCTCCCGGGGGAGAAAGGAACCTCTGCAGTGGCGGGGCCCGGCCGCGGCCGGAAGACGGGGGCAGGGGGGCAGCGAGGAGGGAAGCGACGGCGGGCGGGGCCTCCGGCGCGCAGCCCCAGTAGGTCTCCGGGAATTTTCCACTAAGGCGCGGAGCGCCAGAGCCGCCGAGGCGCAGCCCGCCTCTGCGCACCCGGGGCCCACGTGACGATGATTCACCAGGCGCCGCCTCCCGAGCCCCGGGCGGGGAAGCGACGGGGTGAGGAGCGAGTGAACAGTGGAGGAGAAGGAGCGGGGGAGGGGCGAGGACGGTGCGGAGAGTGAGGAGGGATGTGCGGGGTAGGCGGGTGGAGGAGGACGTCGGAGGTGCGGAGGCCCCTCCCGCGTGGCCGGGGCCTGCTGGGCGGCTGCCGTGCGCTCGCGGGCAGTGCTCGCGGGCCACGCTCGCCCGGGGCGAGCCCAGCGCCTGCCTGCGACGGGGAAACCTAGATAGCCCTCAAACGGCAGGTTTCTTCCGGGGTGCTTTGAGGAAAGCTACAGGGGGGCTGAGGTCCTGCGGGGTTTTCGCGAACGCGCCGGGCGGCTGGGGGATGCCCCGCTTGGGAGATCGCAGTGTGGGAAACAGTCACGCCCTGTTGGAGTCTGTCTGTGCCTGTGTACGTGGCTCCTGACGTGGACAGCCGCGGCGCTGGAAAGCGGGCACCGGAGGGAGGCAGAGAGGGACAGACGGACAGAAGGAAGGGTGCGGCCTTGGGCCATCATCCGTGGCCTGGGAGACCCACAGGCACCGGTATTTGTCCGTTTAAACCCGCAGACCCACCAGGAGACCCTTGAGGCTTCGGTGGACGTGGGGGTTGTCGTGCAGCTGGTTCCAGATGGTTCCCCCGTGACGACTTTTGGAATTGGCATACCAAAGATTTCCTCTTACCCTTCTGCTGTGTTGATTAGACATTACACAGACACCCCGCCCTTATCGCTGCTCTTGCAAGGAAACATTTATTACAGAAGTACTCCCTACTGTTTCATCTCTCGTGTCCTTTTAGGTTCTTTCGAGTAATTGTGACCTTTTCCTTTTCCTCAAGTTCCATCAAAGACTTGGAAACAATATAAAAAGAAAAAGAAAAAAAACTAGCCTGAATTAGAAAGTTAAGATCTTTGTTTACCAAATGCGTTGCCTGGGAAGGCATCCTTGTGGGTTTGCTCTGTTGAGGTTCCCCCAAGGCCTCTTCTGGGGCCTTTTCCTCTCATTTCCACCTCGAGGCAAAAGCTGCTGAACTTGCTGGATGCCTTTTCCACTTCGGTTTTAACTTTTGTGCCCGAACTATGTATATTGTTTTCCCATAGGTTTCTGCAATTAGAATTACGGTAACTAAAAAGAATAGCTAATGTTCGTGCACTGCTTGGGATAGGTGCTATTTCAAGTTATTTATAAATGCGTGAATATTTAATTCATCAACACTGTATGGTGGGGGTTATTACACACCTTACCTCATTCCTTAGAGGTCGGGAAATTGAAGTTAGATAACTTGCCCAAGGCCATCCAGTTTGTAGGTGGAGGAACTGGAATTTGAAGCCAGACAGTTGGAGATAAATCCCATGCTAGTGGTCACTACGGTGTGGAAATTTCCCATTAACAAACATAATTGTCCTGAAATATTAAATGTACATTTTGGTGGAATTCCCTCCCCCCCCCCCCTTTATTTATTTAGCCTTCCTGAAGTTTATTTTGAAGAGATGTCTAAATTTAGTTGGGGTGGAAAACCACACACAATTTTAAAAAGAAACTTATGAAGAAATCATGCATTCCAGGGCAGTATTATTACATTTTTCTTACATGGAATATTATTGAAATATTTGAGTTAGGAACTTCTTTTTCTCGGAAGGGTTTGTCTTCAAATACCTTTAACCCCTAGTAAATAGTAAAACCTCCAGGAAAATGAGGATGAGACTCTTCAGTTGTCAGTGTTTGATAAATATATATTGATTGAAATGTGCTTGAGAAGTGAATACCCTTGAAATGGTTGATGACATAATGCGAAGTGAAAAGGAAATTTCCAAAAGAAACATGAATGTTGGATAGTTCAATAAGAAGATACTATGGATTTCTTTCCTTCTTCTCTTCCTCCCTCCCTCCCACCTTCTCTTTTATTTTTATTTAAAAAAAATTTTTTTTAAATGTTTATTTTTGAGAGAGAGACAGAGTGTGAGTGGGGGAGGAGCAGAGAGGGAGGGAGACACAGAATCTGAAGCAGGCTCCAGGCTCTGAGCTGTCAGCACAGAACCCAATGTGGGGCTCGAACTCATGAACTGTGAGGTTATGACCTGAGCTGAAGTCGGGCACTTACTGACTGAGCCACCCAGGCACCCCTCTTCCTTCCACCTTCTTGTAAAAATATACTGAGTTGGGATTTAACAGAAACCAGGAGACCAATGTACGCATGGGGAACATAGTCTCTGTCCATTCTTGGTCCGTAGTGAACTCATCCAACTTCCCTTCTTTCTTACTTTTCCTTGTATTTTGTATATATTTATCTAAGTTTACCACTAGATATTAACTACCCAGGGCTAGGAATACACATTTTGTTTGAGTGGGTGTATATGCCATTGGCCCACTTGTTATTTTGCATGTTATAGTTTTTTGATGTTAAATAACAAAAACAACTGAAAAATTTTGTGTCTAGTTAGCCAATTTTATTTCAGGACCCAATTAATGGTCAGAGGTTTAATAACCATAGGCTTAATCCTGACCTCGCAATTTGGGATCCTTAGAATGATAGAATCATAGGATTTTTTGCTGAAGGGGACCTTATTACTGCTCTGTCCAATGCACATCTACTAGCCACACAAAGCTATTTAAATTTAAATTAATTAAAATTAAAATTAAAAATCAAGTTCCTTATAGCATTAACTACATATATATATATGTATGTATATACATATTTCAAGTACTCAATAGCTATATGTGACTTGTGGGTACCCTATTGGATGGTATTGAAATAGACATTTTCATGACTGCAGAAAGTTTTTTTGGACAGAACTGATAAATGAAAAAAAATAGGTAGAAGAACACTTTTATTGGCTTAACTATGTCACTGTAAACTAAAAAATATTTCAGATTGCTTAGTTCTTTTACATGCAAAGAACATCATATTTGGGGTGCCTGGATGGCTGAGTTGGTTAAGTGTCCAGCTCTTGGTTTTGGCTCAGGTCATGATCTCACGGTTTTGTGAGTTTGAGCCTTGTGTTGGGCCCTGCATTGGCATTGTGGAGCCTGCTTGTGATTTTCTGTCTCCCTCTCTCTCTGCCCCTTCCCCACTTATGCTATCTCTATCTCTCTCAAAATAAATAAACTTAAAAAAAAATCACACATTTCAAATGTTTATTTATATTTGAGAGAGAGACTGAGAATGAGCAGGGGAGGGTCAGAGAGAGAGAGAGAGGGAGACACAGAATCTGAAGCAGGCTCCAGGCTCTGAGCTGTCAGCGCAGAGCACAACACGGGGCTTGAACCCACGAACCATGAGATCATGACCTGAGCTGAAGTCGGACGCTTAACTGACTGAGCCACCCAGGCACCCCAGCATCACATATTTCAGATGTCTGTTATTTCATATAGAATAAAATTTTCTTCCTTAACAGTTGTGTTTAATTTAATGCAAATTTAAACATATTCAGAAGAACTGATGGTTCAAAAGGACTCCTCTTTGTTTCCCTTAAAGTGAATATTCCCCCCCAACCAATCCTTTGTGAATCTTAGTTTTTTTCTGTGTAAAAGTGGTCTAATCAACTTGAGTCACTGCACAAGTTTGACATTCATTAGATTTGGCTGTACATTTTAAGCTTGCATGATTGAGAAACTCAGATTCTCAGTAATGTTGGTAAAGGACAAACGCCAGATCGTTTTGGAATGTCCAAATCTATATTTAATGACATCACACGTGCAATACAGACAGTTCTCAATTTACAAACACTTTATTCAGAAGCAGCCGAAATATAAAACATACTAGCATACCTTTTTTAAACTCCTCCTTAGAACAGTATTGCCAAGGTAGTCTGTGCGAGTTAGTATATAAAAAAATAAAGGTAAATCTTGAAGTTCTTAGAGAGTGTATAGCTTGAGTTATGGTGGCAACGAAAAAGCTGTGAAAAGCCCTGGGGAATCAGTAGAGGTTGTTTCCACAGTGGCACAGATTTGCTTAAGCGGTAACCCCCTGACAAAAATAGTCCAGTCCCACCTTTCCCCAGCAGACCCCACCCCTTCTTGCTCAAGATCTCTTCCACGCCCCCTGGGTTCAAAAATCCTCCACTTTCATTTGTACTCCAGTTTAATTTCTGTCAGTTCGAAGTTTTGTGGTCTTGGGCAAATTTGCCAGCTTCTCTGAGCCTCAGTTTCCTAAACCCTACAGAAGGAATAATAGCATGCTGATTGTCAAGAATTAAAGGAAAATTTATGTAAAAATACTTAATAGATTAGAAGACTAGTATAAAAACAAGGCATTATGGGGGTGCCTGGGTGGCTCAGTTGGTTAAGTATCCAGCTCTTTTTTTTTTTTTTTTAAGTTTATTTATTTACTTGGAAAGAGTACAAGCTGGGAAGGGACAGAGAGAGAGAGGGAGACAGAGAATCTCTACCAGGCTCCACGCTGTCAGTGGGGAGCCTGACACAGGGCTCAATCTCACGAACCCAGGAGATCATGATCTGAGCTGGTCGCTTAACCGATTGAGACACCCAGGTGCCCTTCTTCTGGCTCTTGTTTTCGGCTCAGGTCATCATC
The DNA here is from genome assembly GCF_018350215.1 of Panthera leo. Lineage (NCBI taxonomy): Eukaryota > Metazoa > Chordata > Mammalia > Carnivora > Felidae > Panthera > Panthera leo. The sequence goes on from NC_056685.1 coordinate 73,221,665, forward strand.
TCACAGTTCTCGAGATCAGCCCCCTCTTCTGGCTCTGCGCTGACCTCGTGGAGCCTGTTTGGGATTTTCTGTCTTTTTCTCTCTCTCTGCCCCTCCCCCTCTCTATATTTCTCTCTCTCAAAATAAATAAATGAACTTAAAAAAAACCAAGGCATTATGATTATATATTGATTAGTAAAGCTGAAAGACATCCCCCCCCCCCCAAGGTTAAATGGTTATCAGTCACCTGCATATGATGGGAATCTGGTTCATCGGAATATTTAAACGAGTTGGTGGCTTGGAATGTTCTTGGGGAATGAGGGGTGTTGGAAGGCAATGAAAAATAATAGGTCAAAATTTCAAAGGAGGTTGGGTAAATACCACGTTTTCTTTTAAAGAGTGAATGTAATTGCTTGCATTTTCTCTCTACTTCCTTCTTCTGGTTCATTGATTATTCCTAAGGCTAAAGTTTCTCCTTTACATTTTAATTCATCTGACATAGCATGTTTTAAAAAATTTAGCGTTGCTCGCTTTGATTTTCCAGTTGTCTTTTGCTGATGGAGCTTCTGTGAAGGGCAAACTCAAAGTACAGCTGGCTGCCCCAGCACAGGGGAAGGGGAGTGGCGGTTGTGAGCGGGGACCCAGCAGCTACACCTTTAGCCCTCGCATGAGCAGTGCCAGGTACAGCTGCTTGCTGGCCCTACGGCAGATGCTGCAATAGTTAGACCAGATCAATCAAACCAAACCAAGCAAAAAGGAGAGAGAGACTGAGAAAGAGAGAGAACAAGGGAATGGAAGTAGTGAAGAGGAAGGGAAGGACACCAAAGAGAGTGATGGATAATGTCAATAGTTCTAAGTACAGTACAGGTACCAACTTATTTAAGCCTCAGGACAATCCTATGAGGTAAGCTGTATTATTATTATTATCCCCATTTGATAGTTGAGGAAACTGAGGCACAGAGATGTTGAGCAACTGTCCCCAATGTCACACAGCTCCTAAGTGATAAAAGTGGGATTTGAACTCAGTCTGGATCTGGAGTTTGTGATTTTTTTTTTTTTTAAGTTTATTTATTTACTTTGAGACAGAGAGGGAGGAGAGAGAGAGAACTTGCATGTGCTTGAGGATCGGGAAGGGAGAGAGAGAGGGAGACAGAGAATCCCAGGTAGGCTCCATGCTGTCAGCGCAGAGCCTGAGGTGGGGCTCCATCTCATGACCCGTGAGATCATGACCTGAGCCGAGATCAAGAACTGGACACTCAACTAACTGAGCCACCCGTGCACCCCGGGGGTTTGTGATCTTAACCACTGTACTAGCTGTTCTCAAACTTTCTGGTCTTAAGACCCCTCCCCTCTTAAACTTCTAAAAATTATGGAAGACCACAAAGGGTTTGTTCAGGTGAGTTATATCTGTTAATATTTACCGTATTAGAAACTTAAACATTTAATTCATTAAAAAATAATAAACCAATAATATGCTGATATAAATAACATGTATGTATGTATATATGTATGTATGCGTTTTTTTAATTTTTGGGGGAGAGAGAGAGAGAGAGCATGAGCCTGGGGGAGGGACAGGGGCAGAGAGAGATAGGGAGAGAGAGAGAATCCTAAGCAGGTTCCATGCAGCTTGGAGCACAACTCACAGGGCTCGATCTCACCACCCTGAGATCATGACCTGAGCTGAAATCAAGAGTTGGACGCTTAACCAACTGAGCCACCCAGGTGCCCCTAACATAAAGAACATTTTATTTATTTGTTTGTTTGTTTGTTTATTTTAAGTTTGTTTATTTATTTTGAGAGTTTCAGGGGGCGGGGGTGGGGGGTGGGAGGAGACTGGGGAGGTGCAGAGAGAGAGGGAGAGACAGAGAATCCCAAGCAGGTTCCACATGGTCAGTGTAGAGCCTGATGTGGGGTTTGAACTCATGAACCATGACATCATGGCCTGAGCTGAAGTTGGAAACAACTAACTGAGCCACCCATGTGTCCCATAAATAGCATTTTAAAGTGAAAATGGCTGTATTTCTCAAAATAAAAACATTTAGGGAGAAGGATGGCATGGTTTTACAGTTTTGCAAATTTCTACACTATACCTCTTTTGGTGTGATGGTGGTTAAGAAGTGGGAAGGTAGGCGCCTGGGTGGCTCAGTCGGTTAAGTGCCGACTCTCAGTTTCAGCACAGGTCATGATCTCGTGGTTCGTGGGTTTGAGCCCTGTGTCAGGCTCTGCACTGGCAGCATGGAGCCTGCTTGGGATTCTTTCTCTCCCTCTCTCTGCCCCTTCCCTGCTTGTGCTCTCTCTATAAAATAAATAAATAAACATTAAAAAAAAAGCTTTTAAAAGAAGTGGGAAGGAAATGAGAGACCGGAGGGCATAAAGTGATGGGAAGTCAAGGCCTGTCTCAGTGAGTACCCCATGTAGCCTGTATGAGGAAGAAATGGTAACAAAGAATTGTCTGAATGGGATAGGGCAGCATCTGGATTTTTATGCCTGTCTTACTCTTCAATAGGTTGTTTGGCATCTGTCTCTCTCTCTCTCTTTCTCCATATATGTATGTATGTGTGTGTGTGTGTGTGTGTGTGTGTGTGTGTATAAAATATGAATAATATATATATACTTATACACATATATATTTACACATACACATGTATATGAGGTTCAATATAAAAGGTTGAGTGTAAGATTCTGAATTGGAAGGGGTTTTAGAGATTTGACTAATTTTATGAAGGGAAGCAGCTGAGGCTGGAACATAACATCCCTGGTTGCACTACTGATTAGTGGGAAGACTGGTGGTAGAACCCAGGTCTCCTGTCTTCTCGTTCCACTTTAGAATGTCATGTCATGAGAATTAATAAATCTAATCATGCAGCTGTTAGATGCATTGATTTCCACCAGAAAACTTGTGAATTGACAACCATAAAATCTATGGTAAATTCACATGCTTCATCAGTGACATTGTGAAAAATTGCTCTTCTTTCCTTTTTTTAAAAAAATTTTTTTTTAACGTTTTATTTATTTTTGAGACAGAGAGAGACAGAGCACGAACGGGGGAGGGGCAGAGAGAGCGGGAGACACAGAATCGGAAGTAGGCTCCAGGCTCTGAGCCATCAGCCCAGAGCCCGACGTGGGGCTCGAACCCACAGACCGCGAGATCGTGACCTGAGCTGAAGTCGGCCGCTTAACCGACTGAGCCACCCAGGCGCCCCAAATTGCTCTTCTTTCAAAAGTGCCTCTCCCCAAATGTCTTGGTCTGGTATTTTGTTAGGGCCCCTTACAACTTTTTTGCTTCTTGTCTTTTGTGTCACAAGTAGTGCTGGAGAGAAGATGGGCTTGATGTTGGAAAGAGGATGAGGGGAGGAGAACCAGCAGTTCTGAGACGTCTGAGAACACCGATTGGCCAGTCTCTGTTATCTGCAGGATCCACTTTTCTTAAGGATGAGCATATTTTCGTCTATAGGTTTCCAAGACAAGCACATTCCTGCCAACATGATCCCTGGACAAGCTGTTCTGGAATTTGAACTTGCTACTGAAAAGGGGTTAAGTCCAGGGCACACACACTCATTTCGGTGGGGGGTGAGCCATAGTTGGCTATGTTAGCACCTCATTATACAACAGTTTCGGGATAAAGTGATTCCAGATGTGCTCTCAGCAAGTACCTAGCACTTAACGCTTTTAATCCATTAGGCTAAAAAAATCCACCCTTCTGAATTTTGGAGGAGCCAGAAGTTAGTTAATTAACCAGTCATTCTTAGTTTATAAAGTTGATTCTCCATTGGCCATAATTTGCAGAATGCTTCAACCTAGCCAATTACAACCATATAAAATGTATATATTTACACATACATACGTGAATTCACACACACATGTATCTGACGATGATTAGAAGTTCCTTCTGAGTACTGATTTAATGAGCGTTAAGTTCCTCTGTCCTGGAAATTTCATTTAGAAAAGTTAAGAGCACATGTATCTAAGAAGTAGTATTCTAGTTTCCTTCTTCCAACTGGCGAAGCTGCTTGTGACTCTGAAGAGTAAACTTTGTGGGAAGTCCTGGTTAAAGACTTACCCCCTCCCTTGCCTTTTTAAACACAATTGAAATTTTTGCACTTCATAAACTTTGTTACCTGAATTTACAAAGAAGAATTGAAGAGAAAAGGTGCTGAATGTCTTCTCTGACAAGTCAGATTTTTGTGAAGAATATGGGATTTTTGCATCACTTGGTTCTGGAAAGTGGGGAGCTCAGGGTGAGCATTTCACTTTGCTTTAAAATACGGTAAAACCTTGGTTTGCAAGCATAATTCGTTCTGGAAACATGCTTGTAACCCACAGCACTCATGTAGCAAAGCAAATTTCAAGAAACCATTGGCTCAGCTGTGATCGCATGACGTTCGGCAACATGTACTACCCATATTGCAAGACATTGCTTGTTTATCAAGTTAAAATTTATTACAAATGTTTGCTTGTCTTGGGGAACACTTGCAGAACAAGTTACGATCCAAGGTTTTTATTGTATTTCAGATTTGACTGCAGAAAATATGTGGGGTTTTTGTTGTTGTTATTGAATGCAAAGCAAACCTGGTCTTTGCTTACCATAGTTGAGAACGTTGCATTCTAATATGCTCTTTTGATATGATATTAAACATATTTTGAAAAATTTAGGTATTATATCTGGTTTTAAGGACCACAGTATGTATTTTTCAAAGACTTTAGGATGTTGTTCACTGGGTGGAAGTATTGGAAAATATATTCTTCAGAGGTACTTGTTTTGTTGCAGCTAGAGCAGCAACCACAGCAGACAGTCTAGATAGGAGAATGGACTCTGGATCTAGACTGCCTAGCTTGATTCCTGGTTCTGCTTTTTTTTTTTTGCTAGCTGTGTACGTCCGCTTTCACACATGTAAAGGATGAATGATGACTGGTGAGGACTTAATGCTTGCAAAGAAAGCACTTAGAACCCTGCCTAACACATATTAAATACTACGCAAGTGTTTGTTTAAACAAAAAATCTCAAGCTTTGTCTCTGCCGTGCCGTAGATGCTAATATCGAGTGCCAGCAGAAGCAGCGTATCACTAAAGTGAAAAAAGAGATCTTCCTTGGGATTGATCTTCTCTTGTGAAACATCTTCCACATGCTCCCATCCAACTGGGGCCAAAGCTGGAGGACAAGAAGGTGAGGAAGGTATAGCAGAGTGTAACGCCATTGCTCAAAGTCTCAGGTTGGGGACTTGCTGGATCACGATTTGTTTATGTTATTTCCAATTAAAGATAAAGACCCTTGGCGTTACCCGGCAGTGGGTGATGGACAGAGTCCGGGTGTGGATTGTCAAGCATTTGTAGTTTTATGATGTGAAGGGCTTACTCCAGACAAATTGGAAGAGTTGTGAGTCATTTAGGGAGTCACTAGTGAGTCAGCCAGGCAGGGCACACAAGTCCAGGTGACAGTTCTGTGTCAGTTAGCCTTGTGCTGTTGCAGCCCTTCAGAGGCGTGAGGCCTTTCACTTGAAGAAGGTTCCTCGTCATGCTGGCTGACAGAGTCCCATCCCCAGGGACAGAGCTTGAAAGTGGAGTACAGGCTGGATGGCAGCCCCTACCACCTCCTCCGCCCAGGGTTTGGTGCAGAACACAAGCTACATTGAATGCAGTAGCCCGGAAGGCAGGTTTTTGAATGTCCCCTCCTAGGCTTCAGCTCAGAATATGTGTTGTTCATTCTGTTCTGTCTTACTTGACTTAAATTGCTGGAGTTGGGGAAGAGCTGGTTTCGTGATTTTTGTCATCGAATCCAATGGACAATTGCTAATCACAACTTACAATAATCCACAAGTATCTTGCTGACAGTCCAAGGCTGTTTTTCACCAGAGGTTTTATTAAGGCACTTAATTTAGGGTTAGGGTGCTGCTGAAACTTTCAGGAGTCTAAAAACAGAGAAGGACACACCAGAGTATTAGACCCTTTTAGCCATAAATCATATTTCTACAGTACCATTGGTTCTTTTTTTCTACATACGCTTATGATTTAAGATGATGCATTTTCTTTTATTTCCAATAGTTAGCAAGCTGTAACTGAAAGATTGAGAGCTTGGGAAAGGCCCTGGGTAAACCAGTCCGTCTATTGACATAGAATCACATCAGGAGCGGCCTCACAAGATTTGTGAGTTTTGGCCTCTCCTGTTTCTCATCAAATATTTCTTTTCGGTATTATCTGCAGTCAGATTCCTCATTGGATATGCAATAGATTAAAATCCCATTGAAGTTTGGAATTCAACCAAACACAGCAGAAAGTCTTGGTTCTTTGACACTACCTCCCCAGACTATTTTCTTACAGTTTGAGTGGTCCTGAAATTTGGAAGGTAGTATCTCTACTATCCCCCACAAAGAGACTACTCCCTATAAAAAGTTTTATTGTTTCAAATATATTTACTCTCATTCTTAGGGAAACTTGAAATAACTTCTATTGTTCTAATCTTACCCTTTTCCTAGAAACCTGTCATTTCCATTCCCATCTCCTGCCCTGGGTTTTTTCCATTCTAAAATGAGCAGGAAGCCTGCTTTTTTAGCTCACTCATAAGTTAGTATAAGCCTAACTCCAGAAACAGGTGTTTTGATGATCATGCTTCTATCTAATAATGTTGCATGCATTCAATTGCAAATTGAATGCAAAAATGCATTACAATTTCCAAAGTACTTTTCAAATGCATGATCACATTTAATCAACCTGAGCTTTTGAGATGGCGGTTATGATCTCCATTTTTACAAACTGGAAAACCGAAGCTCAGAGATCCACATACTGTGCTACCCAAAGGCTATGAAGAGAACCAGGCTTTTCACTTTTTATTGACTAAAATTTGAGATATCCCCCCTCCCCATACTTTCCATAGACTTAACCAGTAGTACAACTTTAAAACCTCTTTTGCTCACTTGATGATATGTAGCACAATTCACGTAGTGGGAAATATCTACATTGGTAGCTAGCCTGTGAATTTGTCCCAACTTATATACAGAATCTTTTGGAATGGTTTAAAATTCTTAGGATTTTCAACTCAGACCAGACAAAAGGACAATATACAATTCTTTGGCAAAATTGGTAGTAGTTAGCATATCTGCAGCCTCTCAAAGTAATCAGTCAGAGAATCTTGAATTTCTGTTTGTTTTGCTTGTAATGTGTCCTAGCTAATTCGATATTTTCACTTTTTCTAACTTTTTTTCAGGGTGTGTTGACACTCAGGTTAATTTTGAGTGGCTTTTAAGAATATCCAGGGCATGGAGTGCCTGGGTGGCTCAGTTGGTTAAGCGTCTGACTCTTGATTTCAGCTCAGGTCATGATCTCACAGTTTGTGAGATCGAGCCCTGTGTCATGCTCAGGACTAACAGTGTGGAGCCTGTTTGGGATTCTCTCTGTCTCTGCCTCTCCCCGATCTGGTGCGCGCGCTCTCTCTCTCTCTGCCTCTCCCCCTGCTGGTGCTCTCTCTCTCTCAACATAGATAAATAAACATTTAAAAAAAAAAAAAAAAGAATATCCAGGCAGAGTGCCATATAATAGGCACTTAATGCATTTCAAATAAATGATTGAATTGTTCACCATATAGGCATATAGCAATTTGTAAGTAAGTATCCCTAAAATGCAAATAGTTATGTTTATTGTTTTAAACTAGAAGATTTTAACATAGTCTGAAGTGTTGTAGGAAGGAGCAAGGACTTTGGAATGTGAAACTTTCTGGGTTTGAATGTTCATCACTTACTGCGAGTTACTGCACCTTCCTTAGGCAATAACTTCTCTGGTATTCAATTTCCTCACCTGCAAGTTTGGGATTGTATTACCTACCTTGCAAGACTGCTGTAAGGATAATCTGGAAAGATGTATGAAAAGTATTCAGTAGTATGCTTGACACATAAAATGTGCTCAAAGTTCATGCCCAGAATTTGATGAAGACAGAGATAGCTATGGTGGCTCTAAATGATTGTGTTACTATATTTTTAAAAAGATATTTCTGAGCACTGTTATGTAGTAAATATGTGAGAGGAGTATAAAGATACATATAACATTATCTTAGCCCTGCAAGATTCCTACATCTGCTATTGAGGCAGCGACAAGCCTGAAGTTTCCAAATGTGCAAAGACTAATTTAAATCCTATCCTAAAAGTGCGATTAATGTTGAGGACTCTGAGGGGCAAGCAGCATGGAGGCGGTAGGGGAGTAAAGTAGATGATAGGGGACATTTTTCGGTCTCACCTCCCACACTGGCTAGTAAGCCAGTGCTGGGGCCTCTGCTGGTGTCTTCAGCAACCATGGAAGCTGCTGCCAACTACTGACACTGATCCAGAGGGGAAAGAATTAGCCACAGACTGCTGATGGGAGCTTTATACAAAGTAGAGTGAGATGGCTGAGTCTTTTTCTGAGGAAAGACCCAAAGCCTGTCAGTATTCATAATCAACCAAAGTCATACAGCAATCTTTTTTTAAAAATTTTTTTAATGTTTATTTATTTTTATTTTTGAGAGACAGAGAGACAGAGTGTGAGGGTGGGGGAGGGGCAGAGAGAGAGGGAGACCCAGAGTCCGAAGCAGGCTCCAGGCTCCGAGCTGTGAGCACAGAGCCCAACGTGCGGCTCTAACTCACGAACCTTGAGATCATGACCTGAGCCGAAGTCGGACACTTAACCAACTGAACTACCCAGGCATCCCTTACAGAAATCATTTTTTGACATGATTTTGGGGTATGGCATTTTTAGAATTTGTGTATGCAACTTAATTGGCAGCCAAGCTGCCAATGATAAGGTTGTATATTATCTAATTAACCTTTGTATGTAAAAACCAATTGCGTAATCTGTAGCATAAAATCCTTGTGATGATGATACCAGTTCAATAAAGTATTATACATTTTACATGTAAGAGCAAAGAGCCCAAAATAGTTAAGATAATTTTGAAGAGGAAGAGGTGACTGGGTGGCTCAGTTGGTTAAGCATCCAGATTCTTGATTTTGGCTCAGATCATGGTCTCATGGTTCATGAGATGGAGCCCCATGTTGGGCTCTGTGCTGACAGCACGGAGCCTGCCTGGGATTTTCTCTCTCCCTCACTCTCTGCCTCTACCCAACTCTCGCATGCATATGTCTCTCTGAATATAAATAAATAAACTTCAGGGGTGCTTGGGTGGTTCACTTGGTTAGGCGTCAGACTTTGGCTTAGGTCATAATCTCATGGTTTGTGAGTTCGAGCCCCACGTGGGGCTCTGCTGTCAGCATGGAGCCTACTTTGGATACTCTGTCCCCCTTTCTCTCTGCCCCTCCCCTGCAGGTTCTCTCTCTTTCTCTCAAAATAAATAAGCTTTAAAAAAAAACCTTAAAAAAACATAACTTTGAAGAACAAGGTGCAGAATTTAACCTTAATACATATCAACACTTATTATGAAGCTAGGGTAATCAAGGCAGCATAGTAATGACAAAGGCTTAGCCATACATGCTGATGGGACAGAATGGAAAATTTAGAAACAGATCCATACATACATATATGAAAACATGGTATATATGAGAGGCCAGATTAGGGAAAACTTAATGGTTCACTAATGGATTTAGGTACAACAGGGAAAAAAAAGGAAAATTAGGTTTCTATATCATACCATAAACAAAACTCAGTTATGGCTGGCTTAAAGACATAAATGTGTAAAGCACAATTTTTAAACATCTAAAGGAAACATGTTATGCACTTGAGATAGGATGTCTTAAACAAAGTACAAAAATCATAAAGACATGGACAAACAAACTTGACTATGTTAAAATTAGAAACTCCTAAAATTAAAAGACACGTAAACAAGTGTAAGACCAGTGAGCAACTAAGAGATTTAAACATATGGAAAAATTCATGTATGGGATATATAAAGAATCCCTAAAATCAACCCAGCAGAAAAATGGGTAAAGGATGTGAATCGGCAGTGCGCAGAAAAGAAAACTCAAATGGTCGATAATCATGAGAACTTAGTGATCGGGGCAATGCAAAGTTAAAACTGTCAGAAGGTAGGATTTTGTATCCACCAGAAACCAAATTTGGTGGAGATGTAGAACAAACAGGAATCTTCTGCATCGCTCATGGGAGAATTTCACTGGCACTACCCCTTTGGAAAACAGTTTGATAAAATCCAGTACTGTGGATGAGCCTGCATACTACCTGCACCTCTGCTGCTGGGTTTAATCTCTAGAGAAGCTTTCACAGCACCAGCCACAGTCCTAATGCAGAGTAGGGGCTCGGGAAATAGATCTTAGAAAAAGGAAAGAGGGAGGGAGGAAGGAAGGAAGAATATTTATGTCATTGGCTTCATTTTTGCTTTGTTCTTAGTGTTGTAGGACCCTGTACATGCCAGGATGTATCCGAAACCACCCTACAGGTTTGTCAAATGCCTGCAATTTTGAGAATCTCAGATTAGCCTCTACATCTCCCAGACTCTACTGTGAATGGAGATAACAATTTTCGTAACTGATGAATTAAATACATTCCATAAATGTATTTTCTTACGGAATTCACAGGGGTATAAATACCAAGCTCTAATTGCTTATTTAAAATGAATCTAATATATAAAATGAGATGTGCCAGTATGTTACGGGTAGCATAAAACATTAGTTATCCCTAGATCCTTACAATTCTAATGGCAAAGAAAGATGAGACCTGATGCCCTGAAAAGATAAAATGTCTTTTTCAGGCATATGAATAATCAACAAATATTCTACTGGCTTATGGAGAAATGGGTGTTCTCTTTAAATAGTAAATATTCGTATGCACTAAGCCAATCCTTTTATAACTATATTCCTAAGAGCATAGAAAACATGGCAGCTCTTCCCATAGCTGGAAGAATGTGTGGTTACCCTGGCAACAGCATCTTAGTTCCTGCTTCCAAGTACCACCTGGTGATTTCAAGTCTAACAGCTGTGCAGCATCTACATTTCCATTGAGGAAATAAAATGCATTCATGCATCATCTCATGGAGCATTTAAGAAGAAACAAGCTTGCAAATTTGGGGAAGGAGGGAAAGAAATAACACTACATACCAGCAGAGCCAATTGAAGTTTAAAAGCCCTAACTGCAGTCTTGGAAGCTGGCCGAAGCAGCCAAGGCTACCACATTAGAGCTGTAGGGTCTTGAGGCAAATTTTCCATCAGAACACTAACAATCACGTAGGCCCCTTAGCCCAAGCACGGTTTCTTACCTCTTACCCAAAATATGTACTCTTAAGTGGAATTGGCAATCTCTGTCCTAACAGGCAGTTACACAAAATGGCTGTGTATGCATCACAAGAGAAGTAGAGGAAAGTGAAGAAAACACTATCCTCCGTTTCATGCTCGTTTCTTAGTGCTCCCACTTTTACCCAAGGGATTAGGACCTTTCTCAGATCTAGTCATATTAAATTTTTTTATGTTTATTTTTGAGAGAGGGAGAGAGACAGAGACAGAGACAGTGAGAGAGAGCATGAGCAGGGGAGGGGCAGAGAGAGAGACACAGAATCCAGGCTCCAGGCTCTGAGCTGTGAGCACAGAGCCCAATGTGGGGCTTGAACTCACGAACCGTGAGATCATGACCTGAGCCAAAGCTGGATGCTTAACTGACTGAGCCACCCAGACACCCCTTGATCTAGTCATATTAAAAAAGCTAAATCCTACAGTGACTTCCAATAAAACAAGTTTTATGGGAATTTCTGGATTAAGTGGTTGACTGCCAGAGGGGAAGAATAGCGTTGCTAGGCTGAAGGGACACAGCGGGCTAGGGAATAATTTCCCTGTCCTCTCAAAGAAAAAAAACTATAAACAAATAATTTAAGATTTAAATTTAATTTTTTCCTTTCCCTTTTTCCCTGATTATTACGATTCTGCACATATGTTTGGAGAATTTAGAAAATGTAGAAAAAAGTATGTAGGAAGGACAACTAAAATCACTGAAGATACTGACATTGTTAACATTTTGGAAAAGCACTTTTAGTCTTTTTTTATGCATTTTTTCACCTTTGTTCTGCATTTTGGAAGAGCTACTAAAGTGATCCATCCACAGCACAATTAATTTTCTGCAATACCCATTATGATTGTTATTGCTTCAAAGGAATACTTTAATCCTGGAAAATGCCTACACGGCATTTTAAGTTTCCTTGCCTTTTTTTTCTTATACTAGTAGCTTCATACTCGTTTCTCCTGTCATCTTAGTCTATCTGTTCTTGAATTTCTTCCTTTCATTTTATAGAGCTCACATTTTCATACACCTCTATTTAGGACACCAAACAAGACATGAACATCTTCTCTGGTACTGTAGAAACTTTTCAAAACCATCATGTTGCTTTCGTCCTGCTTCACCTTCCCACAGGGAGAGATTTATCCAGCCCGATAGAAATAGGGTATACAGAACATCTCTAGCACTGTCCACCTCTATTCTGACAATTTCTCCTCTTCGAACTAAACATTGAAGGCTGGCTATGTGCACAGCCTCTGTCCAGTTTCCAGGGCTTAGGATTACTTCACTGGATCACTCCATAAATAACTAAAGTCCTACTATGTGCACATACTGTCGTAGGTGCTGGTGAAAGGGCAGTGAACAAAACAAGCTTATGTAAAATAAGTAAACATACACTTGTACAATGTAGATTATAATATTAAGCTTCTAGTAAGGGAGACAGGAGGTTAAAGAGGCAGTTATTTTACCTACAGGGCCAGGGAAAGACTTGCAGACTGAGAAGGTGCAAGTATTTGAGCTGGTGGGATTCAGAAAGTGAGTTCTTTGGTTATCTGGAAGAACATTCCCAGAAGAGTAGTCAGAGAGGGCCTTTTAAGCCATTCTAAGGCTTTTGGTCTTTATTCCATGTGAGAGGGATTGCCCTTCTAGGGTTCTGAGCAGAATGAAGTTCTAGAAACCAAGTGAACCAAATATTTTAAGAAGAGAGTGAGCAAGTGTGTCTGGTGTTGGACAGGGTGAATGGGAGGAGGCTGAGAACAGACCTTTGTATGTAGCACCATGGGGAGGGGTCAGTGGTGACTTCCACAGGAACTATTCCAATGAAGTAAGGAGGGTGAGAGCTGTTTGAAATGGATTCTGGAAGGAGTGGGAGGGGCTGGACAGGAGGCAGACTACGACTCTTTGAGGAGTTGGAGTTTTACTCTTAAAAGGAAGAGAAATGGAATGGTAGCAGGAGGAGGATGTGGGACCAGGAACATTTTTTAAAATTTTTTAATGGAAGGAGTTATTACAGCACATTTGTGTGCTGGGAATGATCCAGTAGAGAGCAACAACTCAATGATGCAGGAGTAGGTAGACAATTGCTGGAGCAAAGTCTTGGAGTAGGGTGAGAAGGGATGGGCTCCAGAGCGCCAGTGGAGGGACATGAGCATTCACGTGACTACAGGAGGGAGGCTGCGGTGTGGGCTCAGAGGGACCTCCGTGGTCGGGAGCACAGACGTCCACTTGGTATGGCTCAGCTGGCCTTCGCGGGCAGTTAGCATATTTGACAGACTAAAGTGCCATCTGCCGTACATCTGGTGAACCGTGTGCACCGGTGCCTCTCCCCCCTGCCCCAATAGACACACACCTGTGGGCACTGTTCCCAGGGCTGTCCTTATCCTCGCCAGTTCATGTTGGTAAAGCAAGCACTATATGTATGTCAGTTTAAATGCACTATATGTATTGTGCAGTTTAAAAAAACTTGGGCTCAGACCAGCGTAGCCACTAACTAAGGTCACGCGTTGATAAACAGTAGGGCAGGGGATTGAACCCAGACATTTTGACTGTTTCTGGGTTCTGTGGACCCAGGAAATAGGGAAGGGGTATTTACTTCCCAAGATTGAGATTCAATGTCTTTTTCCTGCTCTTGTCTCCAGAGGAGTCCACCACAGGGATGACTGTGTGAATGCACAATCCCTTCAGGTACACAAGGGTGCCTTCACCAGGTGGAGGGCATCTCCAGATGCGTGCAATGTACAGATGGCCTCGTTACCCCATTTACTTGTGCAGAGGCTTAAAGCACCTGGAACCTGCCTCTCCCACCATAGTCTTCGAGGGGCTGCATTTGGACTGCACCCTCCTGCCCGTTCATCCACCAAACCACCTTTCCGTTAACATTCCACAGTTTCCTCTTGCTCTTTAGATCTGGGGAGAAGCAGGGTTTTGTGCTCATTCAATTGCCCCGAACCAGAGGATAATAGATTTTTCAACCTGGAAGGAATCATTCCAGGGAGACCTCTGGTTAAACTTCTTTGTATTCACCCCATTTTCTTTATCCGCTCTGTTGGCATCTCAGGCACCAGCTAACATGTACTTCTAGAACCTTCTACCTTCAACCCAAGAAAATACACACATCTGCTTTGTTTTCTTTTGGAAGAAGCTCTAAGAAAAAAGATGTGAGAGTTCAGCTGGCTCCCTGCTCTTCCAAGGGCTGTCACTGCAATCATGTGGGGCCACTGGAGGTAGGGCTTTAACATGTACCAGGCATTTTCCTCAAAATCTGCTACTTTATGTTAGGTGAGCAGTACATTCCAAGTGGCAAGTGCTTTCTATTACACATTCATAATGTATATTAAGTCTTTGTAAACTATCATGTCAGGTCATGGTTAATCAGTTAAAACTCCTAGTTATAAGGAAGTGTTATTACTTAAAAAGTTCAAGGATATAGGCCACTGGGTGGCTCAGTGCTTAAGCGCCTGACTCTTGATTTCAGCTCATGGGATTGAGCCCCACCTTGGGCTCGTAGTGCAGAGCCTGCTTGGGAGTATCTCTCTCCCTCTATCTCTGCACCTCCCCTGCTCTCTCTCTCCCTCTCTCCCTCAAAATAAATAAATAAACTTAAAAAAAATTTCAGAGATACAGAGGAATGAAAAGAGTATTTTAAGAACTAAAATAAAACATGAGTAACCCAGGAGTATATTTAGGCGGTACTTAAATACACCTTAAAAATTAAATGTTAGGTTAAAAAGTATTTAGAAAAAAATACTAAAGTTTAGAATGTGTGTGTATATATATATACATAATATTTTCAGATGCACCAGTGGCTCAGAAGCATACCCACTGGAGAACATCATGGAATGAAAGATGTTTCATTCTGTCCCCTCAGAAAGTTTTACAGGACTTCTCCCGTCGATTTGCTGCCCTTGGCAATCCCTTGTCCTGAAGGCATGCTTCTTTTGTGGAAAAGCCCAGGCATGGAGAGTCATTGGGGAGAATCAATCATTTCAAAGATGATAGCTTTACTAATATCTCCATATATGTTGATGGTGTGTATGTGTGGGGGGGTGGAAGTGAAGGCTAGGCAAAGCTAGAATTAGTCATATGAATGATGTACTTGTCTGGACACTGGGCCACTCCGGCCCCAATCAGTGCCAGTAAATCGTGCAGACTGCTCCAACACCACCACTCTGTTTCTATCCCACTCATATAAAATTCCATGCCAAGGTACAAACCACAATCCTCCCTTTCTTGGTTTTTCATGCAAAAACTATTTTAGAATAAATTTAAATGTCAAACCTTCAAGAACTCTGAACAGAGGGAACTTCAGCTCACTTAGTTCCCAACATGGCTAAAATAAAAAAAAATTCTGATGAGAGTACTAAACTTTTAGAGGTCTATATTGTTCATTGATTTAAGTTCCAAAGAAAAGCAAAATTGCTATGTTCAAGCAATAGGATATAAGAAGAAACAGTGAGAAAAGCATAAATATCAACAGCAGCACTTTTGTGCCTGGGAGAGGTCCTGAGTCCCTGTGTGTGAATAACTTGGCAATGGCTGCTGCATGCAGTGTGTAAACAAATATGGTCCCCACACCATTTAAAATATTCAACATTGACCTAAACAGGCATAGACACAGAATGCCAGTCCAGGCAGACATTTGTGAATGTACACACAGAACACGATGCAGGAAGAACTTGGTGCTTTCTTTCCCCCACTATTTTATTATACACACATTTCAGATTCAATTCACATTTGAGTGTTCATAGTCTGAGCAATAGAAAACACATTTTTAATCAGTCCTAGACAGCAGGAAAAACTTCCTGCAGGAGTTCTAGGAGGTTTATTCTTCATTTAGCAGATGTTTATTGATAATAGAAGGCAGGAAGTTATATGACATGTCTCTAGTTTCAAAGAGCTTAAAATATGGTTGAGATCTATAGGGGAGTTGGTCATCAGGGAGTTTAAGAGAACTTTTATATAGTTTTGTGAGAAAGGTATAAAATCATAAAGAGGAAAGAGAAGGCCAGAGTTTTGATTTCAGAATTACAAACTAAAAAGGAATGTCCAGGCAATCTGGAAAAGTCTTGAGGTAGAAACAACTGAACCAAGAATAATAGATATGCATTATCTAATCCAGTGTTTCCCAGGTTACGGAGTGGGACTCTAGGGGATCCCTTTGAGGATCTGGTGAAAGTTATGGACCCCAAAATAGCCATCTACCCTCAAACTTTTATATAGAATATAAGAGATTTGAAGTCTGAGTCCATGGACTTTATATTGTAAATCTAATACAGTTACATTTACCGTGGTTAGTGAATGGTCACTGTTTATTCACTTCCTTGTCTCCTCTAGTAGAATAGAAGTATTTCTAGGATGGGACTGTACTATGTTTTATCTTTCATTCAAACCCTTCTCTGTTTAGCATTGTGTTGTTGTGTAGAAGGTACTAAAAGAGTTGGGTCCTGTCTCAATGTTTAGGTATTAGGTTAATACAGCATCTTCCAAATGTCAGTCATTTGAGTAACTTTCTCAATTTTTGCCATGGCTGTTTACCACCTTGGTTATTATTTAGTACCTATAGCTGCAAAATAATGATTTTTGGTGATAGAACACTAAATAATATCACATATCAGGATGAGTGAGCATGTTATTTTCATTCTATTTTCTTTCAGTCCAGTTTACACCAAAGAGAGATTTCCAGTTTACTTCCGGTGTACCTTTTAATACTTTTCTGACATTTGAGCATCTTCCTTTGGAACTAATGCAGAAGCTTTTGTATGCAGCAGTATTTGGCTAGAAGTGAATAACATTGCTTTCTTCTTCTTTTTTTTTTTCATTGTGTTTAGTTTTATGAAAAGTGATACTAGTTTTCCCTATGGAAGTGACAAAAATTTTCTTTCAACATATACTTGTTAAAAAAAGTTTATTTAAGGAAATACAGTAAATCAGTTCTCTGTTGCTGTGTAACAAGCTACCCCAAACATAGTGGCTTAAGAAACAGTGACTTATTAGGATTCTGTGGGTTAGCTAGACTCAACTGGGCAATTCTTCTCCTCCACATGATATCCGATGGGGTCATTCCTTCATCTTGAGAACTTGGATGAGGCCAGAAGGTCCCAGATGGCTTCCCTCATGCCTGTCAGCCCAGCTGGAGTGGCTGGAGTGGCTGAAACTGGCTGAGCCTCTTTCTCCATGTGGCCTCTCATCATTCAGTAGTCTGACCTGGGCTTTTTCACATCATGGATGGATCTCCAGAGATTACAAAAGAAAGCTGCAAAGTTTCTTAAGGCCTAGACCTGGAAGTCAAAAAGTATTACTTCTGCTATATCCGACTGGTTAAAGCATGTGACTGGACAAGTCTAGATCCAAGGGGAGGAGAAATAGACTTCACATCTTTTTGGGAGATTAGAGGCACTCATGTCCAGAGATGGAAAGAAGCTTTGGCAATAATTTTGCAAATAATCTACCACAAATGGCAGGTAAGTAAGTAATAGGACAAGTTGTGGCAGATATGGCAAAAATTGTGAGAGTGTTACTCAAATGACTAGTATTTGGAAATGCTGTATTAATCTGATACCTGAATATTGCACTAGATAGTCCATGGACATTTTTTAGTATCTTGTGCATACTAAACGCAGTGCTACATGCAAAGGGATTAAAGGAAAAAGATAAAACATGATACAAACATGTCCGAGGAGGACTTACATTCTAGTGAGGGAGATAGGTGTATAAGTAAATAGTTTTAAAGGGGCACCTGGCTGGCTCAGTTGGTAGAGCATGAGAGTCTTGATCCCGGGGTTGTGGATTCGAGCCCTGTGTTGGGTGAAGAGATCAATTAAAAATTTTTAAAAATCTTAAAAAAAGTGGTTATAACAAAATAACCATGATGCTTGTTGCAGTAAGTATTTAGAGTCCTGACATTTTTTTTCACATTCTAAATATTTTTTGTAATTTAATTTTTTATTTTTTAAAATTTACATCCAAATTAGTTAGCATATGATTTCAGGAGTAGATTCCTTAATGCCCCTTACCCATTTAGCCCATACCCCCTCCCACAACCCTCCCATAACTCTCAGTTTGTTCTCCATATTTATGAGTCTCTTATGCTTTGTCCCCCTCCCTGTTTTTATATTGTTTTTGTTTCCCTTCCCTTATGTTCATCTGTTTTGTCTCTTAAAGTCCTCATATGAGTGAAATCATATGATTTTTGTCTTTCTCTGACTAATTTCACTTAGCATCGTACCCTCCAGTTCCATCCACATAGTTGCAAATGGCAAGATTTCATTCTTTTTGATTGCCGAGTAATACTCCATTGTATGTATGTATGTATATATATATATATATATATATATATATATATATATATATACACCACATCTTCTTTATCCATTCATCCATCGATGGACATTTGGGCTCTTTCCATACTTTGACTATTGTTGATAGTGTGGCTATAAACATGGGGGTGCATGTGTCCCTTCAAAACAGCACACCTGTATCCCCTGGCTAAATGCCTAGTAGTGCAATTGCTGGGTCATAGGGTAGTTCTATTTTTAGTTTTTTGAGAAACCTCCATACTGTTTTCCAGAGTGACTGCACCAGCTTGCATTGCCACCAACAATGCAAAAGAGATCCTCTTTCTCCACATCCTCGCCAACATCTGTTGTTGCCTGAGTTGTTCATGTTAGCCATCCTGACAGGTGTGAGGTAGTATCTCATTGTGGTTTTGATTTGTATTTCCCTGATGATGAGTGATGTTGAGCATTTTTTCATGTGTCGGTTGGCCATCTGGATGTCTTCCTTGGAGAAGTGTCTATTCATGTCTTTTGCCCATTTCTTCACTGGATTATTTGTTTTTTGGGTGTTGAGTTTGATAAGTTCTTTATAGATTTTGGATACTAACCCTTTATCTGATATGTTGTTTGCAAATATCTTCTCCCATTCTGTCGGTTGCCTTTTAGTTTTGCTGATTGTTTCCTTCGCTATGCAGAAGCTTTCTATTTTAATGAGGTCCCAGTAGTTCATTTTTGCGTTTGTTTCCCTTGCCTCCGGAGACGTGTTGAATAAGAAGTTGCTGCGGCCAAGACCAAAGAGGTTTTTGCCTGCTTTCTCCTCGAAGATTTTGATGGCTTCCTGTCTTACATTGAGGTCTTGCATCCATTTTGAGTTTATTTTTGTGTATGGTGTAAGAAAGTGGTCCAGGTTCATTCTTCTGCATGTCGCTGCCCAGTTTTTCCAGCACCACTTGCTGAAGAGACTGTGTTTATTCCATTGGATATTCTTTCCTGCTTTGTCAAATATTAGTTGGCCATACGTTTGTGGGTCCATTTCTGGGTTCTCTATTCTGTTCCATTGATCTGAGTGTCTGTTCTTGTGCCAGTGCCATACTGTCTTCATGATTACAGCTTTGTAGTATATCTTGAAGTCTGGGATTATGATACTTCCTGGTTTGGTTTTCTGGAGTCCTGACATTTTACAGAGAAGTTTAAGGCATGTGGATTTTCTTGGGCCCATGACTTTTATCAGATTCTCAAGAAAGTGTGAGACCCTAAAAGGACCTAAAACGCATTGATTGACTCAAGAGACACACTGGTGTGATGCACAGGGGTGACCACTGCTAGCTGCAGTGTTAAGGAAAAGGCTTCACTGAGGCTCTAACACAGGTGGGCAGGATTGCTTGAGGAGGAAGAACTGGCTGGAGTTGAAAGTCAATTAGATGTGGTGAGAGGATGGAGGAGGTGAGATGGGTGGAGGGAAAGGAGGAGGAAAGTGGTGAAAGAGGAGAGGAATGTGGGGAATTGGAGAAAGAAGAGAGAGAAGTTTATTCCAGGATAACTGGATTTTCTGGCTGGCCAGAATGGTAGGTGGTAGAAAATAAGTGAGGAAGAGTAGATTTTCTGGGAACTCTTTGCAGAATTCTGCTTTTTCCAAGTTGTCATTGAGATGCCCGTATGATAAAGCAATAAACAATTGGACATGCAGATCTGGAACTTACTTACCTTGTGCCAGGCACCTTTATAGAAATTGGTTATAAAACAGTGAATAGCCGAAGAGAAGTGATGCCTATGTTCCCATGGAGCTTATATTCTAGTAGGGCTGGGGTCAGGGGGAAGATGGACAGAGAGACAATTAGTATGTAAAAAAATTCATATAAATTTTATCTAATGCTAAATTCTAAGAATGAAAAAAATTAATTAATGGAATAGAGAGGGTTGAGGCAGCTACTTTATCTAGGGTAATATGGTAATTGAAGGCAGCTTTTTGAAATATAACCCAAAGCTAGGAAGAAGGCCTACCCTCTTTTAACTTAACAAGGTAGGAAAATTATACTAGCAGGAGGTTAACTTTTGCCATGTAAGGTGGTCTCACCCAGAGACCAGATGGTTGTGAGGGACTCCTTCCCAACCACCTCTACCGAATCTTCCGAATCTTCCCTATCTAGCCATAGAACCATGTGGAGTAGATAATGATAACCCGCTCTGATGGTCAGGACACCAGAGATGTGGAAACCACAGGGAGAGAGGAACTCTAGGGGAGAGGGAGAGAATGCATAGAAGGCTGGCAACAGGGGTGGTCACTTACTGACTATTGATGGGGTGCCATTTGGGGCTCCCAAACATAAGGGAGCAGGTCTCATTCCCACAGTTAGTACCTAGGAATGAGTTAGTCTAGGGATGCCACTCTCTATTCCTCACCACACTTTGATGTGGTACAGGATGGATTCCATCACTGTATGAGATGGACTACATCACTTGGAGTTGAGTGAAGAACCAATTGTACAGTCTTTTGGGTTTGAATGTGTTGATTTGAGATAGTAGTAGGACCTGATCCTCTCTCACCATCCACAGGCAGTTGTCTGAACCCCTACAGTGGGCACAATGGGTTGAGAACAGAATTGCCTGTGGATCAATCCACGACCAGGCACACGTTGTCTTCTGACCATTTTACTCCATCTACACCAAGGTAAGGACATACATATTTAATTTTTTAAGGACATTTCATAGTATAATATTATTCTTTTACTGTTATAATTTTTCAGTTACTCATTTCGGAACACATCTCCCCTCATCCTATGAAGAATGTGTACAATGCTAAGTAAATCAGTCGATGTCAATGATTCTGACTGCAACTACTTCGGTTCCAGGATGTCTCTTTATATTTAGGGTGAACAAAAATAAATTAGGTTAAGACATGTGTTGAAATGATAGGATCCCATAAAATGAAATTTTCAGTGATCAGAACATATTATTTTAGAGCCTATAAAGATTTCAAATGTTGGATGAACAAAAAAGAATATAAGTGATTGGGTCTATTATTATTTTAAGCCTTAGGCAAAAGATCTCAGAACCCCAGCCTTTGAGTGTTACTAGAAATTTGGGGCAGAAGAAACAAGTAATGTGCCAGTCTATTGCCACAGCTCTACACCTCATTCTGGGTTTGGGAATGATTTTTGATAATTATTTTTCTGCCACTTGCTGTCACCACCCTGATTCAATCTATAAGCTGGGATGTTACACAAACTACAAAATGTAGTCAGGGAACAATTAATACATCAAACGCAGACAGTGAATAGGACTAAAATCCTAAAAAGTGCACATTACAAAAAAGCTGGGTAAATCTGGGCTTGGTATCACGGAGCCGCTCTTTTCCTCTGTCCCATTGTTTGTGACCTTGACTATTTCCATCATGATGTAAACCCATGGAATCAAGTCACTGACATGTTTACGATTCCCTCATCACGTTTTGCAGTTATTAATACCATAGTGGTGGCAAGGACACTTTCAACATACAGTGCCTCCTGTCAAGAGAAAATGAAAACCTTCCGGTAAAGGTCCCAGAGCACTGGCAGTAGGCTCTGTTCTTCATCTGTCCCCTACGACAGACTCTATTCACTCTCAACCTAATCTAAAGGAGGGACAGATAACACTATTGGGGTCCCTTGTGTCGGTGACAGAGAATACTGCCATTACTACTACTACTAATATAAATGATAGCAATTATTTGGTGCTTACTATGTCCTAGGGGACTGTTGTAAGCACATTCTCTACATGAACCAATTTAATCCTCACAGCAGCAGTAGACCCCATTACTACCCTCCTTTTGCAGATGGGGAAACTGAGGCCCAGAGAGGTTCCCACAGCTGAGAAGTGGCAGAGCTGGGATAGCCGTGGGTGTTGACAGGTGCAGAAGATTGAGAAGCAGAAGTGAGGAATAGATGATTTTTCTGTAAGGTGAGAAAAGTCACTTGGGAAAAAGCTGTTCCATCTTGGAAGCCATTGCTATCTTTGAAGCCATCTTTGAAGCATCCCCGAGGAGAGGGAGTGATGTCAAGTTCCCAGCCCCAGGCTCTGCCCCGTCACGAAAAGAAGGGCAAAGGACCAAGCTGGAGGGTGTGGGGCTGCTGCCGAGACTCTTCTTGCCTACAGCCATGCACCCCAGAATCCTACAATGAACTGGAAGGATGGCTGAGGACACACTAAATGCCCCTGGTTGACAGAGGGCCCTGAGGTGCCACAAGCGCTTCCTGCTGGGTTATAGGGACACTGGTTTTTATTTATTTTTATTAACCTCCTGTCACTGATAGATAGGAATGACAAGGATAAAGCCTAAGACAAAAGGGAGGGGATCCTACTAGATTTTATGGAGACCTATGTGAACAGGAAGGAGACCTTCAGGTAGAATTTATTTACAGCTCTGCGGGGTGTATGGATTTGTGTTTATGGGTATGAGCATTTGGGAACTGTGGTATTTAAATTCCTTTAATGTTCTTAGAAGGTACCTGGGAGGATTCATTATTTTAGTTTTCATATTGATGCTATTAGGAAATGTTCAAAAACTCAGAATATCTTATTTCTTCACAGAAGTTCTTACTGGCACCTCTTCATGTGCTGCTCACTTGGCATCCATTGATGCTCCACATTTTGGACACGGAACCATCACTCTCACCTGGACCCTTTGGAGGGGACTGGGTTCCACGCAAGCACGTTGGAGAGGACGCACTTTCCCTTGCTGCCATGTTTTACCCTAGCCCCTCATTACTGTGTTCGGGAAATTATTCCTTTTTCCACCCCTAATTAGGCCTCTGGGTACTTTATGGTAAGTGTGACATTTTTCTCTTGACAGGCAGTATTATAGTGTAGAACTGTCCTTGTCACTCTTTATTGCTTTTAATAACTATGAAATCTCTTACAAGATGTCTAGAGCCTCATCAACATATGTTGATGGCACTGTTTTATCAGTCCTGAAATGGTCAAGGTCACAGACAATGTGCCAGAGGAAGGAAGACAGTGAACACATTATTATAAATAGATATGTGACTTGAAAATGACCCTTTCAGGCATGGGGACATTAGTTGGCAATAGGAAGGAAGTGATGAGATGCAATAATTTTATTTTGCTTAGGGAAGTCTCCAGGTGTATGTCAGACGCTTGCTATGTTTAATCTGATTGGCGTGTTAGCACATCAGAGGTTGAAACATTTATCATAGTTATTTCATGATAATGAAAATGAATTAAAAGATAAGGTAGGGCAAAAGTATGGTTTGGATAGTCAAAAGCTAGCATCTGACACATTATTTTAACTGAGGAAATTTAAGTGAAACATGTGAGAACAATGTACCTTACATTTTGTCATTCTGGACTTAAAATTTTTTTAATGTTTATTTTTGAGAGAGGGAAAGAGAGTATGAGCAGGGGAGGGGCAGAGTGAGAGGGGGACACAGAATCCTAAGCAGGCTTCAGGCTCTGAGCTGTGAGCACAGAGCCTGACGCGAGCCTCGAACTCACCAGCCGTGAGATCATGACCTGAGCTGAAGTCAGATGCTCAATTGACTGATCCACTCAGGTGCCCCTGTCATTGTGAACTTTTTTAAAACATAAGCATTGGGAAGCATTTTAGGTAGTAAGTTGAGATACTAGTACTGAATCCCATTTCCTTCCCTCTTGATGTCTCATTCATCCTCAGAAGATATATTTTAACAACGAAATATCTAAAAGGTATATTGGTTTTGTTACTTGGGGCTCAAAAATGTCCCCAAGGCATCGGTTTAGACTTGCCAGTGTATATATGGGTCGGTGATTTGTGCTTAATAGACTTCAGAATTCCCAACATCTGGAGGTAGAGAAAAGCAATAAAAACAGTAACACCGTCAACAGCAATAGCTGTTAAAAATACTGACAGTAGCATTAATTGGTGTGCATATCCAGTAATGTTAACCTTTCAACATCCCGTTTAGACAGGTATTATTACAATAATATAAAGGATCAAGAGTCAAGAGTTCAGGCAGCGAGGTTAGACCTTGGGTTAGTTAATTAACTCCTCTCAGAATTACAATGTCTTCATCTGTAAAGGAGACAGTATTATCATTACTTATAATAATAATTAATACTGCCTTGAAGTGTTTTTTCCTGAAGATTACGTGAATAATGCATGTGAGGCACTTAGCACAGCACCCATTTTATGATGGCTAGTTATCATCATCATCATCATCACTGTCCCCATTTTTCAGATGAAGAAGCTGGAGCACAGAGGTTCTCCAAACCCTAGCAAATGGGAGGCAGGGATGGAACAAGGGGACACTGGATTCCCAATCCCCTGCTGGTCACTGGCAGCCGCCACCTTACTTCATTAGGGAATGTCGCTTTGTGGGAAAGGAAGCCGCGGGAGTATGGTGTAGCCTTTGGCCAGGAATCTAACTCTAACTTTGGGAAGAGGCGACAGGGACATGGGGGAAAGCGGTTATTTATAGTCAGGGCCTCTGGGGCCTCGGATGCTGCCTGTGACTGGCTCCCTTCTCCCTCCTGCATTCCTCCCTTCTCCCAGTGGTGTTGCCCTTTCCATGTGTTGTGGTTGCCCAACACTAGAACATGTTTGTTAGGTTACTCACCCAGGTCCACTTTCTGTGAACTCCCTCAATTCCCTGGGTAACTAAAAGAAGGGAAGGAGGGGAATGACCTCCCAGTCAGATATCCTGCCCCCTCCACCCCCCCCCCCCCCCCGCTTGCTTTATGTTGTGTAGACCTACGTGTTTAGGCAGCTTTATTTTGTAGTATCTTGCAACAAATTAAGCACTATTCTTTTTTGTTTTTTAATTTTTTTATGTTTATTTAATTTTGAGAGAGACAGAGCATGAGCAGGGGAGGGGCAGAGAGAGAGGGAGACAAAGAATCCGAAGCAGGGTCCAGGCTCTGAGCTGTCAGGACAGAGCCCTCTGGCAGGGCTTGAACCCACGAACCATGAGATCATGACCTGAGCTGAAGTCAGACGCTTAACCCACTGAGCCACCCAGGCACCCCCCCAATAAGTGCTATTCTTGAGTAAGAGTCACCACAGGTGGGAACACAGCATTATAAGCAGTTGCTCTGGTGTTCTATCGGTATACTTCCTGCTCTGCTAAAGCATAAGCATTTGTACTGTGCAGTGCCTCACCCGTTTAAAAAATTTGGGAGGAGAGATGCTTTTTGAGGTTGAAGATTTCTTTGTATGATATCCAACAAATCTTTGGTTTACACTTTTGTCTGTTTAAATGTTTTTAGAAAAAACCATTTTTTTTTTTCCTGCAGTACAATCCAGTAGCATTGGTGAAATCACCATTCATTGATCACCACAAATCACTCCCCTCTGTATTTTCACCTCTGGGATTCTCTTTGTGTTAGATTTAGTTGTTTGTATGTTTGTTTTCCTCTGTTGGGACATAGACTTCTTGCAGACAACGACAATACTTTCTTCTCTTCACTGGTACAGAGCATTGCTCAATAAACATCAGGGCACATAAAGCTAGTGGATCGCTGTATACTAATTTGGGCCAAATCTTCTTGTTGGCCACCAACCTGACAAATGAGTGAAAAGGAGAAGGGAGCTCATAGTCTTGACTCCAGGAGACAAATAATTTTAGTAAGTCAAGTGCCTTTGGGAGTTGCTAATTGACACCTGTGGGAGTCCCTAATTCCCCACAGGGTGGGGAAGGGGTCAAGAGGAAGAGAACAAAGGGAGAAAGCAAAAAACATTTTTCTAGATGAGTCTCCTGAGTCAAGGGAAATGAATGCAAAAATAAACTATTGGGATGATATCAAAATGAAAAGCTTCTGCACAGCAGAGGAAACTATCAACAAAACTAAGACAACCTACTGGATGGGAGAAGATATTTGCGAATGCCACATCTCATAAGGGGTTAGTATCCAAAATATATAAAGAGCTGATACAACTTAACACCCCTCCCCAAAATAAACCAGTCAAAAAAATGGGCAGAAATCATGAGCAGACATTTCTCCAAAGAAGACCTACAGGTGGCCAACAGATACATGAAAAGATGTTCAACATCATGCATCATGAGGGAAATGCAAATCAGGGAAATGAGATATCACCTCACACCTGTCAGAATGGCTAAAATAAAAAACACAAGAAACAAGTGTTGTCGAGGATGTGGAGAAAAAGGAACCCTCATGAACTACTAGTGGGAATGCAACCTGGTATAGCCACTGTGGAAAACAGTATGGAGGTTCCTTAAAAAACTAAAAAGAGAACTACCACGGGATCCAGTAATTGCGCCATTGGATAGTTATCCAAAGAATAGAAAAACACTAATTCTAAAAGATATATATACCACTCTGTTTATAGGAGCAGTATTTACAATAGCCAAATTATGGAAGCAGCCCAAGTGTTCATCAAGAGATGAATGGATAAAGAAGATGGGGCACATATACATGGAATATCATTCAGCCATAAAAAGAATGAAATCTTAACATTTGCAATACTGTGGATGGATCTAGAGAATATAATACTAAGTAAAATAAGTCAGAAGAAGACAAACTGTATGGGTTCACTCATATGTGAAATTTAAGATCCCAAAAGATGAATGAAGGAAAAAAAAAATAGACAAACAAAAAGCCAGACCCTTAACTATAGAGAACACACAGATGGTCACCAGAGGGAAGGCGGGTGGGGGGATGGGTGAATTAGGTGAAGGGGATTAAGAGTACACTGATGATGAGCACTGAGTGATGTCTAGAATTGTTGAATCACTATACTGTACACCTGAAACTAATCTACCCCTGTATATTAACAATACTAGAATTAGAATACAATTTAAAAAAAAATTTTTTTAACGTTTATTTATTTTTGGGACAGAGAGAGACAGAGCATGAACTGCGGAGGGGCAGAGAGAGAGGGAGACACAGAATCAGAAGCAGGCTCTAGGCTCTGAGCCATCAGCCCAGAGCCTGATGCGGGGCTCGAACTCACTGACCGCGAGATCGTGACCTGAGCTGAAGTCGGACGCTTAACCGACTGAGCCACCCAAGCGCCCCTAGAATACAATTTAAAGAAAAGGAGGAGAGGGCAGGTAGATGCAGAAGAAAGGACTTGAAGATACAAAAGAGGGTAGGAAAGGGAACATATTTTACATCACCAATTATTTCTACCAGTTCCCAGCCCCTGTCTTGGGCCAGTGTGCTCTGCCATTACAAACGTCTCCATTTTTTTTTTTTAAACTTAATCAAGAGATTAGATTTTATTGGACTCTCAATTGGAAAGGAGTCAAGGCTGAAACTTTGGTGGTGAAAAGTGTGTCACTATTTTTCTTCCTTTAGCCAGACCAAGAGTTCTGGTATCGGCAGGGAGCCGGAGCTGGTAAATCTGAGTATCTGACCTCCTGGGCCCAGACTAACTGATAGTGGTGATTGGGAGAGGAAGCGTGGGATCAACTGTGTAAATAGGGGTAGGTACACAACAGGTCACACATCAGTTTGGGGGAATTATACATATTTTGTTCAGAGCGAGGCCGAGTAGGTAGATAGAAATCTCCTGGGAATTTCAACAGGCTGCCTCTTGCCTGAGCACTGCTTTGAAAGCAATGTCCTTACATTTTCTGTTTTTATATATGTTTTTACCTTCTTGTATTCTCCTCTGATGTCTTCCTGGACTAATAGAAAAAAAAAAAAGAAGGAGAATAGGAAGTAAGGGAATACATGGCTGTGAGAAGAATAAGCAATTTTCCTAAAGCCAGGTAACATAGTGTTAGCCTTACTTTCTTTCAGAAAAGGTCCTCAGACCTACTTTTGCCATTCCTAATACTCTTAGCAATACTTTTATTTAAATTTAGTTTTGTTTTTAACCAATCATCATGACTTTCATGACTTTTCATGGCTGCATTGGGTCTCTTAAACCTTACTGTAAACAAAAGAACTTTCATTTCAGAGTGTTCTGCAGAATTTAAATGTCAACTGGTTGAGGGCTACGTGTTTCTTTTCTAGAGACATCTCTGAAGAGAAAAGAAGTGATAGGAAAGGAGAAGGAAAAGTAACGGGCAATGACTGAAGTTAAGAGGAAACCTTTTTTAAAAAGCGAAACATCGATCACGATGGATAGATTTGATTCTTGTGACAGAATGAAGGAGCTTCTTATTTGGCTTGTTCCTCGGACACATGGCTGTAGTCAGCTCGGGTCCACTGCCAGCACTTCGGAGTCACTCCTTTCTTGGGCTGTGGGGCCTATGAGCAATGCAGCATTCCCCTCCTGTTCCCAGTGTGTTCCATCTGTGGCTCTTTCTGTCCTATAGTTTCCAATTTGCTTGAAACACTCTTATTTACTCTAAAGTAGGATACAGTTATGTTGCCAGGGACGGGCTCTGCAGCTCTATCACCACAGAAAATACTGTCAGCGTAGTATTAAGGAATAAAAAGCTAACAGGTGGAAGTCAGATAGAGCCAGCAGCATGCACAGATGGCAATACAAAAACCTTCACTTTATTCTACTTTGGGCAGGCTTTGTATTTCATACTCCTGCTAAGGTGGCCCAAAGCTACCATAAGCATGGCTCTTTGTATCCATACTGATGGAAGAGGCAGCCCTAGAATTTCAATTTAATGATTTGGTTTCAGCATTTTTTTCATCTGGCCATGAAATCTGGTACCCACTTTATTAAAGAGTAACACAATAGGTACTAAAGATCAGTGAACTGGCCCAAAGCCTCAGTTCAGTTCATGTTTATTGCCTTCCCTTATTGTGTTTCACACTGGGGTTATAAAGATGATAAAAGCATAGTTCCTGATCTCACCAAGTTCACAGGTTAGCCAAGAGAGGCAAAGACAAAGGAAGCACGGGCTCAAGTTGAGACACCGTCTATGCCTCATAATATTTTTGGAAGAAATGAATCAAGTGCTGGCTTTCTTGAACAGCACCGAAAATCCATTTTGGCAAGAAGGATGGAGATGGAAAGCCACATGGTTGAGTAAGAAGGAAGGGGAAATTTGGTAGTGATGTTGTGTTAGGAGCAAAGGGAATTTTTCTCTTCAAATTTTTAATTTTTAAAATTTTTAAAATTTTCATTGTTAAAGAGTTTTATTTTATTTTTTAAATGTTTATTTATTTTTGGAAGAGAGAAATATAGAGCACAAGCAGGGGAGGGGCAGAGAGAGAGGGAGACACAGAATCTGAAACAGGCTCCAGGCTCTGAGCTGTCAGCACAGAGCTTGACTCGGGGCTGGAACTAACGAGCTGAGCCTGAGATCATGACCTGAGCCAAAGTAGGATGCTTAACAGACTCAGCCACCCAGGCTCCCCTATTTTATTTTTATTTTTCAGTAAACTCTACATGCCATGTGGAGCTTTGAACTCTTGACCCTGAGATTAAGAGTCGCATGCTCTACCAAGTGAGACAGTCAGGTGCCCCGTCCTTCAATTTTTTATTTTTTTAAGGTTTATTTATTTTAAGAGAGGGAGAAAGCATGAGTGGGGGAAGGGCAGAGAGACAGAGAGGGAGAGAGAGAGAATTCCAAGCAGGCTCCGCATTGTCAGTACAGTGCCAGATACTGGGCTCAAAATCACCGGTGGGTGAGATCATGACCTGAGTGGAAATCAAGAGTCTGCGGCTTAACCAACTGAGCCACCCAGGTGCCCCTCCTTCAATTTTTAAATAGAATATTTTCAGATTTATAGAAAGAAAAATAGTACAATGAATACCCATATACCCTTCACATATATTTATCAATTATTAACATTTTGTCACATTCATCTGCACTATTTGTGTATTTTTTTGAACCATAAAAGTAGGTTGCAGACCTCTTGACATTTCACCTCTTGGTGATCAGGCATGATCACACCCTTAAGATATACAGTGGTTCTATAATATCATCTGATCTAGAATCCATATTCAAATTTCTCCAGTTGTCCAGAAAGTGTCTTTTACAGATTTTTTTCCCTCCCCAATTCAGGATTCACACATTCCATTTAGTTGTTGTGTCTCTTAGTCTCTTTGCATTTATATTTTTGTTTTACTTTATTTTGTAACATTTAATATTTGAAGAACTTAGGCTGGTTACATAGAAGACTGTCCTATATGTTGGATTTATCTGATTATTTCTTCATGAACAGATTCAGCTTAAACATTTTTTGGCAAGAATCCCACAGATAGATGTTGTTGTAGTCCAACAGCTTTGAATCTAGACTTCATGGACTTCTATTTTACTGTGGTAAGAACACTTAATATGAGATCTACCTTCTCAACAGACTGTAAAGCGCACCATAAATACTGTTAATTACGTACAACATGGCGCAGTGTTGCACAGCACATCTTTAGAACTTCCTCATCTTGCATCACTGGAACTTTATACCCGGTGATTAGCAGCTCTTCCTTTCCCCTCCTCGCTGCCCCTGGCAACCACCACTCTTCTATGAATTTGACGGCTTTAGAGACCTTATATAAGTGGAGTCACACAGCATTTGTCCCTCTGTGACGGGCTTATTTTACTTTCTATGATGCCCTCAAGATTCATCCATGTCGTTGCAGACTGCAGGATTTCCTTCTTTTCTATGGCTGAAGAGAGCCTAGCTTTTAAAGACTGTGTTTATCACACAACATGGCCCTTAAATGGAAGCCTGCTTCATCTGATGTGCAACTGAAGAATTGAAATGGCTTTCGGTGCCAGAGGAAACACCAGCTCTATGCAGGATTTACTGAGAGAGGGTTTGTAAGCCACCCGACTGGCACTGCTCCAACGGATCTTCAAGGGACATTTGGATTGTGTGCAATTCCAGCCCTTACACACTGACTTGAGAACCCTCTGCTCCTTGTTCAGTTTCCTGCTTTGTTTTAACGGAGTTAACAGGGGCGCCTGGGTGGCTCAGGTGATTAAGCGTCTGACTCGTTATCCACTTAGGTGGTGATTTCCCAGTCATGAGACTGGGCTCATGCTGAGGGTCGGGCCTGCTTGGGAGTCTCTCCCTGACCGCCCCCCCCCCCACTTGTGTGTGCATGCACAGGTGCTCTCTCAGAATAAATAAACATGTTTTAAAAAGTTAACAGAATATCTTGTTTGTTCTACACCAGCACATAGAAACCTAATTTATTCTTTTAAATAGCTATTCAGTTCTCTATTGGAGGATATTTCGACTGTGTTCAGACTTTTGCTACTACTATTATAATGCTGCAAGGAGGGATGTGTCTTTTTATAATAATACCTTTTGGGGATCTTGAATGACCAAGTCATTATAGGAGAACAAATAGAATATTTTTGCTATATTTTTTGGAAAATAGGGGCTTTATTTTCTTTTCTGGCTACTTTTGTATTGATACTATTTTGGTACTAATTCCTATGATTTCAGCTTTTCAAAATTAAGCTTAAAAATATCAATTACACCTGAAAAATATCCCAGTTAGCATAATTTTAAAATCCACTTAATGGCATTTGGATCCCAAAAGACAAGTTACCAAATATCTTTAGTAGTTAGTGTTTATTCAACAAATATTTATTGAGTGCCTCTGTGTACCAGGGACAATATTAAGGGTTTTAATAGATTTTATGCCTCCTAGTATCATTGAAATTCTGCTGAAATTCAAGACTAAGAACTATGTACAAGATAATTGCTCATTTGTTCCATTAAATCTATAACAAGACATTTGTATAGTGGTAAGGTGGACAGGAGGGGAAAAGTAATATATTTGTATTAAAAATTGTATTTTAATGTATTTCCTAGATAGCACTTATAGAAACAGTGCTTTTCTTTCTTTTTCTTTTTTCTTTTCTTAAAATGACTATTCTGAATGCTATGGCTTAATGTGAAATGGTTTTGGAAGACTTGACTGTTCTAGATTCTAGAATGAAATCTTCAAAATATAGCACATTATAAGCTATTTTCTATTACAGAGGTATAAGTAATCTCTAAGATTGTAAACCTGCTATACATAAATGGATTCCAGATAATTCAATGCAGTTGATAATCCTTCCCTTAGTTTGATAGAACAGAAAATTATTACAATCTTTATTTATCCAATTAACATCTAAATATTATAATTATTTTATTTTTTACATTTTACGTGCATTATACATGCATATGATATAAAATTTTTAAATGGTGCAAAAGGCATATACAGAGCCAACCAGTGTTGCCAATTTCTTCTGAGATGTTCCATGCAGATGCAGGCAATTATATAGACTTACATTTCCACCTTCTGTCCTTCCCTCCCTCTCTTCTCTCTTTAGTAATTGGTATGATCAGTCCTTCCTAATTCTTTTTATTTTTCCCTAAATACTTTCTCCTGGCTCTTATTGCTCATTTAGTTTTATGATAGAACCTTAAAATCAACTTGTCTAGAATGAGAAAAAAAACCCTACTAATAATTTTAGAAGTGGGATGCACAATATTTATAAGTTAGCTTTGAAATAATTGACATCTTACAAGATGCCGAGTCTTTTAAGCCAAAAAACATGATATGCTTTCCATTTGTTTTAGTCTTTTGAAAAATGGCCATTAAGCTTATCTGGAGGACTTTGTATCTTTTTATAAATTTTTTGGGTAGTGATTCCTTCTGTTATAGCTTCTGGTTGCTTTTTATATGTATGAAAACTATTGCTTTTCCATATTATGTTTTTTACCATACTGGATTTTTTCATTGTTTATAGTAGTTGTCTAGCTGATTGTCTTGAGTTCTCCAGCTAAGCAAGAATTTTATCTGCACATACCTTCAGAACAATATTAAACTACGATGATGTGTATGGCTAGGTTAACTTCCTTATGTGTGTATTTTCCAACCAAGTCTCTCTGGCAAAAGGCAATATGAGCTATTAGATATGAACACAGACAAAACAACCAAATCTACAGTCAACCATAAAAACCAAACCAAACAATCAACCAACAAAAACTCTTCTCATGTGTAATCTTGTGAATCAGACTTGTCTCAATTTAGTGAAAACAAAACAACAAAATATCCAAATGAGATAGTTGGATACTGAGGTTAAGGTCTGTATCATTACCGTGAATAACCTTCAATTTCAAATTTTTTTGTGTGCCTTAAAACTCATTGTTCTCGTTTTATTAATCTTATGTTAAACACATGTAACAAATTTGAGCTGATAAAATAGTTTAATAGAATATTACTTTTATTATCTTTTTATGTTGTAGATCCACATAAGATTTAATAAGAAAACCGAGTCTAGTCGACAAGAAAAGTGAAAAACTCTGGATTTAGTTTTCTTGCCTCTCTCACTTTGCTGGCATGGAGCCTGTCATTGTAGACCCAGAGTCAGTAGGTCAATGGCCTGATACAATAGTCCTTGTCTTTTATGCTAGAAATATCTGTAGAGAGGGAATCTTAGACTCCTATAAGTGAAATTCTTAACAATACTAATTGTTTGCTTACCTGCAACGTAGGGATTGTGAAGATAAAGCAGGGTGGGAACCTGACCTACCCGGGCATATCTTTCATCTGAATATGAAGGAAATGATTCATTGATACTCAACCTGAAAGACCTTGCCTGGAAAACACAGCTCATATTGCATAACCAAGCATTTGAAAACAAAGTGTCCGAGAAAACAGTTTGGAAATCAGTTCCCATCACTTTCTCTTAGTTCAACTATCCTTTGTTAGCGTTCATAGTAGTAACCGCGGCTGTGCTTTGTTTTGCAATTTGGTGTTTTGGGGGTAACCTCCTGAGGTGGTGGGGGGGTAGGTAGTCTCATTACTCTCATTTAACAAGTGAGGAAAGGGAGGCTCGCAGAGGTTCAAGACTTGCCCAGGGTTGCGTAGGCAGAAAGTGGTAGAGCCAGGAATTACTAAATCTAGGTCTGCCTAGGGAGTGAGAGGGCATGGATTGTATAACTTCATCTTTTAGAAACTCAGTTTTTTGAACTGTAGAATGAGCATAATAGTCATTTTGCATGCAGTATTGCTATAAAAATGAAATGAGGTAATGTAGGTAAAACATCCATGTCGGTATTGAACATATGCACGGAGCTTAATACATATTTATTTCAATTACTCTTTAGCTCTTTATTCTCATTGCCATGCTTATAGTTCTATGGCCTTAATCAATACGTTAAAATTTCCACTAATTCCTTACATACGATAATAGTAAATTAGGGTATTGAGTCCTCAATATAATACTTTTCCTGGGATTTATAGCAAGTTTCTTTTGGTATTTTAGTTTACTGACCCCTTCCCCCACTCTTGGGCTAAGGGCCAGGAGTATTTTGAAGGGATTAAGATGAGCCTACAATTTATTGAATCAGACCATTAAGTAGAGCTAGAGTGAAGTTATAATACATTTGCAAGGTGACATATCTAAAGGCGCCATAAGCAGGGGGCGTAGGCAAAATCATAAAAATCCATTTATCTGCCAGCACATTTATGTAAGAGATTACACTACTGGGCAGGAATTTCCTGCCCTGTGTCTTTTTCTTTTCTTTTCCTTTTTTTTTTTTTTTTTTTTTTTATGGAAGTTTTCAATAGCTTGTAATGGGCTGTTGTGCTTCCTCTTCAGGCCTGGCTGTTATCAGTTCCACTCAGATATTCCTTCCTCTTCAGTTGGGAGTATTTTGTGACACTTATGAATGAGTGCATCTATTTCTTAATGATTAGAGTGTTGATTTATATCATAGGAGGCTCATCATTTCTGCTTCCCCGCACACAGGACTGTTGTAAGAATGTACTCTTTTCAAGCATACATTAATTATTTGAACCTCCAGGAAAAGGGTGCCATAAAATCAAAAGCCACACGTGAATGTTATAAGAAATAACTTCCTAGTAAAATAATATGTAATGGTAGCAGTCGAGAAAATTTTGTAAGTAGGTGAGAAAACATGTTTGAGTGTTTCTAATTACATGCATAATGCCAAGTGGAAAGAAAAGCATGTAGAAAGAATGTTTGATGAGTAACGGAAAATCAGAGTTTAAGTCTGAGCTCCATGACCAGTATATTATGTGAGCATGGGTAAGATATGTAGGGCTGCTCAGTCTCATTTTCTTTAGCTGTAAAATGGGTGC
This sequence comes from Panthera leo, assembly GCF_018350215.1. Classification (NCBI taxonomy): domain Eukaryota; kingdom Metazoa; phylum Chordata; class Mammalia; order Carnivora; family Felidae; genus Panthera; species Panthera leo. The sequence goes on from NC_056685.1 coordinate 73,257,068, forward strand.
TGTATCATGGCCCTTAGTCTCTGTTTTATTTTATTAGGACAAATGTAACTCCCCAGAAAATCTTAGTTTACTGATGTGGCATAAAGCTTTCCTCATGGAGCCTTATTTCAGTGTGGTTAGAGATGCAAATTAAATCTTTGGCTATCGCAGTGTTTGTACCAGGAATTAGTAAATAGCAAGTAATATAAAAGAAATAAGAAGATTTAATATTTTCTAACTTTCAATGGAGAGACATGGTTTTATGTTTTATTTCAAAAACAGATTCAGCAGTAGGTGATTCAATGAATTAATTAGCCACCTAAACATAAACCAACTTCAATCTTCTTTTCTTTTTATCAATTTTACATCAACAAGCTGCCAGCAAAGAGAAGAAAATTAAGATTTTGTCAAAATGATCTGTATACCAGTTGCATACAATTGATGTCAATTGTATCATATCAGATATTTGGATTCATCTAAATTAAAATTTCTGGTATATTATACAGGCCTAATACTAAAAAAAATTCCTTTTATGACTTTTTTCCTTGACTGTAAAAATACAGTTGACTTCCAGAAATTCAAGTGTGGGTAAATACAGGGACTATTGGAAAACATCACTGTGCTAATGGATAAAAGAAGAAAATGGACCAGAGGTGTACATCTTTGGAAAGGAGATACAAAATTATCACTATGTGCAGGTGATATGATTGGTAAAGCTAGAAAATCAATCATAATAATTTTGGAAACAAGAGAATTTAATAAGAAGACAGGTTAAAAGTAAGTGCACAAAATTCAATAGCTTTCTTATATACCCAAAATTACCAGTTAGAAGATAGAAGAGAGGGGGCGCCTGGGTGGCTCAGTCAGTTAAGCGTCTGACTTCGGCTCAGGTCATGATCTCTCAGTTTGTGAGTTCAAGCCCTGTGTCGGGCTCTGTGCTGGAGCCTGCTTCGGATTCTGTGTCTCCCTCTCTCTCTTCCCCTCCCCCACTCTCACTGTGTCTCTCAAAAATAAATAAAGAAAAAAAATAATAAAAAAAATAGAAGAGAGAAAAAAGTCCCATTCTCACTAGAACATGAACTCCACGAGGATAGACCTCATCTTGCTCACTACTGCCTCCCCATCTCCTAGAACCATGCCTGGTACATAGTGGACAGCAATAAATATGTATTAAGTGAGCAAATAGCAATAAAAACATCACTAAAGATTAGGAACTATCATAATATGGAAATACATAGGGCCTTTACGAAGAAAATTATTAAAGTATACTGAGGGACATAAAAGAAGGCTTGAAAAACAAAAGGAAAATAGTGGGTTCTTACTTGGAAGTATTCAATGCTATAAAGTTGTCAATTCTAGGGACGCGTGAATGTGAACAGTCGGTTGAGCCTCTGACTTCGGCTCAGGTCATGATCTCACAGTTAGTGAGTTTGAGCCCCGTGTTGGGCTCTCTGCTGACAGCGCGGAGCCTGGAGCCTGCTTCGGATTCTGTGTTTCCCTTTCTCTCTAATCCAACCCCACTTGCGCTCTGTCTCTGTCTCTGTCTCTCTCTCTCAAAAGTAAATAAACATTAAAAAAATGTAAAATCTTACAAAAATAAACTTGTCAATTCTTCCTAAAATAATCTTTTGATTCAACATTAATCATATCCAAATCCCATCGATTTTTCTTTTTTTAGTTGATCAAATCTATTCTATATTTCATGAAAGAATCATTGTGTACAAAAAAGTTGTTGAATTCTCAAAAAAAAAAAAATTAGTGGTTGTATGTAGGATGTTTTTCTCTACCAGATAGCCATTCACTCAACAACTATTTTTGAGCATCTATTCTGTGCTTGGTAGTGTTCTGGGCACTGGGGACACAAAAGTACATAAAACAGACCCAAATCCCTGTTCTTGTGGAACTTAGTTTAGAAATGCAGACAATGTGCAAATAAGTAAAATATGTAAGCTGTCTGATGGTGACGTGTGTTAAGAAGAATGAGGCAAAGAAGGGACTAGATAATGGGAGGGTGCAGGGCAGGGTGGGGGTAGACAGAAGATGTGGTTGTAAGTAGGGTGCTTATGAAAACTCTCACAGAGAAGGTGGTATTTGAGCAAAGACCTGCAGGAGGTGAGTCATGAGGTTCTCTGGGATATAAAAAGCTACGGTAATTAAAACAGTGTGGTCTTAGCTCCAAAGAGCCACAGAAGGATGGAATAAAATCTTGAGATCAGAGATTGCCCCAAATATGTATGGAGATTTAGCATGTGATAAGGCGGGCCAAAAGATGGACTTTTTATAAATGGTGTGGAACAACTTGCTAGCCATTTGGAAAAAAGAAGTTGGGATTGTACATCATATAAAATTTACAAATGGATAAAAGATTTTAATGTTAAAAGACACACATTAAACTGCTAGGTGACCATTTAAGTAAATATTTTTACACTCCTACTCTTTGACTAGAGCAGGCCTATTAAGCCACGATAACAAAGCCAGAAAACACAAATGAATGGCTCACAAATCTGACAATAAAAGTTGAATGTGGCAAAAACAAAATAAATCAAAATCAAAGTCACTACCGACAAAAGTTAATTTGTTTGTTTGTTTGTTTTTTTTAAACAACACATATCACAGAAACGCTATAGTTCCTTACTCTAATTTTTTCATCCTTTCTGAGGTTAGTGTATACATTCATGTGATAATGTCTCTTTCCTTTTGGTCTTCAGAACTGTTAAATTAATAATGCATATTCTAATAAACTACCTGCTAGAAACCAAAAATAAGGTATACAAAGAGTTTTTAGAAAGCAAAAAAAAATTTCTCTTGCATACTCCAAGAGCAAAAGTAAAAAGAATATGAGCACAATTCACAAAGAAATACAAACAGCCAACAAAAGTGAAAACATGTTTAATCTTGTGAATAATCAAAAAAAAAGTTAAGCCAAAACAACACCGAGATGCATTTTTCTACCAATTGGGCTGCTAAGGTTGAGGAGGACTAATTATGAGAAGCAAAGGGAGTACAGCATTCTCATTTGCTACTTATGGGAGTGCCCATTTATATAGACCTTCATCAAAACTAAATATGTGCAAGGCTTTTACATTTTTTCAGATTGTTTTCCAGATATAATTGGACAAGTGGTCAAAGATGTATGTGTAAAAATGTTTATCTCAGCATTGTTTGCAATAGTAAAAAACTGGAAATGACCTTGATGACCATAAGTAGGGAACGTCTAAGCTACAGTATCTACAAACTCTGGAATACGATGCAGTTATTATTTATATGAAAAGATATCTACAATAAATTGTTAATTAAAAAGCAGACTACAATAGTCACTTTGGAAGACAGTTTGGCAGTTTCTTACAAAGACAAACAAACATGGTCTTACCATGTGATCCAGTAGTCACCATTCCTGGTATTTACCCAAAGGAATTGAAAACTGATGTCCACACAAAAACCTGCACGTGGATATTTATAGCAGCTTTATTTATAATTGCCCCAAATTGTAAACAACCAATTCTTCAGTAGGTGGATAGGCAAGCAAACTGTGTGGTGCATCCAGACAATGAAATATTATTTAGTGATAAAAAGAAATGAGCTATCACATCAGGAAAATAAAGAAAAGACATGTTGCTGAGGGAAAGAAGCTAGTCCGAAAGGCTACACAATGTGTGCTTCCAACTATATGACATTCTATAAGAAACAAAATTTTGGAGACAGTGAAAAGACCTGGATTTGCAGGGGACTGGGAGGAGTAAGGGAGGGATGAATGGGTGGAGAACAGGGGGCTTTCAGGACAATACAGCTACTCTGTATGATACTCTAATGATGCATACATAACATTATGCATTTGGTAAAACCCATGGAAGAGTGAATCCTAATGTAAACTTATAATAATAATAATGATAATAATAATAGGTTCATCAGTTGTAACAAATGTACCACACCAGGGCAGGATGTTCATTATAGGGGGACTGGGTGGAAGGTGAGAAATGAGTGTACATAAACTCTCTGCACTTACTCTCTGTTCAATGTTTCCGTCAACCTAAAACTGCTCTAAGAAATAGTCTATTAGTTTTTGAAAAAACAGACTATAAAGAACATGTATGGGAACGCCTGGGTGACTCAGTCGGTTAAGCATCTGACTTCAGCTCAGGTCGTGATCTCACGGCCCCTAAGTACAAGCCCCGTATCAGGCTCTGTGCTGACAGCTCAAAGCCTGCATCCTGCTTCGGATTCTGTGTCTCCCTCTCTGTCTGTCCCTCCCCCACTCATACTTTGTGTCTTTCTCTCTCTCTCTCAAAAATGAATAAACATCAAAAAAAACAAACAAACATGTATATACAGTTCTCTTTTTGTAGTGTGTATGTGTGTGTTTACACATGTATGTGTGTATATAGGGGGACATGTGTAGAAATACTCAGAAGGGTTACATCAAAACGTGAACGGTAGCATTTTCCAGTGTTGCGACTATAAGTAATGTTTGCTTTTTAATTGGTGTCTTTCTGCACTATCTAAATATTTTATGGTTGTCTTGTTGTCTTATAATCAGAAATAAAAAAGTATTTTCATTAAAAAAAATAAGACAACATCTGAAAAAAAAGAACATCACACCACCAATAAAAAATAAACATAAGTAAGGTAAAAAACGGTCTATGATCCTACCATCTAGGTATAACCACTTTAACGTTTTGGTGTATATATATCCCTTAAGGCTAGTTATAATAAAATATGTGATATGTGAATATATACAGATACAAACATTACATGTAATTTTACAACGTATTTATACTTTATATATATATAAATATATATTTATAAAATATATAAAAATATAAATATATATAATATATATATAATTGTGTTCCCTTTGTTTTAAGCTTACTTTATTCCTATTAACATTTCTCATGTTGTTAAAATCCTTTGAAAGCATCATTTAAAAAAATGTTGCATAATATTCTATCCTAGGAAACCCGCTCACTTACTGAATTTTTTCCACATTTTGATGTTATAAACCACATTGCGATGAACAACATTTTATAAAAAGCTGGTATTACATCCTTGAAAAATAATTTTCAGGGCCAAAGATATTTCAAAGGTGATTCACGACATCACTTCAAATAAGTGGTAAACCAGGTAACTAAACCCTTGAGATTGAAAGGGATATTAAGAAACTATTTAATCCCATCCCTGCTTGCATGGAAACATTGCATCTAACCAGTTTAGAGTCAAGTTTTCTTTCTGTCCTTAAACATTTCCAAATGTACATGAAGCCTTTATGAAAAAAGTCCTAAAATAGAAATCTGAACTTCTGGACATTCGAAGTGGTTGTTCAATTTACAAAAGATGTGATACACAGTTCAGTCAAGGTACCAAACATCTTTAGAATGATTGCACTTCACTTTTGGGGGAAGCGGGAGGAGCACGAGTGGAACTAAAGATCCTTTGGAAAATCTTATGAAAACTATTGTTCTTCCACTTAAAAAAAATGTCCATGTGTGGGTACGCCCGTGTTTTTGCATACTTTGCTGGATGCCATGATGGTCCATCTGTGAACCTCATGTTGAGGCTCCTACTATAGCATTTGAACATGACTTAGGACTTTGGTTTACTCATGCATTTTAAGCAAAATCACCTTCTATTTATATAGTATTTTGTGAAATCTTTTCCATACAGTTTTCATTCAAGTGCCCCAATTGACTGAAATAAATAAAGGATACAATGTTCATTTCAATTTTAATAGCTAAGAAAATTAACAGTGCAGAGAGGTTAAATGACTTACTCAAGGCCTCTCTGTCACAGAGGGTTTGTACCAGGACTCAAGTCCTTTTTTTTTTTTTTTTTTTTTGACTTTAAATCTGATCTTTTTCTCCTTCATTCTGCTGGACCACTCTACAGGCTTTGGACTACCTACAGTTTAGAAGAATAATATTTAGCTGGGCCTTCATGGTCTTAGATGTTGATATCACTGTAGCACAGTATTTTAGTCTCTACAGAGTAGGTAATCAATGTTGATAATATTTAAGCTTTGTTTAGCAGCAAATTCTGGTTAAATGCTTCCATTACTTTACTTAGCTACATAAAGTCAGGGGTTTGGTAATCATTTGGTTATTTTGACCAAGATAGGTACCTGGTAATTGATGTTTAATGCATTGATTTTTCTCACTAAATTATTGGACACAGTGAAACCATGGAAAATTAAGCAGCAACGAACATAAGGTGTACATTTCTGATAATAAGATTTTTAAAAATAGTTTTACTATTGAGGCTTTTTTGGGTCAAATATTTATGAAGAATGTTAAAAGCTACTGGAGAGGAAAGATGTCACAGAGAACAATTCCCCTAGAGTCTAGGAGATTCATGCTATATATAAGGTGCCTCTTATCAGAGAGTTACCAATGACACCATTTCCTCTTTCAGTAAAGCAAGTAAGTGTTTGTTTGTTTGTTTGTTTGTTTGTTTTTAATATTTGACCTGTTTGACTTACTTACTGACATCAGAGGGGGCAACCCTAATGTATTAATAAATTTCCAAAGTACATGAAGCCCTCTCTTACCAAAGGAATTGTTCCACAGAAACCCAAAGCTCGAGGGTATTCCTTTTTAATGATATTTTATTGACCATTGTGGATCAGAGATGAACTGAGTCTATACCCAGAGATTAATTTGGAGGAAGTGATGAGGGGAATGGTATACGAATGGAGTGGAGGGAGAGCAGGGAGTGTTGGGCTATAAGGGTTTGTGAGCCACTTGAGGGATGTGCGTACTGCTCTGAGGCTCCCCCTTCTTCCCAGGCTTAGTGCTAAGTTCTCTACATATATCTTCTTGTTATTCTCCTTAACAAGCCCGTGGGGTGGCAAAATTATGATCCACACTTAAAAAATGAGGAAACTGATTCAGAGAAGTTTAAGTAAATGACCCAAGTTCTCACAGCAAGTAAATAGCACAGTCAGAATTTAAACTCAAGAATGTTTGGACCCCAAGCCTACCTACATGCTTCACCATGATGCACAGCTCCATCTAAGCAATGCCGATGTTATGTAATCTTTTCCAATTTAGTTTTTGGTTAACTTCCCAGAACTTAAAAAAATACAAATGGCACATGCTCCAGTTTATTTTTATTCAAAGGTAGGAGGGAGTGATGTCACCAAGATGGCAACATAGGCCATTCCTGACTTCACTCCCCATCATAAGAAGAACAACTCACAACTATTCAGAAACAAGACACCACTGAGAGAATCCCAGAATACGAGGACAAGGCTGAAACACCACCTTGTACTTCAGAGACCAAGACGGATTGTATTAGAAGGATGAGTGAAGTGGATACATGTTGACTGCATTTCTCAACAGGAACTTTTCAGGCCAGGATAGAATAAGATGAGTATTGAAAATAACTGTCAACCAAGAATTCTATACCTCGGGAAGCTGTCCTTCAGAAACAAAGGAGGGATAAAGATTTTCCTGAACAAACAAAAGCTGAAGGAGTTCATCTTTATAGGAGCATTATTTACAACAGCCAAAACATGGAAGCAACCTAAGTGTTCATCGATGGATAAATGGATAAAGAAGATGCGATATATATATGTGTGTATACACACACACACACACACACACACACACACACACACAATGCAATATTATTTAGACATTAAAAACAAGGAAAGCCTACCATTTGCAACAACATGTATGAACCTTGAAAGCATTACGCTAAGTGAATTAAGTCAGACAAAGACAAATATTGTATGATCTCATTTATATATGGACTCTGAAAAAACCATACACACACAACAACAAAACGCAAAACTCCTAGAAAAAGAGATCCACCTGAGGTGGAGCTTAGGGGGAGGGGGAATGGAAGGAAGGTTGTCAAAGGTACAAACTTCCAGTTATAAGATAAATAAATACTAGGAATGGAATGTACAACATGATGACTATAGCTAACGCCACTGTATGGCACAGAGATATATGTCAATTATTTCTCAATAAAACTGGGGAAAAAAACTGGGAAAAAGACTATATAGACAGATGTAGGCCATTTCATAGTTTGTCAAAGATTATTCTGCATTTAGTCATTACTTAGCTACATAAAATCAGGAATTTGGTAATCATTTGGTTATTTTGACCAAGACAGGTACCTGGTTAGTCCTGGACCACATATTTGTTGAGGGCAAGTTCACACATCTCCCCTACAGTTTGTAAGGCACAGAGCCTGGCACCTAACAGACATCAGACAGGTATGTGGTGAGCAAATAGGAGGGGAGAACCGATATCCACTCCACACCTGCTCTGTGCCCAACACCATGTGAGGCCTTTAGTTACATGGTCTCAGGCTACCTGCATCACAACCCCCTGAGGTAGGGTTTAATAGTCCAATTTGCAGGCAAGAATACAAATTATCATCAAATGAAGTTCAGTCAAAGACTGGCTATAGGCAGGAATGTGAAAAAGTGAGAATTTATTCCCTTCTTTTGTCGTGCATCAGAATGACCTTACTAGTTGAAAATTGACTCCTTAATTCTTGTGTAGGATTGCATACATGTACTCTGTATCTCTGATTTTTCCTTTTCCTGGAGTGTGGTAATTTGCATTTTCCTCTATTCCCGTGCTTTTGGCAGAACCTGAAGCTTCAAGTATTAAACATCAGTGAATGACTGCATATGTGTATTGCATAGGAGAAAAATAAAGTGAATCTGAGGGACAGATCCTGGTAATGGGAGGTTCTGGCTGGAGAAACTCGCAAAAATTTGCAGATTCATAAGATGGCCCTCTGCCTATACCAGCTTACTTGGCACTATCTGGCGAAAAGCACAGGGAGAACACAATGGCAGGATCGAGTGGTTTCTTTTCTGCAGGAGAATACAATTTCACAAAATTGGGAATTTTAAGAAAAGTATCCCCACTGTCTGGTAATTATTTATTCATCAAATATTTTTTTGGTAGTGGATGCTGGAATACAATGACGAATTAGTCATTGTTCTTGCTTTCAAGAAGGAAAGGGCCATAATCACAGGGCCTTAAGAATGCACCTAGGAGAGGTGCTTGGCTTTATTGAAGGGGACACAGAGAAATTGTTCCAGGGGAGGGAACATCTATTCTGAGCAGGACTGGCTATGTGATTTGCGGAGCCCAGTGCAAAACAAAAATGCAGATCAGTTTGTTCAAAAATATTAAGAATTTCAATATGGAGACAACAGGATTAAATCAAGCATAGGCACTTCCAATTGAATTTCCCTTCAGTTAGACTTCAACACCCAAAATGGGAAAATTGCAAACCATTGTTTAACAAAATGCACCCAGTCTGGGCACTCATGCCATTTGTTTCTTTTAAAGCCTCATTATTACACAACTAACATCTGTGGATCCAAGAGCATATATTTAAATCAGTTAGGTGTCGCTATCATTTTTGAAAGAACCATAGAATATTAAAACAGGTCCTGATTGTTTATTATTTATTGCATTTCTCTCAGAAAAGGACAGGAACTTTCTGGGAACTTCAGGGAATATTTAAATACTTTTAACAGTGGCATGCACCTCTGAAAGAAATAATTTATGTAAATGATAAAAAGTGTCAATATGTTTATCAGAAACAAAAAAAAAAATTGTACCTGTTGATTACCAAAAGCAGGGAACATGGTATCTGTGGAATATGGCGTTATTGTTGATATTTTACTGTACCTTTTAATAGTTTATACATGTCTGTGGACAGCCATATAATTTACAGTGCTTCTCTGTGGGAGGAGTCTACCTCTGGGTCCCATTGGTATCATGCTGAGCCATGTGATTTGCTTTTGGCCAATGGAGTGAGAGAAGTCAGTATGCCACGTCTGAGCAGAAGTTTCTGGCAAACACTAAGGGCCACTGCAGTTCGGCATCTCTTTTCCCTCCCCTGCCACTGTCCAGCGTGTCCTGTAGAGAAGCCGCTCCTTCAGCTGGATCACGCGTGAAGTCACATGGAGCAGAGCCATAGCCAACATACGAAATGGGAATGAGAAAAAAATCTTTGTTGTTGAAAAGCAACTGAGATTTTGGGGTTATTAATGACCCTAATCTAGTGAAAACTGGCTAATCTGGTATCTTATTCATAATAGGGCAATGATTCACAAATAGAACATTTGCCTGCAAGATGTTCAGTGGGGAGTGACATTGCTCTAATAATGGCGATTATGGAGGTTTTTCCAGAGGTGGATCCACTGGGAATTCTGCTGATGGTAGTCTGATCAGCTGGGAAATCAAGTGGAGTCCTGGAGGCAGGAGCAGGGCCTGGTGTCTGACACCCTCTGTCTTCAGTTCCCCACCTGGCCTGGCTGCTTGCTGCCGACTGGACTTTGAACGCATTGCTTGGCCTCAGCTTCCCCATCTGTAAACTTGGGAGGAGGATCATTTATTTCAACAAGTTGTTAGGGAAGAGTCAGTTTCTGCATATTTCTTTTGTATCAGTGCCTCTTTCCCATTCAGTTTTCTTATTCCATTAGCTTTTTGTCTTTTTTACTTCGTCTTTCATTTTTAATATAAAAGAAAGAGGACATTTATGGATTAATGTTGAGCTTCTCTTTGCTGCTCTCCAAGTACCTATTCCTTTACTTCTTCCCAGTGGCAAGCAGTATCTCCTATTTAGTGTATAATACATTACACACTATAATATAATATATTATATTATTAATACAATAATTAATGTAATAATTATAATATATTATTACACATATGATATATTAAATGTATAATGTACATATATACACACATCACATATACTTATTAGAATACATTATTAAATTATATATAATATTTTACATCATTTATTAGTGTACACATATTTTTTTTTTAATTTTTTTTTTAACATTTATTTATTTTTGAGACAGAGAGAGACAGAGCATGAACGGGGGAGGGTCAGAGAGAGGGAGACACAGAATCTGAAACAGGCTCCAGGCTCTGAGCTGTCAGCACAGAGCCCGACGCGGGGCCTGAACTCACAGACCGAGAGGTCATGACCTGAGCCGAAGTCGGCCACTTAACCGACTGAGCCACCCAGGCGCCCCAGTGTACACATATTATAACTATATTAGTATATACTATGTTGGATACACATGTTTGTGTGTATATATATATATATATATATATATATACACACACACACACAATATTACATACATTAAATACATACATTAAATTACATACATTAAATACATAAATTAAAACATACATATAACCGAGGCGCTTGGGTGGCTCAGTCAGTTAAGTGTCTGACTTTGGTTTTGGCTCAGGTCATGGTCTCACGGTTTGTGAGTTCGAGCCCCACATCAGGCTCTGTGCTGACAGCCTGCTTGGGATTCTCTGTCTCTCCCTCTCTCTCTCCCCCTTCCTTGCTCATGCTGTCTCTGTCTCTTTCTCAAAATAAATAAACTTAAAATGTTTTTAAAAAATATATGCATATAACCGTAGTGTTTACATAGGACACACTTAACAATAAAAGAATTAATAAAGGGGTGCCTGGGTGGTTCAGCGGGTTGGACATCAGACTCTTGATTTTGGCTCAGGTCATGATCTCACAGTTTGTGAGTTTGAGCCCCGTGTTGAGCTCTGCACTGTCATGGAGGCTGCTTGGGTTTCTCTCTCCCCACCACCTCAAAATAAATAAATAAACTTAAAAAAAAGAATTAGTAAAATATTGCCTTTTCCTAAAAAAATACAATGGTGAGGAAAAGTAGTTTCATTTCTCCCTATGAAGTTTTAAATTCTTTTATGTTATTTGCCAGTTTTTTCTGATTGTCACTATAGGTCAAGCCCTGTGCTAGGAACTGGGGATAAAAAGGAGATCAGGACAGATATGGATTTGTCCTCTTTGAGCTTACCTCTTAGTGGGAGGAGGCAGAAAATAAACAATTGAGCAAATAAGTAAACACAATGACAGGCAAGAAAAAATTTAGGGTCATTGGGAGGACTCTTTAATGACCAGAGAAGAATAATGGTTGACCTATAGGTGTTTCGAGGAAAGGAAGTGATATTTATTGAGCACCTAAGTTTTAGTTAATCTGTATTATTTCATTTAAATCTATAATAGCCTTGTGGGTAAGTCCCTTTTATGGATGAAGAAACTTGAAGTTTGCATCAGTCAACTAACTTTCCTCAGATTACCCCGCTGGCAAAATGAAGAGAAGACTTTCAATTCTTACCTATGACTTCTTCCTGCCTAACAATCTCTTTTTCAGTAGGAAAAGCATATATCTTCCTGTCTTCCCTCATTCTCTCTACATCCTCAGTTATACTATTTTCTAGATGGTAAATTATTTCATCTCAGAATAAAGTTAAATTTTGTGCCAGCTTTAAGGTTTTATGGCCTCAAATTTTGAGTGAGTAGGGTCTGGTTTAGTGAATTTTACTACACTGTTTTTTTGAATGTTTATTTTTGAGAGAGAGAGAGAAAGAGAGCCAGCGGGGGAGGGAGAGAGAGAGAGAGAGAGAGAGAGAGAGAGAGAGAGAATCCGAAGCAGGCTCCAGACTCTGAGCTGTCAGCACAGAGCCCGACTCGGGGCTCGAACCCATGAATCTTGAGATCATGACCTGAGCCGAAGTCGAACGCTCAACCAACTGAGCCACCCAGGCACCGCCCCACCTCCCCCCCCGCCTTTTTTTTTTTTTTTGAATTTTACTACACTTTGCACACCGATATTGCACACGGATGCAGATTCTCTCTCTGGTGATGTGCACAAGGGTTTGTATAACTCACATCACTTCCTCAGGGTAGTGGCTCAGAGGCCTGAGAGAACTAAAAACTTGAATTCCTGAGTCTGTGGAAGACCCTCCCCTTCCTCTACATCTCATTCTCAATAATTTTTCAGGCTGGGGAAAAGTTTGCCTGTGGTACACTCTGCCCTTGAGGACAAAGGAGGCTCAGGGTGACTTTAAACCTCCTCAGTGAAGGTGGAAGCACTAAGGAATGATTCTTTTCTTTTCTTTTCTTTTCTTTTCTTTTCTTTTCTTTTCTTTTCTTTTTTTTCTTTTCTTTTCTCTTCTCTTCTTTTCTTTTCTTTTCTTTTCTTTTCTTTTCTTTCTTTTCTGTTGTCTGGGTAAGTGTAGCTGTAATAAAGTATGGTTCAGGAGGGCAAAAACCATTTTGGAAGAAGCTTTAAAAGTGATTCAGTTTCAAGTCACAAGATCAATTATGCAAGGTTCTAGAACGACTGATACTATTACAGCAGATGCATGGCACAGGTTCAGAAGGTGATTCAGGATGTCTCCTTCCTTGGACATTAAAGCTCATTACCTGAAAATTACTCAGCCTTGGCCCTTAGGGAAATCTTAAGTACCCAGCCCAAATGGCATAACCCTATTTGAAATACCAAGATCTTATGATAATGAACAACGTAGAAGGAGAGAGGGCACTGGTCCGGGTTAGACCTCATCAGTTTGATCATTTCCAACCAAGAGGACACATCTCTAGATAACTGTATGTCTGTCATATGAGGGATCTGTAGACTTTTAGCTGTGTGCTTAAATTATCTCAAGAAAACTAGGCAGCAGGAAGAAAGAGGGGAATAAATTCTCACTTTTTTACGTTCCTGCCTTTTTTACGTTAGATGGTCTTTGACTGAACTTCATTTGATGATAATTTGTATTCTTGCCTGCAAATTGGACTATTAAATCCTATCTCAGGGGGTTGTGATGCAGGTAGCCTGAGACCATGTAACTAAAGGCCTCACATGGTGTTGGGCACAGAGCAGGTGTGGAGTGGATATCGGTTCTCCCCTCCTATTTGCTCACCACATACCTGTCTGATGTCTGTTAGGTGCCAGGCTCTGTGCCTTACAAACTGTAGGGGAGATGTGTGAACTTGCCCTCAACAAATACGTGGTCCAGGAAGGAAGAGAAGATGTGTAAACAGACAATTTACTGGTGGAGTTTGAGGGAGACCAAGAAATAGCACCCCTTTTCCCGGCTGAGTTGGGAACTAGGAGACTCAGAGAGGGACCCAGGCACTGCGTGGACTGTGGGCAACGTGGCATGGATCTGTTTGCCCAGGAGACTCACTAGTTCTTCAGTCAGGCACTGCAATGGCCCCAGGTGCAAACCGCTGGCAACCAAAAGAAGCCCAGGCCTCCCGTGGGAGAACAGAATGTGCAGGAGGCTGATCAGCACAGGTGGGCGGAGGGGCTTCTGGAAGCTGGCTCAGAGAGAGGGGACTATTGCTGCTGGCGGGGCCCTTGCACATGGGAGCCTGAGACCGGGGGTGGGGGGGTGGAGTGGGGGGGTGGGGGGAGGTCTAACGAAAGAAAACCCTAATAGAGTTTGTTTTCCACTCAAGTGGGAGGACTAAGGACAACTGACATTAATACTAATACCTCATTACTGGTTGATTTATTTGGTTCCCAAATCCTGACTCTGTCACAGTCACCTGTGCAGATTTAAAAAGTTATAAATACCTGGCTCTACCTGTGGGTATTCTAAATTAGAGGATTTGGGATGGGGCATTTAAAAACCTCTCTACAGGTCATGTAGATGGGCATCCAGGGGTTTGACCCACAGTGTCAGCAATGTTGGTTTGGTTAATCTTTTTTTTTTTTAAGTTTATTTTTATTTATTTTGAGAGAGAGATAGAGAACAAGCGGGGAAAGGGCAGAGAGAGAGGGAGACAGAATCTCAGGCAGGCTCTGCGCTGTCAGCACAGAGCCCAATGTGGGACTCGAACTCATGAACCCTGAGATCATGACATGAGCTAAAATCAAGAGTTGGATGCTTAACCGACTGAGCCACTCAGACGCACTGGTTTGGTTAATCTTAAAAACAACAACAACAACAACAACAAAACTCTTTAGAAGAGGACCAACAATGATTGCATCATGCTTCTCTGTGAACAACTCCTTCAGATCTATCTGTCTGCCAGAACAGATAAGAGAACCTCAAGAGAGCAGATAAATCAAAAAGTTAAGTCCTTCCTCTTCATGTAGTTTTTTTGTAGAAATGGCCCCGCAGATACATTTTTGATTATCTTTGTTCCATACTTTGAATGCTCAAAGCCAGCATTTCAAAAGGCGGTTTTCCCTAGAAACCTGGATGGGATCGTAGCGGATTCAGCTGCAGAGTTACCTAACCTTTAGTGAGTACCTACTCTATGCTAGCAGTGGGGCTGGGCAAACTCTTATGTGTTTCCTCCAGGAAGAGAGTCAGGCTAAAAATGTAGTGGGACTAATGAAGACACTGTGAACTGGTGAGAAGGTTTAGGGACCAGGACTTAATGGAAAGTTCGCCTCAATGCTGATGACAACACGGTGATGCTGTGGCATGAGAACATTACTGGAGGCACTGAAAGTTGGTACAACTTCTGAACATACCTTTGGTTACGTATTTTGAGAAGTAGGTAAATGTTCTTACCGGTTTGCTCATGAATCCAATTTCTGAGAATTATATGAGGGAAAAACTTTTTAAGAAGTAACATGCTGTGGGTAAGAAGAGAATAATTACCATATTTAAAAATTATGGCCACACCTACAAATTGCATAAATAATAATCATTAAGGATATAAGTAAATTATTTCATAGTGACTAATGACTTGGTCAAATGTTATATAGACACTTAAAAGTGATCGTTATAAAGTCTATGTAGCAATTGGTAAAATGCTTGTGGCAAAATGTCAAATGAACAAATGAGCCAGGATATTGTATAAGAGTTATTCACTAGCACTGGAAAGGAATGTGAAGATGGATAGTGGTTTGTTTGTTGGATGAGTAGAATTCGGAGTGTTTTTTTTTTTTTTTTTCCATTGTGGTTGTGGTAGATAAATATTGTTTGGGTTACCCTGCATTCCTTTCTACCCTATATGGACTCAGGAGGAAAAAGAAACTTTCCACTCTTGGCCAGGGAACTGGGGTGATGTATGCCTGAAGTTTTGGTGGCTTTGCCCTTTTTCCTCTGCCAAATGAAGAAAACTTGCCTCCAATAAGAGATAATTGAAAGCTAGAGAGACAGATCAGGAGTCAGAGAGATGGATGGATGGATGTACAGATAAAGGGGTGGGTAGATTGAAGGATCCACCTAATAACAGTTTATAAGTTCCTGCAACAACCCCCTGAAATTGTCACTTATATGAACCCACTGAATTCCTTTTTTATACTAGTGAATCTCCCCTTGGTTATTTGTAATTCAAAGAATTCTGACAATAGAATTGATTTAATCGCAAATGTTTTTATTCCACGTTAGAATTTGCCAAGGTTGTTATGTGTTTTTAAATAAACCTTTCCTACTTTCTGAAGTCACTGGAACAAGTTGTACTCGTGTGTAAATACTGCTTTTGTGAATCATTTCCCATTAAATTACTGATTGACTTTTGGTTTCTATTGAACTGTAATTTCCTCTCCTGTCTTTCTTAGCTTTTCCTGCAACATCAACCACATTAACTGTTTTCCCACATCCTGCTTCTGACAATAGATACCCTGAGAATGCTTTCAAAAGGGTGATCTGAAACACAGTGTGAACCCAAATCTCTACAAGGCAGGGATATATGGGGAATTTTGAGATAAACCAGCAAACATCAGTTGAGCACCTACAATATGCCAGGCATTGTAACCACAACAATGAAAATAAAAATGGACAGAGCCCTACCCTTCAGGTGTTTCTACGTGCAAACGCATGTGTGTATTCACTGGAGGTACAGGGCAGGTCTGGTCTGGGAGGGAGTGCGTTTAGCACTTATTAGTTATTTGCTTTATGTCTCTGCCAGGGGCAACAGGATAATAACCAGTGTTTATTGAACTTTTACTCTGTACCACACCTATATGCAATTATTATTATTATTATTATTATTATTATTATTATTATTTTATTATTTCGCTTCATTGCTTCCCCTCGATCCACGGTTGTCTGAGGGGCTCCAAGCGGCTGAAAAGCTGCCTCGCGGCCGCCCAGAGAGGCTCAGGCAGAAGCCCCGGACCCAGGCGGAGGCCCGAGGGGCCCCCAAAGGCTGCCGGGATCCTCGTCGTGCTTGGGGGGCGCCTGGGGCAGGGCCCCGCACCCAGGCCCGCGGTCGTGCGGGCAGCGGGGAGCCGTGCGCGTGCGCGGGCGGCCCCGGGCCTGCACGAGCCGCACGAGGGCCTCCGCGGGCGCTTCTCCGGGGCCGCAGGCGCTCCCACGGCGTCCAGGCTTCGGGCCCTCGCGGCTCGGGGAGCAGGGGCTTCCGCACGCCCTCCGGGTCTGCACGCTGAGGGGCCGCGGGCGCCGTCGGGTTTCTCCCGGGCCACTCGGGGGACGAGGCGCCCGCCGTCCGGAGCCCGGGCCTGGCGGCAGACGGGGGCCCGAAGACCCGTGAGTAGGGGGCCGCGGTGCGCGTGCAGCGGGTGGTTGTCCCGGGGAACGATTCCAGCGAGTCTGGGAGCTCAGGGGTGACCGGCAGTCCGGAGCCCGGCTGAAAACAGGGTGCTGGCTGGTCCCCGGGGCCGAGGGTGGCTGAGAAGATGGTGGCGTGGGTTGTGACCGGAAAGGAGGTTGGAGGGTGGCGGGAGGCTGGATGAAGAGGCGTCCCTGGGTCTGTTCTGTCCCAATACTGTTGCAAGAGACAGATCTGGGACCCCCAGGGCCACTGCTTATATGCGTTAGTTATTATTTTCCCATTTACCGGATGAGGAAACCGAGGTGCATGAGGATATTTCGTGTGCCCAAGTGGCCAAGGTGGATGTCACCTGAGGCAGTCTGGCTTCTTACCACCCAACACCGCTGCTTACACAATATTGTGAGAAACGTAGTCGGAATTGCTGGATCTGAAGCTTACATCCAGTTTTGAAATTTTTTGAAAAAAAAATTATTAAGTCTTGGTTGTGAGATAGCCAGATATCTGGCCAGGATGAGATGAAGGGGGAGTCTCTTCTCAACTTGTTATACTTTGAGTCATAGAGAACAAGGATCTGAAAAAAATGAATCCATCCTTCCATTCATGTCTTCAGCAGATGTTTATCGACTGTCTGCTACTGAGCAAATTTTGCCGGAAGCCCTCAGTTTAGTAAGGGTAGATGAAAAATAAGAAAATCCAGGGGTGCCTGGGAGGCTCAGAAGGTTGAGCGTCTGAGTTGGGCTCAGGTAATGATCTCAGGGTTGGTGAGTTCCAGCCCCGTGTCGGGCTCTGTGCTGACAGTTCAGAGCCTGGAGCCTGCTTCAGATTCTGTGTCTCCTCTCTCTGCCCCTCTCTTTCTTTCAAAAACAAACAAACAAAAAGAAAAATAAGCAAATCCTTAAAATACGTCACAGGTGGTAAGTCCTATAATAAAAAAAGTATTACAGAGGCATAGCGAGGGTATTGAGAGGAGGAGGGAGGGTGGTTGAGTGTAAGCTGAGCATAGAAGTACTTCTTCCTGCTAAAGTGAACATGGGGGATGGGAGAGGAGCAGTGTGGAGGTGGTGTTGGAAGAAGGGCCTTCTAGTGGGAGGGTCTGCTTGTTTTTTTTTTTTTTCCTTCTATTTTTCTTTTTAAAGTAGGTTTCTTGCCCAGGGTAGAGCCCAAGGCAGGGCTTGAACTCATGACGCTGAGGTTAAGACCTGAGCTGGGATCAAGAGTCCTGGTGCTCAACCCACTGAGCTACCCAGGGGCCCTGGGAGTGTCTGCTTTTAAGCTCACCCTTGAGAATTCCAAGTGGCTCCAAGTGCAGGACTGGAAGGAGAGGTGGAAGGACTACACACTAAAGGAAAGCATTTGGACTTAACTTTGAGGTCAGGGGCATATAGATGTTTTCAGTTGCATATACCTAATGGTAGAAACAGCTTGAGGGTGAATCTTTTTTTTTTACTTTTTTTTTTTTTAACGTTTTATTTATTTTTGAGACAGAGAGAGACAGAGCATGAACGGGGGAGGGGCAGAGAGAGAGGGAGACACAGAATCGGAAGCAGGCTCCAGGCTCTGAGCCATCAGCCCAGAGCCCGACGCGGGGCTCGAACTCACGGACTGTGAGATCGTGACCTGAGCTGAAGTCGGCCGCTTAACTGACTGAGCCACCCAGGCGCCCCTTGAGTGTGAATCTTAAAATATGTAGTTACGTAATACTTTATATGGATATTTATTTATTTATGTAAGCACTCTCATACTAGTCTGTTGTACCTCTTACAAAATACATAGAGATAAGATTACATGGACAATATTTAACGGTAATCTTTATTTTTGCTCCCATTTAAAATATTAAAAATTAGAATGAGCAATGTGTGAACATTTGAAAACTTTGGTTTAATACTTTGTGATAGGGTAATTTAAAGGACTGCTTTTAAACTCAGTTTGTTTTGATTCCTGGGTTTAATCAAAACAAAATATTTCAAAAAGGGGTAGAATTCTGGGGCGCTTGGGTGGCTCAGTCGGTTAAGTGTCCGACTTCGGCTCAGGTCATGATCTTGTGGTTCATGAGTTCGAGCTCCGCGTCGGGCTCTGTGCTGACAGTTAGGAGCCTGGAGCCTGCTTCCAATTCTGTGTCTCCCTCTCTCTCTGACCCTCCCCCCATTCATGCTCTGTCTCTCTCTGTCTCAAAAATAAATAAACGTTAAAAAAGAAAATTAAAAAAGGGATAGAATTCCAATCAAAGAAGTATTTATTGGCAGGATTATCTAAATCATGCTGGTATTTTTTTTTTTTCCAACTCTCAAGCACTATGTTCAGATTTTTCTTGAAATTTGATTACTGACTTCCTGTCATCCCTGATATTAGTAAGTCATTCTTGCAAAGTCTTTGGAAGGTGTTGCAGTTTGCATTTTTAGCAATTAGTTCAAACCCATGCATAGTCTTTATCTGGGAAAATTTAAATAGCCTCAGGAATTCTCTTTCTAGTTTTTACAAATATGCAGTTAGGAGAGTTTTTTTGTTTTTAAAGTGAAACATATTCACATTATTTTCAGCCATTGACTCGTTAATGATGGGGAAATATTTCCCCAATTGTATGAGTTATCTCTTGCTGTGTAACAGACTGTCCCCAAAATTAGTGGCTTAAGACAGCAGACCTTTATCATCACATCATTTCTCTGGGTCAGGAATCCAAGAGTGGCTTAACTGTGTTCTTTTGTCCCAGGGCTATAATTGAGGCGTTGGCCTGTCCTCCAGTCAAGGCTGGATTGGAGGAGAAGCTGCTTTTAAGTTCGTTTCCATGCCTATTGGCAGGCCCTAGGTCCTCACTGGCTATTGGCCAGAGATAGTAGTTCCTTGCCAGGGGGTTTCTCCATAAAATGAGGATGAGAGAGGTCAAATAAGATGGAGATGAGCTTTTTTGTGACATAATCTCAAGTAACTTTTTAAATACTCCGTTTGTTAGAAGTGAGTGCCTACATCCAGCCTACACTCAAATGGATAAGAACATGGATACCAGGAGGAAAGGATGAAAAGGCGGGTGGGAGTTGGGGTAGTGAGGGGATGCGGGTGAGGAGGGCGTCTCAGAGATTGCCTACTACACCCATTTTCAAGATAGCAGATTTATTTAGAAAAACAGTTGCTTATTTATGATGAATATGTCATCCTTACCTTGAAGAGATATATTAAGCATATCTGTTTTTCTGAAAATATCTGCATAGTCCTGGTCGCCACTAGTCATCACAGGAAAGGTCAGACAACCTGGGAGCGAGCCTCTTCTTTTGCAAATAAAATATGTGTAAGTATTGACACAGCATGACTAGCAAACTGGTATGGGTGTAAGCTTTTTAAATCTCAATTAAAAGAATTGTTGGCTCGGTCAGTTGAGCACCCAACACTTGGCTTCGGGTCAGGTCATGATCTCATGGTTCCTGGGATCGAGCCCTGCTTTGGGCTCTACCCAAATGTATGGGGCTGTGGTCTGTTAGTTATTAAATAATTAATAATAATTATTATTTATTAAATAATAATTATCGCAAAGCCTGCTTGGGATTCTCTCTCTCCCTCTCTCTTGCTGCCCCTCTCCCACTTGTGTCCCCCTCTCCCTCTCAAGTAAATTAAAATAACTTTAAAAGTATTGCAAAGAATCTACTTCATAAATGACTTAATTTTATAAAATTAACCATGGATGGCACCATATCATACATAGAATGCACTTCATTTCTTCCTTTTAGAGAACCTTAGGTATGTTATGAGTGATTCACTTTCAAGGAATGAAAAACAGTAACCAAAGCTCTAATCAGGTATCCACAAAACATTTAGAACCTCTGCTGTAGGTAATGGGTAGCCATTGAAAAATGGTCAGAAGGAGAACATGAACTGATTTAAAAGTTAGAATGCTGCTTGGGTAGCAAAGTGGTGGGTGGCTTGGAGAGTGTGAGCCTGGAGGCAGGGAAGGCAGTAGCTGTTAGCTCCCCAGTGAGACAAAGAGTAGCAAGGGATGGAACCGTGAAACCACTGCTGAGCGTATGTTCATAAAGGCAGTATAGAAAGAAATCATGTCCTCCAGAGGAAATCAGAATTCTGATCTAAAAACATTTGAGGCACTCTTCCCGTTTTTAAAAAATCATCCTCTCCTTTATGTTATTATTATTTTAAATGTCTGTTTATTTTATCTTTTTACGTTTATTTATTTATTTAGAGAGAGAGCACACGCAGGGGAGGGGCAGATGGAGAGAGAGAGAATCTGCACTGTCAGCATGGAGCCCAATGCAGGTCTCAACCCGAAGCCAAGAGCCTGAAGAGCCTGATACTTAACCGACTGAGCCACCAGGTGCCCCTATTTTATATATATATATATATATATATATATATATATATATATATATATATATTTTATATTATATGTATATACATGTGTCATCTCCGTGGCATTGTTGTCACAGTGGCTTCCCGAGGTGGTGGCTGTCGTCCTCTTGAGGTTCACGGAAGAAGGTGAGGGGGCCGCAGGAGCCCTGGGGAGTCACGTGGGGAGAGAGGAGAGGCAGTTCCCTCTCAACAAGAGCCTCTTTCAGCCTTTGCCTCATGTTTCCCGCGGCCCAGACTTGCTAAACCGATCCAGAAACAACAATGTGAACACGCGGGCCTTTCCCTGCTGCCTGTGTAGAGGCTGATGTTATTCCTGCGTGCCAGCCAGGGCGCCCTCCCAAGGAGCGCGGGGCCAGCGTGCCGTAGGGGCCCAGGCTGGTGTTGAAGTTGGCGGCCGGTCTCCACCCACGGGCACTTCCCACCGCAACCAGGGCAGGGGCCGAAGGGTGGGGCAGGGGGTGCCAGCTCGAGATCCACCTTTCTGAGTGGCACGTGTCCGCAGGACATTGCGGATTGTTCCCTATGAGATTACCTTGACAAGTAAGAGCTATTTTGGCTGTCAGTGGCGATGAGGTGAGCCCTCATACTGCAATGGTTTTCGCCTTGGCTGGTGTTAGGCTTCCACAGCAGAGCTCCTGGCAGGTGGAGGAAGGTGTTTGGGAGCTGAAGAAATCTGACCTGCTGTCCAGAGCTGTGTCTTATGAAAAGAGCTCTTCCTTGGCTCAAGGGTCTGGTTTCAATCTTGTGTTGGAGCTTATGCACTGGGTGTTTCATTTAATTTTCTATTTGAAGATTATGGGTCTACAAGGACAGTGGTTTTTGTTTTTTTGTTATTTTGACATAGAGGCATGAGAGATTCTCCCCATAATCTGTCTCATTCTTGAGCAAGACCCCACAACTGCAGTGTGGAGTTAGGTAGAGCTGCACTGTAGTCTCCTTCGGTGACATTAATTGTGTGATGTAGGACCGTTGCTTCTCTTCTCTAGGCCGGTTTCTCATCATTAGTGACAGCTGCTTTATCATAGGATGGGATTCCTTAATCATCAAGGACTGGAAGGGATGAGTAAAGTATTAGAATAGTGCCTGTCATGTCAAATGCACTTGTTAAAGGAGAAATGTTATTTTACTCTGGAAATTGTCACCCATGGGGCCTGTAGGGCCTTCATGGAGGAATGAATCAAAGTTTCTTGAAAGGGATATGTGTGTGTCTTATGACCTGGGTAAGGAGTGTGACCAGCTTAGTCAACAAGTATTTATAACAGTGTCCACTGACAACACTGTGCTGCTGTATTAGGGATCGTTGTCCAAAAAGCAAAAAACATAAGCTTGTGATCTTAGGTGGCAAGACTTGTTAAGAAAAACATTTATAAAAATGTAATTTTTTTATGGGGCACCTGGGTAGCTCAGTCGGTTGAGCCTCCAATTCTTGATTTTGGCTCAGATCATGATCCTAGGGTCGTATGGATCTAGTGTTGTGTTGGGCTCCGTGCTGAGCGTGAGGCCTGCTTAAGGTTCTTTCTCTCTCTCCCCCTCTGCTGTTCTCCCCCCCCCCCCAAAGTAAAAATTTTAAAAATATAGTTTCTTAAAACCATACGTAGGTTTGTAGTTCTCTAGCTCTTCTTATGGTATTTAGTAGTAAAAAAAAAAAAATCTGCCATTGCTCCTGGATGTCGGTACCTTTCAGTGATCTAGATGAGGCCAATAATTTACTTCTAGGGTTTTGAAGTTTGGGGTTTGGGGCATTCACATTCCCAATTATCATAAAGGTAAATAGAAAGCTGACTCATTACCTGATTAATCCAGATAAACGTGTGAGGTGGCAAAGTGTGCAACATAATTGACGTCTGCCTTCTAATCTGATTCAGCTCCCGGTGCTTGTTGACTATGTGAGTGCTAAGGTATTCTGGAGAAGTTTGCAAATTCCCTCACGTTTGCCCTCAGTTACCAAGGGGTCACTTTTTCTGCTGCCCCCTACAGTCTTGCTTTACTGTCTCTTGTCAACTCTGAAGTCTGCCTATCACCGCACTGCCCTTTAGAACTCTTTTCCTTGAAGCCTTTCCAAACAGGTGCCTATCTTTATATAGCCATGACTGCCTTTGTGTCTCCATATCCGTCACTGGGTGTTTACCAGTATTTATCTGATCTCCTCCAAGAGACCTCATGAGGATAGGGATCCTGTGTTGCTTTTCATGGAATGCTCCACATTGTCATGGATTAAATGAATTACAGAAACAATAGATAAAGGGCAAGTTGGGGAAAGCTTGCAATACATTTATTTTCTTTTTTTAGTTTAGTTCTTTTTTAGTTGTTCTCATCTTTCTCTGATATCTTCCGTTAACTAAACACTTATTAGGCAAGGTTCTGAATTTTTCTTGCAGGAATGTGTACAAGTTTAGACTGGTGGACGATTCATAGACTGTAAGGAATTTAAATGTTATGATTTACTGAGAAAGTCAGAGACAGAGAGTTAGGAAGTCCTGCAGCAGAACCAGGACCCCGACAGGAGGCCTTGCCAGGCCCCTTGTGAGTTCCCAGTGGCTCTCCCCATTGATGTGGTCCAGGTGGCAGGAGGTGAGTGCTCTGCGGCCTGGGGATGGAAGAATGGAGAAAAAGGGGCTCTGAGTACTTATTCCACTCCCAGCCTGATGTGATTGGTAGTGGTGATAATTATTACCACTTATTGAGCCCCTTACTTTGTCCACACACTGTGCTATTTAAACACACACACACACACACACACACACACACACACACACACCACTATCTTATTTAATCCCCACAAAACACCTCTGAGGAATTAACACAGAATTTTACACGAGAGGACAGAGAGAGAAGCCCAAGGTCACATAATTAGTGAACAGTAAGTTCAGGCTGTGCATCTAAGTCTGTCTAATCATTAAAGACTGTGCCAAGGCTCATTGTCACCTATTTATCTGTTCATTTTTTACTTTTGAGCTCCCCCCCCCGCCTCCCGGGAGGGAGGGTAACCTAACATGTTTTAGCTGATGAGAACTTGCCTTATACCCAGGGCCTAGCATGCTAGGTGGGTTCTCAGGACATTCTTGCTGAGTGAATGAGGGCGTGGAAGTTGGAACTGGATAGTGCAGTGTCCGAGAAATAGCTGTGTTGAGGGGTCAGAAGGAGGCTTCTCTGACTAAGCTGTATGATCTTGGGCAAGTTGCCTAAACTCTGTGGGCTTCAGAGTATTACCTGTAAAGCATAAGGGGGCTGAGGGACAGTGTAACTTCTCCAGGTTATGGGGAGGCATATGGGGAAAAAGCTATATCCCTTTGGGCATGTGTATCCCAGTCAAAGAGGGGAGATAGAGTTATCCATCCATGCCTAGGATTCTGCTCTCTCTTTTCGTTTCAGAACCTATATTTGTGATTTATGGTAAACTTGTCTATTTTCCTGTGTCATTTCTCTCATTTCAAAAGGAGCTATAGCAATATTTGCATATTTCCTTGCTTAATACATTTGTTACACTCCTCAAAGTTTCATAGAAGATAAACATTTAGTAATAATGTGATGAGGCTTAATGATTATAAAAAGTGCCTAAATATCATCTAGTGAAAGACCTTTCTTTTTTTTTTTTAAGTTTATTTATTTTTGAGAGAGAGAGGGAGAGGGGAAGAGTGCATGGTGCAGGGTAGGGGCAGAGAGAGGAGAGAGAGAATCCCAAGCAGGCTCCACCCTCAGTACAGAGCCCACTGCGGGGCTGGAACTCACAAACCGTGAGATCATGACCTGAGCCGAGATCAAGAGTTGGAAGCTTAACTGACTGAGTCACCCAGGCATCCCTAGTGAAAACCTTTCTTAACTGGGAAATGCTGAACTGTGATGGCATTGACCGTTCTGGTTTAACTACAGATGTTTCAATATCCCAAAAATATCAGTACTTGTATAGTGGAAGAAAGGCATCAAGAAAATCACAGATTATTCAGACACAATACACAATTACCCCAAGTCCACATTTAATTGAATTCACTGGCAATTCCTAAATTGAAATAATCTTTAATTATGACATTATTCTTGCTCTATAAAGTACATTTTGGTGAGAAACTAGATATCAGAGAGAGGTGAATATTAATAACATCATATAACCATATATAAAGGGCTGACTTTGTGGTCTTTTTTTCGGGGATTCTGATGATCAGAATGTACATGTTCCAGAAACAAGTGTCCTTAGGGAGTGACATGAAACCATTAGCATGAATGACAAGGTACAGGAGAAAGAAAGACAGTGTGTTGAGTGCTGGATTCTAGATTGTATCAAGAGGCAGACATGAGCAGATTTGAGGAGGAAGAAGGCAGACACAGAGCGGTTGAGTTACTAACACAAGGCTACACAGATAATAAGCGGTAAAATGGAAATAACCCCCCAGATCTTTTGAGCTTCTCTTTAAGTAGTTGTTTACCACACCCTGACGTTGGTCCCTGTTTCTGTGAGAGCTGACAGCCCTTACTTGGATTTGCAAGATTTAGATAGAAGAGAACTTCATTGCTTAAACAGTTAGGAATTAATCACTTCATCTACTCATGAGAGACTGCTGGAAAGGGCCAGTGCTTTTGAGAAGTTGGGTGGGGTGAAAACCTTTGCTGGGAGAAATCTGTTCCTGGCATTGTATCCTGGAATGTACCAGTTAACTTACAGAATGGGTGAAGGTGGAGTTTGCATGGAGGGCAAGGATGAGGAGTACTTCAAGATGGCAGAGAAGGATTTTGTCTCTTGTCTTCTCTCAAAGGTGCCTCATTTAGCAGAGGCCTGTTTCCTTCTAAAGAATTCTAGCATTAGGCGAGCTTGTGATGGATCTTGCTTCCAGGTGTTTCCTTTCGAGACCTATGTAGTCCAGGTTTTGTCCTCCCTTGTTAGTTTCATGTGTTCAGAGGTATTTGCATATGGTCTCCCCTGCATTCTCGCCGCTGGAATTTGAGCTCACTCCCTCTCCTGCTACTGTTGAACTGTTCCCCCACCAACACTGGTTAATCCCAGAAAAGAGCTTTATTTAGACTAAGCTACCTATTGGAACACACTGTTTTGGCCTAGTGGCCTTCATAGGCCCATTTGTAAGGGGATAGGTTATCTTGGTTTCTCCCACAGTTGGTTTGGAAGACTGCTCAGCTGCCCATGTCCCTCAACTCTCAAGGGTCACTTTTGTCATCCACCAAATATTGAAACAGGTGGAACTTGCCGCCAGGAACAAGACCCACAGTGAAAGAAGATGACTCAGTCCTGGCAGCCCAATTCAGATTTGAGAGAGGTGACCGTGGGAGTCCAAGTGCCTCCTGTGACTTTTGTAGCAGAGGGCCTTTGAATGGCTTCACTCTCAGAGGATGTGCCATTCCAGTGTCATAGATGTGAGCGGTTCAGAGCAACTGGGCATGCCCATCTGCAGTCTCCTCCTCTGGGCCCGAGTCGGCTGCTGGAGAACTGGATCTCCCAGCTCCTGCCGGAGCAACAGGAGAGCTCAGCTTCGGGCTGACATTTAGGCACAGATAACAGAATTCAGGGCTGGAGTGGGAGTTTCAGATGAGGCCAGCGAGGAAGGGAGTGTGTTAGGAAGCACTCCTGTTTCTCGCCTTTTCTGACACAGCTTCATGTTGCTGATCTGTTCCTGGTAGTTTCCATGTGGCTCACTGACTGCCAGGCAACATGCTCAACTCTCTCTGGCTCCCGCCCTTTCTCGCCAGTCTCAGGGCCCCTGCTGGGTCAGGTTAACCCAACCTCCAACAGTCTTCTTGGAAGTTGCCCAGAGAGTCTGTCCTGCCCAGCTGTGCACTGTGGCTGCTTAAATTTATGTAGAGGAAGAATAATCTGGTGGGATAACACCCTATTGTAAGAAAAGACATGAGTTCTCAGCCAAGTTTCATAAGGTAATAGTTATGTGACTTTGTCTCCTCTGGACAAGGCACTTCATTTCATAGTACCTCCAATTTTAATCTTGTGTGATAAAGATAAGATACCAGTCACATGCCAATGTGCAGGGATGCTATGAAAATGAATAAACAGATGCATGCCAATCTAAGAACTCCTTTGAAATAAATCCTACATCAGGTCAGTAAATCGAGGCTATTGTCATAAATGATGTAAGTGAATGCCCGTGCTCAGCAAGTCTTAACTACATAAACATAGGGAAGTGGAAGAGATACGTTTTTTTTTTTTTTTTTTTGTGACAAAAGAATAAATGGCTATCCTCCCCCCACCTTTTATCCTTATTTTCAGGGTGTGTGTGCATTAACATTTGTTTAATTGCCTAATTCCTGCTTGTGAAGCTTTTGCTAAAACCAGTAAGTTTAGACTATCTGGTGAAAAGCCATATCCTCTTGTTATTGATGTTTTAAAACATTTAAGTATTTTGACCTAAAATGCTGAAGAACAAAGTCAATTGTTAAACTAAAAAGGCAGAATGTAAATATTTAGTGTAGGTATCTGGAGTATCTATTTTCACAATCTCAATACTTCCTTGCAAATGTTTGAGAAAGAGTTGGAATAGGACTCTTTGAAAAGCGTGGGAAATTAAGGGTGAAATAAAAACCTGACCAAGACTTCCTTCCTCAATTTTGAGTGAGATCTCACTGAGGTTCTCCTATAATTGGATGTGGGTTTCATTAGCTTTTTTTTTTTTAATGTTTATTTACTTTGAGAGAGAGCAAGAGCACAAGTAGGGGAGGGGGCAGAGAGAGAGGGAGAGAGAGAATCCCAAGCAGGCTCTGTGGTCTCAGCACAGAGCCTGACACAGGGCTCAAACCTATGAGCCACAAGATCATGACCTGAGCCGAAATCAAGAGTCAGACTCTTAACTGACTGAGTCACCCAGGGGTCTTGGACTTCATTAGCTTTTAATGTGACTTCATACTACTTATTTTTGGAAACTATTAATTGCATTTTAATTTGGACATTGTTTACAGTGAAATATAGTTCTTGGAAAATTAAAAAAAAATTGTGCCTTACATTTTATTCCCAGGTTCTGCAGATCAGTTTAAACTTCACAATTTTGTTTATTAGTCATTCCCTTTCTTGTTTGAGCTTTTGATCATTTATTCCTTCATTAGGCCATCCATTCATTTATTTATACATTTGTCATCAAAAGTATGTACCTGTCACAGATTAAGGTGCATTTATGTTTTATAAAAGCATGGATTTTTATTTAGGCAAATTTATTTTATGTTTGGCAAACCAATTTATTTTAAAGCACATCCCGAACACTGGAGAGACATATGAATATGCCTTAGTATGGTAGTAAGTGCGTGTCTGCAAATGATCTCTTAACCATGTGGGAGAAGGTGGGCCATAGGCCAGAGCAACAATGATAATAAGCTGATACCAAGAGAACCCTGCCATGGGCACTTGGTGCTAATTTCAGGTGTTTTCCACGAATAAACTAGTTTAATCCTAACAATAACTCTTCACGTTCTCATTTTAGAGAGGAGGAAATGGAGGCAGAAAGCTTCAGTTTTAGTAATGTTCTGAAAGTTACAGAGCTTATTAAATGCTGGATTCAGAAGAAGAATATAACAAATCTCAAGTGTTTTTTGTGAAAATTGAAGTAGAAAAGTCAT
Organism: Panthera leo; assembly: GCF_018350215.1. Lineage (NCBI taxonomy): Eukaryota > Metazoa > Chordata > Mammalia > Carnivora > Felidae > Panthera > Panthera leo. The sequence goes on from NC_056685.1 coordinate 73,286,252, forward strand.
GTACAGTGATTACAGCTCAAAAACCGTTCTAAAAAGATTATAGAATAATTGTTTTTGTAACTGCACCAGGTGACTAATTCAAGATGTGGCCTCTAGGGTGGATTTGGATCTGCCATCTATTAGCTATGTGACCTCAGGCAAATCGTTTCTCTCCTCTGTGCCTCAGTTTCTGCATCTGTAAATTGAGGAGAGGGATTATGAGGACGAAATGAAATAATAGATGTAAATAATTTATCATGTGCCTAGCACATGATAAACAATAAATATCAGCCATTTATTATTATTATTATTTTGCTGTCACTGTATTTTCCCTCTTGCCCACCAGAGAGGCATAGGCTGGTAAAACAGCAGATAAAAATTTTTGGTTAAAGCAAAGTCAGCAACTTGAACGTCATGCAACTGAAACATCATGTTTTATGAAATTGATAAACTTCCTACAATATATCATGCAAATTGTTGTAGTGCCCAAATGATATAATCCCAAGCAGCAATTTATCATGAAATAATAGAATGCTTAGAGAGTAAGTGATCCTTTGCAATTCAGTTTGTATCTAGTGAGCATCTTCTGTGCATCAAGCATGGCGGTTGCATTGCAGGGGTCAGGCAGGAGGCTCACGAAAGGAAACCTGTGTATGGTTCCTCCACCTGCAAGCATATGGTTTTATGGGTATGATAAGTTGTATACAAAGCAAAGGTTACATAGCAAAACCTGACAGATGGGGAAAGTGGTGTAACCATTGCTTTAGAACCAAAAGGGAGAGTCTATGGTTGCAGAGTCTTTGGGAAAGCTCCATGTAGGTAATGGGACCACTTTCAGTGGCAAAGAAGTGAGGAGTGCATCAGAAGAGGTGAGAAAAGCTATGGTAACTAAGAGCTGAGGTGATTTAGGAGACAGGTTTGACAGCAAGTCAAGAAAGTTGAAATCATTTCACTTTTTGAACATCTTTGAGCTCAGAATTTATTTTTTTAGATATACATGGCCTAGGGGAAAAAAAAAGCATGCACTTTGGATTGAAAGAGAGTTCTTATGTCAGTCCTGCATTTATTAGCTGCGTGACCATATCAATATGTTTAACCTTCATGAGCCTCAGTTTCCACCTCTGTAAAATGAGAGCATATTTCTTATTCTACCTGGGTAGCTAATTATGAGGCTCCAGGGAGATGAGGGATTGATTAGGCCTCAGGGTTAGGCCATACAGAATTCGGTAAGTGTAGGGATTTTGCAGCAGCATCTGTTTTTAAAGGTCGTACTTCTTACTAGCACTCCCTGACTCGAAAACATGTATAGCCTAAATGGTGTACAGAGTAAAATTTATTTTGTACAGCAGGGGTTTTTTTCCCCATTAGCTACTTCTGAGTTCTTGGTAATTCTTTTGTAAACCACTTCCTTTTTGTTGAAATCTTGAACTAGTCTTGATGTAGAAACTGGCAGTTGGGGCAATGGTGAATGAGCCAGTTTGTTAAAATTATTGCCTGATCTTTGGAGAAGGGTGTTCTCTTCTCATTCTTTGTCATAGATGACAACTCCCTCTCAGGCCCACAGACTCGTCCTTAAATAGTTTTAATTGACCACATCTTACTCTTCTGTAATCCTAGCCTGCAAAATAAGCCCTCCTAAATATATCATCTGATGACTACTCCGGCTTGTGATGCTTTCAGTTTCTTACATCTTGGGTTATTTGAAGATGTTTATATTTACAAAATCCCTCCAGCAGCCCCAAGGGAAAGCACGCTGCCACCAGGCTCCATGCATGCTGTCTGCACTCATTGGCCAGAAGGGACAAGGTTCACTTCCCTTTGTTTGTCACACAGACCACTACATTTTTGACTCAGCTACACATCCCTCCCTTTGTTATACACTAACTTGAATCATTGCTGCTATCGATGCCCAAATGCTGGGTTAGTTTTATTTGCCTCTGTGTTCTTTTCTTTTTTCTACTCATTGGAAAGTCTTAACACCTTGCCCCTTCTCTATCCCCCAAAAGGAGTTAAAAACTAATATAGACTGATCTTTAGGTTATAGGACTGTAGATTTAATTAGTACAATTGGTATTATTCCACATGGCTAGGGGATTGGAGGAAAGAGGAAAGAAGCTGTTATAAAACTGTAATATATGTTTAGAAACAAAGTTATAATTTTCATCTTTTCCTTGTTCTTTGATGCAATATATCTTGTACTTCTGGGTTAAAATGTACCTTCCTCTCCTGGAATCTTGGATATAAGCCCTTGCTTCATAGTCTTTTTTTACAGGATACCTGGCAGCCAAAGGAGAGGTTGGATTGATCAGCATAGGTTGGGCACCCTTTGCTGTTGAAGGAAGATCTTGTTGGAAGTTTTGAAGCTTTAATTGTGGTGTCCTGTCTGATCCATCCTCCTTCTTTCCCTCCCTTGCCCTCCTCTTCTTCTTCCTTCCCACTTTGCTTTCAGCACTCTTCAAACACCTTCTCCCCTGACCCAGTAGGATCTAGAACTCCGAGATGGTGCCCTTCTACCTTACAGTGCTCAGGGCAGTGCTCCTATCAGCCTCAGATGGAGTGGTCTGCAGCTAGAGGGTTCTCTCTAAGCAGTCAGGCCGCTGTGAGTGTGATGTTTTGGTCTGTTTGCACCCGCTTCCTGTTGCAGAATTTGGGAAATGAATCTGGTAACCGCCTGAACTGAAATACTTCTCTGTACTCTCCACAACAAAGAGAAGCTACCTGAAATTGATGCCAACTTTTAGGAGTAAGGACAAAGTGCTGTGTTTTAAGGAGGCCACCATGAACATGGCAAGAACTTCAGCGTTAGCAGCTGGACTTGGCTACACAGCTTAATTTAGCCTGCGTCTCCTCTTATATCAGATGGACAGATACGATCTTCCTTGCATAGTTGTTATGAGAAAGCAATGATGTAGTTAAACAATGATGTAGTAAATGTGCCATGTACTTGGGAGGCCCTCAATGAGTGGTAGCCATTTCTCTTATGGAAAGTATATGCTGTTTTGTATACATGTTGTGGACTCTGCCGCCTGAAGTTGGTTTTTTTGAGTTGCATTATTGTGACCCATACTTCTAGTATAGCCCCTGAGCTCTGGGTAGGGGTTGGTGTTCACCTTCACCAGTAGCATGAAAACTCCTGGAAGGAAGAAAGTCTTGGTGTGCTCCTAATTGTGTCGAAGTAGAGAAGTGTAGGGCACAGCGCCTAAAAGCTCAGGCCAGAGCTGGGCTGGCTGGGTTCCAACGTACTCCTCAGCTACTAAGCTGTGTGATCTTGGACAAGTTACTCTGCCTCTCTGAGCTTTAGTTTCCTCATCTGTAGAATAGGGATAATAGTGTATACTACCTCATAGAGAGTTTGTAAGAATTAAAAGAAAAAAATTCACGAGTATAGGACAAAGGCTTAGGACAGTGCCTGGCGCAGGGTTATTTGTTACTAGTCACAACACGCATCAGACTGCCCTACCACGTGGTGAGTGTTCTCCAAATGCAAGCTTGTAGATGAGAGGGCAGTAGAACTTCCCTCTGTCCCTAGGCTCTAAAGGGACCCCAAATAAAAGTGAACTACACATGTTGGTAAGAGGTAAAGAGTAATGAGTAGAATTTAGGCTCCTGTTCGTGGGGGTGCATTGTTGGGAGGTGGGACATTGATTGGGACCCTGCATGCAGAGTCTCGCTCAGCACGGTGTGCCTCAGAGCATTTACTATCCCCGTCATCAATATTTTGGCAAGGACTGTCAACCTGCAAAAGGTTGCTGCATGTAGAGTTGTCAGGATACAATCCTTTTTTTCTGGTGTCTACCTAATTTGGTAATTTGAGTGTCAAAAAAGTTACTTTAGATCAAAAGAGAAAAATGGCAACAGTGACTGATCAACAGAGACTTCCGGAGCCCAGAGACTTAGAGTTCAGATGTAGCTCAGGAAACTGAGGCTGAGAGGGGTGAATATCAGTTTGGACTTACACGTGGGCACACAGTGCTCCTGACTCCCCTTCTTTTGCCGCCAGACTGGGCATTCTGGTCTCTGTCGGAAATAGCTTATTTCTCCTGTTTTGGCCCTCCTCACACATTGTACAGCCCCTGCCCCTTCTCCTTCTTAACTTGGTGAATTCCTACTTGCCCTTCAAGTCTCAGCGCATATGGAATCTCTTCTAGGAAGCCTTTACTGGCCTTCAATGAGCTTCTGCCTGACCCTCTATTTCCCTCTCATTGGGTACCCCACGGTTCCTGGCTGTATCCATGTTGGCAGTCAGTTCTGTGGGGGCAGGACTGTTTCCAACTTGCTGTGCTATATTTGTAACTCCTGGCCTCTAGCATAATAGATTCTAAAAATATGTTTCACAAATGATACATGGAACACTAGAAAGTGCTATGGGACGTAAGCAGTTTGTAAGAGACATTATCCTTGCACTCAGTAAGGTCACCATGGCAGGGGGGTAGGAGGGATACATGAGAACACAGTTTTAATGGGAACATACCCACACATTTACAACTGCAGAAAAAAACCAAGCAGCAGGCTCATAACACCTGATTTAGAAAATAGTCCTGTTATATGGTAGTATTAACCCCAAACCTCAGTATTCAGTTTTAGGGTAGAATTTGGGTTTAAAAATTGAATGGGAGATTCAGTACAGATAAACCACGAATAAGGACTGATTAAATGTTGTACACTTTTTCTCAAAGCTATCTTGTAATAGCTGTTCCTTGCCTATTTATTGATGGTCCATCATCTAAAGGAAACAAACCTGGGAAGTTTATACCATCATATTTTTAGAAGTACTTAAGTGAACTCTTAACAACTCCTTGAGAGTTATGGCAACATCCATAATGTTTTGTGTCTTTGCTGGACACATGATACATTACTGCCTACCAGGTCCAATGTCTTTTAAGGAATTCTACAGATTAAGTGCCAGAACATGACGAGAGACTTATTCTAAGACAATTATCAGCCAGCTTGAAACAACAATTAAAAATGTTTCTAAGTTTGCTGAGAGTGTTGTTGTTCACAATGCCTCCTGTGTATCCTAGAGGTGTTTCCATGGAGGACATGCTCATATCATACATGACACCTGATGGGGCACCATACCAGGTTGAATGGTCTACCTGTAAGCCTTTCTGCTTTAGCCAGAAAATTAAAGAGAAAAAAGAAAATCCTTGTTGATCTTTGACTCTGTGCTCATAATGCCTTTTATACTCCAGAGAATTTATATCTTCCAGATAAAATGTGAACTGCAGTACAAAGACACGTATATCAAGTATTAAAACATGCTTGGACTTTGGAACCATTGTGAGACCACACACAACTGTATATAGTTTTATCATGTTAACAAATTACATGGTATTTTATTCTTATAGATGGAACTTCCAATTCTTATTTTTCTTTGTCAGTTGGAGGAAACTAGAAAGAGAAGGACTATTTTTGCTTTGGGATTGGATTGATTTTTGGCTTATTTGTTGATTTGGGGGTATGTTACAAGCCTATGTAGGGAGAGGAAGGTCCTGAAATGTGCAGGACCAGGCTTTCCATTCTGCCTCTGGCACCAGTCAGACACACACACTGGGGTGAGTCACCTGCCACCTTATGGGGAGTTTCCTCATCTGAAATCAGGGACAGTGTATCTGCTTGCATGGTTGATGTCAGTGTCCAGCACATAACTGGGGAACGAGAATTTTAAAATCTGACTTTAGGTTGCTTTCTAACATACATATCTGTAGAAAGGAAATTGAACTTGAGCCATAAGCCCAGAGTTTTGGTTTTTCTACTTCTCAGGTTTGAACAAGTTAACTCAGAAATAGAAGCTTGACCCAGAAGGATTTTGGAGGATCATTCATTCCAACTCCTTTGACTTACAAATGACAAAACTGAGGTCCAGAAAGAAGATGGGCTTTGTCTAAGGCCATGCAGCAAGCTAGTGATTGGGCGTTGGTCATAAACCAGGAGTTGGGGAATGCCTGGTGCCAGGGTTTCCCAGTCATACTGTACTACCTTTGGTAAAGAGCTATGTAGATTTGTCAGGATACAATCCTTTTTTTCTGGTGTCTACCTAATTTGGTAATTTGAGTGTCAAAAAAGTTACTTTAGGTCAAAAGAGAGAAATGGCAACAGTGACTGATCAAGAGAGACTTCCAGAGCTGAGAGCCTTAGAGTTCAGATGTATCTCAGGAAACTGAGGCTGAGAGGGGTGAATATCAGTTTGGACCTACATATGGGCACACAGTGCTAGAGCTCCTGACTCCCAGTCTTTTTCCTCCCTCACATCACAGCTGCCTTAGTTTGAAGGGAAATGGAAAGGCACATATACCCTGTGTTGTTGAAAACCGTCACAGTGGCTGGTACAACACTAGGACCCCATAAGTTTCTCTAGGTCCTTCTAAATAATATAAACAGTGAAACACTGCTACCGGGAATTTTCAGTATATTGTCAAGTGGCACTTATAAACGGATTGCACCTGTGTAATCAGCACCCTGATCCAGAAATGGAACATTATTAGCATTCCAGAAGCATCCTGTATGCCCCCCAAAGTACTACCTCTATCCTCGCTTCTAACAGCCTGCATTAGTTTCCCCCCACTCTGTTTTTGTAGTTTAAGTATACATGGAATAAAGCAATACATATTCATTTGTGTCTGGCTTCTTTAAGGGAACATTTGATGTTGGCTTAGATCCACAAGAAGTAGGATTCCAAATTGGGGGGGGCCCACAGTGGAGAGAGAAAGTCTTTTGTGTGCTGCAGTTTCATTTTCATGATGGAAAGCTGGTATCAACATAGCAGTTGATTAGTAAGAGCGCGTAGGTGTAATTGAGTTGAAACTTGTCCTTATTGCCAAGATTTTTTGTACCTTAAATGATTCATTTTACACTAAACTATAATTTTTAGTTATGCCGACTGATGTAAGCAGTAAAAAATTGAGGAAAGTGAAAAATAAAACTCTTTCTCTTATGTGTTTACCTTGAATTTATTACTTTTAAACAAATTTTTGGTTATTGTATATTCAGAAGAGAATAATGAATTTTCTAAGTAGATGGACTCTTAAGTAAGGACTCCAGATGATTCTGTCTTAGTTATCTTTGTATTCTGTCTAACTAAATGTCTGGCACACAGTAGGTATTCGATAAATGATGGCTGCTGGAATACATGAATAAGGGGATGATTAAATCAGTGAAAACAAGATAAGGAACAAAGCATCACAACTTTCTTATTCTGGAGAGTACATATCATCAAAGAGAAGAGTAGCAATAAGAGCCTTAATATTGCTCTTTATAAATATCGGAAGTCAGTTTTGGAAGTAGTTTTGCCTTTGGTATCTGGAGTCAAACAGTTGTTATACCCTAGTCCCCATGGTGGCAGAGACTGATAATAATCTCCTACAGTCCCTTTGCCTCTGATTGTCTTAGTAATGGGATTCCTGAGTATTAACAAGGCACGCAGATACTCAGCTAGACGCAGTATTTCACAGCATCCTTTGTAGCTACAAAACTAAGTTCTTGCCAGCGGATGTCATCAGAGGTGATGTGGCACCTTCCACGGATATTACTTTTAAAAAACGTTTCTTCTGGCTGGGAAATGATAATAGGATAGCTAAAGGGAGCCCAGAGAGGAAAGTCACATATTCGTAGCAGTCTCCTTGCTTGCCTCTGCATGGTTAGGTGAGAAAGAAACAGACTTCTGTGTTATGAAGACACTGTATTTTAGGGGATCTTCTTTAAGAGACTTTAGCATGTATCCTAATTAATATATAAATTGGTACCAAATGTTGGTGTTACCATAATAAAAGTCTAAATTTTGTGGCATTGGGTAGCAACAGGCAGAAGGTGACACGGGCACAATATTTTAGCTAGGAATACTGGTAGCCCTTGTTATTCTGTGGTGCATCATTTGCCAAAATAGTTACCTACCATAATTTAGAAGATTAGGCATGTGCCTAATGACCTTTAGTTCAAGGAGAATAGCTTAGAATATAGTTGGTATATGTTGGCCAGCCCTCACTACTGTTAATAGTGTAGTATAAGAGGAAAGGGAAGTTGTGTAATTATTAGCCAGTTAGCAGAGCAATAAAGGAATATAGCTCTGAAAATAGAAGTTTTCTCACTTATGGTTTGTAATCTAATATGACTCAGAACTTAAAAGTTTGGGCCATGCATGGTTGGAAAATCTGTTTGTGTCCCCAAATAGCTGCAGGTAAATTTGATGATGGAGGTCTTTTTCATGAGCTTTCTGTTAAGTGTTCTGCTTGCCCAGACAGTGGAAGTCAGCCCAGAGCAAAGACTGAATTAAAGACATTGCCTTCCTAACTGTTTGAAATGGCTGCCACCAAAGGTAGCCAACATTAAGTTGGAGGAGAGAGGAAAAGGCTGAGCATAGAGGCCAGTAAATAAAAGAAGAGGCTTGGCTCAAGAGCTGTGACCAGAGAGATCTTTGGCTATTGTTTTCACATGGAAGCCAACAGGTTAGAATCCTACTTTGGGATGAGGGTGAGTGCGGTCTATCTGCAGAAAGAAGAGTGTGCCTGGTTACTGGGTAGAGTGGTAAACATGGCAGACAGAGACTGGTAAGTTACCCTCATAACCATTTTTCTTCCTTTCTTTTTCTAACACAGTATCTTCACCACCACCCCACCCCAAGTATTAGCAGGGTACATGTTTGCCTACCTACTGACTATATTCCTTCAGCCTTCTTTGTGGTTGGGTATTACTTGTGACTCATTTGTAGCCAATGGCATGCGAAAGGAAGTTTTGTAGGTGGTCAGAAATCACTGGGAATGTACTGTTTCTCAAACCTCCTGGTTTTCCTATTGGCTGAGAAGTAGTCAAAAACTGGAAGCTTCCCTGGGCCACAGAGAAAAGCTGAATATTGATGGCAACAGAGCCATTCACCCTGTGTGATATCGCCCACTTCTGGACTGCTAGATGGAAGAAAAGGAAATTGGTTTCATTTAAGCCACTCTATTTTGGAGGGGGGGGGGCGCTTTGTTTCAACAGCTTCACGCATAGGCTTTTGCATGTTGTCACGTTCAATACAAGAAAAGAGAACTTTATTCTAAACAGGGAGGGATTTAACACAAGGGACTAGGCACTTACAAAAGCATTAGAAGGGTTGAAGAAGCAGGTTCCAGGTTGTTCCAAAGTTGTCCAGGAATGGCTACAAAACTTGACCAAACTGACCCACTGGGGGAGCTCCTACTGCTGAAGTCAGCAGTGGAACTCTGCCAGGATCAAGAACTTGCTGTTGCCACTACGGTTTCTGGACACCAAGGTGCCAAGGTGGCTGTGGAATGGACCCTGCAGCATGGTGCTATGAGCCTTAGTGTCCTTGCCCATAGAAGTAGTCAAGAAGGAGAAGGAAGGGGGTGTCTGCCTCACTCTGCTTTGTGTATCTCCATGTCTCACTTGTGTGTAATCACCTTTTGGGACCCAGTTTACTCCTACAACCCTAGCTGCAAGGAGATCTTGGAAATGTAGTTTTTGTCTTTGTAAGCTCCAGTGAGAATGAATGAAAATTGAGTGAACAAATCCCCAGTCCTAATACTTAGTCATCTCATCTGTGAAATGGAGGTGGTCTGTTACCCACCTCAGAGATCCATTAGGGAAATTAGATGAGATTTTCTCTATGTGAAGCATGCATATATGTCTGGCACATATTAAAAACTCAAAGAACCTGTAGCTATTCTATTATATTGGCTAGGGATTGATAAGGATGACTTTTCTGTATAATAACATACAAGCAGCCACCTCTCTATTATTACAAAAGCTAGCTTCTTCCCGAACATATATTTTCTTTTTATTTTAAGTTTATTTATTTATTTTTGAGTGACACAGGGATAGTGGGAGTGGGGAAGGGGCAGAGAGAAAGAAGGGGAGGAAGAGAATCCCAAGCAGGCTTCACGTTGCCAGCACAGAGCCCGATGCAGAGCTCACAAAACAGAGAGACCGTGACCTGAACCAAAACCAAGAGTCAGACGCTCAACTGACTGCGCCACCCAGGCACACACACCATTCCCCCCCACCCCGAATATACATTTTCTTTAGTGGGTGCTCCTGAAAGTTAGAATATTCATGCTTTGACAATAGGGTGAGGAATAAGGTTGGAGCAGGCAGTAGGGGTCCTATAATTTTTAGACCATCTTCATTATCAAACATTCTATTTTAGAGCAGTGAGAATCTATCAAAGGATTTTAAGTTGGGAGAGGCATCATCGGACTCACCATTCAGAAAGCTCTCTCTGGTGGAACAGAGAATGTATTAGAGGAGGTGAGATGAAGGACAGTGGGAAGTTGCAATAATGTAGGTGAATTATGGTAGCAGCTTGGGCCACTACATTGGTGCCACTGGAAAGGGAGAGGAGCAGTTTGGGAGGTGTCCTCAGCAGGACTTGGTGATTACTACCCTGGAATTCTGCCAGGGGGATTTTAGGGTAATAGAATAAATTTATGCTCTTCAGTTAATATATGCAAAATGACTGTAGGTGCTGTTGTGTACTTATTACCTGGTGTGATTTAAAAACCTGTTTCTGATTCGTATAATGAAATAAGAGGAAAGGAAGATGCTATCATCTTCTGTTGTTTACAACAATGAAGGAAGTAAGTGTTATATAAGATTTTCTATGAATTGGGTGCAAAGTTATCCAGCAGTTATTTCAAGTTTGAGTGTGAAAGATGTTCAAAGCATAATTATGCTGCACTATTACGTATTAGTGACCAAAACGCTGGTAAATTGCTTTATGTTACGTGACCAGACATTGGAATGGTTTAGACATTTTACTCAGGCTATCCTTACAAGATAGCAACGTGATACCTCAGGCAGGGAGGCCTTGCACAGATGAATGGCCTAGCTGTATATGCTGAGGATAATCTTGCTAGACTGCCATTTCAGTAATCTGTTTGGATCTTGGGTCAAAGATAACAAAACCACAGTACATTCTTACGATTTGTTTAAAAAGGAGTAGATTATAAAGTGTGGCATGCCATGTTTTTAAATCAGTGTTGTCTTGGGGCACCTGGGTGGCTCAGCTGGTTAAGTGTCAGACTCTTGATCTTGGCCTAGGTCATGATCTTACGGTTCGTGAGTTTGAGCCCCTCACTGGGCTCTACGCTGACAGCATGGAGCCTGCTCGGGGTTCTGTCTCTCCCTCTCTCTGCCTTCCTTCTTCTCTATCTTTCAAAATACATAAATAAACTTAGAAAAAATAAAATCAGTGATGTCTGGTGTAATTATAGGACATTGCAAAACTGAAGGGACAGACATCAGGTCAATTGAAAAGAAGCCGTTCAATTGTCTAGCAAAGAGTTCTCGTCAGCTCTGTTCTCACATCGCTGGTGGCACATGCCCGTGTGGCCGCTATCATTCCAGGTAAAAGGTCAGTCACATTCCAGCTCCCTTGCTCTGGAGTGTTTCCTGTGCAGTCTAAAAATACAGTGGGAGAAAGTAGCCTCAGTTCACGGGGAGAGAATAGTTTATTTCATTCTGAGGAGAGGGCACACTTTGTTCATTCACTATCTAAGTGTGGAATATTCAAATTGTCATTTAAACAACCTCCAAACGGATTCCATTAAAAAAGTAGCTGTAGAATTTGGGGCCTGTTAAATTGTTCTTGCTTCTTTTTCTTCTACTTCTGATCATCTTAGTTAGTTTCCATCTTCCTGATCCTTCTTGAATCCAGTGAAAAAATGTAATTCAGAATAACTATAGGTTTCTAGTATCTTTGAACTATAGCACTTTTTACAAGTTCAGTTTCTTTTTTTTTTTTTTTAATTTTTTTTCAACGTTTTTTATTTATTTTTGGGACAGAGAGAGACAGAGCATGAACGGGGGAGGGGCAGAGAGAGAGGGAGACACAGAATCAGAAACAGGCTCCAGGCTCCGAGCCATCAGCCCAGAGCCTGACACGGGGCTTGAACTCACAGACCGCGAGATCGTGACCTGGCTGAAGTCGGACGCTTAACCGACTGCGCCACCCAGGCGCCCCTACAAGTTCAGTTTCTAAAGATGTCAGATATCTGGGTGTTTGGTCAATAATTTTACCAATTTGATTTATTTACTGAATACTTACTGAATGCCTGTTACATGTTGGGCTCTCTTGAACAGTTGAAGTTTTTCAAGTATATACTCTACTCAGGACAAGTTTTCCTGAACCTTGACAGTCCCCACGTTATACATATGGAAACTCTTGCCCAGCTAGGAGAAAAGAGTTCCCTGTGGTGACAGAGAGGGTCACCCGACTGGCATTCCATGGATGAGCCAGATGAATTGTTTACCAACCCACCAATCTTCCTTAGGTTATTTTCATGTCATGCTTACATGACTTAGAATAGTGGAAAGTAGCTACAAGACCTAAAATATTATTTTATTAAAAAAATTTTTTTTAACATCTATTTTTGAGACAGAGAGAGACGGAGCATGAACGGGGGAGGGTCAGAGAGAGGGAGACACAGAATCGGAAACAGGTTCCAGGCTCTGAGCTGTCAGCACAGAGCCCGATGCGGGGCTCGAACCCACGGACCATGAGATCATGACCTGAGCCGAAGTCGGGCGCTTAACCGACTGAGCCACCCAGGTGCCCCTAAAATATTATTTTAAATAAGTATTCTTAAAAACTATGGTAACCTTATGTTTTATAGTCTCTTAAAAAGATGCAAGCTTATGATTGATTGATTGAGAGATTAAAGACTTTCTTTGTAAGTAGTCTCTGTACTGAGCGTGGGGCTTGAACTTATAACCTCGTGATGAAGAGTAGCATGCTCCACCAACTGAGCCAGCCAGGCCACCCCTAAGGATGCAGGTTTAGATTAGATTGTTTAAAAGAATGCAGCAGGAAACAGGAAATACGATGGAAACAAAAATGAGACAAGCTATTTACAAAACTTTTCAGTTTTTTATTAATAATTAACAGTTTACTAAAATTCTTAAGGAATCTATTTCCAGCTTTAAAATCATGCAAAGAAGATAAAATGGGAAGACAAGGAGGAAAATTCAGGAGTCTCAGAGTTCCTTAAACAATGTGCCAAAAAGGAGGCAACTTTTTTTTCCTGTAGCCTTGCTATTCACAACAGACGTAAAGGAATAAATGTCCCTTGTCATAATACAAAATCTCATAAATTATACAGACCAGGAAACACCAGATTATGCCCCCACTACTCATGCACACCTCTTTCCACCAGTTCCACCTGGGAACTAAGTGCTGTTCATAGTTTGGTGAGTATCTTTCTCTGAATTTATAAGTAATTCTATTTCTAAAATACTATTGCATTCTGAGAAGAGAATACTGTATATTTTCATCCTGTTTTAGTGAGAAAGACCCTGCAAATGAATGAAAGAATAGAAAGTAAAAGTAAATTTATATTGGATTGCATGAAATCTGTTCTGAGATTAGCTTTAGAGTTTTCTCTTAGTTTGTTACGGACTGAATTGTATTTCTCTCCCCCCACCCCGTCACATCCCTCACCCCCTGCCTAATTCATATGCTGAAGCCCTAACTCCTAAGGTTACTGTATTTGGAGAAGGGCCTATAAAGAGGTAATTAAGATTAAACGAAGTCATATAGGCCCTGATATGATAGGATTAGGGTCCTTGTGGGAAGAGACACCAGAGTGCTCTGGCTCTCTCTGCACAAGCACTCAGAATAGATCATGTGGGCAGCTGCTGATAAGCCAGGAAGAGAGGAACTCACCAGGAACTGACCTTGCTGGTGCCCTGATCTTGGTCTATTGTTTAAGCCACCCAGTCTATTGTTTAAGTCTGTGCTTTTTTATGGTAGCCTGAGCTGACTAATGCATAGCCCAGTGTTGTTTCTGCCCAATGACAATGCTTTAGGACAGAGCCTCCATCAGCAGGTAGTGTAGGAAAGTGATACACAGGAGCTGAATAGACGGAGATCAAACAGTGTGTGAAAGGAGGAAGAGGATTGGTCCTAAGGGGGTACACCAAGATTGAGAGGCATGTCAGGAGAAACAGACGCTGTTTGGAAAGAGGCGTCTGATGATTTCCACCAAAGAGACTTCCCTCTCTCTGAAGGACTGTTGACAAGGTGATCAGAATTCTCCTTCTTCTTGACTTGTCATGGCAAAGATAGTGGATTATTCTAGAATGAAACGACCCCACTCATCTCTAATAATAAATGTTAAGAACAAAAAATACCCGTACTCAAGCCCTCTGCTTACTCAATCCCCGGAGTCTTGGTCTCCACTGGAAAAGGACTTGAACATCTTCTAAGTCACTCACTTTCTGTGGAGCCTCTACCAAGCCACGATGCAGGGAGCGAGCGGGGTGAGGTACATCTACACAGCATAATTGAAATGGGTTATCAGAAGAATGGGACTGCCTTATATTTTAAGTTAGTCTTTTGATATTTTCCCATTTAAAAATTAAAGAAAATATTTCTATGGACAATTAAAATTCCATTTCTCAGTTTAAAAAGTGCTATGAAGCAAAAATGACAACACATAATGATAATCTTGTTCAGGCATGAAGGAACTCCAATTAATTTCCAGAAGAAATAAGTTTCTTCCTATGTTCTTTTTAAGATGAAAAGTTATCATCTGAATGAAGTTTGTAAGTAAATTAACATGCTTACTTTTGATGTTCGCTTTTATTCAAAAATCTGTTATATTCGCTTGTCATATTATATGTAAGCTCATCTTTTGTTTATTAATTTGCAAATGTTTTTGTATTTTTAACTTATTAAAAAGCTAAGTTTTAGTTGTTCTAGAATTTTAATGTTTTCCAATGTGTTTATTTCCATTTCTATTAATGTTTTTTCATTTTTCTTTTCCTTTGGATGATTCTTTTGTTATTTCCCTTAAATGAAATTTTAATGGATGTTTAATTTAATTCTTGTCTCACTTTCATTCCTAATAACAAAGAAACCATATTTTTTTGAAAAAAAAAAAAAACTAACAGAAATAAAATGTCTCATTAGGGTAATGTTTTAACTCTTCTAAATGCCTTCCTGTCTGTCTTCTCATTTGATCCTCAGATCAACCCCTGAAGTTGGAGTTTATAATTATTATTTATCTCCACATGTCAGGTGAAGAAACCAAGAAGCTAATAAGTTAATGAAATGACTTATTTAAGGTAGAATAGCTAATTAGTGACACAGTAAATCTCAAATTTCAAAATGAAAATACTGTAATAATAATGTAAAAAGTCTACCTTGGGAAGGCTAGCCAAAATTATGGTGATATATTTTTCCAATCTAGAGGTGTTCTCATCCAGTTGCAAGCCTTCACCATCCAAATGCTGACAATTCCTGCATTTCTATTTCTGCCCTTGACATCCAGGCTCATATATCCAAATGCTCATTGAAGCTCCTCTTGGGTGCCTCATAGACATCACAATAGGAACAGTACCAAACTGTGAGTCCCATCCACACCCCCAATGTGTTCTTCCTGCAGAATTACCCATGATAGTAGATGGCCGCTTGGTTTTTCCAATTGCTTAAGATATAAATCTTGGTGTTATTGTCTCCCCTCTTTCTCACATACCCTACATCACACCCATCAGCACATTTTGTTGGTTCTACCTTCAAGACATGTCCAGAATATGACCAGTTCTGTTATACATTGGGATCCTGGGAAGCTGATGCAGAAAACCACTAGCATGCAGGAAGTTATTAGGGAGTGCCCACAGGGTTGCCCATCTGTGGATGGGAGGGGAAGGGAGCAGGATTGGATAGAGGAGAAGTTCTGCAACTCAGGGAAGGTCTCCGTCAACTCCAAAGGAAGGTCTGAGACTGGGATGAGTTTCAGAGACGCCCTTATTGTGGAGAATGGTTCTCCTTTCTACTGTTGCATAGACCAATTGGTGGATACAGACTGACCACAGGAAGGGGGTATAACCTTGCTGAAGCTGCTCTCTCCAGCTAAGGATGGTCAAAAGAATGGTCATTATGGGGGAAATGATCAGAGTGATGTGATAGTTTGGGATTGGGAGGCTACTTTAGAAAGAACGGTTAAGAGATGCTCTTTTAAGGATGCTGACATTGACTTGAGACCTGGAAAAGTGAATGATGGACTGGATCCAGCTCCTCCAAGAGCTGGGCAAAAGAGAAGAGGGTGCAAATGAGCTTGGTGGGTAGAAGGGTCGATTGAAAACCAAAGTGGCTGGAAGGTACTAGGCCAGGGAAGGTGATAGAAGATGGAGTTGGAGATCTAGACATGGGCGTGATTGTGAAGGGCTGGATTAGGGAGTCTGGATTTTATCTAAAGTGTGAAGGAAAGCCATGGAAGCTTTGAGGTACTGAATGTCTCTCTCTCTGGCTGCTATTGGAGAACGGCTTTGAGGAGGATGGGAAAGAAAGCAGAGAAACACATATTGGCAGCTTTTGCAGCAGTCTAGGAGAGAGGTGATTTTTGGCTCAGGCTAGAGTGGTGCGCAGGGAACTGGGGAGAGATAGAAAGATATAGAGTATGTTTTGTGTTAGGGCTAATGGTGGATTGGGTGTGGGATTGAGGGAAAGCCAGGAACCTAAGAGACTAAGTTTTGGGTTTGAGCAACAGGATGAAGGGAGATCTGATGGAAGGGTTAGAGACTGTGCATGTAAATGTATGTTAATAGTATATTATAGATAATATTTATTTTAATAAAAATAAGAATTAGTATATATTTGTTGTAGTTCCAGATATTGACACCTCTTATGGAATTTAAAGAGTTGGTGGACATTAGTTTACATTAGATCTATCTTTCCAGACATGGAGGCCATTGAAAATAGAATCTAGCTGGCTGTTTATGTTTAGATTTCACATCTAGTAACTGCTTGACTTCCTTGCTTCACCTCAGATCAAGTTCACACTTCTACGTTAACTGAACTACTCTGTGGAAATTTTGTCTAAACAATGTGGATAAGCCATGTTAAACATTTCAGACATATTTACATTCCAAGATTTACACTTCTCCTTAAGCTCTCCCCCTCCTAAGGGAGTGGGGAGCTAATATACCAATTTACATTGGGTTCTGAGAATTTATGTGGTGCATTGTACACCTGGGAAAAAGGAATGAACTGTTTGCTCTTTTACATGAAGAATCTTAAGAACAGAGGCAGAAATTGACATAAGCCATTGGAGGAACCTCAAAAGGGTGGTGGGAGAGTCCTCTTCCTGTGGCATCTCCTTCTGACTTTGCTCATTTCCTGCTTGTACATGGTCACCACAGCTTGTAGATATAGGAAGTTCTTAATATGGAAGTGGGCCTCTGACAGACCTTGGATTATGTGCCAGGTTGCTCAGAGATCTGACTCATTAGTGCCACGGTGATTAATGTTTATTGCAAGGTTTGCTTGAGAGCCCTGAAGACCAAAGTCTTTCTGTGAGAGCTATTCAAGCATGCACAACAGCGTTGCAAGTGTCCTCAAAAACAGGTCAATGTTTGGGTTCCGTGTCGATTTTTTGGGATTTGAGGTCATGTCATGAGCCATACTCTTTTGATCTTTGGCTCTTTCGCTGAATTCTTAATTAAATTTGTAACAGACGTTAATAGCACAGAAGAGTGATCTGACTAGGAGAGTTATGAAATGTGTGTTTGTGTTTCTAAGGCAGGCAGCACAGTCTAGTTCCCTGATGGTTTTGGCACAGTCCCTCCTGGCACTTCAGAGATGGGAAATGCAATGTCATGTCCACTCTTGTGCCTGTTATACATCAGGGTGGTTTGGGTAGACACAAAGTAAAACATGGAGAGGGACCACCACTGCAGTGTGGGGAACATGGGGTGGTAAATCATATCTCAACTGCTTATCCATAGAAATTTGTCAAAGGAAGTGTTTTGGTCCTAAGCAAACTAATTGGATTTCAGTCTCATGAAGATTTCCATCCATCAGTAAAATATTTATTAATTTCTTGCCAAATGTAAACATTTAACAAAATATAATCAAACAAAATTGAATGTAAGAAAACTTTTATGAGATTTCATATGGTATTTATTTGGATTTGGGTACACTATTTTGAAGGATTCTATTTACCTATTTTGAAGGGAGCCACTAGCCTTCTTTTTGTATACACAGCGTCCAGATTCAGAGTCTCTTTTGCCTGTGAGTTGAGGGAGGTAGACTCATGGGAGACTGGGTTCTGGCTTTCTGACTCCTTTGCAGCCTTCATTCATCTCTGGCATTCTTAGGCTCATCTATTCAGCAAAGGCAACGACTCACGAAGAGTCACAAAACAATCAGAGCAAAGACTAAAATTTTTCCCTTTGCAAAGCCAGTTAGTCAGTCAACAAACAATATCAAGTGCCTGCCAAGCACTGAGGTAGGCGCTGTTGTGATGGCACAGAATCAAGCTATTTACATGGTTATTCAGGTGGTGGCAGGGGAGACAGAGTGAGAGGAGACAGAGAATTTTCACATAATTGATGTTTCCTGTTGGGTTAAGAAAGATACATTTGAGGGCTGGGATTCAGCATCCCAATGTAGACTGTGGCGGTGACCAGGAGGACTATGTCTGCTTTCAGATCACTGGTAGAGTGTTCACACAGGGTCCTGTGGGAGGAAGGTGACTGCTTTGGGCAGATAGGGATGGACAGCAGAAAGGGAAGGCGCACAAAATGGGAGAAAAAGACAATGTCCCCAAAGCATTATACGATTGCAATTTTGCTTTTTTATGAGATTATCTGTATACACAGGGAAGGTATGTTTACAAAGAGATTAATGATTGTTAGAGCCGGAAATGACTTCATTTAGAGATTCTCTAACTTTGGTGTGTATCAGAAGAATCTCTTGGGGGATTTCGTGTAAAAAGAAAAAAAAGACAGATGCAGAGACCCTATTCCAGTGGCCAAGATCCCTGCTGCCCAGGTGATTCCCGAATACACTGTGGCTTGAGAAGCACTTATGTGTCTAGGTTTCTTATTTTATAGAGGAGGCAACTGGCATCCTGAGGGGTGAACGTGCTTGCCCAAGGTCCGTATCAGTTCCCTCCCTCGTTTAATCTTTATTGGCTCTATGCCCAGGCAAGAAAAAAATGCATCCACTTTAGGAAGTATCCAGAGATAATTTTTTCTTCTGTTTTATGTTAGAAAAGAATATAAATGCATAAGCAAATTAGGAAAAAATTACTACATATGTATTTGTGGGTATAGTTGAACAGATATCTTTTATGCTGTAAAGTTTTGTGATAAGTAAAACTGTATTTTCACTTTCTCATTTTTGCCTATAATTTAAAAAGGTATTTGTTTTATGAGCTATTCCTACCGGAGTTTATATGGTATTAGGCATAGTAGACTGAATTTCACCACAGCCCTAATGTAGGTAGATAAGGCTTTTCTTTTTTTAGATGAGATAACAGACAAAAGTGTCATACCTCCATAGCACAGTAAGTAAGATACATTATTAGAATTATAATGGAAATGGAAAATTCCCAACACTCACATGTGCTGGGGGCTGGGTTCATAGCCTCATTGTTCATAAGACGTAGAGTCCGAGGTTCGGCAAAATAAGTTTGGATGTAGGTTCAAATTACCTGTATTCTGCCCTTGCCTTTCTGGCAATGATTAACACTAGCGTTTAATGCATGGTCTGAGGTATGTTCTTTAAATTCTCTCACCAAACAAAAGTTCAAATTTTTTTTTTTTTTTTTTTTTTTGTAATGAGCTAGCTCTCCAGATGTTTGTAGCACTGGTAATTGCTTCTCCAGTGGTGGAGATACGGAGCCCAGCTGCCAGGAGAAACAGCCACTTCCTAATATAACTGCTCAGAAATGCTGGAGGAGAAAATGTAAGAAAAGAAATTGCTTCCCCGTTTTATAAAAAGTCAATTGTGTTTTACAACAGTGTACCAGGGCTCCAAATCATTTATCAACTTGAGTAACTGTGGTTGCATTTCATTGTTAGGTTTACTTGGGAATCACATTAATCTTTCTCTCTACATAATGTGCCAGATTTCTTTGATGACAAGCATTCCACAAAGGGGCCTAAGTACAGTCGTGGGAACGAGGTTTTAATCAGACTAAAAGTTAACTCAGAGGCCATTTTGGCTTTTCCTGGAGTGGAGCCAGAAGAAATGCTCCTCCAGATTGACTCAGGACAAGGTGGTGATTTTTTTCTTTGATTGTTTTAATTTTTGTGATTATATCAACATAAATTAGTAAAAAATTAACCTTCAGTTAAGATTGGAATTCAGCCAGGGCACCTGGGTGCCTCAGTTGGTTGAGTGTCTGACTTGGTTCATGAGTTCAAGCCCCGCATCAGACTTGCTGCTGTCAGCACGGAGCCCACTGTGGATTCTCTGTCTCCCTCTCTCTCTGTCCCTCCTCTGCTCACTCTCTCTCAAAATTAAATAAATCTTTAAAAAAAAAACAAGAAGAAGATTGGAATTAAGCCAGAGTCATGTAACGGTGGCTAGCAAGGAAGCTTCCTTGGCTTATATGTCAGCTACTTGAATTGGTCTCTTCTGCTCACCAGTGAGGCTACTGACCACTGCAAATGCATGTTTTCTGTGTCCACAAGAATGTTAAGCTGTAATGTTCAGGCAGGATTCCTATGTGGAGAAGAACTTCAGGGTTCCCTATTTGGGGATCTATTCTTTCAGAGATGATGTCAGCTGATCCCTGATCAGACTTCCTGTAGTTTTATGGAGTGTTAAGTGTGCTTTAGGTTTATACAGGCTGGTGGTATCCTTGTAAGTTTGCTGGACATTGGCTAGCATGTATTAAAGATTCAAAATGTCCACATAAAGTATGTTGAATACAATATCTCCTTCCTTCTCTTATTTTCCAGCCATCTAATTCCCAATAATTATTACCATTTCTCATATATTTCCAGAAGTCTGTTACATGTTTATAAACATATACATACATTTGTACATATGCATTTTTTCATACAGATATAAATATATGTGTATATATATTTTTCATACAGAGAGTAGCATACTCTATACAGTGTTCTGAACCATATCATTTTCCTCTTTTTTTTTTTAATTAAAAAAAGTTTTAATGTTTATTTTTGAGAGAGGGAAAGAGAGACAGAGCATGAGTGGGGGCGGGGTGGTGCAGAGAGAGAGGAAGACACAGAATCCGAAGCAGCGTCCAGGCTCTGAGCTGTCAGCGCAGAGCCCGACGCAGGGCTCGAACCCAAGAAACCATGAGATCATGACCTGAGCTGAAGTCAGACACCCCAACTGACTGAGCCACCCAGGCACCCCAATTTTCCTCTTAATTATATCTTGACAAGCTATCCATCTCAGTATATGACAATTCAATCAATTGAGGCTGATTATCTCAATCTTTTGTGGAAGGGCATTTAAGTTGTTTCCAGTCTTTTGTTATTACATAAAAAAGTGAATTTTCACTTGTAGGAACATATTTATGGGTAAATATCCATGAGCCAACTGCTAGTTTGAACAACATGTGTACTTTCAATTTTAGTGATTATTGTCAAATTGCCTTCCAAGAGGTTATGATAATTTATATTTCCACCAGCAATGCAGGAATGTGCATGTGTCTATAAATTATTGCCAACATAGTATTCTCAAATATTTTAATCTCTGCCAGTCTGATTGTTGAATGCTGGTCTCTGTTTGTAGCTTAAGTTTATATCTCTTTTATTTTGAATGGTATTGTGCATTTAAAAAGTTTTCTTCCAGTTGATTTGTAAGAGCTCTTTATTCTTTGACAAAATTTGTTCTTAGTCTGTGATACAAAGTAAAACTTCTTTTGATCTTCATCATGGTATTTTGAGATATACAGAAATTTTGAGATATACAGATTGAATCCATCAATCATTACTTTTGTGGCTTCTTGGTTTTATGGCAAAATTCAAAAAGTCTTTATTCACTTTGAAGTTATTAAAATCTTCTCCAGCCTTTCTCCTCCTCATTCTTTTATGGTTTCCTTTTTCATATCAATCTTGATCTATCTGGAATCTTTTTGTGGGTATGTGGTGTGAGGTAGGGATTCAACCTTCCCTTCAAGAGAGTCATGGGTTCCTTTTGCATACTTACTGACCTTCATGTTTTGGGCATCCCTGAGCCAGGCAGGGTATGGCTGCCGTGTGGGAGAAGATGTGACCCCACCTTGTAGAAGACAAAGTAGGGCATAAGGTAGTGTGCCATCCCATTGTCAGTGTGTTTGCAGTAAAGACATGGTAGGACTCTGGAGGGAGTGTTAAGAGTCTTATGGGAAGAGGAAAATATTGACTTATTGTGGGAGAGGGAGCTGGAGTAAGAGGCTATGAGGGTGGTGGTGTAAGTGGAGCAGATAAACATTGGAGATAAAGAGAAACATCATGGGCTGTTTTTGCCATTGGGAATGAAATTCCTTTTAATATTTTGTATTCCTATTATATCACTACATTGTGATGGACGAAGCTTTAAAAATTTGATTTAGGACAACTCTGAACAGGTTTTTGAAGATGTGAAATAATAGAAAAAAAATATATTGGTCTCTGCCCCCATTCCTGGTAGAGAGCTCCTAAAACCTTCGTAATTTCCTAAGTGTTAAGAGCAGTAGGAGCATTTCTTGTTCTAATATTTAGTCTTTGACCCTGTCCCTGACAAGACTGCTAAAGCCCTTGTAAATTCCTAAGTGATAAGAGCACTATGAGCATCTTTTGTTCTAATGAGGTGACTCTGAGTGGGTCCTGGATGGGAGCTGGTCACCAGAAAGACGAAACCATGGTTGGAGCTTGGAATTTAAGGCCTGCTCTCCATCCTCCTGAGGGGGGAAAGGAGCCGGAAATAGAGTTAACAATTGATCATGCCTACCTGAGGCCTCCATAAAACCCAATTGTATGGGATTTGGATAGCTTCCAGGTTAAACAGGTGGAGGTGCAGGGAGAGTGGTGTGCCCGGAGAGAAATGGCCTCTCAGTGCCTTTCCCACATACCTTGCCTTATGCATCTCTTTCATTTGGATGTTTGTCTGTATCCTTCATCATGCCCTTTTACAATAAACAGGACACCTAAGTAAACTGTTTTCCTGAGTTCTGTGAGCCACTCTAGCAAATTAATTGAACCTGAAGAGGGGGCTGTGAGAGCCTCAGATTTATAGCCAGTCGGCCAGAAGCACATGTGACCTGGACTTGCGATCGGCATCTGAAGTGGGGGACAGTTTGTGGGGGACTGTGTCCTTACCCCTTGGGATCTGATGCTATCTCCATGTAGATAGTATCAGAATTGAGTTAATCGTAGGACGCCAGCTGGTGATGAATAGCTTGGTGTGGGTAAAACCTCCTACACATTTGGTGACCAGAAGGAACGTGTGCTGTGTGAGTAGTAACCAAGACAGGAAAGAAACACACAGTAGAGGAGAACTGGGTTTTTTTCCTACTCAGGAGCTAGACTGAACTGAATTTTTGTAATATGAAGAGGTTATGTTTACCTAACTTCCAATAAAATTTGTAATAGTAGCATCATCCTAAGCACCTTTAAGTGCAAGATTGATAATCTGTAGTGAATGCATATGGTACTCTTATTTGGATACAAAAAAGGTACGACTTTTGTTTGGATTTTTCTGTGCTTGAGGGTCTTATATGTCCCACAAAGTGACTACATTTATTATATTTTTCTTCTGCTCTTGGCTAGATGTTTGTTTCTTTCAGCTTTTAGTGTTCACAGGAGGGATGAGGTAAGGTTCTTATTGCTAAAGATCTGATATATTAAAACAGCTCAGTTAGATTAAGAGATTGTCCAGGCATTTCCAAGAAGTTTGCTGACTGGTGTCACTAAAAGTTCACAGGCTCCAGCTTCCACTGGGTCCCTCCATGCTGCTCCACAGTCCTGCCTTCTGGGTCAGCTCCGTCTTTCATTTTCACCCGATTGGAGTGTACTTCCATCAACATTTTGTATTTCCACTCGTCAGTGTGCTGTGATGGAGGGAAGTTTTGGCTTTCTGATTTAGGAGAACTGTGAACAGGGTTTTGAGGGTTTGTGCACATCTGAATGTTGATAAAGCCTTGTTGCTTATTTAAAAAAATACCTTTTCCACACCTTTTCCACTCTCCATTCGTAGCACAAGGCCTCTCCTTCTGCTTCCCAGAGAAAGAAAAGACCATTGGAGCTTGGAACTGAAAAGACCAGAGGAGCTCCTGTAATGTCCTGCGTCCAGTTGGTCTTATTCTGCATTTCCTTTTCCTTCCCTCTTCCTTGTCAAACAGGAGGGGCTTTCTCTCCGTCTCTCACCTGGATTCCATCACCTCCTATATGCTCAGGAACTTTGTTCCTTTCATCACCCCTTCTCTTTATATCAGCCTCTCTGTTCACATCAATATGTAATTGTGCTCAGAAGATCCTATTTTGAGAATAAATAAATAAGCAGAAACTGCTTTGACTGTACCTTATTTCCTTTCATTCACGGTTGAAGTTTCTGGAGGTTGTATATATTCACCTCCCATTTGCCCTTTCAGCCTTGAGTGGTAGGTTCTGAACCTGTTGCTTCACTGAAATTACGATTGCCAAAGTTTTTGACAACCTCTTCAATGCTAAATTTCTGAAATTTCCAGTCTTTTTTCCCCCTGATTTTCCCCTGAAGTTTGACCACTGGGTGTCATTGACCACTCCTTCCTTTCAGATATCTCTTCTTCCTTCTTGAGGCTCCCTCTGGCTGCTCACTTATCTTCGAGCCTCTTCCTCCCTTGCCCATCTCCCAGTGCCAGATTTTCTCTTGGTTGTCTCCATGTTCCTCATGTCATCCCACATTAGGAGAGTCAGCCACGTCCAGCACTTTAAGAGCAATGCATCCATACATAGAGTCATAATATCTCGAGTCCACGAGAGCCAGATTTGGCTCTTAATTCCAACCCTTTTAAGTTTGGTCATCTGGACAGATCACTTAACTCTCATAACCATAGTTTCTCCATCTTTAAAATAAGCATAATAGGGGTGCCTGGGTGGCTCAGTCGGTTGTGTCCAACTCTTGATCTCAGCTCAGGTCATGGTCTCACAGTGGGTTTGAGCCCTGTGTTGGGCTCTGCACTGACAGCACGGAGCCTGCTTAGGATTCTCCTCCCCACCCCCCACCCCCTGCCCCCCACTAGCATGTGTGCGAACTCTCTCCCTCTCTAAATAAATAAATAAACAAAAAAATAAGCATTATAATTCCTACCTCACAGGGGTATAGTTGGGAGTAAATTAAATAGGATAAACTCTATAAAACATTTCATTTATTTATTGACTCAACAAAGCTTTTGAGCCCATAGTATATTACAGGTACCATGTATAAGTTTTTTTTTTTTTAAACTGTGATACACAATAAGAAATACAATTTATAATGCCACCTAGGATGTACATACATATAAACAAATTTTCCTAAGGAATTCTTACTCTAATGTGATATGTTTTGTTAGTTTCTATTTCACTAACACTTATACTGGTTACAATCTCTATCAATCCATGAGTGAAACATGGCCTATGGTTTGAAAAATGTTCTTCTAGGTTCTACATGAATTTTTTCTTAATACAGCTGAGCTGTCCATTAGAATTTTCTACAGTGATGGAAATTTTCTATGTCTGTGTTGTCTAATATGTTAGCCACTAGCCACACATGGTTCTTAAGCCTGTGAAAATGTGACTAGTGCAACTGAGGAACTGAATTTTAAAATCTTATGTAATTAAAAAATTTAAGTTTACAAAGCCACATGTGTCTAGTGGCTATGGAACTGGACAACATAGTTCTTTTTAAAAATTTTTTTTAGAGAGAAAGAGAGAAGGCACATGTGCAAATGGGGGAGGGGCCAAAGGGGGGAGAGAGAGAGAGACACAGAGAGAGAGAGAGGGAATGAATCCCAAACAGACTCCACACTCAGCATGGACTTTGACATGGGACTCTATCTCACAACCATGAGATGATGACCTGAGCTTAAGTCGAGAGTTCGACACTCAACTGACTGAGCCACCCAGGTGCCCCTGGACAACACAGTTCTAGAGTGTGGGTCAGTGACAAACAAGAAAAAAACAAATGAATAAAAGAACAAGATAATTTCTCATAGTGATAAGAGCAGTGAAGATGCTATATAGAATAGGGTGGGTCATAGTGACTTTGCTTAAGTCACAGTTGTCCTGACCTGAGCCACTATCCTGTACTTATAAAGCTGATTTCCATTTGTGGGGTCTAAAATAAAGATTAAGACTAGGAGATTTTCTTTAGTTTGGTTGCCTATATCTCAAAAAGGTCTTCTGAAAGTAAGCCCTCTAGGGGGTGCTGACCAAATGCTCCACCAGTGGGCTCCTGTGTACTGGAGGAGCATCGATTGGTGGTGTCCATGGGGAGACAGAAGCCAGGAGCTGGGATCTGAAGTGTTGATTGTGTTCTGGCCAAGGCATTTGCATTCTCTTTGTGATCATTAATCCATTTGGGGAGTAGCCTTGTTTTTCATATTTCAGGAACTATCACAGAGTCATCCTGGGGTTTACATTAACACCATAGCTTGGTGGAAATTTTGATAGACTATTGTTTCAGTGCCACTTGGGGATTTATAGCCCAGTTATTTGATGTGACTTTGGAGATTTTCATTATGCCGTTTTGGCCTATGTCTGTCATCTTTATGATGGGTTGAACAGTTAAGTAGAGTGTCTTCCTTTTATAAAACTCCAGGCACTCATCAGATTTCATCTTGTTTATTCTTTGCTACTTCCTTCTTCCGCAAGAGAGTGGCAATTGTTGGCTCTATTATAGTAAGAAGGACAATGGGGGCCAGAGAGGTTAATTGGCTTACCTCAGGGAAACATCCAGGGTAGAGTAGTGCAACAGCATGGAATTATGTTTCTGAGTCAGTGTTCCATCTTACTGGAACTACATGCTTTATATTTAAGGATCCACATACTTCCACATATATTCATTCATTCCACAAATATTTGGAGGGATGCACTGGGAATATAGTGGGGAATAGGACCGACATGTTGCCAAGAAACTGACATTCTAATTGAAGAGGGAGAACAGACAAAAAATGTAAACATATGCATGAAATTTTCATTTAAAAGTTTCTAGAAACTGACTCTTTATAACTCTTACACTGTGCTTTCCTTCATTAACATGCCTCAAATCTCTTGTGTCACTTCATCCATTTAAACTCTTATCTGGTTAATGTCCATGCCTATGTTGTTGCATTGGTTCAAGCCAATTCAACTATTCCCATAGCTTCCTTTTAGTTCCCTTATTCCAGCCAATCTCTACCCTCTCTAGGTTACATTCATCCAGCCTCTCAGTTTAGTTCTTATCCTGATCCTGGGTTACGTTATCCCTGTTCTCCTCAAAAATTATTCCATGGTCCCCATTGTCTCCAGGATCAGGTTCGTTTTTAGTGTGGTGATTGGTTTACCAGTATTGAGGTGTTCATTTCTTGCTCAGCATATTGCTTGTTATTATAGCACGGGGCTTATTTGTTTTTGTAGCTGATAACTCTTACCACATATAACCAGTCATGTGAAGAAATTGGGAACAGGCAGTCCGGCCGATTCAGTTGAACTGTTTAGAAGTCCAGCATGAGCCATGCTAACTACCAATGGGTGAGACATTGCAATGAAGGGCCAATAAGGTGTTTCCATAGCCTCCTGGTAGAGCTTGTTGACCCAGAGCTCTGGGAAGTCTGTCAGCTGGATACATTTTTGTTGGATTCAATTGCATAGAAGGGACATAAGGAGAGGCTTGAGCTCTAAGGCGCATAAAGTCCAAATTAGCCACAGACTACCTTAACGTCTTACTGGCATGCCAGAGGGAAAAGGCAGTCAATACTTGTGAATAGGAAGGAATCACTTAATGAAAAAGTAAATGGAAATTTCTGGACAGAAGGAAACACCCATTTAGTGTGAGACTTACTCTAACCCTATATTCAGTGTTGTTTACGGGCAACAGGTCCCTGTGTGGTGAAACACTGAATAAACAGAAGGCTAAGAAATGGAGGAACTATATGGTTATTTTTGGAGTTGAATCACACCTGTAATTCAGAAATTCAAATCTAGCTGTCAATACCCAGCCACCATTCTGTAAGCAATTATAATCATGAGGCAAATACATGCTGAAGCATTTTCTGACCTCGGCCTACTAGGAATTCCTCAAATATATGGTAGTTTTTCCAGAGCAGTTTTCTTAATTTTTCTTTTTAAGTAAACTCTGCACCCAACCTGGGGCTTGAACTCAGTACCTTGTGATCAAGAATCATATGCTTTACTGACTGAGCCAGCCAGGCACTCCTATGGAGAGGTTTTCTGGTCTGCTAGATAATAGAAAATTTAAGAAAAAATCATTTCGTCTGTCATTCCTCATTGAAGAAAATAAAATTTTGAAGCTGTTGTCAGTGATGTCAAAGGAGATAGATGAATTTCATTTTTGCCAATTTTAAGAACTATGCTAGAAGTTGTTCTCTGTTTTATTTTGCAAAATAAGTAATAGTTTTTAAAGATAAGGTAGCATAGGTCCATATTTTCCATGTTCAGTTTTAGGGTAGAATATAATTTTTAGTGTCTGTACTAATGAATTATGATTTTCTACAATATTTTAAGCAAAATATATGTTTAGCTGGCAACCCTGTATTGTACAAACAATACTATTATGACAATAATAGAAATCAAGCAGGAAGAAAAGAGAGAAAAACATCTCTCTAATCTTGCCATTCTAAAAACCAGCTGTTTTAATGTCGCCTTCCAGTTACTGTCAGTATGTTAGCTCATTTTCATATAGTTACTATCTTAGCATAGACACGACTTTACAATCAGTTTTTTGCTTCTAATGTTACATAAGCCTTTTTTCGCAGCCACTTTGCATGTTGAAACGTTAATGTGCTTTTATAATAGAATTGCAAAGCAATAATGGATTTCTCCAAAAAGGTTCACTAAGTTCTGGAATCGAAAGGTTTTCAATGCTATTTTCCACATTACCATATTGTGGTTAATCGTACTTATACTGTTTCAACTAAGACAACAGTCTGCCAGGAGCCAAACAGAGCTCTTCAGATAAACAATCCTAGGAGACCAAGGGACATGTCACACTCTGTGAGTGCTAAGAAGACCTGAGTTCTCCCTTCTTGTTCTATTAAGAGCACAAAACTCTTAGATTTTTACCCTCAAGGCATTGAAACTACTGCTCAGTTTGATGGAAGGGAAGGCACGTAGGGACTTGCGTTTTGCTACCTTTACTAGGTACTCAATAAAAGAAAGGCCATTGATAATAGTTATAAGTTCTAGTGCCAATACAGAATCTATTGTTCACTCAGTCATTCCAAAACTCCCAAGCTGTTCTGCAAGGGAAAGAACATTTTGTTACTAGAAGCAAAGGGAGGACATAAAGGGTTTGCATGCTGTAGGAAAGGCAATCTATGAGCAGTTAGGGGAATCTTTCATCTGCTTTTCTCATATTTGTGCAGGATTGTGTAGGAGTTTCCCAGGGACTTAGTATTTTCCCATTAGCAGACACCAAGGGTATTATTCAGAAAGCAAGCCCTAGAATAAAGTGTGAGCCAAGTTAACAGTCCTCCTTGGAAAAGACCTGGAGGAAAGGTGCCATGGTGGGAAGGGGCGATGCAGAACCATGTGGCCTGCCTCATGAGCCCAAGTGTCACAACTGATGGTCAGAAGACAGGACAGTGTCACACCTAGGTGAGGGATCCAGCTGGACATCTGTTTATGTATCTACAACATAGAAAATTAAGATGGGCTAAAAGAAGCAAGGGAGCTGGCTCTCTGTCTCTGTGTTTCTCATTTGGCACATGAGATGACCTTCAAGAGCTACTGTTCTGTACTTTCTATGTATGAGCCCGATGTGTTCTGGTGCTTAATGTGCTAGTATTCATAAGGCTTGTTAATTATTACAAGATTATTATTGCTGTTGTCATTATCTTCATCAGCTTCGACCATGGATTACCAAATGTCCTTGGTCAATGAGGGCTGCATGAATATGAATTTTATCCCAGACTCATCTGATTTCTAAAAAACAAATATTGCTAATAATTTACTGGTATTCATTGAGAGATGACATGGTGCTAACCTGGCTCCACTCAAGCAGGGATGGATTGGCTGAATGGCAAAATACTGGGTTGTCGCATAGAAGGCAAGCTGGATGTGCTAACC
The DNA here is from genome assembly GCF_018350215.1 of Panthera leo. NCBI lineage: Eukaryota > Metazoa > Chordata > Mammalia > Carnivora > Felidae > Panthera > Panthera leo. The sequence continues at coordinate 73,316,195 of NC_056685.1, forward strand.
CTCGCATACTCCAACAACAGCAGGGCTGCTCCTGTTTGCTCATTCATTCATTCATTCATTGGACAAATATTGGTTGAGTGTCTGCTCTGTGCAGGCATTGTGCCAGGGACTGGGCTGTGTCTGTGAGCAAGGAGGCAAAGTCCTGCTCTGAACGGGCCTTCAATCTGGTGGAGAAGACAGACATAATCTAAAAATCTTATAACAAATGCAAAATTAAATCTGTGATGGATACAAGGAGGCTCACAGTGCAGACGATGGGTGGTGATCTGGTCAGGGAAGGCTTATCTGGGAAGTGATGATTGATTGAGGTGAGAAAGAAGAAGAATGAAAAATAATGGACAGCTGCCAAGTGGCTATTATGTGCCAGGTCCAGGTTTTAGTGCTTTATATGAATTTTCTGTGAGGTATGGACTCATTAACGTAGGTCAGAAAACTTCGGTGTGGAAGCGTTAAGTTTCCCCTACTACTTACTGTTGTAAGTAGTACAACTTGAGGATAACCCCTACTGGTGAGCAGAGGAGTGTGATGGCAAAGCTGGAGTCCTGACCACTCTGCTATACTGTCTCCCATCCTGCTGCAAGGACAAGTTAACCAGGTGAAAAGAATTGTGGGAGGGGGGTACTAGGCAGGTGGAACAGCACAGTCAGAGCACAGAGGTGGAAGAGAAGTGAGGAAGTGAAGGGAGGGCAGGGTGGTTGGTTTTGTGGATACAGGGAGAGTGTGAGGTGAGGAGGGAATTGGGGTAGGGTCTGGACAGTCACATCAGACTCTGGCCCTGCCCAAGAGGAAGCCACCTGAGGTGTAGGTCAGACTTGGGTTTTGAAAAGGTCAGTCTAGATGTAGGATGGAGCTTCGAAGGGGTCAGAGTCAGATTTTGGGAGAGGAATTAAAACTTTGGAGTGTGAGGGTTTGAGAGGAATAGAAGTGCTGAGGTAAGTCCTAATTTTCTCACTTAGGCGATTCAGTGGATAATGATACTATTTCTTGAGAGGGAACAGTGGGAGGTGACCTTGTTTGGAGGAAAAGGTCATGAATTTGATGTGGGCAGGTTGACTTTGAGGTGCCTTTCTGACACTCAGGTGGATTTGTCTAGGAGATCGTTTTATATATAGATTAAGAGCTCGGGAAGAGGTTAGGCCAGGAAGTAGAAATCTGTGAGTTGTGGTAGAGGTGGTAATCGTGTCCATAAGCATGGGCTAGATAGTCTAGGGAGAGAGCCTTTGTATTCTTACCACCCCCTCTCATGCTTTCTTCTCTTGAACTTGCTTCACAGGTGTATGCACCCTTCTCCTTGCCGTGTTAACCCTCTCTGCAAACCTGAGTCCTTCGTCCCTTTCTCCGTCAGTCCTTCCCTCTTCATTTACATCTTCATTTTTTTTTTTTTTAAGAGAGAAAGAACCTGAGTGGGGAGAGGAGCAGGGGAAGAGAGGGAGAGAATCTTAAGTAGAATTCACACTCAGCACAGAGCCGGATGCAGGGCTTGATCCCACGACCCTGAGATCATGACCTGGGCTGAAATCGAGAGTCAGATGCTTAACCAACTGAGCCACCCAGGTGCCCCTACATCTTCAGTTTATATCCCTCCATCACACTTCCTAAAGTCTACTTCCTTGCTGTCCACCGCGCAGCCTTTACTGTCTTGAGTGCTGACTTTTCTGTTCTTGGCCCCACTAAAGTTTCTTTCTCAAAGGCAGCCAGTGACCTCCTAAGTAGCAGATCCAATGATTCATCTCATCTCCTGGTTTCTCCTTAGCGTCTGACTGTTGATACCTCCTCTTTTACACATCCCCCTTCTCTGGGTTCCCTGGCACTGTGCTATCATGACTTTCAACTTTTTTCTCATCTCCCCTGTCTTCTTCACAGGCTTCTCTTTCTGCTTCTACCCTATGAATATAAATATTCTCCAGGAATGTGTTAGTCTTCCTCCTCTTATATCTACACTTGCTACCTCAGCTATCTTGTTCAATTCCATGGCCTTAGCAGCCACTTCCTTGTGAATAGTGCCCAAAATGTATCTTGTTTGCTAGCACCTGATTACCCTACCCATGAATGTCCAGCTGCTTTCTAAACACCTCCCCTCCACATCCTGCCAGCATCCCAATCTCAGCATGGCCCATAGAAAACATTTTGTTTTCAAACAAGTCAGTGTCCTACACTGTATATTTGGGTTGAGTCCCTCTTCTTTTCATTCTCTTTAATCCTCTGTCCTGCTGCCATATTCAGAGCACTGTTACCTGTAGCCTGGGACTTTTGCTGTTGCCTCTGAACCAGTCTTTCTTCCTCACTTCTTTCTCTGAATGAATCTTATGCATTTGCTCTAAGTGAGTCATGTATTTAACCCATCAGTATCACCCCTCAGCCCCAAATCTTTAATAATCCTCTATTGCCACAGAAATTAAGTACTGACCCTTAGCTTTGTTTTAAGGACCCTCCTGACATGGTCCTGGCGTAGCCATTTTTATCTCCTACTACCTCCTGACACGTAACTTCTGAGCCAAGTATGCCAGCCTCTCCTCCAGGCCATGTGGCACTTGAAGACAGACATTTGTGCCTCGGAATCTTTGTATCCCCTATACTTCACACCTGAAGCATTGTAAGGGCTCACTGAAGTTTTGTTGTGTGCATGAAAGAAGGCTTTTGCCCGTTCCTACAAATGTCTGGTACTCCCCAGTCTTTGCCTTTGCTTGTGGTATGCTTTCTACCTGGCAGGACTCCTTTTTGTCTTAAGCAATAACATGATTTATGTAACAGTGCCATTGAAAGTGGTGCATTATGTATTTTTGTTATTATTTTACCCATTTATTAAAAGTCTACCTAGCCTTCAGGACTCATTTCCAATGCCACTTCCTTCATGAAACCATTCCTTAGCCCTTTGATTTAAGAACCATCCCTTTGGGGTGCCTGGGTGGCTCAATCAGTTAAGTGTCCAACTCTTGACTCTTGACTTCAGCTCAGGTCATGATCTCACAGCTCATGGAATCGAGCCCTGCATTGGGCTCTGCACTGACAGTGTGGAGCCTGCTTGGGACTCTCTCTTTCTCTCCCTCTGTCCCCCTCCCACTCCCACCCCCACTCTCAAAATATGTAAATAATAATTTTAAAACCTTAAAAAAATTAAGAGTCATCCCTTTTTGGAAATTTCAAAATACCTCTTTTTTCCTTCCTTCAAAAAAAGAAATTTAAGTACCCCAGTGGGATGCAGGGAAATTTCAAGGGAGATATGTTTCCTAGTTGTTTGGGATCATTAGGTGCATTTTTGTTGTAAACCTTTGATTCTAAACAATAACTCATAGGTTGGTCATCTCTTGCTGCCCCCTCTTCCCAATTCCTTCCCAGAAATCACTCCCTGGATTTAACTTTTTGGGAAAGAAGGCTGTGTCTTGTTCAGATTTAAAGTGTCTTCTCTGGGGCACCTGGGTGGCTCAGTTGGTTAAGCTTCTGACTTCAGCTCAGGTCATGATCTCGTGATGGTCCATGAGTCTAAGCCCCACGTTGGGCTCTGTGCTGACGGCTCAGAGACTGGAGCCTGCTTCAGATTCTGTGTCTCCCTCTCTCTCTGCACCCCACCCCCCTCACGCTCTGTCTCTATCAAAAATAAGTAAACATTAAAAATTTTTTTTTAAAAAATAAAATGTATCCTGCAGCACCTAAAGTGATGCCTTGCCCACAGTATGTTCTCAATGTTTGTGGACCTGACTTAGGTGAAATGATGTGTACGGCTGCCAGTATCTTCCATCATAAATGAGAAATGAGTCAAAGATTTAGAGCTGTGTTTATTTTGCTTGAATAGCCAGAGGGAAAACAATAATGCTTCTCCCATAGAACCATCAAAAGAAGCAATGTACCCCTATGTACCACAATGAGTATCTGTCTCTGCCACTCAGTTTGGGAATAAATAAAATTAAGCCATTATGAAGGTAGAAACATGAATATTATGCAAACATAGGCATGTTTCTTGTGGAGCTAATCTCTGTGTGATCTTTCTTTCCCAACCCACTGGCTCTGCTGGATTCCAGTTGCCAACCAAGCCCAGGGCAAGTACATCAAACATATCACAGCCTTATTTCTACCACAGTGGCTGCGAAGTGAGCTACATAAAATTGCACTTTGATTTCAGAATCCTGTATTTGTGATTTGACATTGGTCCACTCCTCAGTTAGTTAATGGAGAGGGGTATAATTTTGAAATCCTCTTAATTATCCCATTGATTTAAGATGTTTAGGACGTGGTAGGATCTTTCTCTGTAGCACACAATCTACCTCCTTCCCCTTTTGAAAAATAAACTGAGAGATGGCCAAAATTGTAGGATGAAAAAATAGCCCAGATGAAAGTGTTCTGAACAGCTCTCCCAAAGCAGCCACTGAATTACTGGAAAAACATTTATGGGGAGAAACCACAGGGCATGGGCAGCAGGGTCTAATTCACTGATCACTAAGTCCATTGTTTCTATCTGGGAATTTTGTTTTTCCGTGGAAATCCTTGGAAAGGGCTAAAGCATTCAGAGAACCACTTCAGTTCCATAGAGGGCCCCAGACAATGATTTGGGGCAGTGAATGAGAGGAGAGCATTTTGTTCTTGAAGGGGGCGGAGCCAGGCATTGGGAGGGGCTGGTGGACTACAGGCCTGTGTCCAACCATGAGGAGGTTCCTTCTGGACTGAATTGGGGTTCCTTTGTGAGTCAGGAGATCCAAGTGTGAGGACTGTCAACTGTTAGTGGGAAGCAAATTATTTTATTTCTTTGCTCCCAGGATTTTCATTTGTAAAACGGGCACAATAATTCCTGGGCCCCGCCTACTTCACAAAGATGTTACATTGATCCAAGTCAAAAATGAGGAAAAAAAAAGCTAAAGCTGTTATCGAGGCATTTTGAGATGCTGAGAATGTTCTAGAAATAACACATGCTCCTAGGCTTTCATTTCATTTTGAAAGAAGCAATACCATTTTCTGCTTATTAAGTGCCCCCCCCCCCCCCCCCAAATTAATGAGACATACAAATGCTCTGAGCCCCTGGGGCAAAACGCGTGTGAACACGTGAACTGACAGCCTGGCTTCTGTAAATTGCGAATGGGGGTGAAAATAGGCCCAATTCCAAGATGTTCTTCTTGGGTTTGAAGTCTTTGCCTAAACAGGATTATGCAATGTTTTGAGAGTCAGTTCCAAGATCTCTTGAATTGCTTATGAGACATTTTGTTTATTAAGTAATTTTTTTTTTGAAATCTACCAGGTTTTAGTGACTCATGGATTCATGCGAACATATATATGACATTCAGAATTATAGACTTAAAGGGGGAAAGATCATCTAATTTACCCTTTGTTTTACAGGAAAGGAAACTGGGTGCCAGCAAGTTTAAATGACTTGCCTGGAGCTGTAGGGTGTGTCCATGGGAAAGCTGGGGTTAAAACCCAAACCTTCAAGCTTCCCAGCTCAGTGTTTTCTCTTTTGAATATATTTTCTGTGCATATTCTTGTGACAATGCTAAATCCTTGAAAGAAAGTAAGAATGATTTTTTCTTATGATTTCAAAAGACAAACATTTTATAATACATCATGCTTTTTAGGATATACAGTTCTGTATGAAATTTATAAGTCATAAAGTGCTTTTTAAAAAATGTTTGTTTATTTTTGAGAGAGAGAGACTCAGAGTGTGAATGGGAGAGGGCTAGAGAGAGGGGGAGACACAGAATCTGAAGCAGGCTTCAGGCTGTAAGGTATCAGCACAGAGCCTGATGTGGGGCTTGAACTCACGAACGGTGAGATCAGACCTGAGCCGAAGTCGAAAGCTCAACCGAGTGAGTCACTCAGGCTCCCCAGTCATAAAGTGCTTTTTAAAAACATTTAATCTTTACAACAATTCAGGTGAAGATTGTTATTACACCAGATAGGGAAACCACCAAGTAGGAGGAATGGGCTTGGTCAAGGTTTCTAAAAATCAAAACTGGGACTCAGGAAAGCTTGAGTTTTTCATTCCATTCCTGGAGTTCTTTTTTACGCTACACAAAAGTTGCTATCTACGTGTTTTTAAATATGAGTGACTATTAGTCATGGAGATGAGATTCTTCCTGCCCCCCCCTCCCCCCTCCACCGGCCTTTGTTTGGAAATGAGCCAAAGCCAGGCTCCACTCCAGTGTCTCCCAAAATGTTGACTGTAACAGGCCAATCCACGGTGGATTGAGTTTCCCACTTCATTAACAAAACCTTATTTCCTTGAGAAAGGCCTGGCTGAATTATCAATAATAGTGGTAATAACAATAATAAAAAAGTAAAAGCAGTTGACACATCAAATACTTATTGTTTCCAGGTTCTGTTCTAGGTAGTTAACAAGTATTAAATGATTTGATTTTTCCCAGTAAGTCTAGGAAGTAGGCACCATTATTATCTCAATTTTACAGATGATGAAACCGAGGCACAGAGAGGTTAAGTAACTTGCTCTGGGTGAGACAGCTAGCAAATGGCCAATATGTAAAATTCACATTTTTCACATTTTTTTCTTATTAAAAATGTTCACAATTTTTTAATCTTTTTTTTTAATTTTTATTTAAATGGGCTGTACACCCAACATGGGGCTTGAACTCATGACTCTGAGATTAAGAGTTACACGCTCTTCTGACTGAGCCAGCCAGGTGCCCCCAGAATGTGCACAATTTTCATATAATAATAACCCCCACTGTTTGATTCTTTGTCTTTGGGCAAAGATTCCCCCATCTTTGAGCCTCAGTTTCTGAAACAAATGGGTTGAACCAGATGATCTTGAGAGTTTAGCCCTAGTTCTACACAACTAATGGCCCACCACTCCCTTTCACATCATACCGTAAGTTCTGTGGACCTGGGCTGTCCTGTCAGACCTTATTCTACCCTTTCCTGCTCCACCTTAGCCTACCTCTGGGGATAAACAAAAGCCACATATCATTATCATTTTCATTTATATATAAACATCAGGTGTGCTAATCCTTCAAAACATTTTAACTTGGGAAAAACAGGGAAAGGAAATAACCCCTCCTTCCCTCCTCTCTCCTACTTATTTCTGAAAATATTCTTTTTTGAACGCTTTTCTCAGAGGTAATACAAAATGCTTTACAAAGAAATATAAATTCTAAAATCCCACAGTTTTTTCCCCTGCCCCAACATGTTTATACAAACAAAATTAGGTGGAAATGAATAGGAGGACAACCTGAAATGGGGAAATAGCAAGGTGACGTCACCAATAAGCATCAGGGCTTGTGTACAAGCCTTTGCAGAAGAGATAAGGCTCACCACTTAGGTGATGCTGTTGGAGTGTGTTCTGAGTGCACGGTATTATTTGACATTAAGGTCTTTTTCAGCATCAGCTGCTGCAAGGCCGCCCTCCTTCCTACCCCTGAAGTATGAAGTCCCAGAAATGCTCTCCATCTGTCCTTTGAGGTGCCCAGCTGTGAGTTCAGTGCTACACCTTGGTGCAGCTCAAAACTGAATCATCACTAATGATAACTTTCTTGACTCAGAATCAATGAGTTTTTACAAACATTTATAGATGTTGAAATTTGCACCTTTTTACATGTGAAGGTTTTATGAGATGCCTTTACCAAGGTTTGATGTAAACCCAGGTATAGGGGCAAAAGAAACGTTCAAACCATCTAGAGTAGATTGATGCTCAAAGGCATAGACATAATTGTTTACATGGCTATTTGATGTTCCAGCCAGAAGGGGTTAAATCCCTGCTCGAGTTGATACATTTTCTTCCTTATGAATTAAGCACTGAAGTATGTCCACTACATCATTTTCCTCACACACCTAACTCTTCCTTTATTATGCCTTGTCTCTACTTGCCTACAGACAGATCTCTCCATATTTTGCTTCTGACTCTAAATAGCCGTGATCACCCATGATGAGAGAGCATGGGTTAATGAGATGGCTGTGAGATGTTGAGAAAGGTCCATTTTGCTTATAAAGACAGGACTGTCTCTTTTATAATGTAACTTTTTTGACAGAGAGTATGGATCCCACATCTTTGCTCAGTATTTGCTCAGTGTTTTCACTCAGTGTTTTTTTTTTTTTTTCTCAGTGGTTGATGGTTATTGTTCAAGGATGTAATTCTTCACTCATGGAGAACTGGGCTGAACGTGAGGACATGGGGCTCGGAGGACAGGTGGACGTTTCTCTCTGCTACTCTTTAAGTGTCTCCCACAACCCTCTTCCACAGCAAGGTGGTAAACTATCTCTTGGAGGAGAGAAAGATCTGTCTTTCTGGCATATAATTAACCCACGATTGTGGTAAATGCACAAGGCTGATATACACCTTGTTTTCTTCCTTCTTTTCATATGGGATTTTTGTGACTCAGAACTGGTTTCTGTCAAGTAGGAAGGTGTGTGTGTGTGTGTTGGGTTTGGCATAGGCCTCTTCCTCTAGCAACAGAAGGGCCTCTTAAGCGAGGGTCATGATGACCTTAACCTGGGTTCTAGTTCAATCAATAGGCCAGAGGCAAAAGGAATTACTCGATGTATAATCACCACTTGAATTTTGCTCCGCTGTATTTACAGTTAGAGGAGAGCAAATCCCGCAATATGTACACGCATTCTATCAAGGATGCAGCGCAAATGTAAACAAGGTGTCCTTTTAAGTCAATATTTTCTAGGAAAAGCACAGTGTGTTCTTGGTATTATTATGTTACAGAGGGTTTCATAAGTTAATAAAAACATTGAATTTGGTACGTATTTATACACAAAGTACTATGAAGCTTAACAGGAGCAAAGCAGGCATATATTTTCATAAAATCAAATTCATACATGCTCTGATGGCAAAAAGTTTTGTACTTACATAGATCATGGATGGAGTTTTCTGTCCAGTTTCTTGTGGGGGAAAAAGCAGCTTTGAATATTTCATTGGAAAGAAAATTGTCTTTATTGGATTTCCTTCAGATGAAGCTGAATAGATGAATAATATATATGTCTTATGCCAATAAAAGTCCTGTGATTTGTACAGCTGTGACTGAGAGGAGCCAATTGACACTTGAAGGCAAAGAAGTTGGAAGATGAAAGAATAAATGAGTGGAAAATTCCACAACTCAAAACCCCAATGCTCCCTCAAGGACAGGATTGTTACTTGAGAAGGCTCTGTTGAATTTTTGGCATTCTTGCATTATCTCACTTTGAAGATGGAATGTAAATCATGGTTTTCAGCCAGTATCACTGTTCTCTAAGGAGACTCAGATCTGCTGGGACTTTTTGGTAACACCAATTTCCCTAGATTTAAGTGAATAGTTCACATTTCAAAGGTTTTGGGCATTAACGATCTCTCGTAGTGGAAAGAGCAGTCTCATTTTTGGGAAGTCTATGGCAAATTTCCTTTCCATGGATTCCTACAGTTAACCCAGAAAAAAAACCCATTCTTGGGGCGCCTGGGTGGCGCAGTCGGTTAAGCGTCCGACTTCAGCCAGGTCACGATCTCGCGGTCCGTGAGTTCGAGCCCCGCGTCAGGCTCTGGGCTGATGGCTCGGAGCCTGGAGCCTGTTTCCGATTCTGTGTCTCCCTCTCTCTCTGCCCCTCCCCCGTTCATGCTCTGTCTCTCTCTGTCCCAAAAATAAATAAAAAAAAAAAACAAAACAAAAAAAAAAAACAAAAACCCATTCTTACCTACAAAGACTTTGATGAATTTTGGCCACTTGTAGATTCCACTGAAATTCCCATGGAATATTGTTAAAAATTCATTTGCTGTAAGAGTCATGAGGGCTGCCACCGGGTGGGCTTGGTGGAGGCTGCACAGGTGCTGGGCACTGGTGGTAAAGATGTTCCTTGGGTCCTTTGCTGTATGCAGAATAGTTTCACTGGTAAGGTGGGCACCACCTGCTAATGGGCAAAACCTTTGAGTTTAAAGTTAACTTTCATTATTATCTGCTGCCCAGTAATATTTGATGATTTTCTAAGAGTTTGAAGCATTTTTTAAAACGTTTATTTATCAGTGAGAGAGCACAAGCAGGGGAGGGGCAGAGAGAGAAGGAGACGCAGAATCCAAAGCAGGCTCCAGGCTCTGAGCTGTCAGCACAGAGACTGGCATGGGGCTCAGACTCATGAACCATGAGATCGTGACCAGCATCAAAGTTGGATGCTTAATTGACTGAGCCACCTAGGTGCCCTGAAACATTTTTAAATAAATGTTTATTTTTGAGAGAGAGAGAGAGAGAGAGAGAGAGCAGGGGAGGGGCAGAGAGAGATGGAGACAGAGGATCCGAAGCATGCTCCCCACTGACAGCAGACAACATTAAAGTTGAGCCTTCAGAGTGTAAGTCTCCTTTAAAAATGGTAGAGGGGTGCCTGGATGGCTCAGTCTGTTGAGCATCGGGCTCTTGATTTCAGCTGGGCTCATGATCCTAGGGTTGTGGAATGAGCCCTTCATAGGGCTCCATGCTGAGTGTGGAACCTGCTTGAGATTCTGTCTCTCTCTCTCTCCCTCTCTCTCTCTCTCTCTCTCCCTCTGAACCTCTGCCCCTTTTTCCTACTCATGCTCTCACTCTCTCTTTCTAAAATAAATACATAAATGGAGAAAGATTTTCTTTTTTTATAAACTGTTTTTTAAAATTTTTTGTTTTTAAGTTTATTTTTGAGAGAGAGAGAGAGAGAGAGAGAGAGAGAGAGAGAGATTGAGAGCGAGCATGAGCAGGGGAGGGGCAGAGAGAGAGGGAGACACAGAATCTGAAGCAGGCTCCAGGCTCTGAGCTGTCAACACAGAGACTGATGAAGGGCTCGAACTCATGAACCATGAGATCATCACCTAGGCTGAAGTCAGAAGTTTAACCGACTGAGCCACCCAGGTGCCCCAAGAAAGATTTTCTTCTTGAAATTTAGGCTTCTCACAAGATGCTTTCAAATTATTTCTGTTTTATCCAATAAAGCATTCTATAGCTCATGGAATTAAGTGTCCTTAATAATAGAGAATGTAGCCGTTGAGAAATCTGTACCAATAAAGAAAATATAGTACTGAAAGTTTTTAGTAACACTGCTGCTGCATGAGTTAGAAATGTTCCTTTTGTGAGAAGTCAGAGACAGTGAAGATTTATTTAAATGATTCTGAAGACTGTCACAGTCTGTAATGTAGAGTTGAATAGGTAGGCTAGGCCTTGGTGATTGAAGGTGAGGTACCATAGAAATTTAGAGATCATGTTAAGCGGACTCAGTTCTAGGGACATTAGATTAGCACCAGATTCCTAATTCTTGAAAGACGGTGTCTTATTGGGCCAGTGTGGGTCAGTCCACCTTGGATCTAAGAGCTTGGGTGAAAGGGGTAGGATCAGAACACAGACCTGACTAAGGGGCCACCGTGGCTAGGGCCCCCAGAGGGAGCATGCATGTGACTTACTGCACCATGAGAGGGATTGAATTTAGAATTACAGCTTCTAAGTTTTATGTGACACACACACACACACACACACACACACACACACACACACACACACAGAGGTTTCTTACATGCTCCGTAGCTATAGTTAACACAGTTGTAGGAGAAATTATTGCAATGCTAGGTAATTAGTTTTAAGGAACATTATCTTCATAGCTCAACCCTCTTGTCATATGCTTACCTCAAGGTCATTGAAGTAGAAATGTGATGATTGGGAAATAGTATATAACACATATTTAGTGAATAAACATGCAAGGTAAAATGCAGGAAAAAGATAGGAAATTGAAGGAATGTGGAGTTGGGAGAAAAAATATAAGGCAATGAAGGAATATTTCAGCCAGAATGTGCAAAATCCCTGGGGCAATGGAGGGCATTTTCCACTTAGTGAAAGGCAATTAGAACCATATTTATCGTGGCAAATAAATGGGGAGTTATCATCACGTGAAGCTAGAGAGATCCGCAGAGGTCAGATAATGAAAGGTATGGTGAGTTACATTAAGGACTTTATTTTGATGATAACGAGGTCTTAGTAAGGTGTTTGAAAAGGAGAATACGTGATCATGTTTTTGAATGATAAAAGCTACCATGATAATTGGACCAGAGCCATAGTGGGGATACTAGTTAGGAGAATAACAGGAATCTGAGAGAGAGAGGGCGGTGGACTGAACCAAGGATGTGCTGGTGGCAATGGAAAGAAGTGGATGAAGACAGGTGATCAGTAGGATGTGTTTGGCAGGAAATGGGGTAGGAATGAGTAAGTGGAGGTGAGGACGGAACCAGGCTTCTGGCTTTGGCAACCCAGTGGACAACAGGCTGGTCACTGAGATGGGGAAGGGCAGGCTGAGGTAGAAAAAGTAAGTTCTGTTTATGGCATAGTGCACTTTAAATGCTTATGTTACAGCCAGCTACAAGTGTCCAATAGTCCTTCCAGGTCTGGTGATCAGGAAAAGGACCTGGGGGGAGATATACATCCGGGAGTCAGGGAGAGTGGATAGGAGTACATTGAGACAGGTGTTCAAGAGAACTATTATTTCTCTCAGTCCTGATGGGGCCTCTAAATGGTGACACTATAAAGACACAGGGTTTTCCTAGCGTTTTTAGGGGAAGGGTGTTGAGAGCTTCTGATATTGGCACCTTTGAGAACAATCAGTGGTGAGACTAAAGCACACCTAAACCAGCCAGGGAAATGGTTCTTTTGCAAGGCACATTTCTGGTGTTGCAAATGCAAGAAAGAGATTTCTCTTTCCTTACATAGTACCACGTGTGCTCAAATGAATTATACCTCTGGTGCATGTTTTCCCTCTGTGTGCATGGGAACTTAGTTAATTATCTGGACATACTGCTTCTCCTCACTGGGCTGGATCAGGCAGAGCTGGGATGCTGATCAAGTAGCTAATATAGGTTAGTGTCCTGTCCTACCTCACAGACTCCCTGATGTCAGGGATTATATTTTATTTTCATCTCTGTAGGTTCGGTTCCTTGACTAGGGCCTACCAAGTGGCAAGTGCTCGGTAAATATTCATTTGACAGAACACCCTCATATTCTAGGAATTCCTTTTTGTGCTGTCCAGTCACTTCTTATTTCTCCGAGTGAAGCAAGGATGGCCAGTAGGGTGGATTGGAGATAAAGTCTGAATCTCCTTGCAGCTTATATTTCTTTGGTATGGAGTGTTTGGAATTCTCTGGCGCTTGAGACCCCAGAATTATGGAAATGACCTCTGAAATTCTATCCAATTAACCTTCAACTTTTGTTTCATATCTTCTTTATGGTAAACTAATTTAAAAATTTTAATGTTTATTTATTTTTGAGAGAGAGAGAGAGAGAGAGAGAGAGGCTAGTAGGGGAGGGATATAGAAGGGGAGGGATGTATAGAGAGAGGGAGACAGAGAGTCCTGAGCAGGCGCCAGGCTCTGAGCTGTGAGCACAGAGCCTGACGTGGGGCTCAAACTCAGGAACTGCGAGATCATGACCTGAGCTGAAGTCAGACACTTAACTGACTGAGCCACCCAGGTACCCCTATGGTAAACTAATTTTAAAACTTGTTAGTTAGAGGTTACATCCAAGGGAGGACCTGGCACTGATAGCTATATCAGTTACAACTCTTCTAGTTGCAAGTAATAGAATATTTAACCTAAACTAGCTTAGGCAAAGCAAAAATGTGGCCACAGGCATGGCTTTAAATAGGGGCCAAGATAAGGCCGTGGAGAGTTGGTCATGCCCATTTTGGTACTACTTTCTTTAGACTGATTCCTTTCTCAGGCAGTGGGTTTTGGTTCTACTTCCTCAGGTTGATTCCACTCTTCTTTCATGTTTGCAAGATAGCTACTAGGAAATATAAAATCTTTCCAAGCTGAAATCCTGCAGAAAAAAATTCACTGTTGTGGCATCCCCTGCTGAAGTCTCATTAGCTCTGGTCAGATCATTTGACCATCTATAAACCTATCATTATGATCCAGAGAATAGGCAATACTGATTAGCTTAGACCTGGTCTTATGCTCTACTCTGAGCCTGAAGCATATGGGCTAGCTTGGAAACATGGGTTGTTTATTCAGGGGAAATCTGGGTTCAGTTATTCAGAGAAGAGTGAATGAATGTCCAGTAGTAAATAAAATTGAGGGTATGTGATCTACCCTTTTTTCCTTCAGCATCCATGACAGATGATCATCGATCATGGTACGTTTTTTCAACTGTAGTGGACATAGTTTTGGCAACCTCGTCAATGCACTGCTCTAGTCAGCCGTTAACAGTCCCTCAGAGCTGACAAGGAAGATGAATACTGGATTTGATGCAGAAAGTACTTGGTAATTCTTCAAGAAAGGCATGCTTTTCTTCATCAGTAAATTGAGGAAAAAGCAGAGTAAATACATTCTACAGTAAGATTGAAATTGATCATTAATGAGCATTTTTAGTCGTCTCCCTCCTTTTTGTTTTTCTCTGTATGTATTCATTTATTAAGAAGAAATATTTTGTTTATAGGTTCTGAGAAACTCTCTGGAATTGTGGAATAGTAATAAATCTGTTCTTTTCAGGGGGGACGTTAAAAGCATTGGAAAACATTCTGTGATTTCAGTGGGCACAACATGGCCAAAATAAGTACATATTTTCAAACAAGAAAAATGCAAAACATAAACAAATGAAATCAGGCTCAAACAGATGGGTTTCCTTCTGGGACCCAGCGGTCAGGATTTCAGGAATCGTGAGTCTGAACCCTGACTCTGTGCCACCGTCACCCGGAACCAGCATGTAAGTGACCACTCGTGTAACCACAGGAGTCCCATGAGGCCCCTGCCTTCCTGTGCCATCATCCCAAATGCTACTAGCACTGGCTCACTTAGGCCAGAAATTCCAGAACTGAACATTTATTTTGGGGAATTTTAAAGCTTTTCTTTCTTTGCTTCCTCTTGAGATGCTCTAAGAAGGGCCCGCGAAGAACAGACCACTGTGTTCTACTGGCTCTTTACAACTCTTATAGCAAGAGTGTTGGATTGTCCTTTGAAAAAAAATTTTTTTAACATTTATTCATTTTTTGATAAAGACAGAGAATGAGTGGGGGAGGGGCAGAGAGAGAGGGAGACACAGAATCTGAAGCAGACTCCAGGATCCGATCTGACAGCACAGAGCCTGACACGGGGCTCGAACTCACGGACCGTGAGATCATGACCTGAACTGAAGGCCGATGCCCAACCGACTGAGACACCCAGGAAGGCGCCCCTTGGATTGTCCTTTGAAAGCAGGTTTTATTATATGGGAAGTGGGAAGAGCGTTGGGGGTGGGGTGTGGCAGGTGCTAACAAGGGATGAAAGTATCTATGAAGAGGAGGTTGGGAAAACCACAGACAAATGTTACTTCTCACTTTATTATGGAGTCTTAGCTGTAGCCTTGAGGATGCAATTTGATAGCCTCTAAATTTCAGTGTGCATTCTGTCCATCTATCCCACTTCAATATAACAGACATTTATTGAGTACTATGTCCAAGGCACTGAAAGGAATACAAAGATGTAATTTCTGACTAAGGAATCTTAATTACCTAATCGTATAAGGTGGAAAAATGGTAATGTTGCATTGTCTGGCATAGTGTTTCAAAAGTTTTCAAGGTCATGATCCTAAAGTTACTCTATGATTGTTTGTACTCTCTAGTCTAGAAAAGTATGTTATTTTCTCAATCACAAAATGTACTTTCCCAAAAATTCTTTGGCAGTTTAGCAAGAGAGCCAACATGATAATGCAGAGACCTTT
This sequence comes from Panthera leo, assembly GCF_018350215.1. Lineage (NCBI taxonomy): Eukaryota > Metazoa > Chordata > Mammalia > Carnivora > Felidae > Panthera > Panthera leo. The sequence goes on from NC_056685.1 coordinate 73,331,797, forward strand.
CACTTTGTCTATGGTGTATTTATACCATTGTCCTTACTAATCTCTACCTCTCTTTCCTCTCTCTTCTGCCCATCTCTCTCCAATCCCTTCTCCTCTTTTGTCTCTGCTCTCCTCTCTGTTACCTTCTTTTCTTTCTTCTTTCAACCCTCCCTCTACCACCCCTTTTATATATAACCTCTTCTCTTTTTCATTCTCTCCCTCTTGATCCTACTTCCTTCTCTGTTCCTCCTCCTCTTCCTCCTTCTTCCTCTTCTCTCTCTGTTTCTCTGTGTCTCTCTCTCTCCTGCCATCCTGTCTCTCCCTCTCCTTCTCTCTCTTTGCCTCTCTTCTCCTTTATGGCTCCCTCAGCTTTGCTTCCTTTGTAATTTGATCTTATTTCTCCACACTGCACTCAGACCTCCCGTGGTGGGGTAAAGGAGGAGTTTGGTTTTAGGGAGCTCTGTGTTTACACCAGCTCAGGCCTTGACCCCACAGAAGAAGAAGATATCTCTGCTCTTGTAGTATTCTTCTATAAGTTTCTTTAATTTGCCCACCTTGGGTTGTGTCTACATTCCTGGGTCTGTCTCCCAGGCCAGGGGATGAATACCATGATGTATGTAGCCCATCTGGGCTGTGGCCTCACTCTGAGGCCAGGGCCGTAGTTACTGGGATTGGCAGTTCCAGCAAGGCAAAGTAGAGGCAGGCAGAGTGGTTCCCCCAACAAAGTGGGAATGTTATTATCAGAAGAAATTGGGGGAAGGGATACTGAGTAGGCAAAAGCAACACAAAAGCAAACCAGAGTAAATGGCAATATCTACCATGTCTAGAAGACAATTATTTTTAAGGGTATACAGCGTAAGAAATACCTTTGGATCTTAAGCAACTTTTTCAGGGTAAATTCACTAAAGATAAGCTGAAGTCCATGAATATTTATTTTCATGAAGCTCTACTAAACTGACACGGAATTCGCCATTATCTCCTGGTGAAGGGAGTAGCTAACATGTTATTTAACAGCTAGGGGTTAAGTCATTCACTCTGATACAAAGAACAGGATGTGACAGTATCATAAAAAATCAGTTTGTGAAAGCTGTCACAAAGCATTTGGAGATCAAGAGAAAAAATAATTAAAGGATCAATTCAATTCAATTCCACAAGTATTTATTGAGTATATATTTCATGCCAGGATCACCAAATTATATTTTAAATATCCCAGGAAGGAAACAATAAAATGAGTAGCTGATATACATTTGGAGAAGTAGGGATATGCTAAATATCTTCAGCATAAGTTAAGTTCAGATAAGCTAAAGATATGTTCAGACTTGGAGTGGTGCTGGGGCATGGGGGAGCTGACCCCACCAGGTACCCTGTGGCCACCATTATACGTGCTTCCTCCTAACCTTTCAGAAGTGACATGGTAATCACGCCATTATTTTTTCCTAGAGCCATTCAGCTAACAAAATGCTTTCCCTGTCTTACTTGATTCTGTGTAACTTCTCTGTTGTATTGGCTGGGAGAATCCGCATCATCCCCAGCGAACAAGGGAGTTCTAGGGAAGTGAAGGGATCCATACAGTGTCACTCAGGTAATCAAACAGATAGCTAGGACTCAAGTTGAGTTTTTCTGAAACTGAGGGACATTGCTACACCGCATCACTGCACTGGTCTCCTCAGCGGAGGGGCAGTGGAGGGCTGCCTCCTGGGTACCCTTCTGCCTTGTCCTACACTGGATTGGTCTGCCCACATCTCTCCTTCACAAGTTCCTGATCTTCCCTGGCTTTCCAAGTGCAGGTATCTTTCAAGGCAGTGGAGCCCAAAGTTCATTAATCATCACAATTCCCTTGGGGAACTTTAATATCCCTTCTAACACCTCCTGACACACACACACACACACACACACACACACACACACACACACACACACAGAGTCCCGGTTCCAACCCCCTTCTTGATTTCTGTTAACATTTTGCTATGGTTGCAGGTTAGGTTATATGTCTGACACACAGGTAGAATTGCAAAAGTTTATTGAGGAGTGGTCTCTGTGAAAGGAAAAGGAGGGGAGGTGCGATCAAGCACAGGGAGCCATCACACTGCACGCCAACCTGACAAAGTGTCTACCAGCCCAGTGGAGAGTCCTGGGGCAAAGATGGCCTGCTAGAGTGGTCCTCATTGGGTGGAAATGCCTAGGCCTTGTACCACCGCATTGCTCAGTTGTCTAGGGGCCTCCTAAGAGGAGCGTGACCTTGGCTTGAAAGCTGAGGCAGCTACAGCTGGAGTCCTAGTCCGTTCCCCACAATCCTTGCAGATGGGTGGTGAGTCCTTTCTGGAGGGGGTTACTGAGCTGCACATCCCTATCTGTGCCAACAGCACCTTTTGTATGCTGATTTGTCTTGGTCACTTAATTGTTTTTTTCTTTAGGTGTTACCTCACTGAGTATAACCTTATTAAAAGTCAAGGCCTTAGCACAACAACAAAATTCCAAAGTAATATATGGTAAAAACAAGGGGGAAAAAAAAGAGGGCCATTTTATGGATTTTCTTAACCCCCTATGTAAAGCCACATATTAGCTTTCCTCTTAGGTCACCAATTGAATCGGGGAACAAGATAACTGGATGTCTCTGGACATAAAAATATGATAAAAAATATGATAGTCTTAGAAACATCCATAGGAGAAAGATAAATATTGCCTCTCTTAGAGAAGCTTGGCAAGTTGGAACTAATAAAAAAATGATAAACATGAGCTTTGTTTACATTTAATTAAGTTTTAAACTTGTTGGTGTGTTAGATTGGAAATATTTAATGTACTAGTGGAAGCAAACTCTTATACTTGGTAAGACGGATACATCCAGGCCAGTGACAACTCCTGGGTTTAGATCTGATTCACTAAGGGGTACAGTCTTACAAAAGTATCTGGCTTTCTGTCCTCGGGTAGCAGGCTGATCTTGATATAGGTAACTAGCCCTCACTCAGCGGCCTCTAAATACTTGTGCAGTGTGCTTAGCTCAGGGAATGAGCTTAGGGACTGATGGGTGCCATCAGGAATACCTCTTTGCAGGAAATGGGAATTGGAATATTTGTCCCTATCGTCCCTGCACGGCTTTTCTGCATTTTAAAAGGCTCCTGTCATTATCTAGGACTAACACCTAGAGTAATCATTCCTACGGACTTAATTTTGACAGTACAAAAGCTTTAAGGTATGTTTCTCCAGTGGCAAAATACACTTGATAAACAGAACTGTCCTTTAAAAAAAATCAGTTTTTAGAGCACAAACAGCTGTCTTCCATTTTTGGCATAGAAAAGGAACACTAAAATGACTAATCTCACTAAGAATTACAATAAAAGTGCTGATGAAACCTTAGCCATATCCTTCATGTCTTTAGTAGCCCTATAATTACAGATCCAGTTTAAAAAACCGAACTTCTAGGACACATTTAATTACTATCTGCCTTTATCATTGCCTTCCTTCCCATAGGAGTGTTCTACTTACGCACTGCCTCCCTGTATCAGTCATTTATCTGCCTTGAAAAGCTAAATGTGTTTTTTTTACAAGTTTATTTATTTATTTTGAGAGAGATAGCATGAGTGGGGGAGGGGCAGAGAGAGAGGGAGAGAGAGAGAATTCCAAGCAGGCTCCATGCTCAGCACTGAGCCTGATGTGGGACTTGATCCCATGGCCCTGAGATCATGACCTGAACCAAAATCAAGAGTCAAATGCTTAATTGACTGAGCCACCCAGGCACTCTGGTAAATGTGTTTTGAATAAAACTTTTTTATCTAATACAATTTCCATTATCTTAGAAGATAGTCTGGTGGAATAATGAATAGTGGTTAATCAGAAGTGGGGCTTGAAGGGCACCTGGGTGGCTCAGTTGGTTAAGCATCCCCGACTCTTGATTTTGGCTCAGGTCATGATCTCACAGTTCATGGGATCAAGCCCCATCCTTGGCTTTGCACTGACAGTGCAGAGCCTGCTTGGGATTCTCTCTCTCCTTTTCTCTCTGTCCCTCCCCTACTGGCACGCACACACCCTTTCAAAATAAATAAAAAAAATATTAAAAAAAAACAGAAGTGGGGCTTGAACATGTTAGTGAATATCATGCTGCTATCAATATTCATTAAAGTGTCAACATGAATTTATTTTTACCTTTTCTATAAAAATGAATAATTTTCATGGGTTTTTTTTAATATATGAATTTTATTGTCAAATTGGTTTCCATACAACACCCAGTGCTCATCCCAAAAGGTGCCCTCCTCAATACCCATCACCCACCCTCCCCTCCCTCCCACCCCCCATCAACCCTCAGTTTGTTTTCAGTTTTTAACAGTCTCTTATGCTTTGGTTCTCTCCCACTCTAACCTCTTTTTTTTTTTTTTTTCTTCCCCTCCCCCATGGGTTTCTGTTAAGTTTCTCAGGATCCACATAAGAGTGAAACCATATGGTATCTGTCTTTCTCTGTATGGCTTATTTCACTTAGCTTCACACTCTCCAGTTCCATCCACGTTGCTACAAAGGGCCATATTTCATTCTTTCTCATTGCCACATAGTACTCCATTGTGTATATAAACCACAATTTCTTTATCCATTCATCAGTTGATGGACATTTAGGCTCTTTCCATAATTTGGCTATTGTTGAGAGTGCTGCTATAAACATTGGGGTACAAGTGCCCCTATGCATCAGTACTCCTGTATCCCTTGGGTAAATTCCTAGCAGTGCTATTGCTGGGTCATAGGGTAGGTCTATTTTTAATTTTCTGAGGAACCTCCACACTGTTTTCCAGAGCGGCTGCACCAATTTGCATTCCCACCAACAGTGCAAGAGGGTTCCCGTTTCTCCACATCCTCTCCAGCATCTATAGTCTCCTGATTTGTTCATTTTGGCCACTCTGACTGGTGTGAGGTGATATCTGAGTGTGGTTTTGATTTGTATTTCCCTGATAAGGAGTGACGTTGAGCATCTTTTCATGTGCCTGTTGGCCATCCGGATGTCTTCTTTAGAGAAGTGTCTATTCATGTTTTCTGCCCATTTCTTCACTAGGTTATTTGTTTTTCGGGTGTGGAGTTTGGTGAGCTCTTTATAGATTTTGGATACTAGCCCTTTGTCCGATATGTCATTTGCAAATATCTTTTCCCATTCCGTTGGTTGCCTTTTAGTTTTGTTGGTTGTTTGCTTTGCTGTGCAGAAGCTTTTTATCTTCATAAGGTCCCAGTAATTCACTTTTGCTTTTAATTCCCTTGCCTTTGGGGATGTGTCGAGTAAGAGATTGCTACGGCTGAGGTCAGAGAGGTCTTTTCCTGCTTTCTCCTCTAGGGTTTTGATGGTTTCCTGTCTCACATTCAGGTCCTTTATCCATTTTGAGTTTATTTTTGTGAATGGTGTGAGAAAGTGGTCTAGTTTCAACCTTCTGCATGTTGCTGTCCAGTTCTCCCAGCACCATTTGTTAAAGAGACTGTCTTTTTTCCATTGGATGTTCTTTCCTGCTTTGTCAAAGATGAGTTGGCCATACGTTTGTGGGTCTAGTTCTGGGGTTTCTATTCTATTCCATTGGTCTATGTGTCTGTTTTTGTGCCCATACCATGCTGTCTTGATGATGACAGCTTTGTAGTAGAGGCTAAAGTCTGGGACTGTGATGCCTCTTGCTTTGGTCTTCTTCTTCAAAATTACTTTGGCTATTCGGGGCCTTTTGTGGTTCCATATGAATTTTAGGATTGCTTGTTCTAGTTTCGAGAAGAATGCTGGTGCAATTTTGATTGAGATTGCATTGAATGTGTAGATAGCTTTGGGTAGTATTGACATTTTGACAATATTTATTCTTCCAATCCATGAGCAGGGAATGTCTTTCCATTTCTTTATATCTTCTTCAATTTCCTTCATAAGCTTTCTATAGTTTTCAGCATACAGATCTTTTACATCTTTGGTTAGATTTATTCCTAGGTATTTTATGCTTCTTGGTGCAATTGTGAATGGTATCAGTTTCTTTATTTGTCTTTCTGTTGCTTCATTGTTAGTGTATAAGAATGCAACTGATTTCTGTACACTGATTTTGTATCCTGCAACTTTGCTGAATTCATGTATCACTTCTAGCAGACTTTTGGTGGAGTCTATCGGATTTTCCATGTATAATATCATGTCATCTGCAAAAAGCGAAAGCTTGACTTCATCTTTGCCAATTTTGATGCCTTTGATTTCCTTTTGTTGTCTGATTGCTGATGCTAGAACTTCCAGCACTATGTTAAACAACAGCGGTGAGAGTGGACATCCCTGTCGTGTTCCTGATCTCAGGGAAAAAGCTCTCAGTTTTTCCCCGTTGAGGATGATGTTAGCTGTGGGCTTTTCATAAATGGCTTTGATGATGTTTAACTATGTTCCTTCTATCCCGACTTTCTCAAGGGTTTTTATTAAGAAAGGGTGCTGGATTTTGTCAAAGGCCTTTTCTGCATTGATTGACAGGATCATATGGTTCTTCTCTTTTTTTTTTATTAATGTGATGTATCACGTTGATTGATTTGTGAATGTTGAACCAGCCCTGCATCCCAGGAATGAATCCCACTTGATCATGGTGAATAATTCTTTTTATATGCCGTTGAATTCGATTTGCTAGTATCTTATTGAGAATTTCTGCATCCATATTCATCAGGGATATTGGCCTGTAGTTCTCTTTTTTTACTGGGTCTCTGTCTGGTTTAGGAATCAAAGTAATCCTGGCTTCATAGAATGAGTCTGGAAGTTTTCCTTCCCTTTCTATTTCTTGGAATAGCTTGAGAAGGATAGGTATTATCTCTGCTTTAAACGTCTGGTAGAACTCCCCTGGGAAGCCATGTGGTCCTGGACTCTTATTTGTTGGGAGATTTTTGATAACCGATTCAATTTCTTCGCTGGTTATGGGTCTGTTCAAGCTTTCTATTTTCCTCCTGATTGAGTTTTGGAAGAGTGTGGGTGTTTAGGAATTTGTCCATTTCTTCCAGGTTGTCCAATTTGTTGGCATATAATTTTTCATAGTATTCCCTGATAATTGTCTGTATCTCTGAGGGATTGGTTGTAATCATTCCATTTTCATTCATGATTTTATCTATTTGGGTCATCTCCCTTTTCTTTTTGAGAAGCCTGGCTAGAGGTTTGTCAATTTTGTTTATTTTTTCAAAAAACCAACTCTTGGTTTCGTTGATCTGCTCTACAGTTTTTTTAGATTCTATATTGTTTATTTCTGCTCTGATCTTTATTATTTCTCTTCTTCTGCTGGGTTTAGGCTGCCTTTGCTGTTCTGCTTCTATTTCCTTTAGGTGTGCTGTTAGATTTTGTATTTGGGATTTTTCTTGTTTCTTGAGATAGGCCTGGATTGCAATGTATTTTCCTCTCAGGACTGCCTTCGCTGCGTTCCAAAGCGTCTGGATTGTTGTATTTTCATTTTCGTTTGTTTCCATATATTTTTTAATTTCTTCTCTAATTTCCTGGTTGACCCACTCATTCGTTAGTAGGGTGTTCTTTAACCTCCATGCTTTTGGAGGTTTTCCAGACTTTTTCCTGTGGTTGATTTCAAGCTTCATAGTATTGTGGTCTGAAAGTATGCATGGTATAATTTCAATTCTTGTAAACTTATGAAGGGCTGTTTTGTGACCCAGTATATGATCTATCTTGGAGAATGTTCCATGTGCACTCGAGAAGAAAGTATATTCTATTGCTTTGGGATGCAGAGTTCTAAATATATCTGTCAAGTCCATCTGATCCAATGTATCATTCAGGGCCCTTGTTTCTTTATTGACCGTGTGTCTAGATGATCTATCCATTTCTGTAAGTGGGGTGTTAAAGTCCCCTGCAATTATGACATTCTTATCAATAAGGTTGCTTATGTTTGTGAGTAATTGTTTTATATATTTGGGGGCTCTGGTATTCGGCGCATAGACATTTATAATTGTTAGCTCTTCCTGATGGATAGACCCTGTAATTATTATATAATGCCCTTCTTCATCTCTTGTTACAGCCTTTAATTTAAAGTCTAGTTTGTCTGATATAAGTATGGCCACTCCAGCTTTCTTTTGGCTTCCAGTAGCATGATAAATAGTTCTCCATCCCCCCACTCTCAATCTAAAGGTGTCCTCAGATCTAAAATGAGTCTCTTGTAGACAGCAAATAGATGGGTCTTGTTTTTTTATCCATTCTGATACCCTATGTCTTTTGGTTGGCGCATTTAATCCATTTACATTCAGTGTTATTATAGAAAGATATGGGTTTAGAGTCATTGTGATGTCTGTATGTTTTATGCTTGTAGTGATGTCTCTGGTACTTTGTCTCACAGGATCCCCCTTAGGATCTTTTGTAGGGCTGGTTTAGTGGTGACAAATTCCTTCAGTTTTTGTTTGTTTGGGAAGACCTTTATCTCTCCTTCTATTCTAAATGACAGACTTGCTGGATAAAGGATTCTCGGCTGCATTTTTTTTCTGTTTAGCACACTGAAGATATCGTGCCAATCCTTTCTGGCCTGCCAAGTTTCAAAAGAGAGATCAGTCACGAGTCTTATAGGTCTCCCTTTATATGTGAGGGCACGTTTATCCCTTGCTGCTTTCAGAATTTTCTCTTTATCCTTGTATTTTGCCAGTTTGACTATGATATGTCGTGCAGAAGATAGATTCAAGTTACGTCTGAAGGGAGTTCTCTGTGCCTCTTGGATTTCAATGCCTTTTTCCTTCCCCAGTTCAGGGAAGTTCTCAGCTATAATTTCTTCAAGTACCCCTTCAGCACCTTTCCCTCTCTCTTCCTCCTCTGGGATACCAATTATGCGTATATTATTTGTTTTTAGTGTATCACTTAGTTCTCTAATTTTCCCCTCATACTCCTGGATTTTTTTATCTCTCTTTCTCTCAGCTTCCTCTTTTTCCATAACTTTATCTTCTAGTTCACCTATTCTCTCCTCTGCCTCTTCAATCCGAGCCGTCGTGGTTTCCATTTTGTTTTGCATTTCGTTTAAAGCGTTTTTCAGCTCCTTGTGACTGTTCCTTAGTCCCTTGATCTCTGTAGCAAGAGATTCTCTGCTGTCCTCTATACTGTTTTCAAGCCCAGCGATTAATTTTATGATTATTATTCTAAATTCACTTTCTGTTATATTATTTAAATCCTTTTTGATCAGTTCATTAGCTGTTGTTATTTCCTGGAGATTCTTCTGAGGGGAATTCTTCCGTTTGGTCTTTTTGGATAGTCCCTGGAGTGGTGAGGACCTGCAGGGCATTTCCCCTGTGCTGTGGTGTATAACTGGAGTTGGTGGGCGGGGCCGCAGTCCGCCCTGATGTCTGCCCCCAGCCCACCGCTGGGGCCGCAGTCAGACTGGTGTGTGCCTTCTCTTCCTCTCTGCTAGGGGCGGGATTCACTGTGGGGTGGCGTGGCCCGTCTGGGCTACTTGCACACTGCCAGGCTTGTGGTGCTGGGGATCTGGCGTATTAGCCGGGGTGGGTAGGCAAGGTGCACGGGGGTAGGAGGGGCAGGCTTAGCTCGCTTCTCCTTAGGTGATCCACTTCAGGAGGGGCCCTGTGGCAGCGGGAGGGATTCAGATCTGCTGCCGGAGGTTTGGCTCCGCAGAAGCACAGAGTTGGGTGTTTTCGCGGAGCGAGCAAGTTCCCTGGCAGGAACTGGTTCCCTTTGGGATTTTGGCTGGGGATGGGCGGGGGAGATGGCGCTGGTGAGCGCCTTTGTTCCCCGCCAAGCTGAGCTCTGTCGTCCGGGGGCTCAGCAACTCTCCCTCCCTTTGTCCTCCAGCCTTCCCGCTTTCTGAGCAGAGCTGTTAACTTATGACCTCCCAGACGCTAAGTCGCGCTTGCTGTCGGAACACAGTCTGTCCGGCCCCTCCGCTTTTGCCAGCCAGACTCGGGGGCTCTGCTTGGCCGGCGAGCCGCCCCTCCGCCCAGGCTCCCTCCCGCCAGTCCGTGGAGCGCGCACCGCCTCGCCGCCCTTCCTACCCTCTTCCGTGGGCCTCTCGTCTGCACTTGGCTCCGGAGACTCCGTTCTGCTAATCCTCTGGCGGTTTTCTGGGTTATTTAGGCAGGTGTAGGTGGAAAATAAGTGATCAGCAGGACGCGCAGTGAGCCCAGCGTCCTCCTACGCCGCCATCTTCCCTCCCTCCCGGGTTTTATATCATCGAAACAGAAGCCTAACAATGAACATCATCCCCAGGAAATTATTTTAGAAAATGGTAATTTTAAACAATGTTTACCCCTTAAACAAAGGGTAAACTGAGGGAGGATTTTTAACAATCAAATAGATCTATTATTCAGTATATTTGAAATTGTTCCTCCAAAGGTCATCACTGCTGTAGCTATTTTGGCAGGTGTTGCCATCTTTCCTAACATGGCTTTAATTCCACATTTCCTTTCAAGAGCCTGTGGTGAGCAGGGGGTGGGGCCTGTACGTGTTTGATGTCCTTTGGGACCCACCCGTGGGACACTAGGAGTTGTGAGCAGTATCTGTGGTTGTTTCCATAATTCTCAGTCCCACCTTGGGCATCCCTATTGGTTTGTAGTTCTATGGCCATTCTCAGGAGAGCTTCTGGAGGCCTGTAACCACTGCAGGTGGCAGTGACACAGCTTCCTCCTGCCTTGTTAAATAATATACATAGGAGACAAATCCTGGGGATGGATAGTACAGACTTGGAATCATACTAACTAGACTTACATGTTGGGTCTGCCACTTGGAAAGTACATGACCTTGGGCGATTTACTTCTCAAGGCATCCGTTTTCTTACATGTAAAACAGAGATAATACTGTTACATCATAGGGCTGTTACGAGAAGTGAGATAATCTGTGTGACGCTCTTACCACACTGCCTGGCACAAAAGAAAGTGCTCAGGATGTGATGGCTGTGTTTTTGACTGTTACAGACAAACTTATAGGAGACTCAGACTACAATGCAGCATGTCTGGAGGAACGGTTGTAGACACAGGCATCGATTTTGGGGGAAACTGTGTGTTTCAGTCAAAATTCTTTTGGTTGCAAAGAAACAAAGCCTTGTTTGAGCCAGCTCCAGTCAGAAGGGGAGTGGGTGGAAGTTTATAGTAGAATCTCACAGGACAGAAGATGAAATGTCAGGTCAGGCTCGCAGGTTTTGCTGGAGTAGCTCTCTGTTCCTGTCTCTACATTGCCTTCCTGTCTGTGCTTCCATCCACACCTCACCCTCTCTCTCTATCTTGGCCAGATTCCTTTGCTTACTCATCTTGCATGTGGCTCCAGTGGCCTCCCAGCCACCATTGATTGCACCATTGATTGCGTGTGTTTCAACACACAGTTTGCCAGAGAGGTCGGACTGGCCCACTTCATCTGTTTGAGCCAGGCCCCATGAGTCACAGCCCACTGCCCAGCCAGTGGATTGGCTCCTTTTTGGTCAGCTGTTAACTTGTGATCCAATCAGCCGAGGCCTATGCAGACCTTTCCCGTGGAGGGTTGGTTAGAGCTGCCTCCTTCGGGCAGTGGGCAGAACAGGTTTTCTAGAAAAGAGTAAGAATCTCCAGGAAAGTCTGCCTCCGAGTTGCCAAGTGTACCACTAGCAGCTTCGCAGTGATGAGAGCTCAGCCGCAGAGAAATTAGAAAGACCTGAAAACTGGTGGTCCCTCCACCTCCCTCCCCAAATGTGGCTGGTGTCAATGTAGCTGCTCAGGGAAAACCTATCTCTCCACCTGTGCCTTCCAGGGAAGTAGGTCAGAATGGGAAGGACTATGTGAGCTTTCTCCATGCACAGGGAAGGGTAAGTAAAGGCCTAGGAGTAGTGGTAGGAGGCAGGTTATGGTGGGCCAGGGGGCTGAGTCAGTGTGGGCTGGCTTGTTGAGAAGCTGTGACCCTTCCAAGAGGGCAGAGGAAAGCAGGTGTGTGTGGGGCGGGGGGCAGTCCTTAGGGCTCAGGGAAATGGCTGACCCAGTGGAGAGAAGGCTTTCTAAATTCCTCTGGTGCAGAGTCCCAGGAGCCTGGTCTTTCTGTCAGTGCTGGCAAGGGAGGTGGCTGTTTATCTGAGGAGCTGCTTACTGCAGGCTCAGCTTTGCTGGATCCTCCCCTGGGGCACTGAGGTCTCTAGAGAGTTGGACCAGGGCGGCAGGTTAGTAAGGGTGCGGTTCCTCAATGTAGCAAATTCTGGGCCAAATGAGTCCTCCACATGCTGTCTATGGTGGGATGGTCTGGAGCCAGCGGCTACAGTTAAAATGCGAGAGAAGGAAGTCTCTTGCTGTGGAGATATCTGGAATGGGGCCTGGCCCTTGAAACAGCTGAATAAAGCGCGTGGAGTCCTCACTCCCAATTGTGGCAAAAGTCTCCACATTTTCACTTTGGTCGGGAGAGATAGGAGCTTGATTACGTGTAAGTCTCCCAGTCTCATTAGTTGTAATTAAAAATAATGTGACCCATAGGTCAAGAGGATGAGAAGAAGGGAAGCTCTTTTTAGTAACCAAATACCCTTGGCCAAAAGAAACAGTAATTTGGGTATGGACCAGTGCCCTGACACCCCTCACAGAGAAGGGAGAGGACTGTGATCAGAACATGGTTGGGGACAAGTCCAAGAAGAGGAAAAGTGATAATAATTAAAGTAACAACAATAATAGTAGGTTCCATCTCATTAGTACCAATTAAGTATCAGGCACTTTGTATACATTTATTTCTCCCCAGGCCCTCCGAAAGTATCTAGTGAAACATCAGTTGTACAGATGAGGGAACCAAAGCCCAAGCGCATACCGCAGCTAAGTTGGAGTCTGAGCCCAGGTCTGTCTGATACTTCTCTTTGTTGAGACAGGAGGTCAGGGAGGACTGGTGGGAATTTTGCCGTAAAAATAACAAAGAGGGTACAAAATAAACGAAGAAAGGGGTTTTACTTTGAGATCTAGATGGAGAGAAAGAAGGGAGGCAAGAAACCAAGTTGGCTAGAAGATAAGAGGAAGACAGAGAGTGGGTGGCCACGGTCAAGAGTTGGACATAATAGTTTCACCACATGGAAAGCTCGGATCATCTGGGTTGGCAGGGTGGAAGGTGTCAAAGATAGAGGAGGTTGAGGACTCCTCTGCTGGGGAAAAAAAAATAAAGCTTGGCTGGAGGGTGTAGAGAAGGGAAAAATTCCTTCTACTTTTTCCAAGATTGCCTGAATTCCACAAGAGTTGAAATTAGCATTCTGTAAGAGTCCAAAAGGAAGATGAACGGTATTGCTCGGGCATTTTTGCCAAAGCTAAGGAGCAATGTACTTCTCTTCACCAATGTTCAAGTGACTAGATGTATTCTGGGCGGGACTACATTTCTTCAAAAAGCTCTGGGTAGGCACACAGGTGCAGCGCCACAAGCAACAGTTGACAGCACTCCCCCCACCCCCTGCCCTGCTCTCCTCGTTCCTGGAGCAGCAAGGCTAACGACTGATCTACAAAGACAGGCAGGCCAAGAACTAATCCATATGTGCATTGCTGAAAAATCCGTTCTTCTTTTTTGGACACTTAACATTTTCGTGGCGAAATTTAGGTATCGTGTTAAAAAAGTTTCTAGAGACATTTCTGTGTTTTGCTGATAAAGTGGGAAAAGCCCCAACTTTCCTATTTGTGTATCTTCTCTGTGATGGTTTTCACAGCAGGGAAGTCTCCTCATTAGGGATACAGTAGGTGAGAAGAGCTTGAGAATGGAAGTTTTCATCATAAAGAGTGATGTCTTATTTCAAAGATAGCAACAAAATCCTAAATGCTTTTAAGTATTTGTAACAACAAGATAGTATCTATATATGACCACAGCCCCGCCCACCAGTTGTATGAATTGTTACACAATGAGCCGGTTCTCTTTGTGATTCCAGGGATGAAATTATTGAGACATGGGGCACAGTGTGGGATGGTGAGATGCATCATTTCCTAGACCCCGTTCCAGAGAAATTATTTACAAGGGAATTTCCTTAAAAGGAGGGTATCACAGTTAAATAAGTTTGGGTACTGCTGCATACAAAAGATCGTCTTTTGGAGGTTCATTATGCACATTAGTTTAGTAAAGAAAATCTGTTTCAATTTGTTTAACCCAGCATTTGCCAGTCTGATTAGACTAGGAACATCTCTTGTCACAGTGCTGGTGTTCCACTTGGCACTGGACCTGTGTCCCTACCTATGGCTTTGCAAAGAAACTCTGGGAGACACTGTACAAAATTATACAGTACAATGTATATAGATGATGTATAATTGTATACATGTATATATACATGTGTAGTTTGTATACATATTGTATTCAACATATATATACTATATATTTCTGTTCCTTTTAAAAAATGGATTAATGTATCCTATATATGTTGTCCCATTCTGGCTGCATGGAATATTTCCCATAGAAAAGGCTTTGCTAATTTGATAGACAAAACATTAATATCTCATGATTTTAGTGTGTATATTTTTTGTTTAATAGAGAAAATATGAATATATATGATGATTGTTTGCTCATTTTTTTCCTGCTCCTTCTTAATTTTGAGAGATTTTGGCTTAAGAAAAATGTCACATCTCTAATTTTGACAGTGATCGGTTTTGGGGATTACATCTTTATCCCTCATTCTGGATGCAACCCTTTTGTTTATACTTGTGTAATACATGCCTCAGCATTGCTCCTGTAATTATATCATAGAGACGGAGCGGGGCAAGTTGTCCCAACTTATCAGAAAGAAAAAAAAATGCATTTTCCAAAGTGTCAAAAATACATGAAATCAGTCCCATAATTTGTGAAAAATAAGTCATAGGGCTGTGTGTTCTGGGGCAACATAAAAAAAAAATCAATTTCATGAAGACCTACTGCTAACATGTCATATAACCTAAATATTTCAGTTGCATTTTTATGATTGCTGAATACTTTGAGGGGATCACTCAGTTTGAAAGTCTTTCTACCACTCTTAAAATCACTAGAGTACTTTATGGTTGTGTTGTGAAGATTACATAAGAAAAAAAACCTACTGGATGCAGTTATGGCACATAGGTAGATATAGAGATTCCCATTTCCTTTTGCTACCGGTCCTATAGTTCTTCAGTTCTCATAGGCGGCATAGTATAAAGCTGACTAGTTAGTGTAGCCCAAGTAAATTGGGCGGGGGAAGTGTAGTCACATGTCACAAAGTCAATACAAATTCAATCCTTTTTGAAATGTTTAATATAAAATGTATAGAGGATTAAATAATAAGCATCCAGTACATACCATTCAGCTCAAGAAATAAAACTTTACAAATATGGTGGAAGCCTCTCACTGAAGATCTTCCCAATCTCATTTCAGTTTTAATGACTTGCCTGATATCACGACCACTCCAGGAACCACCATCTTGGATATGGTGTTTATGTTCTCCTTCATGACTTTATGCTTCTAATTTCCATTTTTATATACCAATGGAAAACATATAGTGCTATTTTGAGTGTTTCAAACTTTAGAAATGGTGTTACCTTTGTATATTTCCTTCTAAAACTTGCTGTCTCCTTTAACGTTATATTTGTAATGAGTTAATGTAGCTCTAGTTCATTTTCAATTTTGCATAGTCTTCTATTGTAGGAATATATCAAAATTAATTAAATTATCCATTTCCCTGTTGATGGGTATTTAAGTTGTTTCTTCTCTTTTTCTTTCTCTTTTTTCTTTCCTTTCTTCTTTCATTCCTTCCCTCTCTCTCTCCATTAT
This sequence comes from Panthera leo, assembly GCF_018350215.1. NCBI lineage: Eukaryota > Metazoa > Chordata > Mammalia > Carnivora > Felidae > Panthera > Panthera leo. The sequence goes on from NC_056685.1 coordinate 73,347,395, forward strand.
CTTCCATGCTTTTTCTCTCTCTTTTCTTTTTTTTGCTGTTACAGCGTAGCACTGAACATTCTCATAATTGTCACCTTGGGAACATGTGGGAGACTTTTTCTGAGCTAGCATTTCTTAGACATTTTGGTTTCAGGGCCCCTTCACCCTCCTAAAAGTTAAGGACCCCAAAGATCTTTCTTTAGGTGAGTTATGTCTATTAGTATTTATCGTGTTGTAAATTAGACCTGATAAGTTTAAACATATTAGTTCAGTTAAAATAATGTAATAAACCCATTATATGCCAGTTAACATAAATAACAGTTATCTTAAAAACTATAAAATAGTATAAGGTATTCTATAGAAGGACTATATTTTACAAAAGTAAAACAAAATTAGTGTGAAGAGTGGCATTGCTTTAGATTTTTATAAATTTCTTTAATAGAAGGTAGCTGAATTCTCCTATCTGCCTCTGCATTTATCCTGTTGTGATATTACAGATTGGGTAGTGTCTGGAAAATTCCACTGTACACTTGTGAGTGTCAAAAGGGCAAATAACATTCTAGTATTGTTATAAAAACAGTTTGGACTTTATGGATTTACTGAAAGAGTCTTAGGGACCCTCAGGAGTTTCTGGACTAAACTTTGAGAACTGCTGTTCTAAGCCAGTGGCTTTCAAACATTTTTGACTATGACTCCCAGTAAGAAATAGATTTTGTATATTGTGCCCAGAATACCCATACACGTATAAGTATCTGAATATTTATAACTCAAACAAAAGTTTCACAAAACTAAACATTTACTGTTTGCAACATGCTATGACATATTATAGTCTTTTTACTTTGCCTTATTTCATTTAAAAATAGTTGACTTACTAACTTGACTTCACATGGATTGAGACCCACTGTTTGAAAGTCACTGCTTTAGGGAGCTTATATTTAAAGTATAATTTTCGTGTCTATGGTACACTTTCCAAAGTGGCTATGCCAATTTATGCTCCTTCTCGACAGACTATGAGAGTCATCTTTCCACATCATTGGCAATACTTGGAATTGTCAGACTTCTAAACTTTTTCTAATCTGTACAATGTCAGGTTTTAATTTGCATTTCCTTCATGGCTGGTTCATATATTTCTTGATCTTTTAAAGTTGCCTACTCATACCCCTTGTCCATTTTTAAGTTTAGTTTTTTATCTTTTATTTTTTCTTGATTTATAGAAGTACTTTTTAAGGATACAAATCAAATGCTAACTTTATGCTTTGTAAATATCTTCTCCCATTTATTTATTTTACTGTGTATGGTATCCTTTTATGTTTAGAACTTTTCTGTTTTAATGCAGAAACTATCAATCTTTTACTTTACTATCAATCTTTTACTTTATGGTTTATGCTTTTGTGTCTTGGCACACAGAGAGCCAAGCAAAATGAAGAAATAGAGAAATATATTCTAAATGAAAAAAACAAGATAAAAGCTCAGAAAAACCTTTACTAGGTGGAGAAAGGTAAAATATCTGATAAAGAGTTTAAGTAATGGTTTTTAACGATACTGAACTGGGGAGAAGAGTGGATGAACACAGAACTTCAACAAAGAGGTGGAAAACATAAGAAAATACCAATTAGAAGTCACAGAGCTGAAGAATATAGTAACTAAACTGAAAAATACACTATGGCCTTCAACAGCAGACTTGATGAAGCAGAAAAAAGATCAGTCAGCTTGAAGACAAGACAGTGGGACTCACCCAATTAAAGTAACAGAAAGAAACAAGAATTTAAAAAAAAGATAGTGTAAGGGAATTATGGGACAATGTCAAATAGATAAGCATTTGCATTTTGGGGCTCCCAGATGGAGAAGAGAGAAAGCAGCAGAAATCCTATTTGAAGAAATAATGGCTGAAAACTCCTAACTTGGGGAAGAAAACAAACATTCAGATCTAGTAAGCCTAGAAAGTACCAGATAAAATTAACCCAAATATACCCACACCAAGACACATTAAAATGTCAAAAGTTAAGAACAAGAATATTAAAAGCAGCAAGAGAAAAACAACTTGTTTTGTTACATACATGAGGACTCCCATAAGACTCTCAGCAGATTTTTCAGCACACACTTTGCAGGCCAAAAGGCAGTGGCACAGTATATTCAAAGTACTGAAAGAAAAAACTTTCAACCAAGAATATTCTACCTAGCAAAGTTATCATTCAGAATTGAAGGAGAGAGAAAAAGTTTTCAAGATGAGCAAAAGCTAAAGGAGTTCATCACCACTAAGCCATTCTTACAAGAAATATTAAAAGGACTTCTTTATGCTGAAAAGAAAGGGCACTAATTATTAACATGAATGTATATGAGAGAATAAATCTCACTGGAAAAGTAAAGGTGTTAATAAAGGTTGTGGATTAATGACTTTTAAAATTAGTGTGGAGGTAAAAAGACAAAAATAGTAATAATAAATATGACTTCAATTACTAATTAAGGGGTATACAAGATAAAACATGTAAAATGTGACATCAAAATGTAAAACAGAGTAAAAATGTTGAGCTTTATAATGGGATCAAACTTAAGTTGTTTTTAACTTAAAATAGACTGTTATAGATATAAATTGTTATGTGGAAGCCTCATGGTAACCACAAAGCAAGAATCTATAGTAAATATACAAAAGATAAGAGGAACAGAATATGAGAATACTACTAATGAAAATCATCAAACCACAAAGGAAGAGAGAGCAAGAAAAGAGAAAAGAAACAGAGAGGAACTACAAAAACATATAGAAAACAATTAGATAGATGGCAATAAGCACATACCTATTAATGATTATTAAAGTGTAAACGGACTAAATTCTCCAATCAAAAGATACAGAGTGGCTGAATAGATAAAAACAGTGCCCATCCATATGCTCCTTATAAGAGAGATACTTTAGAGGTAAGGACATACACAGACTGAAAGTAATAGGAAAAGATATTTCATGCAGACAGAAACCAAAAGAAAGCTGGAATAGCTATATTTATACCAGACAAATGAGACTTTAAAACAAAAACTATAATAAGAGACAAGGAATAGCATTAGATAGTGATAAAGGGGTCAATCCAACAAGAGGATTAACATTTGTAAATATTTATGCACCCAACATAGAAGCACCTAAATATATAAAGCAAATATTAACAGACCTAAAGGGAGAAATAAATATGAATACAGTAATAACAGGGTACTTTAATACCTCACTCACATCAGTGGATAGATTATTATCTAGACAGAAGGTCAATAAGAAAATACCGACCTTGGGGCACCTAGGTGGCTCAGTTGGTTGAGTGTCCAACCAACTTCGGCACAGGTCATGATCTCACAATCCATGAGTTTGAGCCCCACATCGGGCTCTGTGCTGACAGCTCAGAGCCTGGAGCCTGCTTCAGATTCTGTGTCTCCCTCTGTCTCTGGCCCTTCCCCTCTTGTGCTCTGTCTCTGTCTCTCTCAAAAATAAACAAACATTAAAAATTTTTTTTCAAAGAAAATATTGACCTTAAATAGCATGTTAGACCAGATGGACTTAGATATTTATAGAATATTCTATCCTACAGCAACACAATACACAGTCTTCTCAGGTGCACCTGGAACATTTTCCAAGATAGATCATATGTTAAGCCACAAAACAAGTCTTAATAAATTTAAGAGGGGTAAAATCATATCAAGCATCTTTATCAGCCACAATGATATGAAACTAGAAATTAATTACATAAAGAAATCTGGAAAATTAAAAAAATGCATTGAGACAAACAAAAATGGAAATATATCATACCAAAACTTATGTGACACAGTAAAAGCAGTTCTAAGAGAGAAGTTCATATCATAAATGCCTGTCTCAAGAAACAAGAACAGTTTCAAATAAACACCTAATTTTACACCTTAGGGAACTAGAAAAAGAACAAATGAAGCCCAAAGTTAGTAGAAGGAAGGATATAATATAGATTAGAACAGAAAACAAATGAAACAACAAAGATAACAGAAAAGATCAATGAAAGAAAGAGCTGGTCCTTTGAAAAGATAGAAGACTTGACAAACCTTCAGCTAGAATTACCAAAAAAAGAGAGAAGACTCAAATAAATAAAATCATAAATGAAAGAGGAGATGTTATAGCCGATACTACAGAAATACAGAAGATCATAAGAGACTACTGTGAACAATTATATGCAAACAAATTAGACAACCTAGAAGTGGATAAATTCCTAGAAACCTGCAACCTACCAAGCCCAAATCATGATGAAATAGAAAATCTGAACAGGGGTGCTTGGGTGGCTCAGTTGGTTAATCGTCCAACTTCAGCTCAGGTCATGATATCGTGGTTTGTGGGTTTGTGCCCCATGTTGGGCTCTGTGCTGACAGCTTGGAGCCTGGAACCTGCTTTGGATTCTGTGTCTCCCTCTTCTGACTCTCCCCTGCTCTCTCTCTCTCTCTCTCAAAATTAAACATTAAAAAAAATTAAAAAAAATCTGAACAGACCAATTATTAGCAAGGAGGATGAATCAGTTACCAAAGCATCCAATAAACAAAAGTCCAGGACCAGATGGCTTAACTGGTGAATTCTACCAAACATTCAAAGAAGAATTAACACCAAAGTTTCTCAAATTCTTCCAAACAAAATAGGAAAGAGGGGGGAACACTTCCAAATACATTTTACAAGGTCAGCATTACTCTGGCATCAAAACCAGACAAAGATCACACACACACACACACACACACACACACACACACAGAAAATTCCAGGCTAATATTACTAATGAACATAGATGCAAAAATCCTCAATAAAATATTAGCAACCCAAATTCAGTAGTACATTAAAAGAATCATTTACTATGATCAAATGGGATTTATTCCAGGGTTGTAAGGATGGTTCAACATTCACAAATTAGTCAATGTGATACACCACATTAATAAAATGAAGGATTAAAAGCAACCCAAGTGTCCATCAATAGATGGTTGCATAAATAAGATGTTGCACACACACACACTAGAATATTACCCGGCCTAATAAAGATGAGATCTTACCATTCACTACATGGATGGACCTAGAAAGTACAATGCTGAATGAGATTATGTCAGAAAAAGGGCAAGCACCATATGATTTCACTCATGTGGAATTTAAGAAACAAAACAAATGAACAAAGAAAAAGATACAAAAAAACCCCAGACTCTTAAATACAGAGGACAAATTGATGATTACCAGAGGAGGTGGGGAGGTGCTGAAATAGATAAAGGGGATTAAGAGGTACAAACTTCCAGTTACAAAATAATGAAGTCATGGAAATGAAAAGTGCAGCATAGGGAATATAGTCAGTAAGATTCTAATGACATTGTTTGGTGACAGATGGTGACCACACTTATCATACTGAGGATCAAATAATGTATCAGATTTTTGAATCATGTTGTATACCTGAAACTGATGTAACACTGTGTTAATTATACTTCAATAAAAATAAAAAAAATGATCATCTCAAAAGATGCAGAAAAAGCATTTGACAAAATTTAGTATTCATTTATGATAAAAACTCCCACCAAAGCTGGCATAGAGGGAACTTACCTCAACAAATAAAGACCACATATGACAGGCCCATAGATACATCATACTCAATGGCTAAAAGCTGAAAGCTTTCCCTCCAGCATCAGGAACAAGACAAGGATGTTCATCACTTTTATTCAACATGGTGTTGGATGTCCTAGCCAGTGCAATTAGCAAGAAAAAAAAGGAATACAAATTGGAAAGGAAGAATTAAAACTGTCACAATTTTCAGATGAAATGATATTATACTTCGAAAACCCCAACAATTCCATTAAAAGACTGGTTAGAACTAAGAAATGAATTCAATAAAGTTGTGGAATACAAAAACAATACACCACAACCTGTTATGTTTATACTAATAACAGACTATCAGAAAGAGAAATTAAGAAAATCCGATTTACAATGAAAACCACAAGACATTAATGAAAGAAATTGAGGAAGACACAAATAAGTGAAAAGATATTCCATGCTCACAGAGTGGAAGAATTAATATTGTTAGAATGTCCATAGTGCCCAAATAAATATAGATTCAGTGCAATATCTATCAAAATTCTAATAGTATTTTTCACAGAAATTGTGCAATCCTAAAATTTGTATGAAACCACAAAAGACCCCAAATAGCCAAAGTAATCTTGAGAAAGAACAAAGCTGGAGGCACCATGCTCCATGCTGGTTTCACCATGCTGATTTCAAATCATATTACAAAGCTATAGTAATTAATTAAAACAGTATAGTATTGGTATAAAAACCAACACATAGATCAATGGAACCTAATAGCTCAGAAATAAACCCATGCATATATGGTCAATTAATTTATGACAAAGGAGCTAAGAGCATACAATGAGAGAAGGAACAATATCCTCAATAAATGGTGTTGGGAAAATCGGACAGCTACATTTAGGAATGACTCTCTCTTACCCCATTCACAAAAAAATCACCCAAAATAGATCAAAGACTTGAACATAAGACCTGAAATCATAAAACTCCTAGAAGAAAACATAGGCAGTAAACTCCTGACATTGGTGTTGGCAATGATTTTTTAAATCTGACATCAAAAGCAAAGCAACAAAAGCAAAAATAAATAGGTGAGACCACATCAAACTAAAAGGTGTTTCCTTCTGCACAGCAAAGGAAATGATCAACAAAATGAAAAGAAAACTTAATGGGAGAAAATAATTGCAAATCATGTATTTGATAAGGGGCTTATATCCAAAATACTAACTCATACAACTAAAAAGCAAAAAGTGAATATGGGAAAGAAGATCTATATAGACATTTTCCCAAAGAAGACATAGCCAGCAGGTACATGAAAAGATGCTCAACATCATTAATCATTAGTGAAATGCAAATTGAGACCACAATGATATATCACTATGCACCCGTTAGAATGGCTGTTATCAAAAGGAGAAAACAAAAAAAGACAAGAAATAACACGTGTTGGCAAAAATGTGAGGAAAAGGAACCCTTGTGCACCATTTGTGGGAATGTAAATTAGTACAACCACTGTGGGAAGTAGTATGGAATTTCTCAAAAAATTAAAAATAGAACTACCATATGATCCAGCAATTCTACTTCTGGTTATTTAGCCAAATAAAATGAAAGCACTAATTCAAAAAGATATATGGACCCTCATGTTCATTGCAGCATTATTTATAATAGCCAAGATATGGAAAATAACCTGTGTCCACCAATAAATGAGTGGATTAGGAAGATGTGGTGTGCATTTACCATGAAATATTACTCAGCCATAAAACTGAGTGAAATCTTGCCATTTGTGACAACATGGGTGGACCTTGAGAACATTATGCTAAATGAAATAAGTCAGACAGACTATCCTATGATATCTCTTATATGTAGAACCTAAAAACACAAACAAACAAACAAACCAAAAAACCAAGCTGATAAATACAGGGAACAAATTGTTGGTTGCAACAGGCAGAGAGTGGAGGGTGGGAGAAGTGGTCGAGCTGTTTTTGTTTTTGTTTAAATAAAATTCTGAAAAAGGAAAACAAGAAAGAAAAAAGCTAAGAAGGAAAAAGGAAGGAAAAGAAAGAGTGAGAGGAGGAGAAAGTAAGAAAGAAAGAAAAAAAGGAAAGGAAGGGAAAGAAGGGAAGGGAGGGAAGGAAGGAAGGAAGGGAGAGAGAGAAAGAAAGAAAGAAAGAAAGAAAAAAGAAAAGGCAGTGAAAGCTTTCAGTCCACTGAGTCAGAACTGAGAATAAGTCTCTGTATTTTATCTTCCCTCCCTAAATCCACTGGATGGTGACACAGCCCTGTACTCAGATGTTTAACTCAGACAGATACAAGAGGCTATTCTAGAAGTTCTTGTCTTCCAGACCTATAACATAATGATACAGTATTGAGGACTAGATATCAAATGAGATCATGGGTGAAGAAATGCATTTAAAACCCGAAGATGCTTTATAAATATAAGGTGGTGGTGGAATATTGTGATCAGTGACATTATGCCACTTGACTGGTAGAGTTGATGGCTAAGTTGTCAAACATAGGACCCACACTGATGGCCAAGTCATTACAAGTCACCTTTTCCCTGCCCAATTTAAATAGGCTGTGATCTAAGAAAGCAATGCTATTTTTGATATCAGATGTTTTGGCCACCACAAAAACCCATTTAAAACATCTGATTATAATATATGTTACACTAGATTACATATTGGTTTAGAATAGAAAACAGCTCTGACTTTTCATCTTGGGCTCCCAGAAGGTTGTCTACCCATCCCATTTAGTGAGGATAAGATTTCTTCACTTCCTGACTTTCCTTCCCCTCTCCCCTAGTGGAACTGTGGTCTATCCGCGGGGACATATTCCCTGGAATCATGTTAGCCTGGAAAAGAGATGTGGAATTATTTAGTCTAACCCTTTGATGGGTGTAGTGGAGATTAGAAGAGTTCACGCATGTAGAGCCTGTAGCACAATAACTAGCATGAACTAAGCCTTCAATAAAAGTTGCTATTAATGGTACTAATAGTAATATCTTGGAGCTTTTTAGTGGCAGGGCTGGGACTAGAACTCATCTCTACTCTCAATCTGGGAGACTTTGAAAAATTGTTTTAGAAGAGCTGATTATTTCTATGTAATTCATTGTGAATTCCACCATTTATATGTTCAGATAGTCCAGTTTAAGAATATCAATGCATAAAGTTTGATTTACTTTAGATTTTCAAATGATTTTTCCCATTTCCTTTCATAAAAGTAGCCCAGACATAAAAAGCAAATGTGGTGAAGAAAATCCCTGAATGATTACTTTCATTAAAATTGTATTTGCTTGAAAATTAGATAATATACCTTTATATCTCAGGGCTCCAGCTGTATAATTTAACAATAACCAGCACCTACAGACATATTTTAGCAAATATACTCCCACAGGATGCTCCAGGCTATACAAAATGCCATGGCTGCAGGAGAACAGCTAGGAACCATGACTTCCTGAGCTTTATCCAAAAACAAAACAAAACATGAAAATTATTCCAGCCCTCAATGAAACAGTAAAATATCCCCCTCCGCCTGAAAGTAATGCAGGGCATATCCAACTTAGTTAATTTTACTTTACTTTGTGAACAAATAAGTTGAATGATTTGATTCTACCAGACCACAAAAATAAATGTGGCCCCATAACCTCTGTGCCTAAATAACATGATTATGACTTGAAATGAATCAAACACTGGGCATTTAAATTTAAGTAATGATAATAACAATGATAAAGATAATGGCAGGATCACATGGTAGGATTTTACAAAAACAGAGGATAGCCAAGGGACTATCCCTTCCTACCCAAAGACACAGAGAACTCATTCTTTGGAGAAAATGAACCAGAGAACCTGGTAGACATGATTGTCCAGTCTGGTAGAGGTCAGGAGAGAAGTCAGAGGTGATATAAGAGGCAAAAAATGGGGGTTTAATGAAAGTCTGTAAGTGAAAAGATGAGATCCTCCCAGAACACTGGCTGCTAGGCTACTATAAACAAGGCAACAAATTGGAAAGTCTTAGAGAGAAACAAAACAGAACAAAACAAACCCAGATGCTTAGAAAGCCTCAGGTACCGTAATTGTGGGTTGACTGACAGAAAAGCTAACTCTCAGCCCTTTCATCCTACGACGATGTCACGCACTTAGTTCCTAATCAACTTTGTAGTGCCTCACTCTTGAATGGAGAGACACAACTTCAGACATAGGAGGAACACTTCCAATAAATATGAAAAACACATAGACATTAAAAGCTACAATTTAATGGAACTCAAGACATTTTAGAAAAGAGGATAAAACACAAAACCAAAACATAAGACATATACATAAGAGAAGATATTAAACCATGAAATAAACAGAATCTGGGGCTGGGAGATAGAGGACAGGAGGAAAAACACCTCAGAGAATCCAAAAAATATCACGGAAATTTAAAAATACTACAGCAGAAAAAAAGCCCATAAGAAGTTTGGAGTATAATGAAGATATTTCCCAGAAAGCAGAATAAAAAGACAAAAAACATGAGCCATTGAAAGAAAAGGACACAAAATTAGAAGGATAAACTAAGAAGTAAAAAATCTAACTATGGATGACAAAAAAAAAAAAAAAAATGAGAGAAAACAGGAGAAAGAATGTGAGAGAAAAATAATTACATTTTTAGATATATAGTTTTTAAAAATAGACTATTTTTAGAACAGTTTTGGGTTACAGCAAAATTAAGCAGAAAACACAGAGTTCCCATATACTGTCTGCACCCACATGCACAGCCTCTTTTCCTTCCATCATTATCTCCCAAGGCTCATTGTTTGCATTAGGGTTCCCTCTTGGTGTTACACATTGGATGGCTTACAACAAATGTATGATAACGTGTACCCACTGTTACAGTATCATACAGAGTGGTGCCACTGCATTAAGAAATCATCTATGCTCTACTATTCATCTTTTCATCTTCCCTACCCACTGATCCTTTTACTGTCTCCATAGTTTTGCTAAGGCTTCTTTTACTTAGTAATATACATCTAAGTTTACTCCATGTCTTTTCATGACTTGATAGTTTATTTCTTTTTAGTGTTGAATATTCCATTGTCTGGGTGTACCATAGTTTGTTTATCCATCCACCTACTGAAGGAAATCTTGATTGTTTCAAAGTTTGGCAATTATACATAAAGCTCCTATAAATATCTGTGTGTAGGTGTTTGTGTGGACATAAGTTTTCAGCTCCTTGGGGTAAATCCCAAGGAGTGCATTTGCTGTACCGTATGGTAAAGTATGTTTAATTTTGTTAGAAATTGCCAAACCATCTTCCAAAGTGGAGTTGCCATTTTGCATTCCTACCACAATGAAAGAGTTCTTCTTGTTCCATATCCTTGTCAGCATTTAGTGTTGTCAGTACTTTGAACTTAGGCCATTCCAATAGATGTGTACTGGTATTTTTAATTTGTACTGGTTGTTTTAATTTGTAATTCCCTAATGGCATATGATGTCAAACATGTTCTCATATGTTTATTTGCGATCTGTATATTTTCTTTGGTCCAGGTGCTTATTCAGGTCTTCTGCCCATTTTTTGTTGGGTTGTTTGTCTTAGTGTTGAGATGTTAGAGTTCTTTGTATACTTTGGATAACAGTTCTTTATCAGTTAAGTCTTTTGCAAATATTTTCTCCCAGTGTGTGGCTTGTCTTCTTATTTTCTTGACAGTGTTTTTCCCAGAGCAAAACTTTTTAATGTTAATTGAACTTAGGTGTATATTACTAAGTAAAAGAAGCCTTAGCAAAACTATGGAGGTAGTAAAAGGATCAGGGGTTGCCAGCAGGTAGGGAAGATGAAAGGATGAATAGTAGAACATAGAGGATTTCTTAAGGAAGTGGCACCACTCTGTATGATAACCATAATTGTGGGTACTTGTTATCATAAATTCATTATAATGGTGTCCAGCTTATCAATTATTTCTTTCACGGATTGCACCTTTGGTGTTTTATCTAAAAAGTCATCACCTTGATCAAGGTCATCTGGATTTTTTTCTGTGTTATATTCTAGAAGTTTTATAGTGTTGTGTTTTACATTTCAGTCAGTAACCCATTTTGAGTTAATTTTTTTGAAGAGACTAAGATGTAGGTCCAAATGATGATGATGAGGAGGAGGAGGAGCAGGATGATGATTTTGCATGTGGCTGTCCAGTTGTTCCAGCACCATTTGTTGAAAAGACTATTTTTCCTTCATTGTATTGTCTTTGCTCCTTTGTCAAAGATCACTTGACTATATTCATGTGGGTCTATTTCTGGGCTTTCTATTCTGTTCTATTGATTTATCTTTTTTTTTTTTTTCAATACTACACTGATTTGTCATAGTGTCATATTAAGTCTTGAAATCAAGTAGTGTCATTCCTCCAATTTTGGGCTTCTTCACTATTGTTTTAGCTATTCTGGTATTTTGCTTCTGGTATTCTAAAATATAAATTTTAGAATCAGTTTGTTGATATCCATGAAATAAACTTGCCTGGAATTTGATTGAGATTGTGTTAAATCTATAGATCAAATTGGGAAGAACTGACATCTTGACAGTATCAAGTCCTTCTATCCAGGGGCATGAAATATCTATTTTTTTAGGTCTTTGATTTCTTTATGAGAGTTTTGTAGTTTTCTTCACATTGACTACATATTTTGTTAAATTTATACCTAAGTATTCCATTCTTTTGGGTGCTAATATAACTGGCATTGTGTTTTTAAATTCAAGTTCCACTTGTTCATTTCTGGTATATTGGAAAGAGATCAACTTTTACATATTAAGCTTGAATCCTGCATCTTTTGTATATTAACTTTTTATCCTTATAACTTCTATAGTCAGTTATCAGTTCCAGGAGTTTTTTGATTGATTCTTTTGGATTTTCCATGTAGACAATCAGGTCATCTGCAAGCAATGACAGGTTTATTTCTTTATTTCTAATTAGTGTACCTTTTATTTCCTTTTCTTGTCTTGTTATGTTATCTGGGGCTTCCAGAAAGATGTTGAAAAGCAGTGGTGAGAGGGGACATACTTGCCTTGATCCTGAACTTAGTGGGAAAGCTTCTAGGGGCTCACCATTAACAGTGATGTTAGTTTTATATATATATATATATATATATATATATATATATGTATATATATATATATATATATATATATATATATATATATATATTTGGTAGATGTTCTTTATCAAGTTCTTTATGAATATCCCTTCTATTCAAGTTTGCTGAGAGTTTTTATCATGAATGGGTGTTGGATTTTGTCAAATGCTTTTTCTGCTTCTATTGATATGATCATGTGATTTTTTTCTTCTTTAACCTGTTTATGTGATAGATTGCATTAATTGGTTTTCAAATGTTGAACCAGCCTTGAATATTTGAGATAAATCCCACTTGGTCTTAGTGTATAATTCCTTTTATACATTGTTGAATTCGACTTGTAAATTTTTGTTGAAAATTTTTGCAACTATGTTCACGAATGATTGGTTTGTAATTTTCTTCTCTTGTGATGTTTGGTTTTGTTGTTAAGGTAATGCTGGCTTCATAGGATAAGTTATGAAGTATTCCTTCTACTTCTATCTTTGGAAGAGATTGTAGAGAATTTGTGTAATTTCTTCCTTAAATGTTTGGTAGAATTAACCAGTGAACCCATCTGGGCCTCATACTTTCTATTTTGAAAAGTTGTTGATTATTGATTCAATGTCTTTAGTAGATATAGGCCTATTCAAATGGTTTCTTCTTGTGTGAGTTTTGATAGATTAAGTCTTTCAAGGAATTGGTCCATTTCATCTAGGTTATCAAATTTGTGGAAATAGAGTTGTTCATAGTATTCCTTTATTGTTCTTGTAATGTTCATGGGATCAGTAATGATATCCCTTCTTTCATTACTGATATTAATAATTTGTATCTTTTTTTCATAGTTAACTTGTCTAGAGGCTTATTGATTTTATTGATCTTTCAAAGAATCACCTTTTCATTTCATTGACTTTCTTTTTATTTTCCCTTCAATTTCATTGGTTTCTGTTCTACTATTTATTATTTCTTTTCTTCTGCTTATTTTGGACTTAATTTGCTCCTCTTTTTCTAGTTTTCTATGGTGGAAACTAAGATTATTGATTTTAGAACTTTCTTATTTTCAAATATATGCATCCAGTACTATAAGTTCCCCTCTATGCATTGTTTTCACTACATCTTCAAAATTTTGATAAGTTGTACATTCATTTTGATTTAGCTCAAGATATTTTTGAATTTCTCTTGAAATTTCTCCTTTGATGCACAGGTTATTGAGAAGTGTCTTGTTTAATCTCCAAGTATTTGGGGATTTTCCAGATACCTTTCTGTCACTGGTTTCTAGTTTGATTACATTGTGGTCTGAGAGCAGACACTGTATGATTTCTATTATTTTGAATTTGTGAAGGTATGTGTTACGTCCCAGAATGTGGTCTGTCTTGGTGAATGTTGTATGTGAACTTGAGAAGAATGTATATTTTGCTTTTGTTTGATGAGATAGTCTATAAATGTCAATTATATACAGTTGATTAGTGATACTGTTCAGTTCAACTATGTACTTACTGATTTTCTGTCTTCTGTATCTGTCCATTTCTGATAAAGGGGTGTTCAAGTCTCCAACTACGATAGTGGATTCATCTATTTCTCCTTACAAGTTTATCAGTTTTTGCCCACATATTTTGACGCTTGATTGTTAGGCATATATACATTAAGGATTGTTATGTAAATCAAAACCCTCCTCCAGAGAACTAAGTCAAAGTCTACATTTTCTGTATCCTTGCTAGAGCATCAATAAATGCTTTCTGTCAAAAATATATATGAAATATTCCAATTTTCATATATCTTAAATCACACAGAACTATCAGTAATCCTTAACCCTTGCATTTTTCTTAATTTTTTTTCTAAACTCTATTAGCTATCCTAATGCTTATCTTATAAACAGCCTGAGAGTCTCAAACTAAAATGTAGACATCTATACCTTCAGTAATATTTAATTTTTAATATTTCAGGCAACAGGACTTTTTAACCTGTCAGTATTTGATATCTGAAATGATTTTAAGAATCCATGAGTCGAGTCTAAAATGATGACACTGGAAGTCAGGATTTTTTGATAGATTTTGTAACTCAGAACCCAAATTTTGTTCTTCAAAATGTGTAGATATAATTTTCAGGTCAAATAGGTCTCCTAGCAGCAAATATCATATCACAGTTATATTGAGTCAAGTCCCAGACCTCAAGAAAGTCCATTCTCCTAATCAGTGCCAAACTGTCTCACTTTTAAGGTGGTTTTTTTTTTTTTTTTTTTTTAGTAGGCTCTATACCCAACATGGGGCTTAAACTCATAACCCTGAGACCAAGAGTTGAACACTCCACCAACTGAGCCATCCAGGTGCCCCCACCCCAAACTTTCTCACTTTTAAGGTATCTGTGAATGAGACAGAGGGAGAGAGTTTTAATACAGGGTTGAGTACTTATTTATGCCAAGCTAAGCACTCTAAATGCATTAGTTCATTCCTTAAATAACCCTTTTAGATAAATTCTGTTACTCTTCCTAGTTTACAGAGGAGGGAACTGAAGTTTAAAGAGGTTATATATGCTGTCTTAGGACACATGCCTTGAAAGTGGCCAAGCAAAGATTTGAACCTGTATCTGACTCCAGCAGAGCTCAGCTATGTTCGATCAAGTACTGCTTTGCTCAGCAGCAATCCTGGATCTACAGGAATGCAGGATAACAGACAGCCTGGATCAATAATTGCAAATTAAGAGTGGAATCCCTATGCTTTTGCTGTTAAATATGACTCTACCAAGGTGCAGGCATATTATTTGAAATTAACATGACAATTGTTCTACAACCCAACCCACAGGTGTCCCTTACTATTTGTAAAGAAAAGCAGTGTTCTTATGCATTGCATTCTTACCAACACTGCTTGCTGGGTCATCTGCTTTTGCTACTAAGCCCAGCTCTTTCTGCACCCTTTGAGCACCCACATGTATTTT
Organism: Panthera leo; assembly: GCF_018350215.1. Classification (NCBI taxonomy): domain Eukaryota; kingdom Metazoa; phylum Chordata; class Mammalia; order Carnivora; family Felidae; genus Panthera; species Panthera leo. The sequence goes on from NC_056685.1 coordinate 73,362,899, forward strand.
GTTATCTAGCCCATCATCAGAACCAAACTGCTTTTACAAATTCAGTTGGCTCCTCCACTCAAGACTTCCTGCCTTTAGACAAAGAGACTGACACTCTCTTTCAGAGCTTTCAGAGCTCTCCCAGTATCCTTGCTAAGCCACAGAGCAGACCCTGATTTTGTCCTCATCCCAGTTTTAAGTGCTTCTAAACTTAAGAGGAAAAGGATGGTAAATAGGTCCCCCCACCCTTGTTTTCTTTTTGAGAGAGAGCATGCATGCACGCAAGCAGGGGAGGGGTAGAGGGAAAGGGAGAGAGAGAAAATCCCAAGCAGGCTGCATGCCCAGCACAGAGCCTGATTCGTGACTCGATCTCACAGTTGTGAGATCATGACTTGAACCGAAATCAAGAGTCAGATGCATAATTGACTGAGCCACCCTGGTGCCCCAGGTTTCCCTTTTTACTAAAGCCAATCATTAGTACGCCCTACTGGCCCACCATGTTGAGAGGATTCTAAGATTGTCTAGGCTCACTGGAAAAGAGAATGATGTTTGGCTAGCCATCTGTGGTGGGGTCAGAGAGAAGCAGCACATGTTAACAGGAACTTGCAGTCCCTTAAGGGATTGCTCAAGCACTCCAATTATTGCCTCATGAATTCTCATGGTTCATGAGGAACATGTTAGCAAAATAAAGTAAAAGGAGCCTCGGTACTATATGTCACTATCTTCTTTTAAACTTTCACTTTTATTCCCAAGGCAATTAATTTAAAAATTCATCAAAAACCCTCTTCTCAGGGTGACTAAAAAGATTTTTTCCAGAGGTTGAAGGTCATTGCCACACTCAAAGAAGACATAGGACTGACTGCCCTTGACTGCAGGATGACAACAGCTCCCTGAGTCAACCACAGAGCATGTTACAAGTGAAGGAGGGCAATCAGCCAGTATTTTAGGATGTGGTTATGACACTAAGCAGAGTGAGCTCCAGAGCCCTGCCACATGTATAATCAATTCCACAAAGTTCAGCAGAAGGAAGGAGAAGTGGTGTGGACAGCTGACAGACCTGGATTCTCATCCATGCTGTTTCACTAACTGAACTACCTGTTACACATTCATAAAGGAGAAGACTCGATATTGTGAAAATGTGAATTTTCTCCAAATGCATCTATAAATTCCAGATCAGAACCCCAAGAGCATTTTGATGAGCCGACTCTAAAACATATGTGGAGGAGCAAAGGACAAAAGTTTTGAGGAAAGTCAGGATGCAGAGTTGGGGCAAAAGGAGCAGGGAGATTTCCTAACTAGATATGAAGAGTTTTTGTATCAAAGCTGTAACAAGGCAGTGGTATATTTGTGTGGGATAAATAATTAGAATGATGGAATAAGAGCTGAGTAACAAACACACATGGGTATGGGAGGCTTATATACTTATGTGTACCCATTTATTCATTTTATGTGGATAGAACACCTACCATATGTCAGGTACTGCTCTGGGAGAAGGAGCTAAGCAGTAAAAATCAGGCAAAAACAGATATAAATCTCTGATTTCATAAAAATTTTGTTGGAATATGGGAGAAATCAAAATAATATGAAAATACTTTGCATGTTAAATAGCAATGTCTTAGGGAAAAGCAAGGAAGTATTAAGGAGAGGTTGAGACTTTATTTGGGGTTGCCAAGGAAGGCCTCCCTAGGAAAGGGACATTTTATTTATTAAAAAAACTTTTTTTAATGTTTATTTATTTTTGAGAGAGAGGGAGAGACAGAGTGTGAGCCAAGAAGGGGCAGAGAGAGAGGGAGACACAGAATCTGAAGCAGGCTCCAGGTTCTGAGCTGTCAGCTCAGAGAGCCCAATGCGGGGCTCGAACCCATGAACAGTGAGGTCATGACCTGAGCCAAAGTCTGGTGCTTAACCCACTGAACCACCCAGGTGCCACAGAAAGGGACATTTTTAAAGAATACCTAAGGAATAAGGAAACAACCTGCTCCCCCAGGCTTGAAAGAGTGGAACCTTTTCATCTAGCCTCAGCTTTTGGTTCTCAAACTCCTGTGATTGTGTAAGCAGCCGAATATATTTTCAGTGGTTAAGGATGTGCCAAGACCTGTCAGTGTCCCAAAGGGGAGGATCTAAGCATCTAGATTCAGGCTGACCAGATGCCAGATCCTCAGGCAGCAGCTTATAAAAGTATACAAATATATACAGTTCTGAGGGGCCACACAGGCAGAAGCCCTGCTGCCCCCCAGAACCAGGTAATAAAGAGGCATCTCCTGGCAACACAAAAATTGGGATTCCAGACAGGGGAATGGGCTCCTCCCTGGGGTGACACTGATTATTCCAGTGCCATGTGACAGGAACACAGGCTCCCCTAGCCTCAAAAGCCATGTGATCAAGAGGCAAGCATCCCCTGGGCAGCAGCTGCAAAAAATCAGGGCCCTAGATGCATGTAAAGGGTCCCTCTTGGGAGACACGGTTGCTCTGGAGCACAGCAAAGGGAGCACAAAGATGGCACCTGCCAGTGTCCGTCCCTGGAGAACATTCCAGTGGTTTCCTGAATGCGTATGCTCAATCAGACGCCAGTTTCTCAGGCAGCATCTTTTTTTTTTTTTTTTTTTTTTTTTAAATTTTTTTTTCAACGTTTTTTATTTATTTTTGGGACAGAGAGAGACAGAGCATGAATGGGGGAGGGGCAGAGAGAGAGGGAGACACAGAATCGGAAACAGGCTCCAGGCTCCGAGCCATCAGCCCAGAGCCTGATGCGGGGCTCGAACTCACGGACCGCGCGAGATCGTGACCTGGCTGAAGTCGGACGCTTAACCGACTGCGCCACCCAGGCGCCCCCCTCAGGCAGCATCTTTAATAGAAGCAGGTGAGCCTCCCTCACTTTGTCTGGGAGCCATGGCCGCCTCAGGGCCTGGTGGGGATGTGGGCCCTTTTTAAGAGCCCTTTCTCAGATCACTACTGTTTTGTGGGTCTTGGGACATGAGCCCTTCTGATTTTCAAAATTAGATTTTTTTTTTTTTTTTGGAGGTTCATCTCTCAAGTGTGTGTCTTCAAAGCTGGGATTCATGATGTGGGGTTTGAGCCCTTTGCTCCTCAGGGAGAAGCTCTGGGTTTTGAGTTCCCATCCAAGTGTGGGTTGCAGTGCCAGGGACAGGATTTATGGTGAGACTGTGTCTCAGCCTCTCTCACCCAGTTTTCTTCTCATTTACCCAATGTATAATCATCACTCAGCCAGCCTTGAGGGATTTTTAGGAGGAGACTGTTCCATATGTAGCTGTAGACTCAGTCTGTGGAGGAGGTGACTTCAGGATCTATGTTGCCAGATGATTTGTAATTGGCTTCTCTGCATCAGTAGGATGGCCTTGGTCCAAGGGGCCATTCTGGCAAGGGAACAGTGTGACAGAATCCTATTTATAGTGCAAGTGTCCCAATGTACAATTAGGGAGTGTGGGTCACTTCCGTCTAGATTATGCCTTCTTTTGATGTACAGGCATGATAGAACTCACCATCCATCCATTACGTTTCTAAAAGATCTCTCACAAAACAGAGGGTGCTTTCAGAATTCCTAGGAAAGTGAGCTGAATGTATATTGAACTCTGGTATTCTTCTGAGCTCATCTTACCCTTTAACTTGTTATATCTACTCAGAGACAATTGGGAAAGTTTTTCCTCTGCTCAGTTCTCACTGGGGTTTTAGTGATTCTATTTCCCTGTCCCCATTAGGAAATAACTATGTCTTAAATAGCTGGCCAAAGAAGAAGATAAAATGAATTAGAGTTTAAATAAGATCTTCTGAGTTTAATTTTTTTTAGTAGGTAAAACCTTCCTTATATTTTACATGAGAGGGGCCTTATTAAAAAACCTGAAAACTCTATTTTTTTCAAGTAGTCTCAATAATTTGATAGTTCTAGGAGAATGTCTGGGCCATTCAGTTTGAAGCAGGCTGATTTTCTAGGGTCCAGATCACATAGCCAAGAGTTTATAGAGATTCCGGCACCTCTAACAATCATGAAAAGGCGACTTCTACACAAAATGCCATGGCGTGGGTGCAGGGACAGCCTCCGACCAGGCTAAAATCCTACAGTTAGAGATTCATTACTTTGGCTGAAGATTTTTAACACTCAGCAAATAAACAAAACAAAACAAAACACATGTCAGAGTTGGCATGGTCAATGTGATGAATTTATCAAAACCTTTAATGAGAGCAGGTCTTGATATTGATGGATGGAACAAAGCAGACAGCTAGGCACTGAGAGAAGGGATTGACAATGGCAGGGAAGTCAGGGCAAGGGAAGGGGAGCTTGGAAGGAAGGCTGAGAAAGGGCAGCTGGGGATGGGGAAGGGTGCAAGAACATGAAAGATCAATTTCACCTGTTTTGTTCATTTATTCAACAAAGATTAGCTAAGAATCTACTTTGTTGATTGAGAAGCACTGGGGCTGGGGAAGAAATAATCATGCTCGCAGGGGGTGCAGGTGTAGGGGAGAGGCAGCCATATCAGCCGGTATGGAAAGCACAATGTACAAACTCATAAAATGGGGCAGAGAGGGTGGTGTGATCCCAGAAGAAGTATGTGGGGGATGGAGTGACAGAGAGCCATCTCAGAGACACTGATGTTTGCATTTGGTTTTAGGACAAATCGAAAAGTTTGCCTGGAGGGCTGTAGACAGGAGCAGCCTCTGTAAGCTGAGGGGGTAGTCTGGGCAAAGGGCATAGAGATGAGCAAGAGTTTATGTAGGAGGTTAAGGTGAGCCATTCCACGAGGCTGGAAATCGTGAGGTGCATGGGGCAGCTGGGGAAGCCGGTGAAACCCAGGCCAAAACACTGTGGCAGCCCTTCATCCTTCCTACAGTGCTTGAACTTGATTCTGTAATTGATAGGGAGCTTCTGACTGAGCAAGGGGCTGGCCAGATTTGCATTATTGAGAAATGGCTTCTGGCACATTCTACAGCTCGAGGCTACGCTGAAAAGGGGACTAGGACTGCCTAAAAGCTGTGTCTATAGCCTGCAGATATACACAAGCCTCAAGCAGTTGTACAGTTGTGTCTAAGTTGCTAGTGTGTGACTTTTAAGCTCTACAATTCAAAGCCTCACAAAACCAGGAAGAGATAATAGAACAAAAGAATGCAATGATTTAAATCTTGAATGAGTTATACAGGTTTATGCACAGGTGTTATTATCTGTATATTCATACTGAACATTTTCAGGTTGTTATTAACACGTTTGAATAGTCCATCAACACGAGACACAAGAAATAACAATAAAGTGAAAGTTTGTTAAGCCCACTCAAAAGTAAATGTAATCCTAAGACTGAACACTTCAAGTGTGCTAAATAAAAGACTCTAATGTTTAGTAAAAACTTGTTTTTTAAAATTTTTTTAATGTTTATTTATTTTTGAGAGAGAGAGAGAGAGAGAGAGAGCACAAGCAGGGGAGGGGCAGAGAGAGAGGGAGAGGGAGACACAGAATCTGAAACAGGCTTGAGGCTCTGAGCTGTCAGCACAGAGTCCAACACGGGGCTCGAACCCACAAGCCATGAGATCATGGACCTGAGCTGAAGTCAGATGCTTAACTGACTGAGCCACCCAGGTGCCCAGTAAAAACTTGGTTTTAGTACAAAACATGATTTTTAGATGCAGTTTCACAAAATGATATGATTTCCCAATCCAAAAGACATAGTCTGATTTGAGGTTGCGTTGTCCCTGCTGAAGCCAGGAGCTTTCTGTCATTTCCCACCCTCATCTGGAATGTTTCCGTGGCTCAGACTCAGTGAGGTATGAGCTCGTGGACCAGGGCTCCTGTGACAGTCATACTACGCCAAGGGTAAGAGGCAGATCATGGGAAAAGAAATGTTTAAAAGGGAACAATGTTGCAAACAGAGAGAGAGAGAGACAGAGAGACAGACAGAGAGGGAGAGGCAAGCCAGATCCTCTTACTCTGATTACGAGATAAAGTCACAGCAGGTGCTGGGACTTAGGTCAAAATTATAAATAGAATGGAAATTCTAATGAGACTAGCAAAGGACGCTGAAGTTGAGAGCTAAGACCAGCTTATGGAGGCCTCGTGATCTCAGATAGCATTTTTTCATGATAGCACTTTCCTCATTTCCCAGCTCTACTTTCCTCTCCTCCTGCCTTTATACTTCATTTCAGCAATTATTTACCCTCCTACGCACATTGTTTTGTATTAGATTTAGGCTGACTCTTCCAATGAGTCTACCAAGGTGTTTATTTATCCCTTCTTTTGTCCAAAACAAGATTTAAGTTGGAGCTACGTGGTAAGTCCCTTTAGGACAGGGGAGGTATGGTACTTATATTGGTTTCCTGATAGTTCACGACCTACTGTGTATTAGGTGCTTTGTACAGAATGGCTGAAGATAACTTGGCTTCTGAGAGGTTTGATTTCCTGCTCTGCCACTCACAGCATATGACCTGAGGCAAGGAGTTTAACCCCACTAAACCTCAGCTATCTCACTGTGTTCTTCTAATACATGAAATAATATATTTTTAAAAGATCCCCAGTACCTAGCACATAGTATGACCTTAATAATTGCGTAATATTATTATAATTGTGTATAGTTTTAAAATTACAATAAACAGTAAAACAATTTTATTCCATTATGCTACTCCTACAAGTAGATCATGTTATTTTTACAAAATGAGACCAAAATACTCTACCTAACAGAATTAACAACACACTAATTTTAGTGGGTATTCAAGTGAATAAAAAAGTCATGGTTATACTACCCAAAGAAGTGACAGAAGAAGGAAATGATTTTTAGATAACCTGAGAAGTTCACTGGAGTTACAGAGGGCCCCAACCCAGACTGTTAGTAATGAAAACAATCCTGCCTATTTGCACTTTTCAAAGGACTTCCCTACTTCACAAAGCCTCATTATTTGATGGCTGACAAGATCTGAATTCTCTAGGAAATATCTGTAATGTCGTTGGCACACAGGCAATTTTCTCAGTGTCCTTGATTACTGGAAACAAGGGCATTCTGTTTGGGCCTCAGGTTCCCTATGCAACTTCAGATAGAATCTACTTTTCTCCTATCAGTCCCAATCCTTCTTCAGAAAGTAAGAACCATGGAATGACTAAGAATATGGGCTTTGAAATGATTTTGGGTCACCCTGGGGGATCTTACCAGGCTCTGGGACGAAAAGCTTGTATTCAGCTTTTAATTTGGACTTCACACAACCTTGTGAAGTAGATAAGTATTATTTCTCCCTCTTTCCAAGAGCGGAAATTCAGGTGCAAAGAGATGAAATAGTTTCTGTAAGACCACACAGCTCATATGTGGAAAGGCTGGGGTTTGAACCCAGGTTGGTCTCCAAAAGCTAGCTCATAACCGCTATGCAAAGCTGCCTTCCCTAATACCTGGGTGTGCCAGTCACCAGCTGGTTGACACTGGACGAGGCATTAAATCTCCCAGAGCTTTCTTATTTGCACAACTTAAGTAATATTTTATAAGGCTTTTGTGAGAATAAATTTAGGTGGCATTTATGGATGAGTGTGTGTATCTACTAATGGGCAGCTGTTGAGGTTTGAGTGGGAGTTTTGAAGAGAGACATCTTAGGTAGTCAAATCCTGCTCACACTTCCCCATGGCACCAAGGATCATAAAACCACAGGGGACCTGTGGTGATGGAGAGCAAGCATGTGTCTAGCACCTACCTCAGTGCTTGGCCCAGACTGGGTGCCCATTAAATGTCTGCTGGATGAATTGATTCAGCATCCGTGTTACTTGCGATTCAGATGCAGCAGGAGAAATAGTTTCTCACCTCCAGAAACTGAGTCCTAAACACAAGGAGACAAGGCAACAGAAAATAAAATAGTTTAATATGTGAGCGAGAGTCAGGAAGGCTGTTGGAAAAGGACTCTGGGCACTGAATCTTGGAGGATACCTGGGAGTCCGTTATGTGAAGACAGGAACATGTATAGAGATCAGTATGTTCAAAGGCACTTGGGCATGAGGCCATTGTAAGAAGTACAAATTGTTCTGTGAGGAGAGAACATGTGGTGAGTAGTGAGGGGAGGTGAGATGTGGTCCTAGGTCTTAATGCTGCCCTGAGGAATTGGGATTGCATCCTGAGGGTAATGTGTGGAGCCTGGACCTTAATACAGGCAATGTCAAGAGCACATTCCCATTTTGGAAAATTTAGTGTGCAGTATGGTTGGATTAGGAAGAGGTTGAATATACAAGTTAAAGGGTTATGATAGTAGAAAAGACATTTAGCTATTGCAGCAGGGATGGGGAGGTGGAAATGGATTTTAACTGTATTTAGGAGGTGGAGTTAATTGGACATAAAGTCAGGTTACAAAGAAAAGGAGGAATGCTGTCTAAGGTACCCACTTCATTTGAGCAATTACATATATGGTGGTTCCATTTATAATACTAGCTACCATTTATGGAGTGCTTTATTATATACCTGGCATACTGCTTTGCATGCATTATTCCATTTCATCCTCGTATCAGTCTGCAAAGTAGTGATCATCTCCGTTTTATGGATGAAAAAGGTGGGGTTCAGAGCAATTAGGAAGCTTGCCAGTATTTCATATGGAGCAAATGGAGTTGGGATTTGAACTCGGTATGTGTCTCCCAAGCCCATGCCATCAGTCACTGTGGCAGGTACAGACACTTCCTGTGCTGAGGGACCAGGAAGAGAAGGTTTGGAGAGGGGACGGGAGAAGATGGTGATCACATGGCAGAAGTGTGTTCCCACATAAACCCAACCCGGCAAGTTCTGTGCTGGGTTTTGCTTGCATGGAAGCAGCATTTCTCTTATCTGGGGGTATTGGTGAGTGGGGGGTAGGAGGTGCCAGGAAGGTGCTCCCTATCAGCATCCTGCTGACATCATGGTGCTCTCCTGCCTCCTCCAGAGTAGCTGTTGATAAAAGAGAGATTAAGGAGAAGGATTCTTCAGGTCAGTGTTTCCAGCTTTAGTGGAAATGCCAACAGAAAAAGAGGCCCAGCATCTGAAGCTATAGGCAAGGGAGCCCAGGGATCCAGGGAGGTAGACACAGCCAACATTTCTTGGTTAAGGACATTACCCCCATAGTCTGTTTTAACTGCTGAAATCAGAGCAAATAAACATGCTGCCACAGCAACCAATAAATACATATTGGTGGAACGGATGTCAGTGAAATGTAAGCAATGAGCTGATAGTTGGTTCTTTTGGCATTTGGCCAATTCAAGAGCCAATTCGGAGCCAATTCGGAGCCAATTCAAGAATGTGTGTGAATCCTTGGGTGAGGCAGGCATAATTTCAGAGGCTCCAAGCAGACCTTTCCCCTGTCCCTGTCCTTTTAGCTGCAGAGACCTGCAGCTCTTTATTCTAAACAAGGGCCCACTTACAGCCTCATTAGTCATTTTGTGTCTTTAGGCTCCTTTCTTGTGAACACTTTTTGAGGGAAGGGTGGGAGAGAATACAGTGCCTGTCAGCAGGGAGAGGAAGGAAGCCTGACTTGGGAAATGCACGCTAACTGATCAGGGTTTAACCATTATGCTGTTTTTATGCAGTTCAGTACGGGTTGCTCAGTAAATGACGGGCTGATAGAAATTTATTTCATGAATTTATTTATCATTCTTTGCCATAACTTAGGCTAACTAGAGAAAAAAACATATCTGGAACCATGACCTCTCAGTGTCCCTCCGTGTGCTTGAACTTCAGCACTGTTAGGAGGGTCATTTATGACTCTACCATCGAAACTCCAACGTCTTTGAAGGTATACTGTTTTACGTGGACACGTTAGTACTTTTGCTTTCTCACCCTATGGCATGTGTTTGTGTACGTGGAGGGGTATTGGGCAGGATGGAGAGTGTCAATAATTAATGGGCATTGCCCAAGAAAATGAATTGGTTGACTATTTAGTGAGCACGATCTACCTGGAAGTAAAAATAACTGTGGAGCAGAAAATCTTATTATCACGCATATCATAATTACTATCTGGGACACGAAGTGACAAGAATGTGTGCCGTGTCCATTTGGCTACTGGTTTTTCTATTCCCTGCCCCCAGGCAACCTAGGAGGAGTCTCATTCTTTCCCCTTGCAAAAGTGCCAAGGATTTCTGCTTCAGCAATGATTGGGGGCTCCCCCACTTTGGTGTTTTACTAACCACACCACCCGCAGGAAGCCGTGAATCTGAGGAGATGGGCAAAGAGTCTGAATCTTCTGGTGGTATTCCCAGGAGCTAGGACACAGGGAATGAACCAATCAGATTATCAACATCAGGCCACATTTGTCCCTCTCCCCCAATCCTTTTTAATTGGGCAAAGTATTTATCTTAAAATATAGCATGTATGGGGTGCCTGAATGGCTCCGTTGGTTAAGCGTCTGACTCTTGATTTTAGCTCAGGTCATGATCTCATGGTTAGTGAGTTTGAGCCCCGCATTGGGCTCTGCTCTAACGGCACAGAGCCTGCTTGGGATTCTCCCTCTCCTTCTCTCTCTCTGCCCCTCCCGTGCTCTCTCTCTCTCTCTCTCTCTCTCTCAATAAATAAATAAAATAAAAAAAAATCTAGCAAGTGTGATACAAATCAGACACCTAACAATAATATCTATAAAAAAATCATCAAAGAAATCAGTATTTCTGTCCAGCGTTAACAGAGGATTAATATATCTCCTTTTCCTAAGAGTTCTTTTTCTTGAAACTAGGCAGCAGTAACCAAGGATAAAACAACCATGACCACAACAGTGGTGTTAAAGGTTAAACAACCTTCTACTGCCCTTGTTTATGTTTTATCATCAGGTGAGCCTTCCTTCCCTTCAAAGGCCTGTACAAATGGCTGGCGACTTTCAATCATCAAATCAAAGCCTTTTGTCGCAATCATTTCTTTGGTGTAATGCAAGATATGCTGTGAGTAATTTGATCGGCTCCGTCATTTCCATAATTAGAACAAGAGCAGTCTTCGTGAAGTATGTGCTCATACCATGGTGTGAAGTCACACAGAAGTGAGCTCACAAAGCCCTTAAGTTGTGTGGACCTAATATAGCAGCTATTTTTAGAAATAAATTTATTTATTTACTTACTTGTCTCTAGCAGTTTGTCCACCACCCAGCTAGACATCTTTACCTTTCTACTCTCCATTTGGCGTATCTCTTGATGACCAATGAATGAAATGCAAGTCAGAGAGTTTCACTTTAAACACATTATTTCGCTGTGTTTAGATAACACACTGTTATCTATGGGCAGTGAGTGATGGTAGAGACAGAATAGGGTATGTAGCCAACCTGTATATAACCTTGGGCAAGGCCAATAAATCCTGTGAGTCTCAGTTTGTTCATCTGTGAAATGGGGGATAAAATATATGTAAAGTGCCTGGCAGTTGATAGACATTGGCTGTGATTTATTATCCATTTGGAGCTGTATGAGCTTGCGTTTATCGTTTGTTACTTTGAAAATCTTCATGGCTGTTTCATGGGCAGTTCCCAGACAATTGTTAAGTTCCTCTAAAGACAACTTTCATTTATTTTGCATCACTTCCTAGGTCTTTTGTTAATAGACAGAGGTCTGGCTCACTGGATTCTTCATCATACAATGCTATGGTTGACTGCATTTCATTCTAAATAATTTTCTTCTTTAGACTGAAACCTAGTTACTAGGTTTCTATGTTTGAAGACCCCTAAGCTTAGTTACAGGAGGCCAAAACAGAAAAAGCAGCTCTGGGAAATCCCTTTATTGCCTACATCATTCCTATCCCCTTCTAGCTGAGAAAGTGGAGTTTAACCAGTCCTTCCTGTTGTTCCCACCTCCGTATCTTAGCTCTAAGATCTAGGCCATCTTGGGCAAGCGGACAAAGCTTAGTTTTTGTCTGAAAGGGGGGTGTCCCTTGCTGGGTGTATCTTGCTCAGAGCATTCTAATTTATTTATGGGACTAAAGAGTTGGGTGAAGGGGGTGGAGGGTAGTCTGAAGGCACGTATTTTTAATGTGATTCTGGGGCCGAGTAGCGGAGAGCTTCCTGCCCCCAACCAGCCTTTATCCTCCTCATTTACATATTGCTTCCTGGCAGCCAATCACCAATTATTTAGCTTGATTCCCTCCCATTCCTGAGAAAGGCGCACCTGCTTAAAGCTAACATTTTCGAGACAGGTTTAGGAGATTCAAGTTGGAGTTCTGTTAAGGGATGACTGTGTACCCACATATTCTGGTATAGTCTTTTTTCTTAAAGTATTAACTTGTCATTTTAGAGCTAAACTCTTCCTCCCAACTCCCATTTACAAAATAAGGAATAATCACAGCACTAGATGTATTTCACGGACCCAGCAGGTAATATCTGCTGAGAGGAAAAGTGCTTTTATAAATTCTAGTGTTATTTTTGTTTTAGCTGTTTACATATAACAGCTATACACAATTTTCATGTTCTTGATGTTCTGTGCAGTAGTAAAACTCCTGTTCCCAACACATCTTGATGGCAGTTGCCCAGAAGATTCCTGTTTTGTCTTGTAAGCAGTATCAAGCTTAACAACGGTTAGTTGTTTATAGTAATTCTTTATTTCAATATGGGCTTCTGATGTTTTAAGTTCAGAAAATAGTCTCTGTGCTAATTCTCTAGTCATATGAGGAGTCAAATGAGGAGGCTCATTTCTGATGATTGCTTAATCTTCATCCCCCGGAGAATCTTTGCACCAGAAGAAAAAGTCAAAAGGCATTCCACACCAACTTGTCAGAGCACGTCTCCTTTGCTTTGCTCTTTTTTGCTTTTGCTCTTGAAGTCTTCTGGCATGACTGAAGCCTGGGAAGCAGCATGATTTGAGATGAAAATGCTGTAGTTGTCAGCATTAAATGCTGTAGATGCATTTCTAGCCTCAAAATTATATGGAGATAGAACCTGGTCAGTTCAGGGGTGGCTTGTCCACCTTATCGTAGAGTCTCAAGTTTAGATAAATGGCACCATTTCACACTGTATTGTATCAGATTTTAGGAGAAACATTACCTTCAGGGTAGAACTTGCTATCAAACCTATAAACAGCTCACTGTGCAATAATAATGGGAGAAGACATTTTGCTAAAACACGAGCAACTGAGCCTCTTGTTTTCAAAAAGTAATTAGGAAATCCTCTCCTTTTTCTTTTTATCCTAGTAGATCAAATTTCTGACTGAAAGGAATTGAAAGTTTTGTTTTGCTTTGTTTTACGTGCAACTCCCACTGGGAGTTACCAAGTGGAATTTATTCTTTATGTGAGAAGGATAAAGTCACGAGACGAACAGTGAGGGGGCAGAGAGAGGTTTTGAACATATTAGAATATTGAACCCCCAAAACTCAGTTTTTAACATGTTTCAGCAGACCGACTATATGAACAAGAGGTGGTACAACATGGTGGTTAAGAGCACAGACTAGGTTTGTAGTTTGACCCCACTTACTGGCTGTGTGACAGCAGGTAAGGTATTTAATCCCTCTGTGCCTCAGTTTCTTTACCTGTAGAATGAGGATAACAATACCGCCACTACCAATACCTACCTCAGAGGGCTGTTGCAGTGATTAATGACTTAATATTTATAAAGTGCTTAGAATTGTACCTTGGCACATAGGATGTGTAGGCTGCCACTATCACCATAGACGTAGGACTCTTTATTATAAAGACTGAAAGATGGCTTTTCTGTAATTATGCTGGAAGTTCCTTTAGGTCCCGGCTTCCTATCTTATGGTTTTAAATTTATACCAGCATTTCTTCTGTTTTAGTGAATGAAGGCCCAATTCCACCTGAAAACCTCAATTCTAATCATTACCTAAAAGCCTGAATTGATAAGTTATGCACTATATCAGGAAAGTATTTTCCAAGACTCACTTGATGATTAAAGTTAACTGATAAACAAATTGGAGAACAAACAGGTATATTCAATCGTCAAAATACAGTATTTTTTGGATCATGGTAAGAGTGTGTTGTAATTATATACATGCCAGCTTGTAATTCTCAGTGTGTGTGATTATTTGATCAGTCCGTGTCTTCCGAATTAGACTTTAAACTCCACGAGGAAAGGTACTGTGTTTTGCTTACCATTAAGTTTTAGCAACCAGTGTCTGATGTATAGTAGGCATTCAAAAGTAGTTGTCAAATGTATGAATGAATGAATGAATGAATGAATGAATGAATGGCTTGGTAATTACCAAATGATACTTTGAAAGCCATTGTGTTTATGTAATAGACTCCTAAGAAATTCACATGTAGTTACTAGGGTTATTCATACTGTTAGTGTTTCTAATAAGAAAATAGAAGGCTGACAGAGAAAGTAAAGTACACAGAAATTCATTAATTCAGCAAAGAGGTGGGCTTGAGGATGAGCTTCCAGTCTTCTGAGTCCCAGTGTGGGTATCTTTCCACTAAGATGAAAAGGAGAATCAAGAAATGCCACCTTCTTTCCCTCTTCAATCTTTTTCTTACTTCTCCCGTATAATCATTCCATGACTTGCGTTCTATAGATGCAGAAGGAAGAAAGGAGAAAACCTTGAGACGTTTGGTTAGTACTCTCCTTCTGGAAGGAAAGTAGACATCAAAGTACAGAATTGCTACATACCTATGACGCACAGCCCTGTCTCTTAGGGCCCAGGTCCTTGTGACAGTTTCTGACATTCTGATAAAGTTAGAGTATGCTGCTGGCCCCCAGGCAGGTGGCTCCAACATCAAAGGGTTGGTATCAGCAGTGACAATTTAAAATGAATGTGCCATTTTCCTAAAAAATTACCATGTAGGCAAATGTATAACTTTTTATTTAGCTCCTGAAAATACTGTACATAGAAAGACATTCTTAACCATCTGGAAACTGTTTTGAGGAAATTAAAGTTTAGGAGCTCAACTATATCAATGATTCCCTCTTGCCTTTATTATTATTATTTCCCTGTTGCCTTGCCCTTAAATCAGGTCTTAAAACTTGTTTCCTATAAAATAGCTTCCAGCAAATTTGTAAGTCAAACTCTTTGCCCTTTCTCCTCTTTGACTTTCAGACATTCTTCTGGTTTTGTTCCAAGTTACGTGTATGTATCATAGGCATAAATGTTCTTTCTTTTTTCTTTTTCCTTTTTTTTTTTTTTCTACTCTTAGCACATGTGGAGATGATTTAGTTTCTGAAAGAAAATTCTTTGGACACCTACTTTTTTACAAAATCCAAATCCTGTGGAATCAGAGTGAGGTTTTTCTGTCTCAAAGTGTAAACCAGAAGCATAATCAAACAAAATTTTTAAAACATCAAATTAGGCCATTAGAGCAATGCTCTCTATCACTGAGATGAGAATTTAATGTTAGACAACTTACAGTCATTACTATTACTCCATGCACAACTCTACCCAGTTTGGTTATGTCACATGGAGATGTGATTATCTGTTGGACCTGTTGGCTCTCTGGTTTCAGTTCAGCCTCTGTGCTGGATTAAGTTTCCATGAATCCATGATTAACTAAAATGCTTCAGGAATGATGACTTGTGTTTCACTTAATTTTTTTGGTTAGCTGAAGTTTAACCAGAAAGTGTTTGGCTTTAATCCTTGCTTAAAAACGTTCTAAAATCATTTCATTTTCTTGCACCAAAAGGATAGCACAGTGGAAGAGTCTGTCATTGGTAGTTAAAAATATTACAAGTCCCACAGGGTCATTTTCTGATTATTAGAAAATGTTCCAGATGGAGGGAGACCTGAGAGGTTGAAGTGAACATGGAAATCAGTTAAAAACTAGACCCCTGGGGTCAAATAGTTGGTTACCTCTATTTTTAAAGAATGGACAATAAGCTACTATTTGTTGAGCACCTTCTATTTATTTGCCAGGCCTTAGACTCTCCACTTCAGGAGCCCAGTTATGGTGGAGGAGAAAGGAATATGCTTACCAATAATGACTGCACAATGTGATAAGTGCTTAAGAAAGTATGCAGCAAGTGCTGTTGTAGCACAGAGCAGGGAACTTCTGATGGCCTGAGGAAGTCAAAGACCTCATCATGGGGCAGATGACGGTCTGGGTCTTGACACATGCTTAGGAGTTAAGTGAAGAGGAGGTGGGGCATCCTTGGCCGAGGGAGCAGACTTTGAAATAGACAGAGATGTAAATGAGAAATATCTGTCTAGGGACCGGTGTGTATGCCTGTGTGTCAGGGCAGGGAGATGAGTCTGCACAGCAGGCTGGGGGAGACTATAAAGGGCCATTTATAGAATTCAAGTGCTATTTTATAAGTAACATATAATAGTGGAGTTAAACAATCTGATTTGTGTTTTAGAAAGGTTACCCTGGCAATGGTGGGAAAGAGCATTAGAAGGAGGAAGAGACTATTTCGATGAACTCGTTACTATTTCTAAAAAATCTTTTACTGTTTTACTGTTTTATTGACCTGAATTATAGTTTGAAACATTATTTTACCTTTAAGTAGGAAAACGTTTCTGTTTTCTTCTCTCATTTAGGTTCTCATAATATTATTCTCTCATAATATTATTATGATCTTCCCTTTGAATATTGGGAAACTGAGGCACAATGGCCATGTCACTTCCTCAAGGTTCTGAATGGAATCCATTGAGAAATTGACTCAAAGCCAGGTCTCAAAGTTTTTTCCAGCAATTGCTAGACCACACTCCCCACTATTACAGCATATTTATGATATAATTAACTTTCGGAAAGCCATATGGCTTTTGTTACAAAGACTAAAGGAATGTGCTTTTCATAACGAATGGCATATGGCCTCCAATAGCTCTTTGCTTGCATGTTTTAACAAAATGAACATGTACATAAATTAGATGCCTCAGGTCAGTTAGCAAACTGAGGTTGATTTTCTCCTGCTCTCCCTAATTACAATTGCATTTCTAACAAATATCAAGGAGTTTTTTTGGCAGCCTGTGGGTGTAAACATGCATAGTGTGGCTCAGATAATCCTTTTCTCCGATGGCATTGCCCCTTTAAAGAGTCAGCATTTGTCTCTTAGTCACGGTGGAGTGTGCAGAAATAGGCGCATTTCTGATGAAGCTGCATGCTTTTAGAAGAGTGGGAAAACTAGTTGACTTGAAAGATACAGTAGGCAGAGGGAACAGACGAATGAGAACCACTGAGCTGAAAGTTGACATTTCCCTTTTGCCATTTTAAGTGATGCAGGGTTGATAGATACATGATAGATGCTCACGTGCTGAACTAATTTAATAGCAGTTAATCGCGAGTGCTCACACTTAATCTCCCCGATATTTAGAAGCCTTTCTATTTTAAGTAACATGCCTTAAAGTTCTGCCCTCTTAGTTCACACTGTGTCTCATCCTATTGTTGATTTAGCAGGTTTTCTGGTAGAGTCTGAGAATGAGCTCCTTGCAACTTTCACATTATCGTATTACAGTATTCACCACTGATTATTTGTACTCAAGGTCAATGACATTATCTCATTGGAATTCCCTGGACTCTGAATTCATAAGATAGTCCAAAATGCTCTTGTCTGTAATGGAAAAATACAGCACAATTACTGTAAGTCAGTCGGTTCATAAAGGATCTGCGTTTTAAATGTAGCTACTAATCCTGTTGGCAAATCGCTTACTTTTTTTTTTTTACTTGTGTTTATATTATAGTAATAATTCAATTTTTTGTTAATTAAGTGGAAGTATATCAGCAATAAAAGGAAATTTAAAATACAAACATTTCTTAAGGAACTAAAGTAAATAAGTAAAAATACATTTTAATTAATGTTAAAATATTTAAACCCTTTTATTCAAAACCTTAATTTCCTAAGAGCAAAACCCACATAATTTAAGATAATTTATTCATGAAGAATAAAACAAATATGTTAAATAATAAATTAAACTTTAGGTGTCTCTTTTTCCCATCTAAAATGACTCCCTCAAATCTTGTTCATACAAAAGGAAATCGCTTTTAACTTGTGTTCTAATTCCTCTTATATTTACTATAATATGTATTC
The DNA here is from genome assembly GCF_018350215.1 of Panthera leo. Taxonomy (NCBI): domain Eukaryota; kingdom Metazoa; phylum Chordata; class Mammalia; order Carnivora; family Felidae; genus Panthera; species Panthera leo. The sequence continues at coordinate 73,380,735 of NC_056685.1, forward strand.
CTTTTTTGGACAAGTTATAGCTTCTCCTTTCATAAAATAATATCTTCCATTATGTTATAATTACAAACTGTGGACTCATAGGATCAATGAATCATAGGGCTGGATAGAATGAGCCTTCAGCAATCATCCCTGTCCCCAGGACATCTCTAAACCATGAATTGAATAACAAGGTGAGTAAGAGACACCTCTAGCCAGAAATATGGCTTTAGCTAGATGAAGAAAAAAGGTAAACTGGGGAACTCTTTTCCTCTTTAGCAAAAATACTTCTTCCTTCCTTTTTTTTTCCCCCCAAAGTGTACTCACCCCGAGCTGATATTATTAGGCTAATAATCCCACGAAAAAACTTGTTGTGTGTGAAAGTGTGGAATCATTTAGACTTCTTATTTGAGAATTGAATACTAGGATCTGTAAGACTCCAGACAGTGATGTTTGAGAATGAACGATTCTGCCCCTATCTGTTTAACCATCATTTATTACATGACTGCAAAATATAAACAACAGTATGAGGGTACAAGATTTGTAAACAAATTATTGCTGCATAATCTATAGAAAGCTGAAAAAAACAATTTGGAAGAGAAACAACACAAGTCAGTTGGAGGTTGGAAGAAAATGTTCTTTTCTTAACTGCCACGATTCACTCCTGTTAAGGCCGTGCCCATCTTGCTTAGAGGCTCGGTAGCAGGTGGAGATAGTTGTATTAGAGAACATGCTTCCAGACACTGAGCAGTATGGCTGTCTGTGTAGAGAAGTTTAAGACCGACCAAACATGGACACAAAACAAGAGACCTGGTGTCTCTTTTGCTCAGGCCCATGGTGGCAGAAGGAGGGGCAAGTGTCACCGTCTTCCTACTGCCAAGAAGCTCCGTAGCCTCCAATGTGATCAGAAGTGGCATGATCAACAGTACAAGAAAGCCCATTTGGGTACAGCCCTGAAGGCCAACCATTTTGGAGGTGCTCCCCATGCAAAGGGAATTGTGCTGCAAGAAGTAGGGGTTGAAACCAAACACCAAATACTGCCATCAGGAAGTGTGTCAGGGTCCAGCTGATCAAGAATGGCAAAAAAACAATCACAGCCTTTCTACCCTATGATGGTTGTTCGAATTTTATTGAGGAAAGCAATGACGTTCTGGTTGCTAGATTTGGTCACAAAGGTCGTGCTGTCGGTGACATTCCTGGAGTTTGCTTTAAGGTTGTCAAAGTAGCCAGTGTGCCTCTTTTGGCTTTATACAAAGGCAAGAAGGAAAGACTAAGATTATAAGTTTTGATGGTGAATATATGACTGTAATAAATTATCATATGCCAAAAAAAAAAAAAAAAAAAAAGAGAGAGACCTGGCTCACTAGAATTATTTTGAATACTTGGGTGAATTTGAATTTTATAGTCTAAAAAGGGTATGATTTGCAAAGACATAAACAACTTGTTTCTCCAGATTTTCAAATCCTGTGCCAAATTACTTAAACAAACAAATATGGTTGTAATATAGATAGGGGAAATGGCAAGACCAATCACGGCTGGCTTCAAAGGAAAATGGATCTTGTCCCTTGAAGATTTATTTTGTTCTGTTGAGTACCATATTGGGTCTAAATATATTAAGGTGGCCTTAGTATGAATTTTTTGAATGTTAGACATGCAGAGAGCTGAGCTCAAGTTGGGAAGAGAGAGGAAAAGAGGGGGAGAGGAGGAAAGTAGCCAGGGAAGCAGCTGTGATGCTGGATAACTACAGAGGGTGAGGGCAGTAAGGGAAAATTCCCAGGTATCGGGGTGACTGAAGAATCCTTAGGAGCAAGAATGTATTATATGTGATGAGAATGTTTGCGTTTCTGCAGTTGTAAATGATTCCAACTCCTCAGCCTTTAGTAAAGTCTGTCATAAGTGTTTGTGCTTTGTGGGCTTCATTTTGTTTTCAGATTGAAAATTATGGGAAAGGCCTCATTCCACATGGTGTGGGATAGGGTGAGCACAAGCAGGAAGAGCCATCACATGAACAAATTAAGCAGAAGCAGGCATTCAGAGGCAAGGAAGCCCTGAAAACATACCAACAACAGCTTCCTCCTCCCCGCCCCCACCCCCCCTCCCCGCCCCCAAATGTGTACAACTTTTGGAGAGGACTTTGGTCTTCTACAACCCATGGGATGTTTGAATCAAGGAGGAAGTAGATTCCAGCTGATATTTGGGTTACATCAATATGGCCTGAAATGATTATAATTAACTAAGGGAGGAAGTAGAGGTGAAAAAATTTGATTTCTTGGGCTTCACTTTCTATTGTAGTCTTAATTATCGGTAGCACGTGATGCTGTTGGCATTTTCTTCTACAAACATACCAGTCTTTAGCATTTATTTTGATTTTTCAAGTCAAGTTCAAGCTAGTCAGTTATGCATCTGGTAAACCAAAAGATATTGCTGAAATCTGTGGCAACCGTTTTGAAACTATTTTATGCATTTGCATTTATTGGAAGTGTAATTATAGGCTGTCTTGCTTTGTAGCATTCCAAATGGTGTGCAGGGGAATTTGTTTGTATGTGGAAATATTTATACGAAGTAGTGCTGTATGTGGCTTGAAGACTGGCATCTACATGTTTGAAGATGCCCACATTTTTTTGGCTTATCATCACTAGTAAATAATGGCCATGGGCCATAGTGAAAAAGTATCAATGACCCATTGCTTGAACTTCCTTTGAAAAGGGCAAATTTCTGTTTTCTCCAACAGAGATCCATGGGGGATGGGAAGTGGGGGGGAAGTTACAGAGAGGGAGGGAGGCAAACCATAAGAGACTTAAATACTGAGAACAAACTGAGGGTTGATGGGAGGTGGGGGAGACAGGAAAGTGGGTGATGGGCTTTGATGGGAAAGTGGGTGATAGGTGATGGGCTTTGAGGAGAGCACCTGTTGGGGAGAGCACTGGGTGTTGTATGGAAACCAATCTGACAATAAATTACATTAAAAAAAATAAAAATAAATAAATTAAAAAAATAAAAGGGAAAATTTCACAACTGTCTAAAATGAAGGTGAATCTAAAGCTTAACTTGTTTATGTTAAGTTAAAGTTGTTGTTTATGTACTTCCATTATGCTACATTGTTAGAAAAATTGCACATAATTGGAAGAGAGAGAAAAAAAGATGGGCAAAGAAAAGCAGAGATGTTGTAAGATATGGCATGGATAACATGCTTAATTCTTTGTTGGGGAAGTCTCTCATACCCTATTTTTAACAGATATGCCTTGCTCTGCCATATCTTGATATTCTAATAGGGTCTTAAGGGAACATTTATTTGATGGAGCAACTCCTATAAGGTATATCTCACCATTTGAGAACCTTCCAGAAAAAACTGAAGTGTATAAGCAGAACAAGTGCCTTGACTGCTTATCTACATTTAGCCATAACTATGCTATTCTAATGGTTATGGGAAAGGATAAGGGCCAAGTTCTTGTCTGACTTTGAATCTAGTCGAGTCCTTACATGCTATGAAGCTCCAGGGCAAAGCTTAATTTTCCCAAGACTCATAGAACCTACTGTTTAGTGATACAAAATTATATTTCTGCTTAAAAAAAAAACACAGTTGAACTGATTTCATAAAAATCTAAAATTGAAGCCAAATATTAGGTGATTTTAATCCAACCAAATATAACTCATAAAAACCTAAAAATTGTTGTATTAAATTTGGAAACTATATCTTTTGTTAACTTTTCAAGGTGAGTCTGGGAACTGTTTAGACCACATAAAGTCACCTTGTTCCAGGTTTTGGAGACCACCTCACTGTGTTGCTTACAAGATCCTAAGTATGTTCTCAAAAATCTGTTCTCATCTCATGTTATCCAACCTTTATTATTAGAAGGGTGCGTGCGTGCATGTGTGTGTGTGTATAAAACTATTTTATACTTCCCCTTATTGAACTTCATCTTCCTAAATTGGGCCTCTTTCCTGTAAGCATTTGGGGGCATTCTCATTTCTTCCAACTTACTATTTAATTCTTCCCAGACTGTTGACATTCACAAAATAGCAAGAATACCATGTACAAATGTAATCATTGATGAAATGGTGATGTGGGTAGGATAAGTAAATCCTGTAGCATGGCACTGGTGCCCTCCCTCTAGGGCAATATGGGTTGGTTAATCATCACTCTATGGGCACAGTTGTTCAGCCAGTTTAAAAATTATTTATTCAAGAAATATTTATTGAGTGCTCCCTGTGAGCCAGGTTTTATGCTCGGTGTTGGAAACGATGAATGATACTGTTCCTGACCTTTAAGCACCTCAACAGCACAAAAGGCACGGGAATGAAGAGTTGGTATGAAGTGTGATAGTGTCAGAGGTATACATTAGGTATACGTAAGAGGCTCAGACCCTGCCTAGTATTGTCTGAAAGAATAAACTAAAGAGTAAATTGGTGCGGCCACTGTGGAAAACAGTATGGAGGTTCCTTGAACAATTAAAAATAGAAATACCATGTGACCCAGTAATCCAACTACTAAGTATTTACCCAAAGAAAATGAAAATACTAATTTGAAAAGATATATGCACCTCTATGTTTATTGCAGTATTATTTACAATAGTCAAGATATGGAAGTAACCTAAGGGTTCATTGATAGATGAATGAATAAAGAAGTTGTGATACACTAAAATTAAATATTATACAATGGAATAATATATATTATTGCAATGAAATATATATGAAGTGTATATATATAAACAGTGATGTCAATCAAACATCACTGTTTATATATATACACTTCATATATATTTCATTGCAATAATATATATTATACACACACACACACACACACACACACACATATATATATATATATATATATATATATATATTCCAATATATATATTGGAATATTACACTGCCATAAAGAAGGATGGGGTCTTGCCATTTGTGACAGCGTGGATGGATCTAAAGGGGTACTATACTAAGTGAAATAAGTCAGAATGAGAAGGACAGATACCATATGATTTCACTCATATGTGGAATATAAAAAATAAAACAAATGAATAAACAAACAAAAACAGAATTAGACCTATAAATATAGAGAAAAAACTGATGGTTGCTAGAGGGAAGGGGGAGGATGGGTGGAATGGTTGAAGGGGAGCGGGAGATACAGCCTTCTAGGTATGGAGTGAATAAATCATGGGAATAAAAGGTACAGCATAGAGAAATTAGTCAGTGGTATTGCGATAGTGTATGGTGACAGATGGTAGCTACACTTGTGGTGGGCTTAACATAACATATAGAAATGTTGTATCACTATGTTGTACATCTGAATGTAACATTGTGTATCAACTATATACCACAAGAAATTAAAAAAAGAATAAACTGGGGAGAGTAAGAACTTTCTGTATTTGTTCAAAATGTATTCCATTTATTGTATAAATTTTAGAAACACTTAATCACATTACCAAGGAAATCCTATCAGAATGTTGACTGTAATTGCATTGAACCTTTAATTTTATAAATTCAATATTCTTACCTAGAACTATGATATAGCTCTCACTTAATTCCCATGTATTTTAAAATGATGAGTTTGAGGTATATTGTTTTTTGTTGTTCCTGAGAATAGAACTTTTTTCATACTTTATAAATGCTTTTTTTCTGTGTTTCCAAGAAATCTGTGGGTCTTGACTACTTTATACCCGTTTTTCAGTTGGATTCTATGAAGACTGATTTCTAAATCAAAGTCTTTAAGTGCGGATAATGATAGTTTAATCCTTTTTAAAGAATGTCCTAGTTGTGTATTTCATCACACTCCAGATCTTTTAAAATATTGTAATGTAAACACTTGCCATTAGTCACATTCGCTTGCATTTCAAACACCTACGTACGGTCCAGCTTCCCAGGATACTTAAGCAGACTTAAATTTCAGCAGGAAGTAGAGACAGGCAGTTTTGTACCTCACATCCCATGGAAATGCAGCTTTCTCCTTTTCCAAGATGTGCTTACTGCTTAGGGATATCACAGATGTTATTGACATTTTACTTTTTTTTTTTAAATATAAGACACATAATTGGAAAATTTAAAAATTATTGAAACTAAGAATAGATATAAGAGTGAGAAAATATGGAGTGTAAAAATATGGAGAAACTCTTTCATGAGACCAGTTTATGATGGAGGTGATGTAATTCACAAATGCTTCATCAGGGATACATATGGATGTTAGCAGAGTTATGTAATCTTGATCAACAGATATTACACGTGGTTCTGTCCTATCATACGTTCTTTTCCATCTATGCCCCTATTTCCTGAAATAGGACTCACTGTAATGGCAGTAGCAGGCATCCTTATTTTAGTTTTTCCAACATGGAGGGCATATGTACATATTTACATTTTAGAAAGGTCACACTGATGGCATGGTGAAGGATGAATAGAGGTAGACAAAACTGACAAGAGTCTGTCTGGTTAGGGACTGAAGTAATATTGTAAAATAAGAAAGTAGAGCAGATCTCTGAGGTGTGAGGAGGTAGAATCAGTTTTTCTGACTGGGTGACTAAGAGGCCTGTGATACTAATATTGGGAACAGAAGAAGAGAAGCAGGTATGGGAGAGGAGATAGTGGGTTCAGCTGTGCACCCTTTGGGTTTGAGATGCCTGTGTGATACCAAGTAGCGATGGTAGCAAACTGAAACTTTGTAACCATTAAACAATACGACCCCCCCCCCCCCATTTTCCCTTACCCCGAACCCCTGGCAACCACCATTTTATTTTCTGTCTCCATGAATTTGACTACTCTAAGCACCTCATATAAGTGAGTCATACAATATTTGGCACTTTCTGTCTGGCTTATCGCAATAGGCATAATGTCTTCAAGGCTTATCCATGCTCTAGCATATTAAAGAATTCCCTTCCTTTTAAAGGTTGAATAATATTCTGTTGTCTATATTTGCCACATTTGGTTATCCATTCGTCTGTCAGTGGCCACTTGGATTGCTTCCACCTTTTGGCTATTGTGAATAATGCTACTGTAAACATTGGTGTACAAATATCTGTTCTGGATCTTTGCTTTCAGTTCTTCTGGGTCTATACCCAGAAGCAGAAGTGTTGGATTATATAACAATTCTATGTTTAATTTCTTGAGGAACTGCCATGCTGTTTTCCACAAGAACTGTACCATTTTACTTTCCACCAGCAACGCGTAAGTATTCCGATTTCTTCACATTCTCAGTGACACTTGTTATTTTCTGTTATCTATCTATCTATTTATTTATTTATTTATTTATTTATTTATTTATTTATTTATTTTTTATTTAATACCCATCCTAAGGGGTGTGAAGTGGTACCTCATTATGATTTTGATTTGCATTTCCCTAATGATTAGTGATGTTGAGCATCTTGCCATGTGTCTTGTTGGCCACTTGTATATCTTCTTTGGAGAAATGTCTGAGTCCTTTGCCCATTTTTAAAACATGGTTATTTATTTTGAGAGAGAGAGAGAGCGAGAGAGAGAGAGAGAGAGAGCGCACATGGGAGAGGGGCAGAGAGAGAGAATCCCAAGCGGGTTCCATGCTACCAGCACAGAGTCTGATGTGGGGGCTTGATCCCATGCACCATGAGATCACGACCTAAGCTGAAATTGAGTGTGATGACTGAGTCACCCAGGTACCCCTGCCCATTTTTTAATAAGGTTGTTTTTGTTGTAGTTGTTGTTGTTGTTACTGAGTAGTAAAGAAGATTTACAGTCCCTAAGGAGAGGGATCAAATTCTGATCATTCACAGAATTTTGATTTCCATTATTTGCAACAAACAACCTTATTCCTTTAGAAAACAGCATATGAAAAGTTGAATTAAAATATGATTAAGTGGAACTCATTTTAGGTACATTTGGCAAAGATCTAATATTTCTAGCTATCTTTGCCTAGCCAGATGCTTGAGATAATTTTTCCACAAAATGAATCAATGCGTATATCTGTTTTGTCCACATTCATAACTATTTCTGAACTCACTCAGAAGTTCTAAGAACTACTGCAGACTCTCGTCTTGTCTACAAAAATACCAGATAAATATATACAAATGACAGTGTTTTTCCATTTTCAGGATATATTTGGCATTAAATTCAAGACAAAAGAAGACACAGACTTTAGCTTGTGGTTTGAGTCCCCCAACCCTCACGAAGGTGTTTGTTGCCATTGCTCTATGCACATCTGAATCTGTTTATAATTTGAGAATAGAGGTGAGAAAGAATGTTGTTTTTCTATTTTGTGACATTTTTGTGGTGGTGTAGATATTTTTATTAAATCCAGCCATGAAATTTCCTTTTTCTGAAGAGATAACACATGAAGTATTTTAAGAGTAAACTATTTAACTAACTACGCTTATATGCGCTAAATAAATCTACACTCAATTGTTTGTAATTGGTTTAGCTGGCTGATTTGTGGGCAATAAATTTTAATAGATTTCTATGATATTCAGCTATTTCTACATCAACAAAAGGAACCATATTATTTTAAGATGCCCCAGAGTATAAAGTAGTGTTTATAGAGGCACTCAGTAAAATGCTGCTTTGTAAATGTCCTAAAATCATTTTCATATGTTATCATTTATTTATTCCCAAGCAGATTGTAAGCAACTCAAAGGAGCTGTTTTTAATCCCATTTTATTGCATAATATAATGGTCTTTGTACAGTGATAGCTAAATAAATGTTGCTGACTGATTGATCTGGCACTAACTGAAACTTTTTTATTGGCTATTCAAAAGTTGTTTTAAATTTTGGGTGGAAGGAAAAGAGACTTTAAAATGTATAGTATTTCTGTTAGATAACTAATGCTTTAATGCTTTTCTGAGGATTTCAAATATAATGGGTGAGTAGACCCATGGGTTCTATGTTGTAAGCATTCCGAATTGCTCTTTGGCCATATCCTATCCAGTTTTATTTACCATAACATTAATGAAATCAACATTCATCAGCCTGTGGCAGACAATTCTATTTTTAAAATTCACTTGCTCTTCTTATGCTATACTCTGAGTTTTTCTTAGTGGTATCTGCAGTTTTGTCCCTGCCACGGCACTTGGTTAGAGCCGGGAAAATCTTCAGTCTAATAAGGTTGGGAGATCACTTTTCTCACCTCTTATAACTTGGAGAGAACCAGCTGTTTCTGTACCAACAAAGTGAGATATGTATTTTTAATTCTCTGGAAACTACACTTTCCAATATGGTAGCCACATGTTACAGCTTAGTACTCAAAATGTGGCTAATCCAAATTGAGATATGCTATAAGCGTAACATACACAATGGATTTCAAAGACAGCGCCGAAAGGGAAAACATCTTCATTTTTAAGATACTTATTCCAGGTTGAAATGACATTATTTTGCATATATTGGGTTAAATAAAATATATTATTAACCTCTCACTTCTTTCCCCTTTGTTTTAATGTAGCTGTTAGAAAATTTAAAGTTACGTATGTGGCTCAGATTAAATTTCTGTTGGACAGGACTGCCCTAAAGCAGATTTCTCAACTCCACCGGTGTTGATGATATGGGTCAAGTAACTTTGTTGTAAGGAGCTGTTCTTTGCATTGTAGGATGTTTAGCAGCATGTCTGGCCTCTACTCACTAAATGCCAGTAAACTCCACCCTCTTCAGCTATGACAACCAAAAGCGTTTCCAGACATTTTTCCAAATATCCCCTGGGGGGCAAGGTTGACACAGGTTGAGAACCATCCTTGAGCGTGTAAAATAGCAATTGTAGTGGCATTCCCTAGAATGTTGCTTTGTACACGTTCTAAGATTCTTTAGTAGGTTTAAAGATTGTTTTATCCAGTACATCACACACAATTTATGGGACCTATTTTTAACCTCACTTTGATGCATAATATATAGTGTTCTGTGCACAGGGGGAAGTCAATAATTGATCTTGATTTTTTTCAACTTTTTCAGTCCTAATTTTCACCACCCCCAACTTTTCTAGGCAGTTAGTTCACAAAGTAGAAGGGGCTGTTGGTCATGCATTAGTCCTTTCAAATCTTGGCATTTAGTGACTGCTGCCAACAGTGCTGTTTTCAGATCCATGAGCAGTGCTATGAGTCAATCAATCAGACCAGACTTATCGCAGGGACAAAGCCTGCATCACCATCGGTATACGAACTGTCTGGGGAAGTGTTGAAGACCAGCCGGGACCCCTGAAAGAGCCCAAAGATACTATAATAGAAGCTCGCTAATTTTAGAAGAAATGATATTCATTTTGGTCACAGCTGTTGGCATTCCAAGTGGTTCTTGTTCTGTCTGTTGAAATGAGGAGGCTGTGTTAGAGGTTTGGTTCAGTCTGAGGATTTGGTGACATCATTTAGAGAATCATTTAGGCTGTCAGTGAATATGTTTTATGTATAGTGAATAACTATTTAAAACTGGTTTATGAGGAAAGGGATGGGATTCCAAAAGCTGACTGGGGGTTGGTTCTAGAAAAAAGTGCCTCATTTATGAGAGGATTTTCTTAAATTGAAGTGGGGACATTGTTTTGCTGAAGAGCATCCAATGTCACTGGCCACTTGTATATAGAAATCTGGGGCCACGGCAAGATTTGCTGGCCACATAGCTTTATCTCTGACTCTTTCCTTTCTTCCTCATATTTCAAGCATTTGAGTGACTTGCTACCAATTTATATGGTCACGGTGATGGCATTGTCTTTTGAATACCATGGTTGAGATATATTTGTAACTTAAGAAAGCCCCTCCGTCCAGTGCCACAAACTTTGTAAATCTCATGTGGCTTTTTGCAGGGGACCCTAGCAATTCTGTCTCACATTGGTTAGTAGGTCAGTTTCTGGCTCATATTGTGGCTTATTTCCTGATATGCTGTGAAGCCACTCGGAATGTGATCATGGCCTATTTATCACAGTCAAATCTATGGGTAACTCTGGTTGAACTCAGTTAAATTTAGCCCATATTTTACAAAAGAGAAATTTTCAGCGTGCCTAGGTGGCTCAGTCAGTTACGCGTCTGACTTTTGGTTTTGGCTCAGGTCATAATCTCATGGTCGAGCCTCACATCGGGGCTGTGCTGACAGCAGGGAGCCTGCTTGGGATTTTCTCCCTCTCCCTCTCTCTCTGCCCCCCTCCCCACTGCTTGTTCTCTCTCTCAAAATAAATAAGTAAATTAAAAAATTTTTTTTTAAAAAAGAGAAATTTTCTATTCCCTGAAAGCTAGATTCCTTGGCTCCTTGATCTTTCTTCTAAACTATGTGCTAATTTCCTTAAGGCCAATATTTATTACCAGGGCTTTAAGCATAGCTAATTCACTATTGACCCCTGACGTATACACTTTGTTACCGAGTGGAGAAAAGTGTTCAGGAAAAATTCTACCCAGAATACAGCCTTTTTCATTTAGAATTTAAAAGTTGGAGAGCTTCAAATCAGGCTGCACGTAACAGTTAGTTGTTCTTTTGATTATGACCTTAAATTATTAGTGTACTTATTTCTGCCAATAGACCCAGAGTGCAGTAAGTGAAGGAACCATGTCTTCACTCAAAAATGTTTGCAGTAAGCACTTTAATGTATCAGAAGGCAGTAAGTTTTTCACGGTATTGGAAAAGCAAGGAAGCCAGATACAACATGGCTTCACATGATTTCACTTTCTGGACTTGTCGATGATAAACCATGTTGCTATCACCCAGACCTGGCTTTTAACAAATATGAAACACAAAAGAGCAAGCTGTGTCCACTTGCCCTGCTAGAAGTAATCTAATTAGGGTACTTGAATTTACCTCCTGACTTGGTAGGTCTTCTTCTTTTTTAAAAATAAATCTTGAAATGATGTTTTTAACTTTAGAACAATAAAAAAATCCCACTCATCCCCTGTCCCCTCACCCCAAAACACTGTCATTATTGCTTTTTGAGCTACATGAGGAAAAGACTAATTTAGAAATCATCATTGGAAAACAGTGAGACTGGGAAATTTAATCAAGTAAATTTAGTGTCAGGCATTCTGCAAATGGGCTATGGTCTAAACTTGGACATAAATCAAACGCATTTGGAAGTCACTTATACTTGGCTGCATAAAATACAATTTTGTGTAATTTGAATACTTTGGCCAATATTAATCTGTAACTGGCAATATGATTTTTTAAATAGTAGGGTTTCATCAAAGTCTCAGGGGCCACAAAGTGCTATTTTACTCTGAATTTTAGTAAATTATAGAGTATCCTTTTTTGAGCAAGCAAATAAGCAATAATAGAAATAACCCACCCTATCTGGACCACCCTATTTTGTTTCTACCATTTTACTCAGTCCTCACATTCCAGAAAATTGTTTATTAAAAACTTCGCTTGCTCAAAGAGAGATTTATTTATCAAATGTGCCTGCTAAGTACAAGTACATTCAAGTTTTTTGGTTTTTTTGTTTTGTTTTGTTTTTAGAGAGAGAGAGAGAGAGAGAGAGAGAGAGAGAGAGCGGGGCGGGGGGGGGGGGGAGAGAGCACAAGCTGGGCAGAGGGAGAGTGAGAGAGAGAATCTTAAGCAGTTCCACACCCAGTGGAGAGCCCAGTGTGGGGCTCAAACTCAATACCATGAGATCATGACCTGAGTTGAAGTCAAGTGTCAGATGCTTAACCGACTGAGCTACCCAGGCACCCCTATTCAAGTTTTTTGAACTCTGATTACCTGAGCCACTTGTTTTGTCTCAAATCCTGTTTTGCATTGTTTTGCTTTATGTTGCAATGAGCCACTTCACAGGTGTATGTTTTATTTTCATTCCACCTCCATGGCTAACCAAGATTATAAAGCACCTGAAGATCAATGCCCAATAGCTTTGATATAGTTTGTATTCCCTATGGCACTGAGGAGATCATTGTAAGCACATAGCAGACCGAATAATATTGAATTGCCAATATTAATTTCATAAAGAAAGGGCTTTTCATTGGTTTTGTTCCTTATTATATCTTTGATGCTTATAACAGTCCCTGACATAGTGTAAGTAGCCAGCAAATAGTTTTTGAATGAATGAATGGACCCCAGTGATAATTTATACTAATTAGGTCTTTCTTAAAAATGCAGAGGATAGTTCATACTGGCACTATTGACAAGTGTTACTAGAGTTTTGAGTATTATTCACTGCTTTTTCTCACACTGATTTAGTGGACTTTTTAGATCACTACTATATAAATTACTTGATAGATTACCACCCCCCCACCCCCCCACCCCCCCGCATTTTAATTTTGCGTTAGTCTGAACCTGGCCTTAGAATCTTCATTCCAAAGAAATTTGCAATCAAAGAAAACAAGGAAACATCCCCCTGCCCCTAGGACCGTGAGCACTCTCTCAGGCAGAGCTGGGGAAAGGACAACAGGCACCAGCTCAAAGTAAAAGTAATCCCATTTTTCTTGATGTGAGAGTGGGAGATAATTCCCTCTTTAAGCTCCGTTGGGTAAAAGAAAGCTGGTTTAACTTTTTTCCTTATCTGTTGTTTATCTATGTATCTACCTACCTACCTACCTACCTACCTACCTACCTACCATCTATCGTCTATCAAGAGAGGGCCAAGGATTGCACTTGCTCACTGTTTGCAGGGACAGCTATTCAAACCACCTAATATGTATTCAACTTTGTGCATGTCACTCATTATATAATCATAGCAAAATTTATTAAATTCTTACTAAGTATGCTAGCCATTTTGACTCACATGGAAAAAAAAATCTCATGCAACCCTTAAAACAATTCCTGAAGTTGATACTATTTTTTATCACCTCTATTTTGAAGGTAAGGGAACTGAGGCTCCGAGCAGTCAAAGTACAAGGTTCAGAGGCTAATAACACATGAGCATCCTCTCTCCGCCCGCAAAAGCAGCTCCTTACCCTTCGCGGCTTCTCGCTCCCCAAATTCACCTCTCCGAGCCTTGTGCCTGCTTAATTCTGCTGAATTCAGGTTGTGCAGATCGTTGTGTTAATCCTCCAATCAGTTTTCTAGGTGTGTAGGATGGTTTAGTCTTTGTCTGGCTGTATTTCATTGATGCGAGACACACAAAAAACTTTCATGCTGTTCTGCCATCTTGGCTCCTCTCTAATAACACATGACCAAAGTGAGATTTCAAACTGGGAGATATGATTCCAGAGTGTGGACTTTTAATACTAGGATAAAATGCCTTAGTGGCACTTATATTGTTGTTTTTGCTTTTCTTACTTGATTGTGAGATTCTTTAGGGCATGAAAGGAATCTTGTTCATCTTTGTATTCCTCACAATACCTTTAGCATACCAACACCTTGAACATAGTGGATGCCTAGGAAATGTATGAGATGGAAGACATAGCTTTTAGAGTTGAAACATGGAGACCTATGTGCCATAGCAATTAACAAATGACCCTGTGTTTTCTCTGAATCTCACTGACTTGGATGCATTTACACATATATTTTTAATTTTTAGCAAGTTAAAAAAATATAGAAGTAAGAAGAAAGCTCAAAAATACTATGACTCACTTTTGAGTCATCTTAATTTACCGCTTACTTTTTATCTTCTTTTCTTCATAGCAGGTAGTGTGAAAACCAACTTGGGAATACTGGTAGTTAAGAATGTGGGATTTGTTTGCTTTTGCCTTGGAAAATAGAATCTGCTGCACATGATTGAGTGTTCTCAAAGATGAGCTTTGACCTGGGGGTACTCAAAGAGAAGGTGAATTGTGGCTGTTGTTACAGAGGTGGTGAAAATATTCTATGAAAACATTTGGATGAGTTGGACTCGAGAATATTTTTTCCTTCGCTTTGGAGTCAGATGGGAACTGGCCAAGAAGGTTTGTGTAAAGTGGCCTTCTCTAATCTGGGTGTCTGCCAGTGAGGTCCTGGGGCAGTTAAGTTTTTATATTGATTTCAGATTTCCCATATCTTGTATCATAGTTACATTATATGGCTATGAGCATCGGTAGCAGCATCTCTGCAAGATGATAATGATCATCATTGTCTGAGGAGCCACTGATGTGATTGGTTATAGTCCAAGAGGTTGACTAAGCCGTGTTCACCGGAAAGCTTACTGCATTAAAAGGCAATGCATATTTATGCATATACTCTTCTATTCTGCCCCTGCTCTTATATCCTTGGGTGAGGGAGTGAAGCCAAGGTCTTTTGTAAAGATTCAACCTCTTTCTCCATCTGAATTTGCTGGTTCTCAGATTGTCATTTGTGATAGGAAATAGGATATCCTGTTCAGGCCTGCTAAGGTAGTCCCCCAAATCTAAGACTGGAAGCTATTTCTTGGTATTTAAGGTCTTTGATCAACTCTTAGTAGCATGGAGCTCATTGAGTATATGCTTCCTCATTAGTGTGCAGGGAAGAAGGATGTTTGGTAGAACAGGATTTGGATATTTTTGGATTTCTGGTTATCATAGTATCTAAACTGTATCAGTTTTATCTTCTCTAAATATTGTCAAAGCTTATGACATTATTTTGGATGCTTCAGGGTTAATAAAATATAGATAATTTCTATCTTAACGCATATTGATAAAGAATAGTGGGAGTAACGTAATTACATGATGGTGGTTTGGCAAGTACAGACTCAAAATAAGTAGGTTTTTGGTGGATGGGTTTATATTAACAGGATTAATTTGTTGTATAGCCCAAGGTTATTGTTCTTTCATTCCTGAAGGTCTCGCTAGTGGAAATAGATAGAGAAGTTCCCCGTATAAGATGCATTTTAGATCAGAATTCTGCGTTGATTATGGAATGTTGGTGAGGTAGAAAGAGAACAGGTCTGAGGGTCAAGAAACCTGGGTTTCTCTCATCAACTCATTTTTTTTTGGATTGGGACAAGGGACATTTTTGTGTCCCCATCTGCAAAGTAGAATAACTGACTCTGGTTTCTATGTTGCTTTTCCCCTTCTAGTGCTCTGTGCTTGATGTGTCCCTGTTTGAAGGCAAGCCCATCTTAGACTGAAATACACTTGCTGGAGAAAAGATTGGATTTCAGAAGTGGAAAATTTTTATTGCTCCTAATATTCCCTTGTCCCTCCTTCTTTCTCCCTTTTGGTGAAATGTGGATGGCATAGTAAGGAAACTGTGATTCAATAGATTAACGTCCTTAAGCTTTGTGGAAATCATTTCTCTTCTTCTTCTTCCCCTGGTCAGCTAAAGGTCAGTGCCGTTAGCTTGTTTATCACACTCTCCTTTTCCATTCCTCAGCCTCTCCCTTAATTAAGATCTCAGTGATAGGCTAGTTGATTGTCAAAAAGTTCCAGAAATGGCTTGGTGTTAGTTGTAACACCCTATATGGGTGACAGTGGGAGCTCCAGGGGTCTATTATGAGGGTCAACCAGCCACGATGGACAGAATATATTCCTGGAATGAGGCCCAATGCAACATGGACAAAAAAATGTTAAGTGTATGTTCCATTTGAGGCATAGGAGTCTCTCCAGAAATAAATGCATGTGGCTGGCATGTGCTTCTGAGGTTTGTGGGAGCACCAAGGTGGAAATGCTGGACACTTAAAGAGTCAGAGCCCATATATACTGACTCCTTCGTTTCTCATTCTGTGAGTAAAAATAGCCTTACGACCTGGTGATGATCTCAGTCAGTCCTTGCTTGTCCTTCTCTTCTTCTATGAGCTATTGTTTATTCTGTAGAATTTTTACGAAGTCTCTTATAAGCAGGGTACCTAGTGAAGTTTTATTTTAAAACTACCACACAAACTTTACAGGAATTTGTCTCCACATTTAAATCTGGCCCAAGATAGACTCCCCCTCCACCTATTTATATTAGTTAGAGAAGAGTACTCCTGTGTACTTTTTGGCAATGCAGTGTGCAAGTACAGTTTACACCTCCAATTTTGGTAAAGCTGGATCTTCTGATATATTTCTCAATTAGAAACAAGCTAACAGGGGCGCCTGGGTGGCTTATTCAGTTGAGCGTCCAACTCTTGATTTCTGCTCAGGTCATGATCCCAGGTTTCATGAGTTCGAGCCCTGAATCAGGCTTTGCTTGGGATTCTCTCTCTCTCTCTCTCTCTCTCTCTCTCTCCCTCCCTCCCTCCCTCCCTCCCTCTCTGTCTCTTCTCCGCTCACACTCATGCTCTCTCTCAAAATAAATACATAAAAACTTCAAAAGAAACAAACTAAGAAATCAAAACACACAGATTTTTTTTTTCCTCATGAGGAGTGAGTGTTGAAATGAGAGGTTTTTTGTTTTGTTTTGTTTTTTCTTTTCAGAACCTTACAGGATAAATAGACTGTTCCATCTCCATTAGATTTTAAATCCCATGGAGGAATCATTCATGCTTTCCTGTTTGTTGAGTGGGTTGTCCATGGTCACATGATGACTCCAGTTCAAGGATGATGTTCCATGTGGTGCTACCACTTCCTTCAACAGTCACAGGCACATCTGGCTTTAGCCTAAGGCACACAAATCTTCTGGAGGTTTGAGGGAACAGCAAGACCACAGCTGAAAGCACATAAAAGTGAGAAAGCTCTTGAGATTCTCTAGACAGCCAAATATTTACTGTGTGTCTTTCTGAATACGGTGTTGGGCTCGTTGCAAAGTAAACACCTCAAGGCCAGGCTTGCATCAACCTGAAAGAGTGGAACATTTTCCTAGTGATTCAGTTCTTTTCAACAAGGATTTATTGAGCTACCCAACACTGTTTGCAATGGAAAATACAAAAGAAGTCCAGCAATTGAGGGCATGATCACAGCTCTTGAGCAAATTTTGATCTGCCTGAGAAAACAAAATTTAACGATAAAAAGTATAATGCAGTATTTAATTGATTCTGAAGGGCAGATACCTTCCAACTTCCTAACATTTTTCACGCCATGGTGCACACAGAAAAAAAAAATACTTAAATAGTATATGGATAAATTTGGAAGTAATTGAGGGTTACATATATGGGATTTGAGTGAAAAAAAACAAAAACAAAAACATTTTTATACTGTGTAATTGTGGTAAGAAAAATGTAATGCAAAAATATTAGAGGATATATCAAATATTGAATTTGTGGAAACTTTCCAAAAATTTTTTTCAAATATTTTAAGGAGACTTGAAATTGCTTTTATGAACATAATCATTTTTTTTTAACATTTATGTTTGAAATGGCTGCATATAATTCCTGATTAAGACATTCTAATGATGCTAACTTCAGAGTTTTGAGAACCACCATTAGTGAGAAAATTGGTTCAAACACATATGTGAAACAAAGTTTAAAACAAATTTTAGCACAATTGAAAAGTTGATATTAGCTGAAATTATATTTAAAGACTGTAACAGCTCTTCCTTTGCTTTTACTGACAAATGAAGTTAATTTTCCAGGTTTTTCAAACAATAATGAAACATTAATTTGTAGAATTCTTGTGAAGTTTTTTATCGAGATGAAATTCATAGAACACATTATTAGCCATGTTATTTTATTTTATTTTAGTTTTTAATGTTTACTTATTTTTGAGAGAGAGACATGGAGTGTGAGTTGGGGAGGGGCAGAGAGAGAACTGAAACATTATACCTGTTGAACAGCAATTCTTCATTTTCCCCTTCCTCGTTCTACTTTTTGTTTCAATGAATTTGACTATTTTAGATACTTCATATAAATGAAATTATGCAGTATTTGTCTTTCTGTGACTGTTTTTTTTCAGTTAGCATAATGTCTTCAAGATTCATTCATGTTGTCACATATGGCAGAACTTCCTTTCTTTTTTTAAAGCTGAATGATATTCCGTTGTGTGACTATATCACATTTTGAAAATCTTTTCATCTATTGATGGATACTTAGGTTGTTTCCACATGTTGGCTATTGTGAATAATACAGCAAGAAACATGGGAGTGCATGTATCTCATTGAGATCCTGATTTTAGTTCTTTGGAAAAATACTCAAAAGTGGGATTGCTGGATCATATGTATGGTAATTATATTTTAATTTTTTATACTGCTTCTCATAGTGGCTGCACTATTTTGCATTCTCACCATCAGAATAGAAGAGTTCCATTTTTTCCATATCTTTGCCAACACTTATCTTATGGTTTTTTGATAATGGATGACCTAAAAGGTGTGCGATGGTATCTTGTGATTTTGATTTGTATTTCCTTGATAATCAAGAGTGTTGAGAATCTTTTCATATACCTGTTGGCCATTTAAATGGCTTTTTTGGAGAAAAGTCTATTCAAGTCCTTTGCTCATTTTAAACCAGGTTATTTGGTTTTTTGCTATTGAGTTGTAGGGGTTCCTTCCTTATATATTTGAATATTAACCCCTTATCAGATATATAATTTGTATTTTCTTCCATTCCAAGGTTGCCTTTCACTCTGTTAATTTTTTTTTTCTCTGTAGAGGCTTTTAAATTTAATGTAATCCCACTTGTCTATTTTTGCTTTTGTTACCTGTGCTTTTGGTATCATATTCAAGAAATCATTACAAGACCAATATCGTGAAACTTACCCCTTTATTTTCTTCTAGGAGGTTTACAGTTTCTGGCCTTACATTTAAGTCTTTTTTGGGTTGATTTTTGTGTATGGTGCAAGATTGAGGGTCTCAATTTCATTCTTTTATGTGGATATTGTTTTCCCAGAATCATTTGTTGAAGAGATTATTCTTTGTCCACTGAGTATTCCTGGCACCCTGTTGAAGATCAGTTGTCCATATTTGCATGGATTTATTTCTGGGCTCTCTATTTTGTTCCATAGGTCTCTATGTGTATCCTTATGCTAGTACCACACTGCCTTTTGATTACTTTAGCTTTGTAGTAAGTTTTGAAATCAGGAAATGTGCATGTTCCAACTTTGTTTTTACTTTTCAATATTGTATTGGCTATTCTGGCCCCTTGCAATTCCATATGAATTTGAGGATTGAATTTGCATTTCTACAAAAAAGGACTTTGGAATTTTGATAGGGATTGCATTGAATCTGTAGATAGTTTTGAAAAGTATTGCCATCTTTATACTGTTTTCTTCTAATCCATGAATATGGGATGTCTTTCCATTTATTTAGGTCTTCTTTAATATCTTTCAGCAGTGTTTTATAGTTTTTCAGTGTACAAGTCTATCATCTCTTTGATTAATTTTATTTCAAGGTAGTTTATTCTTTTGGATGTTATTACAAATGGAATTTTTTGGATCTTGTGCCCTGAAAATGTGCTGAGTTTCTTACATCTGGTAGGGGTTTTTTTTGGTGGAGGGGGGAGGGGTAGATCACCTTTCAGATTTTCTCTCTGTATAATCATGTCATCTACAATAGAGATAGTTTTACTTCTTTCTTTCTAATTTGGATTCTTTTATTTCTTTTTTCTTGCCTAATTGTTCTGTCTAGGGTCCCAATACAATGTTGAATAGCAGTGGTGAAAGCAGGCATCCTTTTCTTGTTCCTGATCTTTGGAGGAAAGCTTTCAGTCTTTCATTATTAAGTACCATATTAGTTGTTGATTTTTCATAAATGTTGAAGTCTACATTATGTTGAGGAAATTCCTTCCTATTCGTAGTTTACTGAGTGTATTTTATTGTAAAAGGACATTGAATTTTGTCAAATGCTTTTTCTGTGTCTAATGAGGTAGTCATGTGTTTTTTAGCTTTATTAATGTGGTATATTACATTTATTGTTTCTCTTATGTTGAATTGCCTTAGCAATCCTGGGTTAAATCTCACTTGATGGTGATATATAATCCTTTTAATGTGCTGAGGATTTTTTGATAGTATTTTGTAGAGGATTTTCACATTTATGCTCATAAGGGATATTGGTTTATAGTTTTCTTTTCTTGTGGTTTCTAGCTTTGGTAACAGTGTAATGCTGATTTCATTGAATGTATTAGGAAGTATCCCCTCCTTTTCTATATTTTGTGGAAGAGTTGAGCAGAACTGGTGTTAAGTCTTCTTTAAATATTTGGTAGAATTCATCATTGAAGCTATTTTGTTCTAGAATCTACTTTTTTGGGAGGCTTTTGATTACTGATTCAATGTTTTTTACTTATTGTAGGTCTATTGAGATTTTCTATTTCTTCCTGAGTCACTTTTGGTAATTTCAGGTTTGTAGGAATTTGTCCCTTTCATTTAGATTATCTAATTTGTTGGTGTACAGTTGTTCATAGTGTTCTCTTGTAGTTCTTTCCATTTCTATAAGGTTTAGAGTAATTTCTCCACTTTTGTTTCTGATTTTAGTTATTTGCATTTTTTCCTCTTTTTTTCTATAGCTAAAAATTTGTCAATTTTGTTGATCTTATCAAAGAACCAACCTTTGATTTTGTTGTTTTTCTATTCTCTATTTTGCTTATCTCCATTTTAATCTTTCTTATTTATTTCCTTATGCTAGCTTTGGGTTGACTTTGCTCTTATTTTCTAGTTTTTAAGATACAGATTCTTCCCTCCCTGCCCCTGCCACCACCCTGCCCCACAGGATTGTTAAGGGTTGCAGTTACCATTGGTTTAGACACTTTCCCAAACCATTTTTTTCCAGAAATAATATTCCTTGTTATGTGTGGTCACTAGATTCTCTATTCCATTGTCTCTGTGGACAGCCAGTGATCTGGCAGAACTTTCCTTAAATTCCTTGATTCAGTAAGAAAAGAAGAAAGTAAAAGGGTGCCTGGGTGGCTCAGTTGGTTAAGCATCTGACTTCAGCTCAGGTCCTGATTTTGTGGTTCATGAGTTTGAGCCCTATGTTAGGCTCTGTGCTGACAGCTTAGAGCCTGGAGCCTGCTTCAGATTCTGTGTGTCTCTCTCTCTCTCTCCCCTTCACCCACTTGTGCTTTCTCTGTCTCTCTCTAAAATAAATAAACATTAAAAAACTTAAAAAAGAAGAAGAAGAAGAAAAAAAAGCTGTTTGACTCTATAAATCCTTTGACAGATTCCATCAGGGAAGCTAGCTTCAGCCTAGAGGATTATAAAATAATGGCCACCCTCTGTGGTTGTCCCTTGGTGATCTACCAGAGAGATCAAAATGTACAAGCCACTGATGTTTGGGGTATAAAATCTTTATATCCCACCTGGGTACCAGCAAGCCAGATTTGGAAATTAGGCCATTGTAGTCATAGCTGCCTGTTGCAAAGCTGTAGTAGGAGATAGTATTTGCTAAGCGAAATGTCAGTATTCACTGGAATTTATTAGCCTCTTCTTAAAAATTTTGTCCTTATTTTTTATTTTTCCCAAGTTTTAATTTGAATTTGAGTTAGTTAACATACAGTGTAATTAGCCCCTTTCTTAATTGCACCCCCCCCCCCCCACCTTGGATGCTGTAGGTGTGGAACTAGACCCCAGAGTTCCCAAATAGTTGATTCTGATGGTTCTTGCCAAGGATTGTTTTTGGAAGAGGTACTGATTCCTGGAGCTTCCTATTCTGATATTTTCTGTGGTGTCACTCTTCACATGATGTCTTTTAAATAAATATCCTGCAACTGGGTTGTATAATATTAAAAAGTTAAGATCAACCTTAAGTGGACAAAGTATCCAAAATAGGTGAAGACAGAAATTTGGGTCTGCTGCTTAGATATAAGCCTTCCAGGAGTTCCTGTCCCATCTAATTTCCCATCTCTGACCCCACCACTAGTCCAGGCTTGGACTACCCTTTGCAACTGTTTCATCCATTATGGATGATGGCTAGTCCAAAGCTGGCTGCTGACACAGATGACCTGGCAGTAGAGGACCCTCCTCATTGTGCTGTGCATGCCGGGTGGAGCAGCACATGCTAGAAACAACTAGTCATGATGCTTCTTATGGGAACCAAGGGGATTATAGCTGCTCATGGCCAGAAGTGGTAAGTCTGGAACACTCCAGTCACCCCAGTTACCTCAAGCTCTCTCTGGATGCCCCAAGTGGTGAAGAGACTGATTATGACCAGTGTAATCCATTCTTAGGCCATAAATGTGTTTGGCATACTGTTTGGAAAGCCCTGGGTAGGCAATAATGCTAAAAAGATTTGGTTTTGTTTTTAAGCTAAACACGATATGAATAAAACATATGATCTTACTTCATGGATAAGTAACACTCATAAGCCTGTATACTTGGTAAAGAGAAGATTTGGGGTTCAGACCTGTAGCTGTCTTACTAAAACCCTCATTTGTCTCCTCTGTGCTGTGCTGCCTCTGTCTTGGCGAGTGTAGGGGTGTTGAAGACCAGAGTGATCAAAGAGGGCTTCCTGGAGTATTGTAGTTACTACTTACCATTGTGCTTACTACTCCAAGTAGGCCAAGTAGATCTTGGGGCAGCAGAGAGCAGGAGAGGGTGCATTTTACGTGAAGAGAGCTGCAGACATTTCCAAAGGTATTAGAATAGCGTTTACAAATAAATTTGGGGAAGAGAAATGAGGGTGGTGCCTCATCATGTATAATTCTCTTCAATCTAAGTGGGATGTTTTCAGCTTTATGGTGTCTTATAACATTTCGTTCCTCACTACTGATGTATCTGTTCTTTAAAGCATGAAGTTCAAATGGTGGAGGGGAAAGTGCCCCCAGTAGAAGTCAGAGAACCTAGTTCTTGACAATGATGGGCAAGTCATTCTTCTCTATTTTGATATCCCTTCAATACTCTCAAATTTGGTTCATCTGCTTCTCAGAGTGATTAACCCAAAGCAGGCCTCAAAGTTTTTTTGTGGATTCACTGCTGGGAATATTAATTTACTGATTTTAGTACTTTAGCCCGTGGATGTGTAAAATAAATTAAGCCAATAGCCAATCAAGGCTACAAATGAGAGCAATAGACCTTTCCAAAGTGTATTGCATTGTTTCAAAATCTGTACAAATAATCTTCCTCTGTTGATAATCCATTGATTATCAAAAAATAATGTTGGTGTGGTTGTCTACAAGTAATACCATTATTGTTTATTTTAAAAGAACAATTCTTAATCATTGGTGTGTGACCTTTAAGTAATCTCTTGGTGGGCTTACCAGGAGTAGAGGGTTTTCAGTATGCGGCAGTTAGCAACATGACTGCTCTGAGAATCCATCCTTTTTGTCTGTTGTTTTTGCCCTTTGTCTCCGAAAGTTGTGGCTTCAAAGGAACAAGAGGCCTTATTAGCAGTGGTAAAGGCACTAGAGTGAACGGCATGTCATTGTTGGCAGGCCTAAGCTTTGGGAAAGTTCCTGGCCACAGAAGGAAGCGCTGCTCCCTTTATTGCTTGTTTTAGGCGAATTATTATGTTCAGTGCAATGAATAGTTATGGTTGGAGTAGGAAGCTGGGAAGTGTGTTTAAATTAGAATCAGATGACTAAGGGCAAGTGAGTACACATATTTCACACGCTTTCTCCAGTGAGGTGGAGCAGATTATACATATGGGTTTAGAGACAAGAAAATAATTTCTAGAAATTGATCAAAGCTCAATATTTTAATACCATAGCATGAAGGAATTCATACTTAGGGAACAAGAATGTAGCTTGATCCTTGGTTCCTTCAGAAGTGAGTAGCTGCCTTTATGGTTCCTGTGGATTGTCCCTGCCAGTGGATTCTTCCTGCCATCCCCCTTGTGCTGGCTTTTAGGTCCTTCACTTGCTTATTACCTCCTCTAGTGAAGAGGATTGGAAGCCAGCACTGGGAACAGGGCAGGAAGAGCAACCCCTGGTTGGAAATTTAGTTTCTCATTTTTAGTTATGAGACAGGGTTTGCAGTGGAGGAAACTGATGCTTATAACGTAGTGTGTGGTTTGGGAGGCAATCAATAGGTAATTTACCCATGCTGCCCTTCTTTCTCTCCTGCCATGCCCCGCATGATCGGGACCTGACTGTATAGCATTCTCTTATGCTCTGGAAGATGCCCTTTGAGGGTATATGGAAGGGGGAAGAGGAAGTTTTCCTCAGTCTTTCTTGATATGGATCCCACTCTTTTAAGTGTATAGTGTCCTCTTGGCTGGGCTGTTATTATCAGACCAGTGGCTTTCCTCTTTTATAATTACGATGGAAATGGGTGCAGAGAAAACAGATTGCAATTTGGAGAGTTGTTACCGAGTTTCTTTGCGAAGTGGTAGCTGTTTTAGGAGATGAAAATGCTAGTTTCCAGCACTGGCCTGCTGCTGACCTTTGGCTCCTAGTTAAGAGTTATGATTTTGCCCCGGTCTGGAGTTATCTGTTCTCATTTCTGTCCATGGGAACTACTTTTAAAATATTTTAAGTGACATACATCTTCCTGTCTATTGTTATCGACAGGTACATTCTGGTGACTTGGGTCTTTGTGGGCAGATTGGTCAGTGAGTCACAACTTTGTAGATTCTGTCTTTAAATATCATGATAATGGTGATGGCAGTAATGAAGATGATAAAGATAAATGAAACCTGTAGCCCAAACTAACCTGTTCTTGAAGTCTGGACATTCACTGGATGTTATGGTGACTGAGGGGAGTGGAGCATTACTGGGGTTAGATAGACTGAGTGGGCCACTTCCCTCTCTGTGACCTTGGGCAAGTTATTTAACCCTGTGAGGCCTAAGGCTCCTGATCTGAAAAATAGGGATTCTAGGGATTCTTTTTGATTGTCCAGCATGTGGACTCTCCTTCCTGTGTTTAAGGCGTGCTTTCACCATATAACGTCAGCTACTTGCTCTCTCAGCCTCTCTTGCATCTAGGATGCAGGTCAGAAGGAACCTGTCACAGGGATGATGGCAGAAGGACTGAGTTCCGAGTTCCCAAGGCAGCCGTGGCAGCAGGGAAGGCAGTGCCAGTGGTGGCATTCAGGAGCCAGGGTTAGGACCGTTAACAGTACAGCCTGCACTAGCCACTTCCCAGAGCAGCGGTGGCCGCCTCATCAAACCAGTGTAGTGGGCTGATTTTAGGTGGTGTTCCTGTCTGTAGAACCCCAAAAGTGGTTCTCTAGCCCTTCTGGAAATCCTGTGAGCTGCCTGGTATCCTTAAATTAGCCAAAATTGGTTTTTATAGCTTGCACTACAAGTTTTGCTTGGCATACTGTCTCAGAGAGGTGAATATTAAATGAGATAATACAAGCACTTGGCACATGGCAAGATCCATGGTGGGTACTCAATGAATACTATGTTAGTAATAGAAATACCAGTAGTAGTAGTAGCAGTAAGTAGTGAGTGACCAGAAATTAGATCTGAAAACAGACCTAAGGTGGTACTTTTTAGGGAGAGATTTTGAAGGTAATTGCTGGAAGGAATATATAAATACAAACTTAATTTTTGTAGAATTAACTGGAAGGGACTGACTGGATTTAGTCCAGCTTTCTCATTTACAGGTAAAGAAGGCTCAAGGATGTTGAGTGAATTACTCACTACCACCACCAGCGAGTAAGTGGCAGAACTGAGCTGGAACCAGAGTTTTATAACTTCGGAGTTTTTTGTTCTTTACCCCACACACTGCTTGCAGCTATTTCAATTTAAGGATTTAATAAACATACGTGTCTGGTGTGGGTTAGGTCCTCTGAGGAACTGTAAAAGAGCTATGGGTGCTACTTGGCCTTGTTCAGTGTTGTTTCTCTTTATCATAGTTGAACCTGGTGGGGCAAAACGTACACATAAGGAGAGCAAATGAAGACCGGAGTAGAAGGGCACAGCACAAGCTGATCCCTGTGGCTGTGGGGCTAAAGCCAGGGAAGGTCTCATGGAGAGGATAAGAATTTGAAGTGGGTGTGTGGGGGTGACATTTATTTTATTTTAAAGCGTAACGCCAAAGTAAGACATTTGCTTGTGGGTTTATTTGTTTGTTCTTGAGAGAGCATCAGGGCGGAACTTTTAAAAATACCATGGAAATTATAGGATATGGATTATGATGCCTAAATAAAACAAGGTTTTAAAATCTCTGTTGTAAATTCTTAGAGGGACATTCTATGGATTGTTTGTCTTAACCATTTTTGGAAATTTAAGTCATATTCATCATGAATTGAAAACATTAATGCAAATCTCTTCATGGCATTTTTATGTCGTTTGGTGTTTTTAAGGAACATTTGTGTGTGTGGCCTTTGGTCACTATGACAGCAGTGAAACATAGGTAGGCTAGACATCTTTTTAAATTTGAAGATGAGGAAACTGAAGCTTGGTGTGGTGAAATGGCCTGCCCGCACCATGAAGCAAGTTGGTTTATTTAAGAAAATGAAGTTCAGGCGTCTTGACTTCTAGTCTAAAAGTCTATCTGCTGAGAATCTCCAAAAAATTCCTATGTCAAAAAGCAACTTTAGGAAAATTGTATACCGTGGTAATAGCCTCTATTTTCATTTCTTGGATATGCCCCTCTCCCTATTTCAAAGCTGGTTTACCCCTGAGAATAGAAGAATTTCTATACACATCTCCAGTTGTCAGTTGCCTAAATGATGGTTATGAAATCAGTGCATCGGGTTACAGACTGCTAACTGTCTTAGGCGCTTCAGGCTATAGAGATGTCATGAACTGGATCTTATGGGGACTGAAGATGCTCGCTGAGCCTGATATTTCCTTCTGGAGTATGTTGATGTAAGTGGTGATAGGTTGTAGTTTTTTTCTTTTTGAGCTAGACAATCTCACATCTAGAACTCTTCTCAAGAGACAGCACTGACATAATTCTGTCAAAAGGTGAAGAAAGTCATTTTCTGCTTGCTAGCCAAAGAAGATAATGAGAAGAAGAATCTGAAACTTGGAATCTCTAATCCATAGGTAGAGAGTGCCAAGAATCAGTCATGCCTCTCTCTCTCTCTTTTTTGTCATAAGAACATGTCTTCTTTTCTCTCCCCCTCTCTTTCTCCCTCCTTTCTTACCTCCCTCCCTCCCTCCCCCGTTTTCCCCCCCTCCTCTCTCTTTCACTAATAAGATTTTCCTTCGCTGGAAACTATATCCTATTATAACATTGTTGTCCAATCTAGTTCTTATTTTGCTTGACTTTTCAGCAGCATTTAACACTGTAGATCACTCTGCCCTCAGCTTGAAACACTCTCCTGATTTCCTTTCTCTACTGGCTCTCCAACTTTCTCTCCATTCTTCCTTAATTCCCTTTTAGGCTCTTGTTCTTCTATGTAGCCATTAAAAGTTGGAATTCCTAAAGGCTCAGTCCTGGGCCCCGCTTGTTCTTTTCTTGCTCTTCTTTTTCCTTTGACAAGCTCTCTGACCAAGGTTGAATTCTTGTCTACATGGCTGTGGCTTGAAAATTTATTTCTCCAGTTTAGGTCTCTCCTTTGAATGCTAGGACACATGTATCTTTACGTATCCACTTGATGGTCTCAAAAACACCTTAAATTCAACACGAATAAGACAAATGAACCATGTTGCAATTGCAGTGACCTGGCATTCATTATGCTCTCTCAAACCCCATATCTAGTCCATCAGCCACTGTGACATTCTCCACAGGCATCCACTTCTCTCCGTTTCTGTTGCTACCACTGGTCGAGACTTAAGTTGCCTCTCACCTGGAAGATTGCAGGAACCTCCCAGCAGTCTGCTGGCATCTTTTCAGCCTTCTTAAGTTATTACAGGTAAACCATCTGGTCTAGGTTGTGACAATATTGACATAAAGAGCCTTAAATATATTCAAGTCCAGGCATCCAATAAGCACATGGTAAATACTTGTTAGCTATTGTGTTTCCCCTGTGATGTAGGATGCCTGTAGTAGGGAGAGGTCATCATGCTAGCATTACTTCTAACCTCAGTTTCCATCTTCTCCTTCTTCAAACTTCTGAGCACAGGCCAGAGAAATTTTGTTTTTGCAACTATACCAGGGACAAAATAAAGTGCGAACTGGTTGAAATAATCAGTGATTCATAGTTTCTGTCCTAGCTCAAAAGATACAGGGAGAAGAGTAAGAGCAATTATAGCTTTCATCTAAGTTTACATACAGATGAGATAAACTAATACGTAATTGTAGGTATGTTATGCACACCAAGAACACACACACACACACACACGCACACACACCCCTCATACCCAGTGCCTAATTCAGGCCTGGTACATAGTAAATATTTGTTGAATAATGAATGAAACAAAACCAGCTCCTTATCAAGTTTGTATGAATTATTAGCTGCTTGTATAACCCGTTTGTAGATCAGCAGACAATGAAATCAAAACAAAGCAAATTTTTTAGTTAAGATGCATTCTTAAAGAATAGTTTTTAAAAATTATTTTAGGAATACACTTATCCCTCACAAATTCTTAGAATCAAATAGGACTCTATTTCTTAAATTTTTTTCTACTCTGTCCCTCCAGTTGCAATCTTCAGAGGGAAGTATCTTTCTTTTCCACTTTATAGATTAGGAAACTGAGACATATCCAAGTTGAGTTTAGACTTGAATCTAAAATTTGTAAAACTAAATTGAGAAAAAGGCAAATAATTACACAACAGGAAATTTCCTTTAAGTGTGATATTTCATACGGGTAATCCCACAAGGTCAATGATGGTATGAAAAATACACAGCCAAGATGCAATATTTTTAAGTGTTCAGTTTTCCCTAGATTGATCTATAGATTCAATGCATTCCCAGTCAAAATCTCAGGAGCTTATTTTGGTAGAAATTGAGAAAATGATTATAAAGTGTCTATAAAAATGAAAAGAACCTAGTTTGACCAAAATTGTATACTTATATGGGGCAATTGTATATTTGCAAGGAGAAAGTAAACCTTGGTTCTTACCTCAAACCCTATACAAAATGGTTCTTAAACCTAAGAACAGAAAGGATAAAAATTCTAGAAGAAAATAGGAAAAAAATCTTTGTGTCCTTGGGGTAGGTTCTTGGATTGACACAAAAATCTTGAATATTAAAGAAAAAAAAACATTCGACTATTAAATTAAAAGCCATTGCTCTCAGGGGCACCTGGGTGGCTAAGTCAATTAAGCATCTGACCCTTGATTTTGGCTCAGGTCATAATCTCGCAGTTTGTGAGGTCGAGCCCCACACTGGGCTCTGTGCTGACAATGTGGAGCCTGCTTGGGATCCTCTCTGCCTCTCCCCCACTCACATGCAAATATACTCTTTCTCTCTCTCTCTTTCAAAATAAATAAATAAATAAATCAAACTTAAAAAAAAAAAAAAAAGCCTTGCTCTTCAAGTGACACCCTTAGCAAAATGAAAAGATAAGCCATAGAATGGGAGAACATTTTGCCATGTATATATGTTAGTTATCTATTGCCACACAACCAGTCAGCCCCAAACTTAGCAACTTGAAACAATAAACATTTATTATCTCACATTTTTCCAAGGGCTAAGAATCTGGGACATTGCAGGTAAGGTGGTGGTTGGGCTTGTAGTCATGTGAAGGCTTGACTGGGGGAAGATTCACTTCCAAGCCCACTTATGTGGCTGTTGGCAGAATATCCACCAGCATATCTCAGTTCCTAGTCATGTGAGTTTCTCCATAGGTTGCCTGCCTGTTTTCAGGGTATGGCAGCTGAGTTTTCCTTAACTGAGTAGCTCAGGAGAGAGCATGAGAGAACACACTGGAAACAGCAGCTGCAGTCTTTTTATGCCCTGCTCTCCAAAGAGGTATGTCATAACTGTCATATTCTATTCACTAGAAGTGAGACCCTGAATCCAGCCCACATTCAAGGGGAGTTTAACTAAGTTTCACCTCTTGAAGGAAGGAATATCCAAGAATTTGTGGACCAACCTTGAAAGCAACAATAACAGATAGCCTACAAAGAATTTGTGTATAGAATATACAGAGGACACTTAAATGCTTTGATAGGCAAACAACTCTATAAAAAATGAATAAAAGAATTGAACAGGAACTTCACAAAAGAAGATATTATCATATCTAATAAGCACATGAAAGGATGTTCGACATCATTGGTCACTGGGGAAATGCAAATGAAAACCATTATACATCTACCAGAAATGGCTAAAATTAAAAACATTGAACATTTTGACTAAATGTTGGCAAGGATGTGGAGAAATTGGAACACAACATTGCTGGTGGGAATGTGAAATAGTGTAACTACTTTGGAAGACTGTCAGTTTCTTAAAAAGTTAAGCATGTACCTAATGTATGGCCAACCCACACCACTGTGGGGTGTACCATAAGATAGGTACCCAAGAAAAATGAAAACAGATGATAGCATAAAGGTTTGTACACATATGTTCACAGCAACTTTATTCATGATAGCTAAAAGAACTGGAAATCACCCAACTGTCCATCGACAGGTAATGGAGAAACTCAATGTGGTACATCCATGCAATGGAGTACTTACTACCCAACAATACAAAGGAACAAATTACTATTACACAAAACAACGTGGATGAATCTCAAAATCATTATGCTAAGGGAAAGAATTCAGACACAAAAGAGAACATACTTTGTGAATCCAAATATATAAAAATCTAGGAAGTGGAAATTGATCAAAAGTGACCAAAGCAGGGGTACCTGGGTGGCTCTGTCGGTTAAGCGTCCGACTTCAGCTCAGGTCATGATCTCACAGTCCGTGAGTTCGAGCCCCGCATCAGACTCTGTGCTGACAGCTCAGAGCCTGGAGCCTGCTTCAGATTCTGTGTCTCCCTCTCTCTCTGTCCCTCCCCTGCTCTCACCTGTCTCTGTCTCTCTCAAAAATAAATAAAGATTAAAAAAAATTTTTTTTTAAAGTGAACAAAGCAGATCAGTTTTTGCTTTGGGCTGTGGGTACAGGGAAGAGGAGAAGAACACAAGGAGTCTTTGGGGATGGGTGGAACTATTTTGTATCTTGATTGTCAGGGTGGTTTCAGGAGCATATACATCTGTCAAAACCTATTGATTTGTATACCTTACATGGTGAGGTTTTCTGAATATGAATTCTATCTCAATGAAGTTGACTTTAAAAAGATGAAATGGGGGAATGTAAAAATAATTTTACATTTTAAAATTATTAAATATCACTTTCTATGAGTACACTCACCATTTGCATAACTTGTGGCTTGGCGGAGCATTGAAATGATCTGATTTTTGGTGTTCTGGTCTGTGCAATATGTGTTTTTGGCAGAGTTGTAGCCAATGGGGGGGGGGGTGAGGTTGTTCTGTGCTCGATTAGGCAATCTCTGAGGCTCCTTCCAGTTGATGCATAGTCCTGTCTCCTGTCCCCACCTGGACAAGAGCCCAGGCCTTGGAATTTGACAGACATGGATTTGATTCTGGCTCTGCTATTTCTAGCAGTGTGACCATGGGCCAGTTACTGTCTCAGTTTCCTCAGAGGTAAAATAAGGATATTATTCCTACACTGAAGTGAGTTGACATATAAAACATTCAACACACAAAAAAGAAGGCACAGAGAAGCTGTTTAATAAATATTCATTTTTTCCCCTTCCCTTCCAGAAATGTCTTAACACTATCAAGTTGGAAATTATGAGCCCAGGACCATCAACAATTTTCGAGATTTGTCAATGAAATCTGTGTCCTTTGACTGTGTGGGCAAAGTATAATGGCAAACTGATTAATAAAAATATATTGAAGGACATTGGGCACCTGGATGGCTCAGTCGGTTTAGCGTCCAACTTCGGCTCAGGTCATGATCTCACGGATCAAGAGTTGAGCCCTATGTTGGGAGCCCCGTGTCCGGGTGCAGAGCCTAGAGCCTGCTTCAGATTCTGTCTCCCTCTCTCTCTGCCCCTCCCTGTCTTGCTCTGACTCTCTGTCTCTCTCTCTCACTCTCTCTCTCTCTCAAAAATAAATAAACATTAAAAAAATATATTGAAGGACAAAAGTAAAATAAGAGTTGGGTACCTGGAAGGCTCAGTCAGTTAAACATCTGACTCTTGGTTTCAGCTCAAGTCATGAACTCATGGTTTCTGAGTTCAAGCCCCACATTAGGCTCTGGTCTGACAGTGCGAGCGTGCTTGGGATTCTCTGTCTCCCTCTCTGCCCCTCCTCCACTCATGCTTTCGCTCTCTCTCTCTCAAATAAAAAAAAAAATTAAAAAAAAGTAAAATAAGGGTTATATCTTTTCTTTATTTTAAGTCCTTTGTTTTTTTGAATCAGTACTTCAAATTCCAGACACAAAAGTTACTTCTTCGAAATAGAAGGCTCTGTAGTTTATATACATATCACTAGTTTATTGATGAGGCTAACTTTAAAAGTGGAAGATTATGGGATAGTTAGTCCCATTAGTGCCCTTGCCCGTGAAACTATAAAAGGAAACCTGAAGCAAAGGCTCACAATAAAACAGAAGCTCAGTGGCAGTGTTATACCGTCCATTTTACCTCTATTGATGTTTTCAGGGTTTTTTTCCCCCAAATTGGTGAATATTACCTATGAAACATATATAAGCTGTGTAATGTTTGTATTGGAAAAGCAAATAGTAGATATTGGATATGGAGTGAAAAATGCAAGAAAAATAATTTAGAAAATAGGTTATTTATTTGACTTGTTTTAATTGGTTTTGTTAGTTTGTTGAATATTTCACTGAAGAATTTCAAATGTTAATTAGGGTTGTTTTTCTCATCTCATCAATCAGAGCACACATCCAGGAGTGTGTTTTTGCTAGTTGGTGCAATAGCTTATTGTCAGTTATGTTAAGACCCATTTCAACCAATTAAATGGGAGTAAATGTTCCTTAAAAACAAGTTCAGCTTTCAGCAAATGATTTAATTCAGCTAGTAGATATTGAATGCCTACATTGTGTGGTTTGTGGTTGACTCAAAGTCTCCCTGTTTCTGTTCCATCCTCCACTTCTTCCTCATGTCATTTCCTTTTGTTCACCTTTCTCTGTTACAACACACGCCCCCATTGGGAAGCAGGTTGGGACTTATGTTTCCAGCGGACACCCGCACTTGTGAATGCCCTGTATACCCAAGTGACAGCGGGCAGTTGGAGTAGAAGCAAACTACAAGTCCAGTTTCCCTCATGTCTCATGTCTTCTTGTACCTCTTCTTCTCATCTAAATAGGTATAAGGTGTTGGAAATGGATGCAGGTGGAGTTTAGGACCCTGCCTTGGGCACATTACCAGGTAATGAATACACTGTCCACCCAAGGCTTCAACTGCCTAGCAACTTCTCTGTTGGTGAGCACAACCATAGCGGTAACTGCCAACAAGCCAGGGGCCCCATGTAGATTTCAGGGACTTTAGAATGGAAAAACATCATATTCACACTAAACCACCCTTTCCTTTCCAGTTTTTCCATTAGAGTGAATGGAAGTTATAACCAGGACCAATCTTCTGAAACATTGAGAGGGAATTCAGTGCCTCAGCTTTGCAAAGACATAAATATCCCCCTCTGAGGTTGAAAATGGAACAACCAGACCGTAAATTTGAGCTCTGTGATGTTTGCCCCAGCCTCTAAGGAACATGCAATGAACCTTGTGTAAATAGAAAGCTGAATAGCTTGTTTTGTCTGGGATGACTTATGGGTAGGGCTGCCTTCAAATGACAGAAGTAGACCAGATGACCCCTCAGATTCTCCCCGAAGCCCTTTATTTATAAGCCCTTGACAGGACATTCCAGGTTTTCTCCAATTGTCTCCAAACCATCTGCCCAAACTCATGAACTTGATTCTCTCCTGTAAAATTTCTATTTCTGTCAATTTGATATTTTCATAATAGCCCATTCATCAACCCCTTTCTCCTCCATAGAACTTATTTATTTATTCAACAAATGTTTACTCAGTCAGTACTTACTCTGTGCCAGGCACTGTTCTAGGTGCTGGGAATCAAGTGGTAAACAAGACAAAATTTTCTGCTTTGTAGAGTTTACATTCTAGTGGAAGAAACATTGAATAAGATAATTAAAATATAGATTCGATAGTGGTTAACACTAAAGAGAACATCTAAAGCAGGAAAAGGGAAAATGAAACTTTGGGGGGTGGCAAGTGTTGAAATTTTAAATAAGGTTGGCAGGGAAGCTCCCACTGAGAAAGTGGTTTTTGAATAAATACCTGAAGGAAGTGAGGGGGTGAGCCACTTGTATATCTACTGGGGGAGAATTCTAGGCAGAGGGAACAGCACATGCAAAGTCCTTGAGGTGAGAACACACAGGGTGTCCCTGTAACTTTGCCCTCCACATATGCTTTTCCTGTCATGCACCTCTTCTTTCCAAACTGTACTCCTTTGTTTTTACATGTTTATTTATTTTTGAAAGAGAGCATGCATGTGCATGAGTGGGGAAGGGGAGAGGATCCCAAGCAGGCTTTGGGCTGACAGTGCTTTGTGAGTTTGAGTGCCGCATCGGGCTCTCTGCTGTCCGCACAGAGCCCACTTCAGACCCTCTGCCTCCCTCTCTCTGCCTCTCCCCAACACACACACACACACACACACACACACACTCTCTCTCTCTCTCTCTCTCTCTCTCTCTCTCAAAAATAAATGAACATTAAAAAAATAAAAATGTTAAAAAAATCAGTGACAAGCAGATTGAACTAAAGCACTGTTAGAGGTACCATTAAACTATGCAGAACATATAATGAAACTTCAAGTATATTTTGGGTAGTTTCATTTTATTATTTAACAAAAGGAAAGTTTAGGTTTAAGAGACAGTCTTCTTTTAGTTTGTTAAGACATGTTTGATGGTTAAAGTCTTAGGTCTGGACTTTTCACATTTTCAGATAATTTAAGATTTTTTAAAAAATTTATTTTTATTTATTTTAGAGAGAGAGAGTGAGTTGGGGAGAGAAGCAGAGAGAGAGACAGAGAGAGAGAGAGAGAGAGAGAGAGAGAAAGAGAGAGAGAGAGAATCTTAAGGAGGCTCCATGCTTAGCGTGGAGCCCTATGCAGGGCTCAATCCCACAGCCCTGGGATCATGACCTGAGCTGAAATCAAGAGTCTGACGCTCAACAGACTGAGCCACCCAGGTGCCCCTAAGGTCTTTTCTTTTACTCCAGCCATTGTTCTCACTTTTTCCTCCATGTGGCCTTTGTGAGCGGTCATCCTCAGGGTGGGTCCTCTCATCCATGCAGCTGTGAGCTAAATCTCCACTAGGAGAACCCCTTTCAAGAGCCACGAAGAGAGAATCTTATTGGGACTTTCAGTCATCTTATTGGGACTCTTCTGTCATAGAGAGTACCAAGAAATCTTCAGATAGGTAAAAACATTTTTCAGTTAAGTGACTCCTAGGACTGTGTGCCCAGTTGAAGATATCTCAATGATGTCCTGTCAGGAAATGAAACTCTGTGCTTAGGATGCTGCATTGTTTATACATTGGATTCCTGGAGCATTATCTCGCACCAACTATTATGACTTTGTTGTTACTTCAGTTCCCTCTCTAGATATTTTTGAACTTTGTCTCTTGCCTTCTCTGGAGTAAAGGGCTCTCCTACCCCCTATTTACTCCATCCATTTATTTAACCAATATTTATTTGCATCTGTGAATATGCCCTGGGACTATGCAGAGATGAAATGACAGTTTCTGCTCCCTCAAATTCATAAGGCTACAGGACAGATTGGCAGGAAATTTCAACACAGTATAAGAGCCACTATGGTGGGGATTTTGCCAATGGAAGCAGAAAGAAAAGGATGCCTTAAGCTTATATGGGGAGTCCCCAGGAAAGACTTCCCCAAAGAAAGCCATGGTTAGCCAAAACTAAAATTAAGTAGGAATTACTTGGAAAATTCCAAGTGAGGGAAGGGTGGGATGGTAGGAAATTCCAGTCAAGGAAATACAGGCTGATTTAATCAGGGACTGGTAAATTGTTTGGGATGACTATGGCTCAGTGCACAAGGGAAGAATGGTAGGAGAGGAAGCAGGATGAGTATGTGGAAACTTCTTTGTGAATGGCATAGTATGCTTAGATTTTATCTCATAGGGAACAAATGGAAGAGTTTTAAAGAGGATAATGACTGAAATATAGTTGAATATGAAAAATAATTATTTTGGAATGGATTTCCAGGAAGAGGGTGGAGAGACTAGAGGCCAGAAGACCAGTTAATAAGCGATCACTACTAGTAAGTGGCAGAGCCAGATTCAAATCCAGGTGACCCGTCCCCAGAGTGAGTGCTCTTAACCACCACCTAGTCTGCCTGTCTTGCACAGACTTAAGGAGTAGAGGTATAGGATGCCACGTAATTAGGTTAAAAACTCTGCTCTGACCCTCAGGAGCAGTGGGATTATTGGCAGTTCACTTAATCTCTCTTTGCTTCAGTTTTCTGATCTATAAAATGGGAGAATGCAAATATAGTACCAACTGTGTGATTTTGTATGCTATATAAAGTTCTAACGACAGTGCCCGATATACAGTAAGCATTATGTAAATGTGGGTGATGGGGATGGGGATGGTTATGGGATGATGATGATGGCAGTTGTGTCCCACAGCAGTTCCCATTGTTGGCAGCTGAGCTGGAGTTGAGATGTTGTGTCATCAGTTGCCAGTATGTAATGGATTTCTGGACATTGTTGGAACTGATCGTTTACTCTGGATAGAAAACTGGAGTCATTTCTCAAATTCTCCAGTATATTGGCAGTATATTGGCAATGAGTTTCCAGAACACTAGGTACACCCATATCCAGAAGCAAGTTGAATTTTTTCAGAAGGTAATATAAATGTTTACCTGATTATCCCCTGTGGCAAGGCTCTCAAACACTGCTGTGCACCAGAATCACCTAGAGGATTTGTTAAGACAGATTGCAGGATCCTACCTTTAGAATTTGTGATTCAGTAGATCTGGGGTGGGATTTTCTTTTTAAGGATTTCTTTTTAAACAAGTTCTAGGGTGTTCTGGTGCTGCTGGTACGGGGTCCAGACTTGGAGAACCTTTCCCCTGTGAGGTGCTCTGCTGCCTTGCATTGGAGAGAGTGAACGGGACACCACATGCCTGACTTCCTGCTACCTTCCAGACCCTCCTGCTGAGCAACTCTGGCTTCCCTCACTGTGTCAGATGCACGGGCTTTGCCAGCTCCTAGTGTGTGCACGCTGCTTGGATCTTTTCTTCTTCTGTATAACCAAGAGCTTGGACCGCATCCCTAGGCCTACAGAATCAGAATTCCGTACTTCTGCATTTTATCAGAATTAGATACTGCCAATGCCCCTTTCAGTTCCAACACTGTGGGATTCCAGACTCCCTTGATGGGCAGCTCCCCTGCTCCTTCTGAGGCTAGGTGCTGTCTTCCTAGAGGCAGACCTCCTTGGCAGAGTTCTTCCCCTTTTGGACCTGCTTATATCTGTGGCCCAGGCCTTTTCCACCCAGGAGGTGGAAAATAATCAGCCAACTCAGCTGGAGTCTCACTGGTAGGCATCCATGTTGCTAACACCCTCTTTCAGCCCCGTGTTCTGACACCACCTTCCTGTTCATCCCCCATCTCTTTGGTGTCCCAGAGTATGTTTGCTTGACCTGCTCCATCTGTCTCTGCCTTTTGCCATGTACTCTTTTCTAGCAGGCAACCACGGGCCTGACCACCTACACCTACAATAGGCTAGCAGACCTTCGTCACCTGGTGACTCGTGCTCAGCTGGAAGTTTGGGGCAGGACCAGTATAGATGCGTATGGCTGAGGAGCTAGCTAGCCAGCCAATTAGAAAGCATTTAGTGTGCACATCTATACGCCAGCTTTGTTCTAGGCACTGGGGACACAGCACTAAAAAGCCACAGACCCTGCCTTCAAGGGAAATATTTCCCAGTGGGGCGGAAGGCAGAAAATAAATATACAAACCACAAATAAAGATGAAGATTTCACATAGTGCTCACCAGGAGGGAATCCATGAATCCCTGCTCTGCAAATGGCTTCTTTCTTACACGCTCTATAAGCCTGTGAAAGCGGCATCATTGTCCTCATCTTACAAAGAAGAGATCCGAACTGAAGCTCAGAGGTTAAATAACTTACTGAGGGAATACATAA
Source organism: Panthera leo (assembly GCF_018350215.1). Lineage (NCBI taxonomy): Eukaryota > Metazoa > Chordata > Mammalia > Carnivora > Felidae > Panthera > Panthera leo. The sequence goes on from NC_056685.1 coordinate 73,419,216, forward strand.
ATACTGGAAATCCAGTTCCCACAAGTAGGGAACGCCAAAGCGTGTTGGTGAATTACAGTAAATTGCTGAGGAGTATTTACAAAATGATTTGCTAGATAGATGATAGGTAGGTTTTGGTCATATATTATGACTATATATATATTTTATATATATATATTATATATATATATATATAATATATATATATAAAATTGTTATGTAATGTGTGTATATATACACACACCAGGAAAAGATCTGGATGGACATGCACCCAGAAATTCCACTGGGAATATGTCTCTGGAGAGGAGCGTGAGATTGGTAGGAAGAAAGGAGGACTCCCTCTTTGCCTGATATTGTTCTGTGTTGTTTGAGTTGCTTAAAATGAGCTCATATTCATATATTACTTAACTAAGAAAAGAAATTAAAAATTTAAGAAACATTCTTCTTGTCAATATCCTTATCCAGTCAGTGTGCTGGAGAGGGATTTGAATGTGGATCTAGTATGCTTTTAACTACACCACATGTCATTCCTGGGCAGACATGGAGGCACCATCACACTCTGTCTTGGGCAGAGGAAGTGTGGGTAGAACGCCCTGATGGGAGAGGCGAGGACATCAGAGGCTGGTTTACATGATTCTGCTACCCATTTCTCTTTCATGCTCACTGGAATCACCCGCTGATGTGCCTACAGCTCTTTGTTTCTGAAGAAAACAGGTAACCCTTTGTGACATTTTTCATTTGTGATTTTGGTTTTGCATCCTATAGCTAACTAAAGGATCACAAACTGAAGTTTATCAACATTACTAGTTCATCTGGATAATGAATGCAAAATGAACTATTTTGGCAACTCAGTGATTCTGATAACTGCAGTCAGCCTGGGTATGATGGGTTTGTGTATCATTCTCTAACTCGGATTTCCAGGATCTGGCTCCTGCCATTTGGCGAGTTTGCTGGCTGCACCTGTCTGCAGTGCTGTGCTGGGATGAGTCCCTGGAACAAAAGCCTGATGGAAATGACAGGGCAATTCTCAGGATGAGATAGAGGGAGAAATTTAATATACTTCAGGGTGGTGAGCGGCTTCCGTATCATAAAACACTTAATTTTTGAGATGGGGCAGGTAGGATTTCAATGGCATGGTACATAATCACCCTCTAGAGGGACAGCATGGACATTTCAGTGGCAGAAAAAAAATATCTCTATTCTATCATGGTTAATTGTTATTAATAATTTAAATGTTGCCTTACCATATTATATATCTTTGCCAACATCTAGTGACCTACATAAGGAAGTCCTTAAGTACTAGGTTTTTGGTCTAAATAATGCTTCCTTTAAAAAAGGGTAAAAACTCAAATTGAATCCTAACTGAAATAATTTTTTCACTGGGTTCTATTAGAATACCTCTTTTTTATTTTGTATTTTTTAGAGAGAGAAAGAGAGCGTGCCAGTGGGGGAAAGGGGCAGCAGGGGAGAGAGAGAATCTTAAGCACGCTCCATGTTCAGCGCAAGCGGGATGCAGGGCTCCATCCCATGACCCTGGGATCGTGACCTGAGCCGAAATCAAGTGTCTGATGTTCAACTGACTGAGCCACCTAGGTGCCTCTAGTATATCTCTTTTTGAGGTTTTCAAATATGTTAGAATGATAGATGGAAATATTAATCTTAGCAACATACCAGTGATGGTGGCAGACCAAGTGTACTCTCTCTGTTCAATAAAACAAATACTTTTTTTTTTAAAAAATGTTTTATTTATTTTTGAGACAGAGAGACAGAGCACAAGCAGGGGAGGGGCAGAGAGAGGGGGAGACACAGAATCTGAAGCAGGCTCCAGGCTCCGAGCCGTCAGCACAGAGCCTGACGCGGGGCTCGAACCCACAAACTGTGAGGTCGTGACCTGAGCCGAAGTTGGATGCTTAACCAACTGAGCCACCCAGGCGCCCCCAATATAACAAATACTTAATGAGTTCCTATCAGATCAGGGCATAGCAGTAGGTGCTGTGGAAGTAAAAAAACAAAAACAAAAACCTCTTTCTTTTTTTACCATTTAATAGGGATATTAAACAATCACATATTTTTATAATGCAAATTAAATATTTAAAATATCATGAGCAGTACAAAATGCAGTGGAGGCCAAGGAGAGGGAGTGTTTCATCTGGTTGTGGAGATTTAGAGGGATGTTAAGGGAAGGAGGGGGAGGATAAAGTTTCAAGTGTGGCTGAGAGAAGGGCCATCTGTTCTGGAGTCGGGGAAGGCAATGCTTTGGCTCCGTGAGAAGTCACTGCAGGACACAACCACAATGAGGCTGGTCTCAAAACGCTTCTCATTCCCAAACTGGCTGTCTACCAGCTCCCACAGACGCTGTGTCTCGGAGGGAGCCGTCACACCCCAGAGCTTAACGTATGTGAAATGCCATACCCTTGTACCCTCCTCAAACCATTCCAAAGCTGGAGTTTTTGATGAATGGACATGTCCATTGGTAGCGTATAGAAGGCAGCTTTGGCCCTTTCGAACCACCGGTGCTGCACATCTGCTGGGGTTAAAATAAGCCTAGAAAAGCTGGGCTTCTGCCATCTTCTGGAGCGAGTCGGGTGAGGTGGGTGGGTATGGCTGTGACTGGGAAAGCTTGCACTGAGGAGAAGGGAGGCCCTGGTCACTCAGTGCAAGGGTGATATTTATGAAGGGATGTGGGGCACAGAACTGTCAGGGCTAAAGGCAAAATGTCATTGATGCCGATTTCTAGAAGTGAGGTTGGTCTGCAGTAAGCATGCTTAAGTGACAAACATCTTTAGTGTACAGATTCATGTTTAGGAGAAGCCTTGCCTCCCTAGTTTGTGAGTGAGGACACTTCAGAAGTCATTCAGGAAACCCTGTTTCCCATAAAAGTGAGCACCAAGGTTGTTTCTGGCCATTCCCCCAATAGGTGTGAGGCAGTCTACATGAGAAATGGTTCTCAGGAGAAGTGTCAGTCCCCTAAGCTTGCTCTTTTCATCCAAGTCACCAAGAAGACACTGAACAGCACATTTCTGCCTTTATAACAATTCCCAGTAGAGCTAGGAGGCCCAAAGCACCCAGGTGTTGGACACGGTGTCGAGAAAGGTGGTTAAACTTTTACTCTTGGGTTGAGATGGGAACAGAAGTGTGCATCCTTCAGCAATGAACCCAGGGACCATCTGGAAGGAGAGAAATCATGAGTCTTGCCATATCACCGCAGGTCATGGATGTTTCTTGTGTGCGTGTGATAAAGTCTCTATATCTATATTGACCTATTTGTTTGCTTTTTAAAACAAATAAGTATAAAATGTATTAGGAGGTGCTTTAGGTGTCCTCTGTGGAAGGGAGTAAGAAATGAGGGAGGTACCAGATACCAGGGTCTCCTCATTAGTTCCTCTTACATTTTACCTTAACGCTTAAATGTGTTCTCTAAGCTTTATTTAATTTTCTGCATACATCTAGCATCGATGCTTTTTTTTTACTACCTTTATTGATTGTAACTAATCATCAAGTCTAATTGATTTATAAATTATTTTGTATCATTTTGAGGTGCTACGTTTTTAAAATAATTTTTTGATTTTTTTTTTTATTTTTTTATTTAAAAAAAAATTTTTTTTTTAACGTTTTTTATTTATTTTTGAGACAGAGAGAGACACAGCATGAACGGGGGAGGAGCAGAGAGAGAGGGAGACACAGAATCGGAAGCAGGCTCCAGGCTCTGAGCCATCAGCCCAGAGCCCGACGCGGGGCTCGACCTCACGGACGGTGAGATCGTGACCTGAGCCGAAGTCGGAAGCCCAACCGACTGAGCCACCCAGGCGCCCCAATAATTTTTTGATTTTTGATTCCAAAAATAGGCTTTGGGTTTCAAAAGATAGGTAATTTTTTGTAAATATTCTTAAGAAAAATCGGTAACTCTGACATTTTTCAGTTGTGATTTTGATTCCCACTCTATCATTAACTAGTTTCAAGAATTGCAAACTAAAGTTTACCAACACCGATAGTTAATCCGGATAATGGATGCAAGATGAACTATTTTGACAACTGAGTGATTCTGATAATTGTGTAACTCCAAAAAGCACTTTAGTCAGCGGGCAACAGAAAACCAAGATGGAGAGTTTGGTGAAGTGAAAATGTGAAATTATTTTCTAGCACTGATGCTAGCATTTAATTACCTAGTACTTTCCCTTATATCAATTCTTTCTTTATATCTTCAAAATAATAATTTCTGGGTTCTGCAATTTGTTCCAAGGAAAATAACTTAATCTCCCTTCTTTAAAGCCAAATCAGAATGTGATCCACATGTTACCTTTATTAACCCGAATTTATCCGGTGTGTGAAATTTAACCCCAGCGGCTATAAGCACAACCTTCTGACATTTATTGTCTTGCTGAAAGGTGAGTAGAGAAATAGCTTTGCTGTTGCCTCCATGATTTTAGAGATTATCTCTGGTTGACAACTGACCTGGACCCTAATGCTTTTTTAGGTGGTTGTGTTTGTCTAGACAGAACCGGGCAGAGATAGCATCATTCCCATCGCGCCTGATTGAACTTGGCCTTGGATGATATCACAGACAGGGTTGGAACCTTTCACAGTAGATTACATCAATTTAACCATTATTTCAAGATTTTATCTTTTTGTTTGAACAGCTTAGCTCCAGAGATAACATTTTATAGACCCATGCTCCTTCTACACAAATGTTACTGCCATTTGGTCCTGTTCTGATGTCTCTCCCATAGACAATGGATTTTACTGAGTCATCCTTGGTCTGGTTTTCCCTGATCCTCACTGGGTTATTTGTGATAGAGCTGGGGCTAGCAGTGAAATCTCTGATTCGACCACTGATTTTATCTGTGCAAAGCAGACCAGAATAGACAAGGATGAAACTGTTTATAGAAACTCTCAGCTTCACCTCTGTGCTGGGGAGCACAGGCTTAGACTGTATTAGGATGATAAATATACGGGGAGGGGTGTTGGGGGGTTTGTTGACATCTAGTTTGATTATAATTACATGGTTACCTTTAGTGTTATTTGGATAGGATAAAATCTCTAAAGTAACATCCACAGAAGTAAATAGCTATTGATAAAACAGTTTTCTCTGGTTCTTTCACCCAGATCTCTGAACAAAATCTGGTGGTAAGGGTTAGGCCATGATACTTGGGTTCCTGGTGAGAGGGTGCCAACTTTTCATTCTTGAGATTGTGTTTATTCCCCACTTCTTATTTGGCAACAGAGAACAACTCCCCTGGGTTAACAGAGTCAGAGTCAATTTGGAAGGTCAAAATTTAATCTATTTAGAGCGAGAAGAGCCAATTCTGATAATTTAAGAAAAGCTTATTTTCTTTGAGTATAGACTATCCAAGAAGACTCAAATTCTGTGCATGGCTGTGCTATTTTGCTTTGGCTGGCTGACTTATAGGTTCTGGTTTCAATAGCTCCCCCCACCCAAAGTAAAAATATTGACACATATGAATTCAATGAGATGACTAGGGAAAGGGGGTGGATAGGATGGTAGGCAGCAGATTCTACAATTCCATAAACATCCTGCTGTTGGAGAGGTCTTGGGTATGACTAATGTCTTCTAGTGGCAAAGGGAAGTGCCCTGGGTAGCCAGTGGAGCTCTCCACTGTTGGTCTGCTCTGTTGCTTCTTTCCTTCTCTGAAATCTCTGGGCTGTGCCACTGCCGCCTAGCCACAAAGTGCCACATGCGTGCTCACTTCCTGGCCAGCAGTGTTCTGGTTCTCATGGGGCTCTGGTTCTCAGTGATGCCTCCAGACTTGCTGGGGCTTATGCATATATCCCACCCCTAGGACCCAGAAGACATGCCAGGATATTCTGGCCTCCATCCAGCCCAACTGAACCCTCAATAAAAATCTGAGCTTAAAATGGGAGCATCCCTCTGTGAACCAGCGGACTGTTCACTTGATACAGGAATTAAGGAACCTGAGTTCTCTCCCCAAATCCGATCTGGATTTGGACTCTCTGCTTTTAGAGTACTGATTAATTATGGGTCATATTGCACAGCTCATTATAAAGTTGTTCTTTATCCTTAGTGCAACCCTTGTGTCTAACTATTTCAAGAACATTGAGTTCCAGGTACTAAGGTCGGGGGAGGCAGTTGGAACCTCCTAGGTCTTGGCTTCCTATTTTTCTGTGGAAAGACTGCCATTGGTCACTCTCTAGGTGCTCTCTGCTTGTTGTTATTGAGTAAGGGCTGTCAGCCAGGTATGGAAGGGCCCTTCTTCTCTGTCCACACACGTTATGGTCTGCTCCTCCAAGTGCTACATTTTAGGGTGGAAGCCTGTGGTTTTCCTGGTGTTGTCCATGACCAGAGGATCAGTATGGCTAACTCTGGGGTTCAGCACCGGGAAGCCCGTGGTTCCTTCTTCAGCCAATATTTCTCAGTAATGAAGCTCATATTTTCATCTGTATCTGCCTTACTCTTTTGTCTTATCCCTTATTTAGTTTGGAACTCAAGTGGGGAAAACAGAAGTATACTTTATTGGGCCCCTACTACTGTTCCTGGTGGGCAGAGATGAATAAAATTTAGTTTCCACTCTCAGGAAGCTCACAGAACAGTTGTGGGGGTGGTGGAGGTAGAAGCAAAAAGTTGTGAATTGGTGTAACGGGGTTAGGGGAGGGCAATGCAGAGTGGAATTCAGGAGTTCCTGTTCTGGACTCACTCAACCTTGGTTGCATTCCCAGATGGGCCAAGGACTAGATGGGTGACCCTGGGGAAGTTACATTATTTCCATGCCTCATTTTCTCATGGGTAAAATGGGGGCAATAATAATAACCACCTCACAGAGTTGTTGTAAAGCTTCAATGAGATGATAGATGTCAGTCGATTAGCATAGTGTCAAGCCTGCAGAAAACATCTTATGTTTTAGCCACTGTTACTATAAGTATGATGCATATGCTGTGGAGTCACTCTTCACATGAGTACTATTATCCACAAAGAGGTAGAACAGAAATTTGTCCATAATATACTTTTTTTTTTTTTTTTTTTGAGAATCACTCTGTAGTTTCTGGTTTGCTTTTTGCTAACAATAGTTTGTGTTAATTGAGTGGTAGTTATTATCCTGATTAGTGTTAGGCAATAGAGGGAAGGACAATTGCTGAGTAAGTATGGCACAAGCCTATATTTGTTTACTGAAACAACTATTTCTCAAGTGCAAGAGAAGAAGAGAATATGGAAAAGAAGAGAAAAAAGGAAAAAGGATGAAAAACGAAGAGAAGGGAAGGAGAAGAGGAGAAAAAAGTATGATTCTATTCCTTTCCATAAATACAGTTGTGTAATATTTTATATTAATGTCACCAAAGTAGTGAAATAATAGAAGTGTAATAATTCAGAACTGATATGAGAGTGTCACATCCCAGATTAGGATGAACAGAATACAGGTGGAGAGAGGGGTAAGCGTAAAAGAAGAGGGAAAAAACCCTCATGAAAAAATATGGGAAGGGAATGGAGAACTCCACTACCATTCTCTTTTATTTGTTCATTTTTACTAAGATATCTGTAATCTTCCACTTTTTAAAAAATTTTTTAAGTTTATTTTTAAGAGAGAGAGAAAGTGTGAGTGGGGGAGGGGCAGAGAGAGAGAGAGAGGGAAAGATAGAGAATCCCAAGTAAGCTCTGTGCTGACAGTGTGGAGCCTGATGCAGGACTTGAACCCATGAACCATGAGCTCATGACCTGAGCCAAAGTCAGATGCTTAACCGACTGAGTCATCCAGGCATCCCTGTAATCTTGCACTTTCATCATATCCTTATAAAATTCACATACACATTTTCTCATCTGTACCATTTCAGCAAGTCCTTTAAGACTTATCAGTCTTATAAGATGACTTTGTTCATCTTCAGGTTGCTCTTATTTCGGTGTTCTGATACTTCCATGATTTTGCAGTGGGAACAAGGAGGCCCTGTGATAGTCCTCTTTAATAACCAACACCCAATCATCTGCTTACGACCACCGTCCTCCCACCTTCCCCCTAACTGCTTTATCCCAGCCTCCTTCTAGCTCTTCAACCATGATAAGCACACTTGCTCCTCACTGCGAGGTTCCCTCTGCCTGGAATGTTCATGCCCAGACTTCACTTCCTTTAGGTCTCTGCCAATGGCATCTTAATGGAGAAGTATTTCCCTAACCATTTTGTCTAAAATAGGACTCATCTCTACCAGTATACCCCTCCATCTTTCCCTTGCTATATTAATTCTCCATCTGATATAGTGTACGTTTACATGTTTCCTTGCTTATTATTGTCTTCCCTTCTTGCTTAGATTGGGTTTCCTAGAAGCAGAGGTTGAGGGTAGGATTCAAATGCATACCAAAGTAATTCTGTTCAAGAAGAACCTTCAGGGGAAGAAGAGAAGCAGGAGAGCATGAGGGGAGGCAGTCAGACAAGGAGGTGGTGTCAGGCAAAGTCTAGTCTCAGGAAAGAATTTTTGGTGCACGAATTGTACCTGGATATGAGGAGCTGGCCCTTTGTGCCCTATAAGTTAGTCATTGGCTGTGGACTAGGGAGGGGGCATTGTGATTTCCTGGCTGAGGCAGTACCCCTCAGCTGAGAATAGTTCTCTTGGGAATGGGAACAATTGGGAGCTGGGAGCCAATACATAGGAACAGGGAGAGGATGTACTGACTCAGTGAAGGGAATCTGAGATAGGCAACGGAATGACATCTTCTACATCTCCGCTACAATAGCATCTCCATGAGATCTGAGTACTTGATCTTTTTTGTGTTCACACTGTGTCTCCAACACACAGAACAGAGCCTGGTACAGAGTAGGTCCTTAACAAACATTTGTTGAATGAATTAATGACCTTGTTGAACTGTCACAGTAATAGTTCTAGAGGTACAATGGTGAATGAGAGAACATGTTTCCTGTCCTCACGGAGCTTATGGTCTAATGGGAATTTCAGACCTAGGCAGTTAAAACACAGTTGGGTAAATGCTGTCATCGGAAAAACAGAGAGAGTTAAGAACACACAGTAGGAGCACTTAAAATCCAGAGTTTGGGAGGAGCAGGTATTACCCACCTTGGGCTCTAATGAAGGGCTGTGTTTTCCAGGGTAATTGAAGGATTCCCTTGAACATCTGGTAATTGGCTTTTTTTTCCCCCTTCTAAAGGAACCAGTATGGTATTTAGGTTTACTGCTCAGTAAGTAGGTCTGTTTTATCTATTAAAAAAACTTTTTAAAGATTTATTTATTTATTTTGGGAGAGGGGGAAGTGAAGAGGCAGAGAGAGACAAAGAGAGAGAGAGAAAATTCCAAGCAGGCTATGCACTGTCAGTGCAGAGCCCAATGTAGGACTCGAACCTGTGAACCACAAGATCATGACCTGAGCTGAAATCAAGAGTCAGACGCTTAACTGACTGAGCCCCCGAGGCACCCCTAAGCAGATCTGTTTTAAAAAAGAGAACCCAACTGCCCTGAAGAATACAGCCACAACAGTGATTGATACCTTGGCCCTGGTTGATGCTCTGTAAACCCTGGTGATGAATTCCCAGCCTGATCTACTTGAGGGATTCTGATTCTACACTGGATAGACAGAAACAACTGCCTTCCCTAGGTTTTTCCAATTTGTTTTTTTTTTTCAGTTGTGTATAAGGTTCCACATATTTTAGGGAATGGTGTGGGTGTGTGTCCATGGGTACAAAAGGTGGTGGGAGATGGCTTGGGTAGTGTCTTCAGTTACAAGATGACTTTCAATGTCTGAGTCATATGCCTTAAGATGCTTTCGTAATTCACCTTGGAAAATGGGAAAAATAGTTTTGGTGAAACATAAAAGGGCCATTGAAATGTCACAGAGTGGTTATGTAAGTGTGAATTATATAATGCCTGAAGGTAGTGGCTGGGGAGGGGACATTGTTCAGAAATTTCTAGTAATCTGAAGACATTCAAAACAAAAATGTTCTTGGGCATTATTGTGTTTGTTGCTAGCTTTTGGCAGAGCTATTTTGAGGGCTGTTCACCCTGTGCAGTCTGGGAAGTTAACCTGAACACAGGGGTGGATCTCTGGCTCTGAATATCCACCTCTGCCCCATTCTTGCACTGCTTCTTCGCCCCCTCAGTGGGTGCCCTTGATTGGCTGCTCTCTTACCCACCCCTTGGGACAGTTGCCTTGAGGCCTGCCATGTTTAGTGGGGCCCACCCTCCTAATTTATTTTTCCGGCTTTGTGCTTGAATTTCTTCTAGATTTAGAGCTTTGATTAAAGGGATATAGTATATCAGAAAACTAGGTGGTTTGATTTACCAAATACTAAATTTTTGTAAGATGATAGTTCCCTAAATGCTAGTTATTAAATATGTTTTATGTAAGTTTGTTGAATGTTAGAATATTTGTGAAAATAAAGAGTGGGTGCATTATGGTTCACAGATCGAATGCTGACCTAAATAATGGTGATATGGTGTAAATGTGGAGAGTCCTGGATGAGGAGGCAGGAGAGATTGGTTCTTGGTGCTGTTTAGTTGAGCCCTGTTGGAAGTTGTTTGATCTCTCTTGGCCTCAGTTTCTCCATAAGACTAGGTAAATATTAAGAATCCTTTTAACTCTATGAGACTGGCTGGTTTCTAGGTCGACATAGCTGGAAAGCTTGCAAAATCAGCAAGGATGTGTTTTTATTCAGGTATCTTAATCTCCAAATTTTGGGTCAAATTTGGACTTGTGAAGAATGAAACCAAGCAATGGAGGCTCCAGACTATGAGACACCCTAACTTAATTTTGATCAAATATTGTTTGTTTTTTTTTTTATGAAATAGATTACTACAATAATAATATGCTTGGGTGGAGGGCACTGGCTCCAGACAGAGAGATTGTTTCTTGGCTCTCCCAGTTCTTATAAGGGAAAGCTAATATTTTCATCGGAACAGGGATATGTTCTCCCTCAGGAAGGCCCATGCCATGTAAGCCAATACATATATTGTCTTGGGGCTTAAAGGGAAAGTCTATATTGGAGACAGTCAGAAGTGTTCACATATTTCTTTTTTCTTAAGCAAAAACAGAGCTTCACCAATAAATTTGGGAAGTTGTCATATTTGAATTTCTTTCCTTTTTAGAGGAGAGATGTACAGCAAGGCAAGAAAGCCTTTTCCAGGAAGTTTTAACTTTTTTGGTGGTGGGGAGGGAGAATTCGCTTTTGAGGCATAATGGTCATAAAATGTCATTTATAGTATGACCCATATTTACAAACTCTGTCCCTTAGCAGATAGGCATGGCTGTTAAGTGACAGCCAGTTACATTAGCTCTTTACAGCCAGAGATGCCATTAGGGCCATTAAGACTTACTAAGAAGAATAGAATAAACAAAAACAAAACTGGCAATAAACAGAAAGATGTGACCAAGAAGGATTGTCATTTTTTGCCTTTCAGGGTCCTTAAAGGGAAGTTCTATAGGGGCTGAGTGGTTAGATTGGGTTAGATGTTGAGGTTATTCCACCAGGCCTAGATCAGAATTACTTTCATACCCTCCTTGTCTTTCCAGCATGCTCATATACTCCAGGCAGCACCCAGCTGACCTACAGGTAAGGAAACAACCAGGCATATGGACATTTCCCAACGAGGGCTTAAATTTGGCATAGAGACATTTCGTACAGTTTCAGGGTTTTTTTCAACATGATAATTTTGACTTAAAAACTAAAAAGAATTGGGGGCGCCTGGGTGGCTCAGTCGGTTGAGTGTCCGACTTCGGCTCAGGTCATGATCTCAGGGTCCATGAGTTTGAGCCCTGCGTCGGGCTCTGTGCTGATGGCTCAGAGCCTGGAGTCTGCGTCGGATTCTGTGTCTCCCTCTCTCTGCCCCTCCCCCCTCATGCTCTGTCTCTCCCTCTCTCTGTCAAAAATAAATAAACATTAAAAAAATTTTTTTAAAAAGTTAAAAAGAATTCAATTAATTTTAAACATTGCAGTTTATTTAATAGTACAAACTGAGCCTAACTATGCTTTCAGCCATTCTTTTGGGCATGAGTACAGCAAGGTGAGATGACAGGCAAAGTAAGGATTAACACACTAGAAGACAGGGAGCAATTTGTAAGGAGGAAAAGGCTAAGTCCTGGATTTTACTTCCCTCCTTGATTTATTAGATTTTATGGGAAATTTAACATGGTATGCCCTTTGTATCAAATCACTGAATGAGGGTTATTTCACCTTGAGGAAATCCTATACACTAAAAAAGGAATTTCACAATTAGGTGGGGTAAAATTCACACTACTAGCAAAAGTTTCTTGTTGCCTCACAAAAGGCTCTTTTTTGTGAACCACTCCCAGTGCTTTAAAAAAAACATGCTAAGTGAGGAGCATAAGCCTGTTTCTTGAGTAATGACTTTAGGTAAATTGACACAAACATGGCCAAATGTTGTTCGTGCCCAGCAGGACCCAGGAGAAATCAGCTAATTTATAATTATAATGCCTATGTGCACTGGCATCAAACCTTTCACCCCTACTTGGATGCAAAATTGTATTTTAGTGCTCAGAAGTGTGTGTGTGTGTGTTTTGTTTTTTATCCTTGACCACCTCTATGCCTCTAAACAAGAGGCTCTTTTGGGTAACACCTTTTTATTTATGAGAAAAACATTTGCAAATCTTTTTTGTTTAACTTTGTTTTTACCAGAAAATAGGCCCCGTGTATGGTGTATTCATGGAGACCAAATTAACTAATAGGGTTTAACTGTGGGTTGAGTGTTCTGGGGAAGTGTTTGGTAACTGAATTTATAAACAGAAGTCCAGTGTTCAGGGTCCCTTGAGAAATAAATAACGACGGGTCCTACTCACTGAACATTTTGTGCTTCAGGGCAGGCTGAAAGGGGTGGAAGATGAAAAGAGACTAAGTGTGTGTATAAGTCAGAGTGATGTTTCGACCAACCTGATTGCTAGGTATTTTTTAAAAACAATGTCATGTAGAAACTGTTATTAGAATAACTGATGACATCATATAATAAATATATTTGTAGGTGATTGGGGTTGGCTGTTAAGGGACATGTAGAGCTGTTTTTAAAAATGCCTTGCAGACGGCTAGATTCCTTCTGGAATGCTAGTTGTAAGCTGCTCACAACACAGCTACTGCCTAATTGAAACTCTTTTTGTCTCTGAGCTAGTCACCCTGGATAATTTTTTTTTTTTTTTTTTAAGTTGTGTGGTGGAACCTTCTATTTTGAACAAATGGGCAAGTGAGAACAAAAGTAGAAGTGCCTCTTGCTCAAAACAGAGAAGACGTAGCCCAGAAAACTTTAAACCACTTTACTCTTTTCAATATAGAAGGATTTTGTTTTTATTTTTTACTTTTCTGTTACACATCTAGATCACCTCTCACTTGAACTAATCGGGGAGGAGTTCGAAGAATCAAGACAGTTTTCTTTTTAATAACAAATATTCTAACTTTTTTTTTTTTAATTGCATGCCCAGGAAGCAGAGAGAACAACAAAGTGTGACCGTTGTTGTTGGTCTTCTCTTGGTCCATTACTTCCTCTCTACTTCCTCATTTAATGTGAATTTTAATATGTAATATTCAACACACTTGTAATGCTCACTTCCTTTCGGTGGGACTTTCCAGCAAACACACTGACATATTGTTCATAGGAAATTAGCCAAGTGGAGGTGTGCACTTGTGTGATTTGACATACATCAACAACCCTGGGAGCTGCTTCTTGTCTCCAGCTGCCAGATTGACTGATTCAACACCCTATCTCTGTCTCTATTTCTGCGCTCATATTAAACAAGCACAATTTTAGGGGCACCTGGGTGGCTCACTCAGTTAAACGTCCGACTTCAGCTTAGGTCATGATCTCTCAGTTCACAAGTTCAAGCCCCACATCGGGCTCTGTCCTGACAGCTCAGAGCCGGGAGCCTGCTTTGGATTTTGTGTCTCCCTCTCTCTCTGCCCCTCCCCTGCTTGTACCATGTCTCTCTCTGTCTCTCAAAAATAAATGAACGTTAAAAATTTTTTTTTAAGAATTTACTTTTTAGGGGCCATTAATTGAATAATTGATAGGTCATTTTCATTCTTTGAGAAATGGATTGTAAGTGTTGTTTAGAATAGGAAACAATTTTTGTCTTTTGAAATGACAATAACTTAGAAGCATTTGAAAGCAGTTACAGATAGAAGACAAGTGTAGTTGTGTAGAGTCTGTCTGGGAGGTCAGAGGAGGAAGTCTAGAAGAATGTAGTTACCAGAGAGACTCTACGTGAAGAAATGGCTCATAGGGTTAATAGACAAGGGAGGGAGGGAGAGAGGGAGAGAGATAAATGCCACTCATTTCTAAGGAGGCAGATACCAACTTGTCCTGGGAACCAAGCCAGTCTTGTTTGTATAGAAAAAGCACAAATAATTTTTAAGTAAAGAAATTGCCTAAGGAGAGGGTTTTTTTAAAGGTAAAATATTGAAATAGTAAAAGTTTTAGTGGGATGGTTTCTAGACACAATTAAGCACAAAGTGATCACAACCTCATCAGTTTATGTCTGTTGTCTATCACAATTATTAACATCCCCCCCCCACTCTCAAAGATAACTGTTTGTGTCATAAGTTATATGGTCATGCTAATGCCAATGAAGACCAGCCTTTGAACATGGGACCTTTATTGAATTAAACGTTCGATCATAGAATTCCATCTTTGCTGTTAAAGATTTTGCAGTCTAAAACAGAAAATTCTGGAAATAGTATTCAGTATAGAGGGAGAGTAAATACTTCTGTCTTATGTTAAGGACATTTACAGGGGATGACCTCAAGTTCTCATTTCTGTCTTCCTTTCCTGGTAATGCCTGCCTAAATATGTCTAAGAGATTTCATTTTCTTTTGGACAAGAGTCAGGAAAGGAACAGGGGACAAGCTTGTATACATGACATATGCACATAAATATCTTTTACATGAGCAAGGCAAATAAAATTTTCCTGCTAAACTTACACAGTGAAGATGCCAGAAGTTTCCATCTCAGTGTATTAGTGAAAGTACGGAGAGAGATCTCTGATCATTGTGATTAAAGCCTAGAACCCAGTATTGTTAGAAACTTCAGGGGGATTGTTGTCTTTCTGTGGCTGGTGTAAGGATGATGAGATACCCTCGTAAATACTGATGCTGCCATCTAATCACAGCATTGAAATAGAATTGTTGGTCTTCTTAGTGACCCTCAGAGGACATCTGTCCTCTGGAAGCCTCTCCCACAGGGCAGTGTGGTGATTACACATGCAGTTCAACAACCCATAGTAGGGAGAGGCCACTAGCTCTACTAGGTGTCTTGGTTTCCTTCAGTCTCGTTCTTTCTTAAGCTTCCTGCTAGCTCAGTGTCCTCTAGCGGTAACTCGTCTGATTAGTGAAGCAGCTGGCACAGCAGATGGACTGTGAGGTCCACAGAGATGAGATCTCCTCATTAGTGTTTTAGAATGAGTACAAGATCTGCAGGCCTACTAAGTGCCAGATAGTATGTCCTCTCAGGAATGCTCTGAGTAAGACGCTGATCACACCATTATGTAGATAAGAAAACGGAAGTTCTGGGAACCTAAGTGTGGTATGTTGTAAGAGTCAGAGGCAGGACTTGAAATAGAATTCTTGAGCACTCATCCTGATGTGTTTCGTCTTGTTGGTTTCTTTTCACCGTACTCTACCATTTCATGATTCCAAGAAGACAGACATTTTATGGCACAAATGAGTCAGAGAGGCAATCGATTAAGGAGTCTTCAGAAGCGTGGTCTGTGTGCTTCACGTGAATTGCCTCTGAACTTCCTGACCAAGTGAGTACTGAGAGGCCACAGAGCAGAGAGAAAAAAGAACTGGCCTTGCACCCAGATACATGCAGCTTTAAATCCTAGCTCCACCGCTGCCCAATAAATATTTGATGTGCTATGTTCTAGGCCCTCGAATTATTACAGTTTTGTACCCGAGAGAAATTATTGTTGGTCAAGTTTTTGTTCTAGCTGACCCTCAGTCTGTCATCTCTGAAATAGGGGTGGGTATACCCCTAACCACTTGTGGAAGGCAAGTGTTTAGTTATTCAACATATTAGGGAAATAAGGATAAGTGGTAATTGAGGGCTAATGATGATAGCGGTGACCCAGTGTAAAGCAGGTTTTGCAAGCTGAGGACAATCTGACTGCTCTGATGTTTTTAGAACCTTCTTTTTGGGTTAGCTGTCTGCAGATGTAAGGATGTACATTATCACATATTTCAATTAACCAAGTCCTGAATCCTTTTTATGACATTAAAGGAATGAGCTGCCCCTTCCCCTACTTTGTAGAGCCCGAATGTCTGTATACCCTCAAAATTCTTATGTTGAAATTTCCCCCTCTGCCCTCGTGTTATGGCATTGGAAGTGAGGTCTTGGAAGGTGAATAGGTCATGAGAGCAGAGCCCTCATAAGTGGGATTAATGCCCTTATAAGAGAGGCCCTACAGAGTTCCTTCACCCTCTCTGCCTTGTGAGGTCACAGCAAACTTATGTCATCTATGAATTGGGAAGGGGATATCCCTGGACACAGAATCTGCTGGTGACTTGATCTTAGATTTTCCAGCTTCCAGAACTGTGGGGAGTAAGTTTCTGTTGTTTATAAACCACCCAATCTATGATAAGAACTTTTTCTTTCTTTTTCTAATATAATGATTGAGAACACTGGCTTAGGAAACTGAAGAATCATAGACTGTTAGAGCATGAGGAGAAGTTAAAAATTTTCTAGAAATTTTCAAGATTGGAACACAAGTGGGATTGTGTGTCTTATGCAAGGTCATTCCTTAATTCATGCATTCAGTGAATATTTATTGTGTGTCTGTCATGAGCTAGGTTCTGTTCTACCTGTTGGAGTCATAGTAGTGAGCAAAACAGATGTGGTCCCTGCTTTCATGGATTTATATTCTAATGGGAGGGGGAAATCCAATAAAAATTACACAAATAAGTATGTAGTAGGTCAGATAATGGTAAATGCTAAGAAACATAATTAAGCAAGGTAAGAGATAAAGGGTAATGAAGGAGAGTACTCTTATATATAGAATGTTCAGTGGAGGGGACATTCAAGCAGAGTCCTGAATGAGGTGAGGGAGTGAATCACATGGATATCTGGGGAAGGAGCATTCCAGGCAGAGAGAACAGCAAATGCAAAGGCCCTGAGGTGGCCTCATACCCAAGGTCAGTGTGGCCAGAATGGATACAGGAAGGGAAGAGTGACAAGGAATGTGATTTGACAATAGCAAGGGAAGAGTTGCATCACATAGGGCCTGGTGGATATGGTAATGGTTCTGGGCCTTGAGGCTCAGGAGGGTTCTGAGCAGAAGAGTGACTTGATTTGTTTATGTTTGAAAAGGATGACTTCCAAATCAAGATCAGCCAGAACACAGGTCTATTTAAGGTAGAGCCACAGGTCCTCCTATTATACCATGCAGCTCTGTATGCTTGCAGGTGAACCTCAGGAACAGATCTTGGAAAATTTTAGGAAATCTCTGTATTTACATATAGTATTACCAAGATGGATACTTCCAACCAGAGTTTGGTAAACTCAAAGTAATAAAAATTATGTTCACACCTTTTCTTTTCCTCATCTCACTGAAAAAAATAGCAACATTTAGATTTTTTTAATTAAAACATGTTTTATTTAAAATTCTTTTTATTCAAGTATAATCAGCATACAGTGTTACCTTAGTTTCAGATATACAACATAATGATTCAACAATTCTATACATTAGTGCTTATCACACTAAGTGTACTATTTTTTTAAAGTTTTATTTATTTATTTATTTTGAGAGAGAGAGAGAGAGAAAGAATGAGTGGGGAAGGGCAGAGAGAGGGAGAGAGAGAGAATCCTAAGCGGAGCTTGAACTCATGAACCACGAGATCATGACCTGAGCTGAAACCAAGAGCCCGATGCTTAACTGACAGAACCACCCTGGTGCCCCCACAATAAGTGTACTCTTAATCATCCCCTTCACCTATTTCACCCATCCCCCCCACCTCCTCTCTGGTAACCACCTGTTTGTTTTCTCTATTGAAGAGTCTTTTTTTTTTCTCTTTTTTCCTTTGTTTTGTTTCTTAAGTTCCACATGTGACTGAAGTTCTATGGCATTTGTTTTTCTCTGGCTTATTTCACTTAGTATTATACCCTCTAGATCCATCCACGTTGTTGCAAATAGCAAAATTTCATTCTTTTTGATGGCTGAATAATATTCCATTGTATATGTGTGTACCACATCTTCCTTATCCATTTGTCTATTGATGGATACTTAGGTTACTTCCATATTTTGGCTATTGTGAATGATGCTGCAATAAATACAGGGGTGCATGTATCTTTTAAAATTAGTGTTTGCGTTTTCTTTGGGTAGATACCTGATATTGGAATTAGTGGATCATATAGTAGTAATTCTAGATATGTCTCCTTTGGCAAGGGAAGTAAAAGCAAAATTAAACTATCGGGGCAGTATTTCAATGTTCTCAAACATTTCTTCACCAGGAACTTCATGATAAAGAAAAATACAGAAAATAAAACAATGTGCTTCCTACTGAGAGATCAGGCCCCCCCTTAGTTGGGATTGAAATGAGTGGAAAAAGAAACTATCCTCCAAGACCACTCTGTCATTTCTCAGCCCACCCACCCCCTGTGGTTCTGCACATCACTAGTCAAACTGTGTTTGTTTCCAGCCAGAGGGTATCAATTTACACTCCCCTCTATAAGATTTGAACAAACAGGTGTTTAAGCAATTTTGAAAGATGCAAAAGTTAGAAGGACTCCACACTTGTAAAGAAAGAAGTTTGGTACAGTTCCTTAATGATGAGGTTATTATTGTATTCTTTTCACCCCTTATTTGATTTGGTCAGTGGTTTTCTCTTAATTAAGGCAGTAAAGTGTATCAAGTTGTGCTAAATCCGAATTGCATTACTACAAATGGAATGTTGTTTTCAGACTTGATGGTAATCATAATAGCTGCTGTGGATTGTGAATCTCTGGAGCTAGGCCCCTTGTGTATGCTCTCTGCAAGGTGCGTGCTGTTATCCCCATTTTACAGGAAGCTGAGGCTTCCAGAGGATTAATCCACATCTGCTCAGTCAGCAAGTTGTAGAGCCAACGTCTGAACCCTGTCTGGCATCACTGCTGGTTAGCTTTCTGTCTATGCCATGTGATGCCATGATTAATGGAGAATTTCCATTAATTAGGGTGGTTGAATGGAGTAAAGATATCAAATGTGCCCTCACGTTCTGCTGCTTTTAAATACTTGTTTTAGAGTAGAGGAATCACAGAATTCAGGTTGAGAGAGATGTTAAAGGTCATTTAGTCCAAACTCCCCACTGATTCCTGCAAAAGCCTTGTCAAGTGATATTTTCCTCCAGCTGTGTTTGTGCTTCTCTAGTGATATGAAACTCCTAAAGCAATGTTTCCATTGTTGGGCTATTTTGAAAATTATGAAGTTCTTCCTTACACTGAGTCATGCTCAGTCTCCCTGTTGGCCTCTGCAGCACGTAGAACAGAGCCGGCAATGCATTGGAGGCAACGTTCGTGTTCCCATTGGACTTCTCTGCTAGATTACTTGTTTACTTGATTTTTCTCATATGATATAGTTTGAGGTCAAGTTTCCATCCTGCTTAATGTCTTCTGCATGCATTTGAGTTGGCCTCCATCCCTTATAATGAGGGAGATCCAGGGCCTAAGCCTGTTTCCTTGGTGGGATCAGACCAAGTGTCTGCTACCTTACAAGGTCACATTGCTGTTGACTCATGCTGAGGTTACCACTGACTCAAACTCAGCCGTCTGTTTTACCCACATTACTGCTCATAAAACACGTCTTCCTCATCCTACATTAGTTCAGTTTTTTTATCCTACTTGCCAGAATTTATCTTTATTCAGTTCCTTTCATTACTCAGTCCATTGGCCAACATTATCAGGATATTTTGAATTCTAATCCCAACACAAACAAATCCCGCTTAAAACCATCTTGCTTCGCAGACAAATTTTTATTCCTTTGGCATGATGTCACTTATTTTCATTATACAAATAATGTTTTGTAGCGCAGATGGAAATTTGTGTATGTGTTGTTTTTAAGGTTGTGGGAGATGCTGGACCATCTCCAGGTAACTTCAGTGAGTAGCCTGCATGTAGGGGTCTAAGAGATGCTATGTCCACGTAGGCGTCTAATAGATGCTCTATTTCCTGGCAGATCCATGTGCAGCAGTTTGTTACTTTGCTTGCAGCAAAATGTTGAGCATAGAAGAACTTGGGATCTCAAAAGAGATGTGAAATTCTTAAGAGCCTTGCCAATGTCTCATCCCATTGTGAGGTTTCTCTAACTTTGCAACCATTTGGAACAGGGATGGAAATGGTGCTTTGTCAGTACTGTGACACAAAATGGTGAAGTTCTTCTGGTAGCTGAATTGTGACTTTATACCAAGAGAGAAATCCTTAAAAGGCAGAATGAGATAGATAACAAACACAACCTATAACTGAGGTTTAGCCATTGACAGACGTAGCAATTATTACCAAGGCCACAGGTAGGCAAGTGGTCATGACCTTAAGTCTAGGTGATTTTTCCAAAATCTTGAATAGACATTCATAATACCTTTATTTTTTACTCTTGAAGGAAATATATCACAAAACAATCTCATGTAAGGAAATATTTTCATTTCTGCATGCTTTATTATTATCAGCGACATTCTAGGTAGACATGTCTAGAATAATAGTGCAAAAAATTACACAAGGCTGCCATTTTGTTATCTAGACATTGGTTCCAATGATCTCTGAAAATATTTTAAAATAGAAAATTTCTCAAGATAAAAAATAAAAAGGAAATCTGGTGGTGACAGTACTTGAGTTCAGCTAAGAAAGATAGATTGAAAGGAGTAACAACTTATATAGTAGCCTAGGTCTACAAAGTGAAATATTCTTGGCAAAGGTCACAAAATAGAAGTTATCCTTAAGCTTATCCATTACATTTGTAGTGGATTTTTGAGCATGCTAAAAGTGAATCTTTTGAAAGCTACGAAGAAATATATATTTCTATCATTTTTATTTCTCCATTATTACCATCGTTTTTATTATTATAGCTTTCTAGTATATATTCTAGTGAACTAATATGTTGATGGAAGTCTCTTCATTGTCCTTTACTTTTTAAAATCTAGTTATTTATTCTTATTTATTTTCCAGATGAAATTTGTAATTATTTTTATGAAATTCCCAAAAAAACCCTTATTAAGATATTGAGTAGAGTGTCATTGAACATATACATTTTAATAATTTTAATCTGAAAGAATTGACAACTCCACAATACAATGTCTTCCCATCAAGTTAAAAGGGATTTTTAAACAGTTATTTTTAGTTTATTTAATGTTCTGTGGTAAAATCTTGACGTTTGCTTCAAAAAAAAATACACACTTCTATTAAGCTCATTGCTATGTAAGGTCTTGTTTCTGTTATAAAAACTATCTTCTTAAAATAATGTTTTCCAAGTTTTGTTGGCATATACAAAAAGTACTTTATGTCTTTAATAAGTGATCACCTTTATAAGTTCTTATTATACTTTTTTAGTTAATTCTCTGGGGTTGTGTAGGCAGGCAATCTACCTCTTATCTGCAATTCACTTTGAGAATATCAAGTTTGTAAGTTTGGAACTAAAGCCTGACTGGCATGGATGTGAGGCAGCTTATGGTCTCTATGTTTGCATTTTGTGTTCATATCCATACATTTTTATTTATTTATTTATTTTTAATTTTTTAAAAGTTTATTTGTTTATTTTGAGAGAGAGAGAGAGAGAGACAGAGAGAGTGAGCAGGGGAGGGGCAGAGAGAGCGGGAGAAAGAGAATCCCAAGCAGGCTCCACGCCATCAGCGTGGAGCCCAATGTGGGACTCGAACTCACGAACTGTGAGATCTTGACCTGAGCCGAAACCAAGAGTCAGATGCTTAACTGACTGAGCCACTCAGGCACCCCTTATTTATACATTTTAATAGAGAAATAGTGTTGATTATAGAAATCTGCGTCTTCTTCTGTTATTACATGACAGATAGT
Source organism: Panthera leo (assembly GCF_018350215.1). Taxonomy (NCBI): domain Eukaryota; kingdom Metazoa; phylum Chordata; class Mammalia; order Carnivora; family Felidae; genus Panthera; species Panthera leo. Next base: position 73,441,143 of record NC_056685.1, read on the forward strand.
AAATGAACTTTTCTAAAATATCAAAACTTCTAAATTTTGGAACACATCCAACCCTAGAGTCAAAAAAAGAATGTGGACTATATTATTATCTCTTTTTCTTTTACTTTTGTTATTGAATTGGCTGGTATTTTCAGTGTTGAGTAAGGGATAACTTCTGTTTTTTATTGTTTTTGACTTTAATGGAAAGGTTATGATTTAGTATCTTAGAATTGAGTGTGATAATGGCTAAAATCTAGATGGGGAATCTGGGTGGCTCAGTCAGTTGAGCAACCGACTCTTGATTTTGGCTCAGGTCATGATCTCACGGTTTGTGAGTTTGAGCTCCACACTGGGTTCTGTACTGACAGTGGAGCCTGCTTGGGATTCTCTCTCCCTCTCTCTCTGCTCCTCCCCCACTCATGCACATTCTCACTCTCTCTCTCTCAAAATAAATAAATAAACTTAAAAAAAGTTACTTTATCATAATGGAAAAAATATCTTTCTTAAATTAATTTGCTAAAAGAGGTGGACTTTTTCCTTCAAATATATATTTGCATTTATTGAGATGATTATCTTAAGAAGAATATGCCTTTGCCAGTCCGCTGGTCCAAAGGAGATGAGAGACATGTGGAACAGAGCTTCTCTAGCTGAGGCTAGCTTAGATCCTCCAACCCCCAGCCATCCCACTGACACTTGAACACAGCCTATCATTGTATGCTGCTGAGATTTTATAATGGTCTGTTATTCAGCATTATTGTAGCAATGGTTGGCTGATGCAAACATATTATTGGCTGATTATATTGGTTGAAGTTCTGGGATGAGATGATTTTACATTCTTGAAATAAATCTGAAATTCCTAAAATAATAAATATTTAATATTATTTTAACATAGGTCTGAATTCTATCTGCTTAGTTGCTCATTTAGAACTTTTGTGTCTGCATTCATTTGTTATATTGGTCGATTTTATCTTTCTCAGATTAGGATATTAAGGTTATACTATCATCATAAAATATGTTGGGATATCCTGCCATCCCCAACTCCCAATGAACAATAGCGTATTCCAAGTGCTGACCCATAGAAAAGTTCTCTTAAGTCCCTAGTATGAGAAAAATAAGGAAAATGTAATGGATTTAAAAACCTAATTTGATTTAATTTAAAGGATAGTCCTTAATCCTGAGATTATGTGCTTCTTATATTCTCAGTGTTAGAGTTTTTAAAATGGAAGTGTATGACATACAATGTTATATTATCAATGTTAGAATTTTTATTCTCTTACAAAATGATTGTAATGATAAGTGGTAATAAAAAATAATGTTTCTACTAGAAAAAAACCTAAAAGCTGGTGATTCCATGATGGTCTCTCCAACTTTTTTCTTCAGCTTTCATAGTTTGTGAAATCCAGAAGTTCGGAAACCATTGTCTAAAACAATTCACACAGCATGTGATAAATAGGAACTTATTTGTGTCTTGGGAATTGGATTATTCTGAAGCAGTGTAAAACATTGAGGACATGGGCTTTGAGCTCTGTGACTTCTAGCAGTCACTTTCCTATTCCTAGAATCATTTTCCTCACTTGGAGAATAGGGCTAATTAGTAGGTATCTCATACGTCTGTGGTGCAGTAATATGTTACAAGATGCTTAGCGTAATGTTATGCATATAGTAAGTATATTAGCTATTTACATTACTAATATTTTGATATTTTCTCTTCATTAAATATATTTTGCCCTTAAAAAGTGTTGTTTCTTGATTATATTAAAAAATTTTTAATTGAAATATAACATATACCTTGAGAAGGACATAAATCAAAGTGTATCACTTGATGAATTAAAGCAAGTTGAATATACCCATGTAACCACCCAGGCCAAGACATAAAATATTACCAGCATCTCAAGAACTTCCTCATAGAGAAACACACAGCACTTTACCAGTGAAAGTTAACCATTATCCCCAAAGGTAACCAGTATTGCGATTATTAACACCACAGATTATTTTGCCTGTTTTTGAGGTTCTTGCATATGGAAGCATATAATATATATTCTTTTTTTTTTTTTTTTTCTGGAGTCCTTTGCCTAATGTATTTTTGAGATTCAAGTGTGTTGGTGCATGCAGCTGTAGACTTTTCAGGTTTGTTACTGCATAATATTCGATTGTATGCAGAGAACATGGTTTATGTATTCATTCTGATGTCAATGGATATTGAATTTGTTTCCAGTTTCATGATCAGTACCATCAAGCAATGATTATTTTATCAGTTCTTTTGAGAACTGACTCTTGGATTTGTTGATATGCAGTTTAGTCTGCTGGTTTTAGGCTAATAAAGATCTGCTCTTATCTTTATTAATTTGTTTCTCCTCTTCCCTGCAGTTCTTCCCACTACACTTGAGTTGAATGTCTTGTTCACTGACTTTCATTTGGTAAGGATGTATTTGCTTGTCTCAAGTGGACTCTTTCATGAGGTGAAGTCTAATTCTGTTAGGAAGAAAACTTGGGCATATTTTTCTGAACACAATTGCTTGTATGTATTTATTTATTTTTTAAGTTTATTTATTAACTTTGAGAGAGAGAGTGAGTGCAGGAGGGGCAAAGAGAGAGGGAGAGAGAGAGACTCCCAAGCAGGCTCTACACTATTCAGTGCAAGGAACCTGATGTGGGGCTCAAACCCACGCACTGTGATATCATGACCTTAGCTGGAATCAAGAGTCGGACGCTTAACTGACTGAGCCACCCAGGTGCCCCTAGATTGCTGTTAAATATTAGCGTATGGTGTTGTGCATTTTCACCTTTTTCTTTCTTTACACTCGTTTTAGTGGGGAGTGGGGAGAGGCTCCACAGCTGCCACAGCCAAGTCCTGTGTGAAGCTGGAGATCTGCTAGTTGTGTCCACCCTTTCACCTCTCCATCAGTCCTCCCATCCATCCTCCATCCATTCTTCCACCCATCTGCCCATCCCTGCATCCATCCACCATTACTGTGTGTGAGAAACACCATAAGGTGCTATAACATTTAGGTGAACAAGGTAGGTTTTCGTGAGGACAAGAGGTAGCTGTGGAAGGAATTAAACAGGGACCGATAAGACCAGTGCACATTCCAGAGAGGCAGTTCTGACTGTTGTGGAGAATGGATTTGTATTGAAGTCAGTTACAGTTGAGGAGCAGTTCTTCAGAGGAATGGGTGACCTTTACGTGCTTACTGCTCAGTAGGGGCTGCTGAGAGATGGCAGTGGTGCCCAGAAAGGAACACTTTTTATTATACGAAGGCTTTGCCATGTACCAGACATGGATTTTTGGCGTGAGAATCAGAAACTATGTCCGCAAAAGAGACGAGGTCTGTAATTTTTTTGTAAGTTTCTTATTCTAGCCCTCTCAGAGAAATCATTACAAATTAATATCTTTCTAAATAGAGGCAAGTAACAGTTATAAAATCTTGAAATTTGCAAAGTTGCTTTAAGCTGAATTTTAGCATTAAGCTGTTTATTGCCTTTTTCTGTGACATTTTAAATACAAACGTAGCATGCATGGCTCTTTTCCAGAATCCAAATTGTATTTTACAGGGAACACTTTAAAGTCTTTGAGCCACCCTGCTCATCCAGAGCATTAAGAGTTTAAACTAGATAATTTGAGATCAGTGAAAAAATATGTGACTATGAAGTAATGGAGTCAAATCCACTAAGCCACCTACGTAGGTTAATTTCATTAATTTAATTCTTTTTCATATCATCTAATCTTTAAAAAATATCTTTTAGAAATAAAGACACTGTCCATACAGACAACTAGTCAAAGCCAGAGTGCTTGGCAGTGATCTGAGGGGGATTAGAAGAGACGTACTTTTGAATAGGCGTCCTGCCGGATACGCTTGCTGAAGGGGCAGTTCGTGTCTAGGCTTCTGAGTCTGCACTGCTATGGCCTTGTGCTTACACCCTGACTTCCCTGAAGCAAGGAGGCTGGCTGTATGCAGCCCAAGATTAGGAAAGTGCCAAAAGTGCCATGAAAGAGGACTTGGTGATTCGGCAAAGCCCTGAGTTAGTCCTTGCTCATAGGTCTGGTATGGCAATGGCAGGCCATGGTCTGTTCCAGACTTCAAATGAAGTTACAAAAATGGAGGTCTTAGGCCTGGATCTCCTTTTCTGTATGTACCATTTTCATGAAGTTAACTGAAATGCTCTAAGAAGGTTATAATTTGTAAACCGAACCAACTCTTTTATGGTTTGGTGCTGAGTTTTTTCTATATTCTTAATGCATTTAGTAAAGATGTTAAGGTGTGCTTTCCACTTGATTTGGAAGTGCTGCTGGAAAGGTGTACAGATACTGATCTTTGGGTGAGCAGAGGCGGGGAGGGGGATGAGGGCAGAATAGGGGAGTGGGAGGCAGAGGGCAAGAAGAGAGAAGAAATGGCATGCTTAGTTAAATACCTTTACAAAACTGAGTTCCTTAGGAGAAGTCTGTTACAACAAATGAATGGATCACGCCATGGTATCTCATGAAGCCAGTACAGTAACTGAAAAAAGGAAGTGAATTATTAGTGTACTCATACAATCAGAGTTAAAAATTCTTATCTTTTTCTTCAGTATATGGTTTTAATAAGAATTGTAAGTCAGAGATGAATTGTTCAATGCTTTTCCAGAGTTTATGAAGAAATTATGAAATCAAGATAACAAGCATTGGCGAATTACAGTTGAAAGCAAGAGGAGAATATTGGAATTCTCAAAACAATTTATCACACCTCAGCGAGGGGATTTTTTATCATCTGTTTGTCAGGCTACTACTGGTCTGAAAGTACCAATAGCTTCCAGTAGAGGGGAGTAGAGGGTCAACTCATTTGACTTTGGGGCTTAGAAGATCCAATTAAAAAAAATAAAAAACTCTAGTCTCTTAGGACAAAATTTCAGAAAAGCCCTCCTTTGTATACTTACCATATCTAATTCTTGCTTAATTTCGTAACTAATGGTGCTGGTAGATTTATTGCATAATCTGCTATAATGCTCTAACCCACTGAAACACATGGTGATCGATTGTAATTCTGCAACACTAAACAATATTAAACATAAGGAGATACATGCAGCTTCATGTACACAATTCTGTGAACACTGCTTCGGTCATCCTTCCTGGGCTTTTCATTATTTCAACACGGAGTCTACATTCATCTAAGTCATTATGTGCCTCAATTCAAAAACGATGTAATTCACAATGTAAATATCTGTATAAGTATGAGCAACTTAAAGCCACATAAATAATAGTGTTCTATCCATTGCAAGTATCTATCATGGAATATTGCCAACAGCAGATATTAATTTCTTTACCTGATATATGTTTTGCCAAAAATGAAGCTGAAAGCTATTTTATCGTAGAATAAACCCTAGATTATCAGAGAAACTGTCCTATTTAAATACTTACTTCTCTGGCATTTGTGATATCTTTGCCTTCTCAATGCATTTCTAACACAGAATGATGTCCTTGAAGGGTATTTTTGAATATAATAGTTGATAGGAAGTCAGCTAGTAGAAATAACTAGTGCATGCCCTTCGATATCATGCCTTGACTCACAGAAGAGAGGATCATAGCTTTGGTATAAGCCATGTCCACTCTTGCCTGCCAAGCTATGTGATGGCTTACTGAACTAAATCTGTTCCTATGGGGGCTGAGGAACCTCCTGGAGAGGTCAGGCAAGGAAGTTAGATCTAGTCCATACTGGTGTAGAACTCTGAATAAGGACTGACTCTTTGGTTGAAGAAAAGAAACTAGATGTAGATCCCCATGAGTGAGCTTTTACACAGAAAGCATAAACTTAGAAGGTACAAGTGAAACCCGAGCAAAAAACTAAGTAATTCAGCAAGAGCAATGGTAACAACCGAGTCCTGATGCACCCAGCTGTCTGAAAATGGCCTTTGGGTTGTCTAATCAGGGGCCAGATCTGACTTAGCTTGAATAGCCAGGCATTCACAGGCTAGGCCATCCTGGCACAGGTAACCCGACAGTCCTTGAAATATATAGAAACAAAAGCCGGTCATTTTTATGTTTCAAACCAAACACTCAGATTGAAGTTGCTGATTGCTAATTTAAAATCAAGTTGCCCCATCCAGCTGTATATTTAAGGGCTATTGGTTCATCTAATTTGTGGGGTGACCCAGTTGGGTGGAGGCCAGCATTGCAGGCGGTGAAGGAATTTATCCAAGGCAAGGCAGAACAAAAGAGATAGAAGTTTACTGAATACACTGCAAGGGAGCTGTGGGTAGGACAGCAAAGGAGAGACTGTCTGCCAGAAGGCAGTGGGGGGTCGGGGGGCGGGCTATGGCCATGTATAACAATGTATGGAATGTTCCTTTTTTGGTACCTGTGCCCAGTTGTAAGTAACCCTTTGGTCAGCTAGGGCTTATGGCTATTTTGAGGTGGGTCACCTAATGATCCTGTGTGCCTTCAGCCCGGTGGTCACTGTGGGCCCTATTACTTTACTTGGGTTTCCATTGCTCAAGCCTGTTGCCTAACAGCAACTTCTACATAATTTAGGTAACAGTGGGGTGACACCAAAAGAAACTCTTTGTTAAAAAGTTCCAAAGAGACTTTTTTCCAGGGACGCTATCAAGTCCAAAGGGAGAGGCTATTTTCATGACATCTCTGAGTGCATTTTGGGGATTTGTCTCTAAGCCCAGCCCCCAGAGGAAGGATACCCAGATACTATTGTGAGAAGGGGACAGAGTGAAGATTGAAAGGGCTGTTTCTCTAATTTTTTTTTTAACGCTTACTTATTTTTGAGAGAGAGAGAGAGAGAGCATGAGCAGGGAAGGGGCAGAAAGAGAGGGAGACACAGAATCTGAAGCAGGCTCCAGGCTCTGAGCTGTCAGCACAGAGCCCAACGTACGAATCAAACCCACGAACGGTGAGATCATGACCTGAGCTGAAGTCGGAGGCTTAACCGACTGAGCCACCCAGGTGCCCCTGTTTCTCTGAATTCTAAGACTCTAGTGCACTGGCAGCCTGGCCTCTTTAGTTCCCTAACAGAATATGACCCCAAAGGACACAGACAATCTGCCTCCTTTCCAAGAGAGCAGTCTGAAGCATAGGTCTCCCCTCTAGGAGAGGACAGGAAGCAAAGCACCCAGTGAGCATAGCGTTGGCTGGAGGATGCACTTTGGGTAGAAAAAACAGAGGCAGTAGCTATCAGCAAGACTGGAGTTGTTACTGAGCGAAGGTGAGCCACCTACTGGAGATTCCCAGAAATATTTGTGTGGTGGTCCGGGCTTTGTGAGAGACTGGATGGAAGTCATATGATAGTTAGCACTTGAGGCCAGGAGTCTATGAAGTATGAATCAAAGTTACACCTTCACCCCAGCCATACCTATACTATAAACTGGCAAGATAGGTTTCAGCTGTGTGTTACAGGAATGTAATTATGGTGCTTAGGATCAATGAAGGTGAATTAAAAATAGGAGCTCTTTAGCTTCCTCTTGACATCTCTGGCAAAAACCTTTTGGATCATACTAATTTGAATTTAGACGTTGCAGTGCAGAAGCGTTTCCTCGGGGGATATTTATTGACTATTATATTTTCAGCATCTTCTGGGTGCTTTAGAAGATGCAAGAAAAAGATGGCCATCCTTGCTTATGGTGAAGTAGGGGAGATAATACAGTCGCACAAATAACTTAGAAACAAAGTAACTGTGGGAGTTAGGAACATACAGGTATTTGGTTGATATTCATAACTAGCACTTGCAATTAGCCCAAATTGGTAGACTTGAGGTGAACATTCCCCTAAGCTGACTTGAAATGAAAAAACAACAGTAGATATACAGGTCTCATTCAATCCATCTTCTAAACTCCTTTTCTCTTTGCTGGGACTTTATGCTTAACTGTCACTTTGCTTAATCACCATGCAAGTGAAGATGCGCTGGGGATACATTATTTATGGCTAACATTGAATCAGCTTTACAGCTGAGAGGCCACTGCTTAGCCATTTCATTATGCTGGTGCCAACTTCCTAATTTCACTATGTTCAAATCCTTCTGATGGATAAATTGAATTGAATTTATTTTATTTTATTTTTAATATGAAATTTATTGTCAAATTGGTTTCCATACAACACCCAAGGCTCATCCCAACAGGTGCCCTCCTCCATGCCCATCACCCACCCTCCCCTCCCTCCCACCCCCCATCAACCCTCAGTTTATTCTCAGTTTTTAAGAGTCTCTTATGGTTTGGCTCTCTCCCTCTCTTTTTTTTTTTCCTCCCCCCCCCCCCCCCACGGTCTTCTGTTAAGTTTCTCAGGATCCACATAAGAGTGAAGACATATGGTATCTGTCTTTCTCTGTGTGACTTATTTCACTTAGCGTAACACTCTCCAGTTGCATCCACAATGCTACAAAAGTCAATATTTCCTTCTTTCTCATTGCCAAGTAGTATTCCATTGTGTATATAAACCACAATTTCTTTATCCATTCATCAGTTGATGGACATTTAGGCTCTTTCCATAATTTGGCTATTGTTGAAAGTGCTGCCATAAACATTAGGGGTACAAGTGCCCCTATGCATCAGGACTCCTGTATCCCTTGGGTAAATTCCTAGCAGTGCTATTGGTGGGTCATAGGGTAGATATATTTTTAATTTTTTGAGGAACCTCCACACTGTTTTCCAGAGCGGCTGCACCAGTGTGCATTCCCACCAACAGTGCAAGAGGGTTCCCGTTTCTCCACATCCTCTCCAGCATCTATAGTCTCCTGATTTGTTCATTTTAACCACTCTGACTGGCGTGAGGGGGTATCTGAGTGTGGTTTTGATTTGTATTTCCCTGATGAGGAGTGACGTTGAGCATCTTTTCATGTGCCTGTTGGTCATCCGGATGTCTTCTTTAGAGAAGTGTCTATTCATGTTTTCTGCCCATTTCTTCACTGGATTATTTGTTTTTCGGGTGTAGAGTGTGGTAAGTTCTTTATAGATTTTGGATACTAGCCCTTTGTCTGATATGTCATTTGCAAATATCTTTTCCAATTCCGTTGGTGGCCTTTTAGTTTTGTTGATTATTTCCTTTGCAGTGCAGAAGTTTTTTATCTTCACGAGGCCCCAATAGTTCACTTTTGCTTTTAATTCCCTTGCCTTGGAGATGTGTCAAGTAAGAAATTGCTGCGGCTGAGGTCAGAGAGGTTTTTTCCTGCTTTCTCCTCTAGGGTTTTGATGGTTTCCTGTCTTACATTCAGGTCCTTTATCCATTTTGAGTTTATTTTTGTGAATGGTATAAGACAGTGGTCTAGTTTCATTCTTCTTCATGTTGCTGTCCCAGTCTCCCAGCACCATTTGTTAAAGAGACTCTCTTTTTTCCATTGGATATTCTTTCCTGCTTTGTCAAAGATTAGTTGGCCATACTTTTGTGGGTCTAATTCTGGGGTTTCTATTCTACTCCATTGGTCCATGTGTCTGTTTTTGTGCCAATACCATGCTGTCTTGATGATTACAGCTGTAGTAGAGGCTAAAGTCTGGGATTGTGATGCCTCCCGCTTTGGTCTTCTTCTTCAAAATTACTTTGGCTATTCGGGGTCTTTTGTGGTTCCATGAAAATTTTAAGATTGCTTGTTCTAGGTTCAAGAAAAATGCTGGTGCAATTTTGATTGGGATTGCATTGAATGTGTAGATACCTTTGGGTAGTATTGACATTTTAACAATATTTATTCTTCCAATCCATGAGCACAGAATGTTTTTCCATTTCTTTGTATCTTCTTCAATTTCCTTCATAAGCTTTCTATAGTTTTCAGCATACAGATCTTTTACATCTTTGGTTAGGTTTATTCCTAGGTATTTTATGCTTCTTGGTGCAATTGTGAATGGTATCAGTTTCTTTATTTGTCTGTTGCTTCATTATTAGTGTATAAGAATGCATCTGATTTCTATACATTGATTTTGTATCCTGTGACTTTGCTGAATTCATGTATCAGTTCTAGCAGACTTTTGGTGGAGTCTATCGGATTTTCCATGTATAATATCATGTCATCTGCAAAATGTGAAAGCTTGACTTCATCTTTGCCAATTTTGATGCCTTTGATTTCCTTTTGTTGTCTGATTGCTGATGCTAGCACTTTCAACACTATGTTAAACAACATCAGTGAGAGTGGACATCCCTGTTGTGTTCCTGATCTCAGGGGAAAGCTCTCAGTTTTTCCCCGTTGAGGATGATGTTAGCTGTGGGCTTTTCATAAATGGCTTTTATGATGTTTAAGTATGTTCCTTCTATCCCGACTTTCTCGAGGGTTTTTATTAAGAAAGAATGCTGAATTTTGTTAAATGCTTTTTCTGCATCGATTGACAGGATCATATGGTTCTTATCTTTTCTTTTATTAATGTGATGTATCATATTGATTGATTTGCGAATGTTGAACCAGCCTTGAAACCCAGGAATGAATCCCACTTGATCATGGTGAATAATTCTTTTTATATGCTGTTGAATTCGATTTGCTAGTATCTTATTGAGAATTTTTTATCCATATTCATCAGGGATATTGGCCTGTAGTTCTCTTTTTTTGCTGGGTCTCCGTCTGGTTTAGGAATCAAAGTAATGCTGGCTTCATAGAATGAGTCTGGAAGTCTTCCTTCCCTTTCTATTTTTTTGGAACAGCTTGAGAAGGATAGGTATTATCTCTGCTTTAAATGTTGGTAGAATTCCCCTGGGAAGCCATCTGGTCCTGGACTCTTATTTGTTGGGAGATTTTTGATAACTGATTCAGTTTCTTCGCTGGTTATGGGTTTGTTCAAGTTTTCTATTTCTTCCTGTTTGAGTTTTGGAAGTGGGTGGGTGCTTAGGCATTTGTCCATTTCTTCCAGGTTGTCCAATTTGTTGGCATATAATTTTTCATAGTATTCCCTGATAATTGCTTGTATTTCTGAGGGATTGGTTGTAATAATTCCATTTTCATTCATGATTTTATCTATTTGGGTCATCTCCCTTTTCTTTTTGAGAAGCCTGGCTAGAGGTTTATCAATTTTGTTTATTTTTTCAAAAAACCAACTCTTGGTTTCGTTGATCTACTCTACAGTTTTTTTAGATTCTATATTGTTTATTTCTGCTCTGATCTTTATTATTTCTTTTCTTTTTCTGGGTTTGGGGTGTCTTTGATGTTCTGCTTCTGTTTTCTTTAGGTGTGCTGTTAGATGTTGTATTTGGGATTTTTCTTGTTTCTTGAGATAGGCCTGGACTGCAATGTATTTTCCTCTCAGGACTGCCTTTGCTGCATCCCAAAGTGTTTGGATTGTTGTGTTTTCATCTTCATTTGTTTCCATATATTTTAAAATTTCTTCTCTAATTGCCTGGTTGACCCATTCATTCTTTAGTAGGGTGTTCTTTAGCCTCCATGCTTTTGGAGGTTTTCCAGACTTTTTCCTGTGGTTGATTTCAAGTTTAATAGCATTGTGGTCTGAAAGTATGCATGGTATGATCTCAATTCTTTTATACTTATGAAGGGCTGTTTTGTGGCGCAGTATGTGATCTATCTTGGAGAATGTTCCATGTGCACTCGAGAAAGAAGTATATTCTGTTGCTTTGGGATGCAGAGTTCTAAATATATCTGTCAAGTCCATCTGATCCAGTGTATCATTCAGGGCCCTTGTTTCTTTATTGATCCTGTGTCTAGATGATCTATCCATTGTTGTAAGTGGAGTATTAAAGTCCCCTGCAATTACCACATTCTTATCAATAAGGTTGCTTATGTTTGTGATTAATTGTTTTATATATATGGGGGCTTCCGTATTCGGCACATAGACATTTATAATTGTTAGCTCTTCCTGATGGATACACCCTGTAATTATTATATAATGCCCTTCTTCATCTCTTGTTACAGCCTTTAACTTAAAGTCTAGTTTGTCTGATGTTAGTATGGCTATTCCAGCTTTCTTTTGACTTCCAATAGCATGATAGATAGTTCTCCATCCCCTCACTTTCAATCTGAAGGTGTTCTCAGGTCTGAAATGAGTCTCTTGTGGACAGCAAATAGATGGGTCTTGTTTTTTTTTATCCATTCTGATACCCTATGTCTTTTGGTTGGAGCATTTAGTCCATTTACATTCAGTGTTATTATTGAAAGATATGGGTTTAGAGTCATTGTGATGTCTGTAGGTTTCATGCTTGTAGTGATGTCTCTGGTACTTTGTGGTCCTTGCAACATTTCACTCACAGAATCCCCCTTAGGATCTCTTGTAGGACTGGTTTAGTGGTGATGAATTTCTTCAGTTTTTGTTTGTTTGGGAAGACCTTTATCTCTCCTTCTATTCTGAATGACAGACTTGCTGGATAAAGGATTCTCGGCTGCATATTTTTTCTGTTCATCACATTGAAGATTTCCTGCCATTCCTTTCCGGCCTGCCAAGTTTCAGTAGGTAGGTCTGCAACTCTTATGGGTCTACCCTTGTAAGTTAGAGTCTGTTTATCCCTAACTGCTTTCAGAATTTTCTTTTTTTCCTTATATTTTGCCAGTTTTAGTATGCTATGTCCTGCAGAAGATCGATTCAAGTTATGTCTCAAGGGAGTTCTCTGTGCCTCTTGGATTCAATGCCTTTTTCCTTCCCCAGATCAGGGAAGTTCTCAGCTATGATTTGTTCAAGTACACCTCAGCCCCTTTCTCTCTCTTCTTCTGGAATTCCTATGATAGGGACATTGGTCCATTTGATTGCATCATTTAGTTCTCTAATTCTCCCCTCGTACTCATGGATTTTTTTTATCTCTCTTTTTCTCAGCTTCCTCTTTTTCCATGATTTTATCTTCTAATTCACCTATTCTCTCCTCTGCCTCTTCAATCCGTGCTATGGCCGCCTCCATTTTATTTTGCACCTCATTCATAGCATTTTTTAGCTCCTCATGACTATTTCTTAGTCCCTTGATCTCTGTAGCAATAGATTCTCTGCTGTCCTCTATGCTTTTTTCAAGCCCAGTGATTAATTTTATGACTGTTATTCTAAATTCTTGTTCCATTATGTTGCTTAAATCATTTTTGATCAGTTTGTTAGCTGTCGCTACTTCTTGGAGTTTCTTTTGAGGAGAGTTCTTCTGTTTCGTTATTTTGGGTAGTCCCCATGGTGGCTCCAAACTGCAGGGCACTTCCCTTGTGGGGTCCGGAGTAACTTGTGTTGGTGGGCAGGGCTGCAGTCAGACCTGATGTCTGCCCCCAGCCCACCGCTGGGGCCACAGTCAGCCTGGTGTGTACCTTATCTTCCCCTCTCCCAGGGGCAGGACTCACTGTGGAGTGGTGTGGCCCCTGTCTGGGCTACTTGCACACTGCCAGGCTTGTGGTGCTGCTTCGATGGGATCTGGCCAATTAGCTGGGGTGGATCTGCAAGGTGCACAGGGGTAGGAGGGGTAGGCTTAGCTCGCTTTGCCATAGGCGGTCCCCTGCAGGAGGGGCCCTACAGCACCAGCAGGTAGGCAGACCCGTCAGAGGGATGGATCCACAGAAGCACAGCATTGGGCATTTGCGTGGTGCAAGCAAGTTTGGTGACGGGAACTGGTTCCCTTTGGAATTTCGGCTGGGGGATGGGAGAGTAGATGGCACTTGCCAGCACCATTGTTCCCTTGCCAAGCTGAGCTCTGTCTTCTGGGGCTCAACAACTCTCCCTCCCGGTGTCCTCTCGCCCTCCCACTCGCTGAGCAGAGCTGTTGACTTTTAACATTCCATATGTTAAGTCCCGCTGGCTGTTAGAACTCAAGGAGTCTGGCCGCTCCACTTTTTCAAGCCAGACTTTGGGGGCTCTGCCTTGCCCCCGGGGGAGGGGGGGCTGCCCCTCCACCGCCCTGGCTCCCTCCTCCAGTCCGTGTAGCGTGCACCGCCTCTCTGCCCTTCCTACCTTCTTCCATGGGCGTCTCGTCTAAGCTTGGCTCCGGAGAGTCTGTTCTGCTTGTCTTCTGGTGGTTTTTTGGGTTATTTAGGCAGATGTGGGTGGAATCTAAGTCATCAGCAGGACAAGGTGAGCCCAGTATCCTCCTGTGCTGCCATCTTCCGAGAGTCTCCTATTTATTTATTTTTGAGAGAGAGAGGGTGGGGGAGCAGCAGAGACAGAGAGACAGAGGAGATAAAGCAGGCTCTGCGCTGTCAGGATGAAGTCCAATATGGGGCTCAAACTCACGAACCATGAGATTGTGACCCGAGTTGAAGTTGGATGCTTAACTGACTGAACCATCCAGGTACCCCTGGATAAAATGAATTTATAAACAATCACCTTTATAATATATTTCATATAATCTAAGAGGCCATTGACTGTAAAAATGCACCATTATTTTGTGTATCACTAAGGAAAACACCTGCCAGTTAAACTATGCCTCTATGCTTTCTTATTATTTAGAATTTTAAATTGGTGTTTATTTATTTTTATTTTTTTATTAAATGTTTTTTAGCATTTATTTTTGAGAGACGGAGTGAGACAGAGAGACAGAGCACAAGCAGGGGAGGGGCAGAGATAGAGGAAGACACAGAATCTGAAGCAGGCTCCAGGCTCTGAGCTGTCAGCACAGAGCCCAATGCAGGGCTCAAACCCACGAACTGTGAGATTATGACCTGAGATGAAGTCGGACACTTAACCCACTGAGCCACCCAGGTGCCCCAAAATTGATGTTTATTAAAAGAGCTCTTTAAACATTATTTATATAGAGAATTTAATCTTTTTTTTTTTTTTTTTTTTAAGTAGGCTCTATGTACAGCAGAGAGCCCAATGCAGGGCTTAAACTCAGGACCCTGAGGTCAAGACCTGAACTGATATCAAGAGTTGGACACTGACCAACTGAGCCACCCAGGCACCCTTATCCATCTTGTACTTGTATAAAAAGGAATATATAAGCCACATTAATTGCTTGAGATATTCTGAAAACTTCTAAGTCCAACTCTTCTGAATCGCGTTTTAACTTAGAATTGTTGGTGTTTTTCACATAATGCCTCCTTTGCACATCAAAAGTACTGGGGATGGAGCACCTGGGTGTCTCACGCAGTTCAGCATCCAAGTTCAGCTCAGGTCATGATCTCATGGTTTGTGAGTTTGAGCCCTGCATGGGGCTGTCTATTGTCAGCACAGAGCCTGCTTCGGATCTTCTGTCTCCCTCTCTCTCTCTGCCCCACCCCCACTTGTTCTCTCTCTCTCTCTCTCTCTCTCTCTCTCTCTCTCTCTCTTTCTCTCTCTCGAAATAAATAAATTTAAAAAAACTACTGGGGATGTATCATTACTTCTTTTAAAATGTTTTATTGAAGAAATAATACATATTACATAAATGTACAGCTGGATGGATTATCCCAGAGCAAACGTCCATTAAAGCGCTAGCTAGTCAAGAGAGAGCATTGTCAAGCGACCAAGAAGCACCAGGTGCTTTTTCCCAGGCACTATCCCTGCTCCACCACTACTGATTTCATTAGTTTATCATAATAGATGCATTTTGCCCATTTGTGGTATTTATTTATATAAGTGGAATCATCTAGTATGTATTCCTTCTTTTCTAACTTTCTTTGCTCAATTCTTGTATTATGTAGCATGGTTTGTTCACTTTTATTGCTATGTAAGATTTTTTATATGAATATACCTCATTTTATTTTTTCATTTTCTAGTTGATGGACAAGCGGATGGTTTCCATTTTATCCTATTATAAATAATGATGCGATAAATAGTCTTGTACACATCTCTTGGTACACATGTGCATGTATATATTGACATATATCTAGGAATGGAAATACTGTATACTTTAGCCTTTAGCACATAATGTCAACAGTTTACAAAATAGATGTATCAATTGGCACTCCCACCATCAGTTTATGAGAATTCAGCATGTCTTAATATCATAGTCCTTTATAGGCTCCAGAATTTTCTTCATAGCTATTGAAACTTACTCTGCAAGCTTTGATGCTGGCACTTTCTTGATTTTACCAGGAAGTGTGAAGTTAACCCAATAATTAGCATTCCCTCCTTATGTGTATTTCACCAAATAACAATGTACTGTGGAGGTAATCTTGCTGTTGTTATTATTGTTTGACTCTTGGGCTTTCAATAGACTTGTAAATGCTCATTAAAAGAACCATGAAATTGTGAAATAGTAGGCATGGACTAGGTAAACACACACACACACACACACACACACACACACATACACACACAATCACACTGGGGATGGTGTAAAAATTTTGTTTGAAGCTAAACAGCAAAAAGAAAAAAAAAGGGTTGAGAGGTGCAGTATTTGGCTTTTAGCCATAGGCAGTAACATCCAAATCGAGTATCGAGTAAAAGCTCTGATATTTTTTAATTTCTCTGAATTTGTTCACGTTCCTCTTTAGATATATTTTTTTGTACACGTAGTATTTTGCCAACTGAATCAAAATCCAAGGTCATTTCATTTTTATATTAACTGAAATTATAGCATAATCTGGAGAAACCTCTATAGCATAGTAACTCCTGAAGCAGTGTGTTCTTGTAAGCGGGGCTGTGGGAATATCAAAGGGTAGAAGGGATCAAAATAAGTAAAGCAGTGCCCGGGGCTCTCATTCTCTAAGGTCACTCTTCTGCATAATGAAAAGCAATTTGAATAAAGACGACTCAACAGATGGCAACAGTGCTTATCAAAATGTCTTTATTTGGCACTGATGGAATGAATTTGCTTTTGCCAACTGATCAGTAGTGGCCAATGTTTTTATTTCAAACACACCATATTTTCAGGGACTCTCTCCCCCCACCTTCCCTTTCTCATAATTTTAAGTGCTTTTGGTCCTATGGTGGGGAGATTGTTGGGAAATGTTCACAAGAGATCTGGCACTTCGAAGGAGGAAGGTGGCTGAAACTGCAGGATGATCCGTTAACAGTTGGAAAAATCGTCAGCATTCAGGGCAGTCATCCAGAGAGGATGTTATGGGAAGGATGGGCAGCAGAGGTTTGGAGCCATCTGTGGTTAAAGGTATCTGAGGGAGAAGACAGGAAGCCTAAGGGGTTTGGAAGGATCCTCCCTAAAGGGGTGCAGTGCTTTTCCTTGCAAATGAGAAGTAGGATGGAGAGAGCAATTTAAGAAATGGGTCTCCTTGCCCTTTCAATTACTCTGCTTTGTTTTCCTGAAGCCACGAGTCTGTATGAGAAGAACGAGAATGTCTTTAGTTAAACATAGGGATTTAAGGTGTTATATTGTCATATGGGCTCTCTGAACTTAAGGACCATATCCAAAGTTTCTTTTTGTCCCCTGTGTTTTCTACAGATCCTGGCTCACACGAGGTAGTCAATAAATGGATTCAGAAATACTGTTTTCAGTTGACGTTTATATGTCAGACAACAGGTAATGGTAGAAGTCCTCTTGTTTGAAATTACTGAGGTAGTTGGTTAGCTAATGGAAGATTTTTATTAGGGCAAGGAATTGTAACGTTTGCTATATATATTCCTTGAATCTTTAATTTAGAACAGACTCGTGATTGATCTTCAAAATGCAGCACCAGGGCCTTTTCCTAGGTATGGGTCTGTTGGTCTATTTGTCACCCTGTGCTGATGCCACAATCTCTTGATTACTATAACTTTATGTAAGGTTTAATGTCTGGCATGAAAAAAACCCTCCCACTTTGATCTTCGAAATTGACTTGGCCATTTTTGGCTCTTTGACCCTCCACCTAAATTTTAAAATCAGCTTTTCAAGTCCTCTCCCATCCCCCCCCCAAGAAATTTGGGATTTTGATTAGAATTATGCATTAACTGTATATAACATTGGAAGAAAGCAACATGTTTATGACATTTAGCCTTCTTATTCATGAAACTCTTTTCCCTCCATTTTTTCTTGTCACTTTGAGGTTTCTCAGTAAAAATTCATTATTTTCTCCATAAAGGTCTTGACTTTTGGGATAGATACACTCCTAGGAAATTTATGCTTATAAATGGTATCTTTTCAAAAATTACATTTCCTAACTTCTTGTTGCTGGTGTTTATTAAGGCAATTGAAAGTACATTTTTATTGAATATACATGCAGAAGAGTGCATAATTTATAAGTATACACCTCAGTGAATTTTCACTAACCTTTTAGCACCAGGGTAAATAATCTGAACATAACCAAAACCTCCAAAGCCCACTTCATGCTTCCTTACAGCTCCTACTACTCTCTTATCCAAAGCACAACAACTAATGTAACTTATAAAAGTGCAGAGTAACTTCTGCCTACTTTTGAATTAATGGAATTAATGGAATTGTCCAGCAGGTAGTTACTTGTGCCCAACTCTTTTCAGTCAACATTATGTTTGTGAGACTTATCTCCTTTGTTCTGATTGCTGGATAGTACTCCATGATATGGATATACCACAGTCTATGTATGCATTCTATTATTGATGGACTCTTGGGCTATTTCCAGTTTGGTATGATTACAATGATTGATTCTGTGGACCTTCTTGTATGTACCTTTTGGGAAACATACGTACACGTTTAAGGGGAATCGCTGGATTGTAAGATTGGAGTATGTACAGCAACAGTAGATCTTACCAAGTGGTTTCCCAAAGGGGTTTGGAAATTGGTGGTACTAATTTACACTTCCACAAGCAGTGTGTGGAAGTTCTCAGTGTTCCACATCCTCATTAATGCTTGACACAGAATCTGAAGCAGGCTCCAGGCTCTGAGCTGTCAATGCAGAGCCTAACACGGGGCTCAAACTCATGAGCTGTGAGATCATGACCTGAGCCGAAATCAGACGCTTAACTGACTGAGCCACCCAGGCACTCTGTCAAATAGTCATTTTAGAAATAATCCACTTTATTCCCCTCAGATTGGCTTTTTGAACCTTTGACTGTGAATTGTATTTGAATTGCCTACGTTTGGATTTATTTTGTAATTTTTTTTAATGTTTATTTATTTTTGAGAGAGAGAGACAGAGTGCAAGCAGGGGAGGGACAGAGACAGAGGGAGACACAGAATCTGAAGTAGGCCCGCGGCTCTGAGCTGTCAGCACAGAGCCTGATGTGGGGCTCGAACCCACGAATGGTGAGATCATGACCTGAGCTGAAGTCAGATGTTTAACTGACTGAGCCACCCAGGCGCCCCTGGATTTATTTTATTTTGTATTCATGATGTCTTCTGAACCTGATGACTTTTGTCTTTATCACTTATGGAAACATTTCACAATATTTTCTCTTCTCAAATCTCCCTGCCTTCTCTTCTTGGAACCTTTCCTGGACATACTTTGTATCTTCTCATGATCACTTTTATATCTCTAACTCCTCTCTTCTATTTTCCAACTTTTAATTTCTCTCTGGTGACTTCTTTTTTAATGTCTTTAGATTTATATTCTAGGTCATGAATCTTCTTGTCAGCTATAGCTAATCTATTGTTTAATCCAGTCTCTGAATATTTTATCTGTTCCTACACTGTTTATTTCTATAAGTTCTATTTTAAAAGTCTAATATTATTATGGTATCTTGTACATTGCTTTTATTTTGATTCATCTCCTGTTTCTTTTTAACATAGATATTTTATAGTCTTTATCTAACAATTATCTTAGCTTTCCTGAGGTCTGCCTCCTGCTTCAAGATGGCTTTTTATGCTTGAGGTTTTTAAATGTTGGCTTGTGAGCTCATTTTTGACAAGGCTGTATTTGTGGGGCTTGTGTGGCCAGGATTGTGAATGGCTCCCTTCTTGCATTTGTTTCTGCTCTCAGTCTCTTGGGTTTTATCAACCCAGGGCCAGTTTTACCTCCTTATTATTCAGTTCTTCAGATTTCATTTTGTTTTCAGTTCCTATGTCTTTCTCTAGTTTTCTTGTGAATTTATGCATTTAAAAGAACATTGGTAATATTTTATCTAATATTTCAAGGATTTCACTGTGGGAAGATCCTGTCTTTTTGTTTTTTTTTTTTTTTTTTTTTTTTTAATTTATTGTCTCCCAAATAGAAGCTCCAGGATAGCTCTTTTTCTTCTAATTTTATGTTTTAGAAATAAATTCATTTAAAATCTGGGTATAGTTTTAGTAAAACTTTAACCTAGAGTGTACTTGTTATTTCTGATCCCAATTACCAACTCTACAAATTCTGTTCCTTTGTTTTACTCAGGTACCATCTTAGTTTGGCTTCCACCAAAAGTAGCCCCTGAGGCAAGCATTTGGGTACAAGTGGTTTCAGAGGTGATACCAGGAAGTGTAGTGAGGCAGTGAGACAGGGAAGAGAAGAAAAGGTAGCAAGTATATTAACAAGTGAGCTCCCACCATGGACAGCCAGGGCGTCAGCTCAATGTATAGAACATACCTTACAGTTGTCTCACCAAAGGCCAAGGAAGCTGGGGTATCTATCCAGAAACTCCCACTCCTGATCAGATGATGATTGCTGCTGGGAACATTAACTCCCTGGCACTTTCAGCCTGCCCTGCGCATGGGCAGAGTCTACTCCTGATGCTCCTGCCCCAGGAGATCCAGATGTTTGAGATAGGAAGTCATTGGCCTATACAGGGATTGTTACAGTGAAGTGGCATCTAACTTTGAGGTGGGCTGAGGGGGGTGTGGGTGGAGCACCCACAACATCTTCTAGATCTTCTTGCATTCCACATTAAATTCATTTGATTTTATAAGCTGCAGTTTTCCCCCAAGAGTGTAACTGATAATCATTATCACCCTCCTCTATCACCATTTGAGATTTCTTCATCTTTGGTCAGAATTCTGCTGACCTAGGGAACTTGCCCAATGGAATGATCCCAGATCTTCATCCCTGAGGGTCTTTGGTTACAGTGTCCTTATCAGGCCATCATTGCTATAGATATCATCATGCAGGGAAGCACTAAGAGATGCCCCAGTGAATATTCCTCCTGCACTCCTCTTTTTTTTTTTTTTTTTTTTTTTTTTTTGTAGCAGCAATCTTAGTCACTCATGATGATTGGAGTCAGTTATTCTTTTTAGTATATTAACTTCTTTTTTTCTCACTACTGGTCTATCAGTATGAGGAACCCAAATTAAACAAATGGTAAATGTAATTTTAGGTTTGATGGAAACTTTACTATGTGCTTTGGTTAAGGCATCTCATTCCCACCTTTTCAAGGAAGCAGGACCTCTAATTCATCAGAGGGTAGTGTTTTAGGGACCAGAAACGTGTTTCCCAGGTAGGTCCCTGGAATTGACGGTTAAGAAAAAAAAATTGCCCTTGGTTTCCAGACCTATCTTCTAGCTATGGAGGACAGCACAATATGATGGCATTTGGCTGAACATAGATATATCATTATCACACATGAATACCACCAATCCAGAAAGGTGTTATCTTCAAGCCAGACGCCATGTCTATTTTCCATTAGGCCAGCAGCTTCCAGGTGAAGTGCTGTCTTATAGAATCAGTGGACACATGCTCATTCTTGTACCTTATTAACCATAAATTGGGTTCTTTGATGTGAGGAGGTAGTATATTGGCTCCTTTGTTGGTACCTCAGACATTCTTTGTGCCTTCAGATAATGGTACTGGCAGAGGTACTGTGTCCTGGGAAGGCAAGCCTATTCCTAGAATAAATTATCACTCTCATATAGGAAGAATTGCTGCCCTCTCCAGGATGGAAGGATTTGATGTAATCAACTTGCTGCCATGTGGCTTGTTGGTCTTCTTCATGGGGGTCCCTTGTCAGTTTTTGCTGCTGACAGGAGGAAGGTCAGTTCTGGCGAGAGGAGGTCTGTGTGGTTGATCCTATACATTAGCCACTATCTCTGCCACCAGAGCTACTCTGTTCATGGACCCATTCATTCTGCAAGCACTGGGGAGGCCAATGAAGAAGCTGGCTGATACCCACTGTGTGAGTCATCTGCCCAACAGATTGTTCTTTACCTCCTCTGAGGCAGATGGGCACTTGGTAGACACCGACATGAAAAAGAAAAGAGAAATCTGCACACTTTATGACTGCTGCTAATAGTCTATCCACATGCTTCTTCCCCAGACTTTCTGGTCTTCAGCGTTCTTGCTTTTTCCAGATCCCTAACCAATCAACCAAGTCATTTGCAACTGCCCATGAGTTTATCCTTCTCTCAGGCCATTTACCCCTTTACACAATGTCAGTGACCAAATTAAAAGCTCTGCATGCTGGGAAGATTTCCCGCCATGCCTATCTTTCAAGGCTACACTTGAATGTGACTAATGCAGCATCAGTCTCTTTTCTGCTCATACCATCATGCATATTGAGCTGACCTGCCTGTGAACCATGCCTGAGTATTTTCCTCTTCCCCTTATCTGGTTATAACCTCTTCCCCTTATCCCCTATCTCCAACAATGCCATAGGTGTGAGCTGAGAGAGAAGCATTGATGCAGCATGCAGGTCAAGGCCAACTGTTAACGTTTCATACTTCTGCCCTGTGGACCTGCTGCTTACGCCTGATCCCAAATATACCTGTCTCATCCAACAATTGATTTATTTTGTGCATATCTAAATTTATGACTTTATGAATCTGATAATGCCCAGGTCATGATTGGAAAGCTCTGGTTTAGAGTCATCTGATGTCCTGTGGCCAGGTAATCAGTCTACCCAGTAGCATGCCTAAAGCTGCCTTTTGAATGGAGAGCATTTATCTGCTGCAGACAGCATGGACTTGCTCCAGAATTCTGAGAGGGTCTGTGCTAAGAAGTTCCCACTGGGGTCTGGCAGAGGCTCCACACAGCATCCTTATCTTTCTTCTGTCTCATAGGATCTGCTGGATCATGTGGCCTGGGTGGCAAGAGAGTTCATATTCCAGACTGAGTGTTTTGCAGAGCTCTTTATTGCTCTGGACACCACTCAAAACTAGAATCTTCTCTAATAAAAGTGTTGGAGCTGTATTTCCCAATATGACTGATGCTGTCTCCAAAATCCAAAGAGCCCTACGAAGGGCCACGTCTCTTTCATAGTGGTAGGAAGTATAAGGTGTAATAACTTATCTTTTAGCTTAGAAGAGGTTTTCCAAACATGCCTCCAGATAATGGGACCCCTCTTACTGATTTAAAAGGCCCCTCAGTGTTTGAGGGATTTATAACTCTCTACAACCTTTGACATAAATGTATCTTTCCCAAGCATAAAAAAGAGAATTTGCCATTTCCTGCTCACCATGTCTAACATAATGTATAGGGAATCAGCATGATATCCATTTTCATTACACCTTCGGGGACAAGATGAGTGTGTGGGGTCACTGGATCTACTGTCAGGTACTTGGGCCCTTGTCAACTGACCTCCATATGCCTCTCTCTAACAGGAAGACCATGATGGCATTTTGCCCCTTATTAGTATCAGCTCAGTTTCTATAGATAATAGCTATTGAAAGATCTGGGTGTTACCCTCCAGAGGGCTCTTTGGGGAAGTATTGGGGTATAATTATTGTATATACTTAAATGGTGGCATTGCAGAGTTGTTCGTCAAAGGGACAAAGCGCTCTGGACCTGAGCACTGACTCAGGTCTGCAAACTGGATGAGGGTTCATGATTTTCCATTACTGAAGGTTGCATAAGCTTTCTTCTCACCCAGTTTTGATCTCTTTTGATTACATAAGCCAAGCAATACTCTCAATGGCTGCCCATCTGTCTCACTTCATGCTTTTTTAAGTCATCGCCATAGAACTCTGTACATCAAGGCCTAAGTTGACATTCTGGTGTTGCTTGCCATTATGGAAATTGTGTCTTCCTTGGCCCTGATGGTTGTGTTCTTTCACTAGAACTCTGATATTCCAGAATCTTCTCATCCTGTTGCTATGGGGGAACCCAGTACAGCAGCTATAGCCCTGGTCTACAGAAGTTCTGAGCCTCTCAGTGATGGTGATGCTTTCTTCCCTGGTACGGTCTATACATTATTTTGGTGAAGGAAGTGCCCTTTAAGCTCTCTCAGGAAATATTTGAAGCTAGTAAGTTCTCCGGTCTTCTAACATAAATCCATTCTAACATGTCCACTCTCTGATTCTTCTGGCAGCTTTCTCAAGCTCTGCCAAGGAAGTTCTGGCATCTTTGCCTCATTTTACTGGTAAGAAATTCAAACAGTGTAATGAGGACTGGCACTGGGTGTCCTTGCCAAGATTTAGATCCTGAGTCATGGGAGAGGGCCCCTACAATCAGTCAGTTCTCCCCTATCCCACCTATACTCCAGTCCCTCAATCCAACACCCTCAAGGTCTCTTCCAATGTATGGTATCTTGCTTTATTTGATACATGTCATCCAGGCCCATTTCCTCCCACAGCAGGGGCTGTACATTCTCACTTAGGTCATAATAAACTTGACACTAACTATTGGTGTAGGATAGTTGAGGAGAGGTGAGGTTTGAATTTTGAAGACAAGAATTATCTTGCAAGGATTCTACCTCATTGCTTTCTCCTGAATTCTTGGAGTCATCCTGGTAGTGAGTCTTCTCTCTCTCCTAGTGTCCTTGACAGGGAGGTAAATCTTATATCCCAAGACAGTGCCATTAAGTCAAGTCAGTTTATATTTCTGACCTCCTAGATTAAGACCATTAGAAACTAATCTGGTGGTTACTCCCCTGGCTCCTGCTGGTGGATGCTAGCTAATTCTTGCAGCTTTGGGGTGGGTAAGCTGTCTTCTTCTTTATCAAGCCCATCATGTCCCCAGATGGGCTATGTTGGGATTTAACCCTGTTTATTGGCCAAAGCCACAGAAAAAAGTAGAGGTAGCTTCTGATGGGGGAATCTGTTCCCTTGTGTGGGAGAGAATCCTATAGTATCTTCCTGCTTGGAAATCTTCCAGCTTTTAACAGGGAAAGGCAGGCCACCACTGTAGACTTTGAGGGTTAAGGAGACTTTAAAGAGCCATTGTAGCTCTTTTTTGTATCTTCAGGGATATTCAGCCAAATGTTTTATCCTGTGTTTCGGGTCCAAGATTTTCTCAACCAGGGCCCTAATCTTGGTATAACAGACCTGTCTTGACCGAACAATCTTTTTTGAAGCTCTGCAACATTAACTCTCAGATCCCGAGTTTTATCCCAGGCTGTGTTTGCTTTCCTACTGCAGGAAAATTATATATATATATATATATAATTACCCTTATTCTTCTGTAGGGGATCAATGTACCCTGGTGTAACCAGCCAGTCCCATTGTCTTATATGCATTGCTTTCTACATACTTTTTAAATGATTCAAATGTGTAAATCATTGAACTGGTGAAGGCTTTATCCCCAAGTCGCCATCAGTAAAATTTTTAGCTACTGAGCCATCATCTTGTGCCAAGGTTTGTATGAGCCTCACATACCCTGTTGTGATGGTTAGTTAGTAATCAACATGACTGGGCTAAGGGACACCCAGATAGCTGGTAAAACATTGCTTTGGAGAGTGTCTGTGAAGGTTTCTGGAAGAGACTAGTAATTGAATTGAGTAAAGATCTGCCCTCACCAGTGTGGGTGGGCATCATCCAATCCACTGAGAGCTGGAATAGAACAGAAAGGTTGAGGAGGGGTGAATTCTCTCTCTTTTCTTGAGCTAGGATATCTATCTTCTCCTGCCTTTCAACATTTAGAACTCCTGGTTTTCTGGCCAATGGATTCTGGGACTAATACTGGGCCTTCTGCTACCTTCTAGGCCTTCAGTCTTGGACAGAGAGTTATACCATCTATTCCCCTGGTTGTCAAGCCCTCTGACTGGTACAAATTATAACACTGGCTTTCCTGGCTCTCCAGCTTGCAGAGGGGTAGATTGGGGGACTTCTAGCCTCCATAAATATGAGAGCCAATTTCCAAAATACATCTCCTCTTATATATAACCTATTGGTTCTATTTCTCTGGAGAACCCTAATATATACACGAATGGGATATTCTTGACCAGCTGGGTAGACACGTGATTCAGTTCTTAAACCTCATCTTACCCCCTGCTGCCTCAGACCACTTTTGGCACCAATTGATTTAATTTGGATTCTCAAGCAGGCTTTGAGACAAGGATTTGGTGGCACTGGTTTATTTGAAGGATGATCCCCAGCTTGACAAGTGAATGAGGGAGTGAGAGAGGGACAGGAGGAAAGCCAGTAAAAAGTACAGATAATGAGCAGGTTATCACTCACGAGGTGACTGAGGCTGATCCCACTGATGACCCTGAGAGACTGTAGAAGGCACCTTGCAATTATCCCATTAAAAGCAAGGGAGCTGGCATATTTATCCACTAGCTGCCCCATTGTCTTGGGCTTGCTCCTAGGGGTGTTGACTTCCCTGCTTTTCTGACTGCCCTGCATGCAGGCACAGAAGACTCTTACCCAGTGAGACACAGGATCTTGAGGAGGAAGTCACCAGTGTGTATGGAAATTGTTCCCCAAAGCTGCACATGACTTTCAGAACAAGAACACTGACCATTCTGCTACAGGTACAAGATTTCTGTTTATCTTATTTAAAAGCACTTAGCCTTGGGGCGCCTGGGTGGCTCAGTCGGTTGAGCGTCCGACTTCAGCTCAGGTCACGATCTCGCGGTCTGTGAGTTCGAGCCCCATGTCAGGCTCTGGGCTGATGGCTCAGAGCCTGGAGCCTGCTTCCGATTCTGTGTCTCCCTCTCTCTCTGCCCCTCCCCCGTTCATGCTCTGTCTCTCTCTGTCTCAAAAATAAATAAACGTTAAAAAAAATTTTTTTTTAAATAAATAAAAGCACTTAGCCTTGTCACTCTCTCTGAGAAGTTTTCATTATTCTTTCATTTATCCAATAAATACTTATATTGAGCTCCTACTATTAGACCATGAAGCTAGCTCAATGTTTTGACCTTCTTTTGGCTTCTTTAAAATATTTTATAAGGCAGGATTGTTCTTTTTCTTGTTCTTCTAAAAAAGAATTTTTTTAAACGTTTATTTATTTTTGAGAGAAAGAGACAGAGCATGAGTGGGAGAAGGGCAGAGAGAGAGAGAGAGACACAGAACTGGAAGCAGGCTCCAGGCTCTGAGCTTTCAGCACAGAGCCTGACGCGGGGCTCGAACTCATGAGCAGTGAGATCATAACCTGAGCCAAAGTCAGGTGCTTGACCGACTGAGCCACCCAGGTACCCCTTTCTTGTTCTTAGTCCTATGAATTGTCTTTCCAATCAGTACTAACTAACAAATGACCTTGAAAGTGGATACTTTGAATTCATGTAATATTTTTATTTTTACATCTCTCTTCTGCATTATAAAACAGTGAAAACCAGATCAATGTGTTTAGTCTCCAGGCAACAAAGAAAATACCAATGAATTTAGTCAGAACATTTTGTAAATCTGATTCTTAAAACCACTGATTTTTAAAAAAATTGATAAATGGAACCAGGTTTTAAGCATTTGTTTTTCTTGGTATTGTTTTCTACTGTAGATAAGAGGTCTTAGGAATATAAAGCACTTAATAAAGAAGTTGGATCATCAATGTTGAAAAGTTATTGAGGAGAACTAAACATTTTCATCTTCTTTGTCTCTTCAAAAAATAAAACCAACTAAAAATGTGAATGTCATGAAAGTCAAAGATAGGCTAAGAATTCATTCCAAATGAAAAGAGACGAAGGAGGTATGTAAATTAAGTGCAGAGTGGGTCCTGAAGTAGATCCCGGACAAAGAAAAAAATGCTACAGAGGAAATGATTGGGACAATCAGAGAAATATGAGTAAGGACTGACGATTAGAAAATAGTATGGCATTATGTTAAATTTCCTCGTGTTCTTAGATAATATACTCTGAATATTTAGGGGCAAAGAGAGAGAGAGAGAGAGAGTGATAAAACAGTTGAGACAAATGGTCACACCTAAATAGCAAAATTTGGTGATGAATATCAAAGAAGTTCTTTGTAATAGTTCTGTGAAATTTTCTGTGAATCCTAAGGTATTTCAAAATAAAAAAGCAAAAGCAACAAAACATAACAAAGATTTAAGGGTGGTACCAGAAAGGAGTCCCTTGGTGGAACTCAGAACTCAGCTGTTAAGTAAAGCTTGTGTTTCACTCATCTACTCTTCTTATTGTGGATAAATATGTTACATTATCCTGGGCTTAATGTAGCATAAAAACTAATTTAGCTTTTTTATGGTTCATGGTGATTGTAAGTTTTAGAAGTTTAAATTTAATTAGGGTAACATGTGGAAGAGCCTGACACATATTAGACTTGCACTAAATCCTAGCAGCCTTTCCTTTCTTTTGAAGCAATTCTCGACTGGATGTTGGACACATAAATGTGGTATTATCAGTAGTGATGCCTGCAAGTGATGGAGGAGAATTATACATACTGTTCAGACCCAACTCAGAAGCAATTACACCAGTGTCTATGCCCATGAAAGTGTCTCATATATGAATCTGAGTCAAGGACAGAAAAATCTTGAGGATGGCTTTTCCATGATATTGATAAGCCTACCATCATATTTCTTTTTCTGGAATAATTTCATATTTATTCCACATCTTAGAGCTAGGAGTGAAGGAAACAAAATTGTTTCTAGTGACTCTAAATGGTTTTCTTTTATATTCTGTTTTCATTTCCTTTATTTTATTTACATATTTTTAAGCCTTTTCTGAAATATAGGTTAAAACTGAAAGAAAGCAGAATCAGTATTTTCTCTCAAGGTGGAAAATAGGTTATCTGAATAAAGTGGTCCTTGTTTTCTAAATAGAGAAGCAGGAGAAATGTCCTGACAATATGTTGTTTAAGAGATGGTCTAGGAGATAATATTCAAACTTTAAAATGTTGGGAGCTTGAGGGCATTTCAAAGGTATGGCGGGGGAGACAATGGGGAGACTTAGGTTTTGCCTAGAGAATTTGGGCTCTATTTACTTCATGTAACAAGTATTTCCTAAACAGAATTTACTTTCCTTCAGTGTATTCCCTTCATTATTTCTTTAGTAGTATGGTAAAGGCAGTGATGACATATTTATATTTCAGTTGTGAAGAAACAATTTTATGTATTTGTTTAAAAGTTTCTTAAGGTCTATATAAATATTTCTTTAAATGTTATGATGTTATGCTTTAGCCCAGAATATTCTACTTCCAGTCTGCATCAGTGACAAATTTGAATCACATTCTATTAGTTGTATGTACTTAACAAATCATTTGGTGCAATTTAGAAATAACTCTAGATATTTTTTAAGGACAATATTTATGAAACAGAATATGTAGTGTTCTGACTGGAAATGGGCAGTTGCTTGATTTGTTGGTAGCATTGTAGAGGTGAGCTCTGATTCGGCAGGTCTGAGGGTGGAGTCACATAGAGTAGACCCCATTAATATTGTCTAACTAGCATGGTCACGAGTTTAAAAATACTCCCCAGAAGAGTCTAATTTTGAATTAAGTTTGGGTAACATGGGTATATACTACAGATCTTCATATCTTTCAAAATATTTTTTGGTTGCCATATTTATATAAGATACTATGTTAGACCTGATATTTGGGAACATTTTATTAATTTAGTTCAACAAACATTAAATATCTACACTGCTGGGAAGTTTAATGTAAGACATTATGATATTCAGTACAATTATGTTCACTGAAGGGAAATAAGTCTGAATAAATTCAAATAAGTTAAAATCATACTGAGTATGGTTTCTGACCACAGTGCAATGAAATTAGAAATTAATAACAAAAATAACTAGGAAATTCACAAGTAATGTGTAAATTAGACAATACACTACCAAACAGCTAATGAGTTAGAGAAAATATTACAAGAAAACTTAGAACATACTTTGAGATGAATGAAAATGAAAACAATGTGCTAAAACTTATAGGGTATAGCTAAAGCAGTGAGAAGAGGGAAAGTATAACTGTAGATGCCATATTATAAAAGAAAAAGAAGAAGAAAAAATACCTTAACCTGCAAATTTAAGAAACTAAAAAGAGAAGAGTAAACTAAACCCACAATGAACAGAAGGAAAAACTAAAGTTTAGAGCAAAAATAAATGAAACAGAAGAACAATAGAGAAAGGGAACAAAATCAACAAAACTAAAAATTGCTTCTTTGAAAAGATGAACCAAATGGACAAATCTTTGTCTAGACTTGCCTACATAAAAAGAAGTAAGACTCTATAAATCAGTATCAAGGGGTGCCTGGGTGGCTCAGTCGGTTAAGCATCTGACTCTTGGTTTCAGCTCAGGTCATGATCTCACAGTTTCATGAGTTCGAGCCTTGTGTTGGGCACTGTGCTGACAGTGAAGAGCCTGCTTGGGATTCTCCCTCTCTCTCTGTCCCTCCTCACTATCAAAACAGGAACATTCCAACCAATGGAAATAAAAATTATTATAAGGGAATAATTAAATGCCTATAAATTAGTTAACAGATGAAATCAACAGATTCTTAGATACAAACTGATTCAAGAGAAATAGAAAATCTGAATAAACCTTTATTAATTAAAAAGATTGAATTAATAAGCAAAAACCTTCCTACAAAGAAACACTTGGGCTCAACTGACTTCACTAGTGAATTCTATCAAATGTTTAAAGACAGTTAACAGCAAACTTCCACGAACTCTTCCAAAAACTTGACAAGGAGGGAAAACTTCTCAACTCATTCTATGATGCTTCTATTATTCTTGTACCAAAACCTAAGAAAAGAAAACAATAGACCAATGTTTCTTTTGAAATATTGAAAATACTAGCACATCAAACATAACAATGTATAAAATGGATTATACACCATGGCCAAGTGAAATTGATCCCAGGAATGGAGGAGTGGTTCAACGTATGAAAATTGATCAATGTAATATACTGAATTAATAGAAAACAGGACAGAAAACACATGATCATCTCAACAAGTGCAGAAAAAGCATTCAACACAATCCAGTACTCATTCATGATATAGTGAACAGACTAGAACTAGAAAGGAACTTTCTTTGTTTCTTTTTTTAAAGTTTTTATTTAAATCCCAGTTAGTTAATACACAGTGTAATATTAGTTTCAGGTATACAATATAATAATTCAGGACTTCCGTACAGCACCCAGTGCTAATCACAAGTTCACTCTTTATTCCCCATCACCTATTAAACCCATCCTCCCCACCTCCATTCTGGTAATCATCAGTTTGTTCTTTGTAATTAAGAGTCTTTTTCTTGGTTTGCTTCTCTCTTTCTTTTTCCCCCCTTTGCTTATTTGTTTTGTTTCTTAAATTCCACATTTGAGTGAAATCATATGGTATTTGTCTTTCTCTGACTTATTTCACTTAGCATAATACTCTTTACCTCCATCCATGTTGTTACAAATGGCAAGATTTCATTTTTTATGG
Organism: Panthera leo; assembly: GCF_018350215.1. Taxonomy (NCBI): domain Eukaryota; kingdom Metazoa; phylum Chordata; class Mammalia; order Carnivora; family Felidae; genus Panthera; species Panthera leo. The sequence goes on from NC_056685.1 coordinate 73,472,171, forward strand.
CTGAGTAATATTCCATTTTGTGTGTGTGTGTGTGTGTGTGTGTGTGTGTGTGTGTGTGTAGCCATTCATCAGTTGATGGACATTTGGTCCCTTTTTATAATTTGGCTGTTGTAGATAATGCTGCTATAAATATGTACCCCTTTGAATTAGTGTTTTTATATCCTTTGGGTAAATACCTAGTAGTGTAATTGCTGGATTGTAAGATAGTTCCATTTTTAGCTTTTTGAGGAAACTCCATACTGTTTTTCACAGTGGCTGCAATAGTTTGCATTCCTACCAACAGTGCAAAAGTGTTCCCCTTTTACCACATCCTCACCAGCACCTGTTTTTTTCTTGTGTTGATGATTTTAGCCATCCTGAGAAGTGTGAGGTGATATCTCACTGTAGTTTTGATTTGCATTTCCCTGATGATCAGCATCTTTTCATGTGTTGGTTGGCAGTCTTGAATGTCATGAGAAAGGAACTTTCTTAACATGATAAAGGGCATGTACAAAAAAACCACAGCTAACATACTTAAAGGTGAAAGATTAAAAGCCTTCCCCCTAATATCAGGAACAAAACAAAGATGTCTGCTTTCATTCCTTCTATTCAACATTGTACTGAATATTCTACCAAGCGCAATTATTCAAGAAAAAGAAATAAAGGGTTCCAGATTAGAAAGGAAGAAATAAAACTATTTCTTTTCACAGATGATATTTTCTTGTATATGTAAAATGCTTATAAATCCACAAGAAAACTATTAAAGATAATAAACAAGTTAAGTAAGATTGCAGAATACAAGATCAATGTACAAAAATAAGTTGTATTTCTATACAGTGACAATGAGCAATCTGAAAATAAAATTAAGAAAACAATTCCATTTGCAATAGTATCAAAAAGAATAAAATATTTAAAATTTAACACAAGAAATGCAAGACTTAAATACTGAAAACTACAAAATTGTGTTGAAATAAATTAAAGAAGACCTAAATAAATGGAAAGACATACCATCTTTATGGATCAAAATGCTTAATATTGTTAAGATAATAATACTTCCAAACTCATCTACAGATTCAATGTAATTTCTTTTTAAAAAATTTTTTAAATGTTTGTTTATTTTTGAGAGAGAGAAAGAGAGAGAGAAAGCATGGGAGGGCAGAAAGAGAGAGGGAGACACAGAATTTGAAGCAGGCTCCAGGCTCTGAGCTGTCAGCACAGAGCCCAATGTAGGGCTTGAACCCACAAACTGGGAAATCATGACCTGAGCCAAAGTCAGACACTTAACCAACTGAACCACCCAAGCGTCCGAATTCAATGTAATTTCTATCAAATTCCAGCCGTCTTTTTGTTCTGTTCTGTAGAAATTGACAAGTTGTAAAATTCATATGGAAAGGGACCAAGAATAGTCAAAACAACTTTGAAAAAGAACAAAGTTTTGAAAGCTCTCAATTTCAAAATTATTACAAAGCCACAATAATCAAGATAGTGTGGTATTTGTATAAGATTAGACATATAGATCAGTGGAATGGAATTGAGATTCTATAAATAAACACTTACATTTATGGTTAATTAATTTTTGACAAGGACATCAAGACAACTCAGTGGGGAAGGGGTGGTATTTTAACAAATGGTTATGGGACAATTGAATAGGCACATGCAAAAGAATGAAGTTGGAACCCTACCTCATACCATATATAAAAATTAACTCAAAATGAGTCACATACCTAATTTAATGACATAAAATTATAAAACTTTTAGAAGAAAACATAAAAGTAAATTTTCATGCCTTTGATTAGGCCGTGGTTTCTTACATCTGATATCCAAAGCAGGAGCAATGAGAGAAAAATTGATAAACTGGGCTTCATCAAAATTAAAAAACATATGTGTTTCAAAGAATATCATTAAGAAAGTAAAAACAAACTAGTCATAGAATTGCAAATTATATATCTGATAGGACTTACATCTAAAATGTATAAAGAACTCTTTCAATTTAATAAAAAGACAACCCAATTTTATTTTATTAAAAAAATTTTTTTTACTGTTTATTTATTTTTGAGACAGAGAGAGACAGAACATGAACAGAGGGTCAGAGAGAGAGGGAGACACAGAATCTGAAACAGGCTCCGGGCTCCGAGCTGTCAGCACAGAGCCCGATGCGGGGCTCGAACCCATGGACCGCGAGATCATGACCTGGGCCAAAGTTGGACGCTCAACCGACTGAGCCACCTAGGTGCCCCAAAAGACAACCCAATTTTAAAAAGTAAGCAAAAGATTTGAATAGACATTTCCCCAAAGAAGATATACAGTTTGTTAACAAGCACATGAAAAGATGTTCAACATCATTAGTCATTAGAGAAATGCATATCTAAATCCTATGAGATACTACATTATACACATTAGAATGGTTATAATATTTTTTGGAAAAAAAAAAACCCCAAACAATAAAATGGAAAGCAACAAGTGTTGATGAAGATTTGGAGTAATTGGAACCCTCGTACATTACTGATGGAATCATAAAATGATTCAGCTGCTTTGTTAAATAGTTGGACAGTTCTTTGAAATGTTAAACATTGAGTTACCTTATGTCTTAAACGTCAAGTTACCATATATCTTAAACATCAAGTTACCATATATCTTTGCAATTCCAATCCTAGTTATCTTCCCAAGAAAATTGAAAACATATATCCACACAAAACTTGTATATGAATGTACATATTGGCATTTTTCCTAATAGCCAAAAAGTAGAGACAAACTTAATGCACGTTAACTAATGAATGGATAAACAAAATGTGGCATATCCATGTGATGAATTATTTACAATAAATGGAATGAATTCTTGATACATGCCAAAATGTGGATGGGCTGTAAAAATATGCTAAGTAAAGAAGTCAGACACAAAAGGCCACATATTATATGATTCCATTTATATGGAATGTCCAAAATAGGCAAAATCATAGGGCAGAAAGTGGTTGCCAGGGTTTGAGGGGGAAGAGGGAATGAAGAATAACTGGTAATAAGTATGAGGTTTGGGGGAAGTGATAAATATGTTCTGAAATTAGATAGTGGTGGTGGTTTCACAGCTTTATGAATATACTCAAAACTATTGAATTTTACACTTTAACAGGGTGAATTTATGGCATTTGAATTACATGTAATTTTTTTAAAGCGGTACCTAGATTTTTGTTTTATTTCCTAGGAATCTTGCCCAGCTGTATACCTTCTGGGAGAATCATTTCCCTTTTGCATAGAGAACAGAGTTAGAATAACAAGACAAACATTACCAGAAGGAATATTTCATGTCAGTACCATTCAGTCATTCAAAAAAAATACTTAGCGATGAATTCTCTCTTGCTAGACTCTAGGGATGTACTTTAAACAAGACAGAAATGCACACTTCTCTAAATGGGTATTCAGTCAGAGAACTTCCTTCATTTGGAGTTGCCCAATACAATGGTCTCCCTCTAGAGGAGGTAAAATGTCCTCCAATCACTGAGGTGGTCAAGTGGAGGCTGTTGGGATGTTGTAGATGGAGTTCAAGTCCTGATTAAGTGTCCAAGACCTTGAAGGCCCCATTAGATCTGAAATTCTAATCCTCTGACAATCCCCATTAATGGCCAGTGGGTGCTTCTGGATTTTGGTCTTACATTTAAAAATATTTAGTGCAGAATTGGAGGCATTAAAAAGGGAATGCAGCATATCTATTGCAATTACAACTACCTACTTTTCTCTTTCTCAGACACTGCTTGTTCCCAGTCTGCTTAATCTATGTCTAGGTTTTATTGTTTTGCTTCTGCCTGTGTAATTTGCCTACTCTGTAATATTCATTGCAGTTGTCATTGTATAAGAAAGAGAGTGGTCAGGCTGCAAGGATCTCTTCCAATGGATGTTATTGGAAGGATGTTATTTTTGAAGAAGTTTGAAGTCCAATAGACTGGACTTTAAATCATGGCTCCTACTTTTAATAAGTGAATAATCTTCCTCAAGTTATTTTATTTCCTGAGTCTCAGTGTCTTCATCTGTGAAAATATTTAACTTGCAAGTCTGTTAAAAGTTTTAAAAATTATTCAAAATCCTGGCACACAAGAATGACAGCTAGTATCATTAACAAGATTATTTTGATAGCACAAAGGTGAATTAAAAACCAAGGGTGGTCTCTCTCTCCTTTTGTTTTTTTTTACAATATTTTTTATTCAAAACATGTATCTAATTTTGAGTATAAAAACCACTCAAATTATTTTTCCTAGAATAGAAAACTAAGCGTTCAAGTATAGAAAAGTTATGTCGGACATTAGGAAGAACATTGAATCTGAATTTGGAGATTTGAGTTTTCCCTCTAACTCTAATGTAATTAATAGTGTGATCTTAAATAAGAATTTTATATTTTTGAATATCAGCTATTTCATTTCTGTAATGCAGGGTTACCCTAGGTGAACATTTTCCAACTGGGTTCTTTAATTAAGTCAATTTGCGAAACACCGAGTTGAACAAAATTAACCTTAAAAAATATACTGCAATACTTTTCAGAGCCTTTTAATGCCAACATATATTGTGATTCTCAAGTAGGGAATATAATATGCTGTGTTTCTTAAATTTACTGGAGCACTCAACCACTTTTTATAGAGCATCTCACAAGATCAATGTAGCACAGGACATATACTGGGAAATACTGCCTTACATAATATCTAAGGAAGGCACTTCAAGCTCTAATATTCTGAGGTGAGCTGCCTCCTGTACCTATGAGTTTCTAACTCAAGGGAATCTTAACCTCTCTGAATTTCAGTTTTATGTGTATAAAATGGGGACAATTGCCATCTGCTTGCCTCACAGCTTGGTGGGAAGATTAAATAATGCACTTGAAAGTGCTTTACAAACTGTAAGACACTACACAAATGCAAAGATACCTTCATATTATTATAAGAGTCTTTACAACATGAAATTTTACTAAGAATATTCAAGAGACTATAAATTTTTTTTTAAACGTTTTTATTTATTTTTGAGACAGAGAGAGACAGAGCATGAACGGGGGAGGGTCACAGAGAGAGGGAGACACAGAATCGGAAGCAGGCTCCAGGCTCTGAGCTGTCAGCACAGAGCCTGACGCGGGGCTCGAACTCACGGACTGTGAGATCATGACCTGAGCCGAAGTCAGACACTCAACCGACCAAGCCACCCAGGCGCCCCAAGAATATTCAAGAGACTATAAACCACAGAGGTATGCACAGGTTTATAACGAATTTAAGACAAAGAAGTATGCATACTTTCTTTCTCTCATACCAAGGGAATTTCCTGACTATTGTTTGGGTGTGGGTTTAATTAATATGATGCATTTCATAAGTATCTGTGATTTCCCCTACGCTCAAAATGTCAACTGGTATAATTAATTAACAAGTAATTAAATTGTGAAGGCGCACTGGGCTCTGTAATTGCTGAGGGACAGAATCTCTCACAGAGATTGTGTTTCTCATGTGCTGCTTTTATAGAATTTGTATCTGGGAAATAGAATGCTTATGGAAGATTGGGGAGGGGGTAAAGATGTGATACAGATATGTGACAAAGTGGAAAGAATATGTTTGGAGCCAGAAGACTGGAGTGTGGTTCTAATTATTCCAGGCACTGGCTGGGTGATGGTTGGCAATAACCCTCTGAGAATCAGAGCTTTCTTCTATAAAATTGGCTTTTTGATAAAACATTGGATAGCTATTGTGAAGAAAAAAATGAGCAAATCCTTTGTAGTTCTAATTTGCTATAATAATATTAGCTTTATGGCTTTGATAAGGTATTTAAAGGCTTTGATAAGGTACTTCAAATATGCTGAATTGATGAACAAGAAACCACCAGAAAATTCTGATCACATAAGCCTCTACCAGTTTCTTTGACCCTTTTAGCATTAAAAAGCACATGAAAATATAATACACCATAATTACATAAAATATATATTATGTAGAAAATATAACTACTATGATATGCAATTCAACTCCATTTAGTCTATGGAAGACTTTATGTAAATCTGCTTTTTTATATTCTTAACAAATATTTTTTAAATGTGTATTTATAGAGAGTGAGAGTGCATGTGCACATGTGAGTGGGGGGAGGGTTAGAGAGAGAGGGAGAGAGAGAATCCCAAGCAGGTTCCCACTGTCAGCACAGAGCCCGATGCAGGGCTCCATCTCATGAACCATGAGATCATGACCTGAGCTGAGATCTAGAGTCAGACACCCAGGAGCCCCTGCTTTTTTATAGTCTTGATCTTCTAATATGGGCAATCCTTTAAGAGTGATTCTACTATAATACAGATATAAAAAGAGAACATTTAAAAACCCCTAAAATTTCTAGGTAATATTCCATGCACCTCTTCCTCCTCTACCTTTAAGACACTGTATATCCACAGACAAAATAAATACTAACTTAAAAATTATAAAGTATCATCATTAATGTTTATAATATGCTATATTTTCTCATAAGCTGTTTAATCTGATTGTTGTCCCCACAGAACTAGGATTGAACTTAGCTATTTTTCTGAAAAGGAATTGGTCACCCAATATTGTAATTGGCATTACAATAACCACTTATATAAAACTACATTAGCAATTCAGCCTTGTTGTAAACCATATAACATTCTTAATTTTGGACAACTTTTTAGCACAACAAACATGAAAGTAGAGAAGTGCCTTTATGAGGTAGAAGCAAGGGATCCATGATTGTATATTTTGTTCTTTTTTCTTATAGTGAATTTCAAGATCAGTTGTTGGACTTTGAAGGGTTTGGAATCAATTTTCTCTGCAATGATGAGTACAATACATGTGAAAAAGCCATTGTGTTAGGATAGAAGCTGGCGTGGACAAATAAGATATGGTTGATATGGTTTGTTAAGAACTAGTGTGAGCTGCCTGCTGATTGGACAGAAATCTAGAACACGAAAACAGATAAGTCTCTAAAAATGTGAGAGCCTCAGTAGCAACTTGAAAAATAGATATGACTCATTATAATTTAGAATGGGCCTATGCATCTGGATCCCTGGGTAGAGCTTCTTGTGCAATTCCAGTATTGCTAAATTATATGATCAACTGCGGGGAGAACCTAAAGATATCAATAGATCAAATAAATATCTAAAGGGTGATATATACTGGAATCCTTTCTATAGTCTTAGGCTCCAAATGTGGAGGCAACACATCACCTTATATGTGAATCCAGAAAACTTGCCATGTGTTCCTAAAATGAGGGTGATTGCAATGCAGTTCCCAAAGTTCATTAATGGAAGAGAGCTGTTTTGTAATAACAGGAGCAAATCCCTTTGGAAGATGGGTTTCTTGATGTTTCGGTGAGATTTACTTTTGTGACTTCAGGAGCATGTATGTATATGCTTTCTTATTTTTGTGAACACTGTATGTTTAGACACTTATAGGAACTCCATTTATTGTTTCTTATCCAAATGACATAGTTTTGCTCATCTAATCTTCCTTTTTAGAGCAGCCCTATAATTCTTTAACTTTCTTTATAATTCTTTTTAACTTTGTGAAATCTTTCCAGCTTACTTATAAATACTTAGTAATGCTTGGGATGTTCACCTCTTTTCTTTGTAAAATAGAAGAAAAAAGAGGAAATGCCATTTGCTGTTATTTTTGTCATTTTTTTTATTAAAGTGACCACAAATCCTTCACTTCACTGCAGCCACATTCTTGTAATGTGACATTGCAGATTTTCCCTTTAAAGGGCTAGTCTCTGTCCTCACCCTTTGAATATGGGTTAGTCATGTGACTTGCTTTGGCCAATGGAATATTAGCAAACCTAATGCAAACACAGACTTGAAAAATACTTGCATACGAGGGCTTGCCTTCTTGCTGGGTTTAGAACCCTGAGAGCTAACCTGCTAAAACATGGAAAAGAAGTAGAGAGGCCTACACAATGGCCTGCCAACCATCAGATGCAGGTAAAGCCCTCTAAGATGATTCAGTCACCATCAAATACACCAGCTTATCCCAGATGCATGAGAAAGTCCAGTGATGATAAAATGAACTTGCCCAGTTCAAAAGAACTGCCCAGCTGACTCACAGATGATAACTAAATAGTAAAGATTTTAAAAAGTTCACATGCCATATGACTTCTGCTATATAATAAACCATCCCCAAGTTTAGCAGCTTAACACAACAAACCTCTGTTTTCCCACAGTTTCTGTAGGTCAGGAGCCGGGCACAGCTTATCTGGGTGCCTCTGACTTGATACTGAGGTCTAGGTGTTGGGCTGAGACTGCAGTCATCTCAAAACTCCGCTAGGGAAGAATCCACTTCTAAGCTCACTCACTTGTCTTTTGGCAAACCTCAGGTCCTCACTGGCTGTTCATAGGAGCTATCAGTTTCTTGTCACATGGGCCTCTCAACAGAGCTGCTCACAACATGGCAGCTCAGTCCCCGCCAAGGTGAGACATCCAAGTGAAAGCAAGTGAAAGAAGACCCATAAGGCAGAAGCCATAGTGTTTTTATAACCTAATCTTAGAATTGACATTGTATGACTTCTGCAACACTCTATTTGTTAGAAGTGAGTTACTAAATCCAGCCCACATTCTAGGCGAGGGAATTACACAAGGGCATGATAACAGGAGGTAGAGGTCATTGGAAGTTATTTTTGAGGTTTCCTACTTCACATACTCTTATAAAGAGAGCAATTTTTCTGTAACCATGGAAACAGATATCTACCATACCAATTTTGAATCCATTTAATAGATCAACTACAACTTTCTCATTAAACATACTTTTGTAAGCCCAACCATTCAGTAGGAGCCTCTTATTTCTTTGGAAAAATCAGTCAGGAGTGAATTCACTCAAATAGGCACACCTCTGAGTGGGCCAGCTAATCAACAGAAGTCTTGTCAAAGTAACCATGATTCAACAAGTGATGTCAACTCACTTATAACTCTGAAAATCAACCAAACTTTGAAATTCATGTATCCTCCAAGTCCTTTATAAGATCACTAGTCTGCTGATCTTTTTGTTTATTTGATTATCTTTTTGTTTATTTGATTTATCATCCTCTGAAAATCTAGTAGATGTTTTTAAGCTAAGTTTGGGTAGTAAGTCATTAAGCAGCAAAGAAAGCTAACTTACACGCTTTGGCAAATAATAGTTCTATCACAAGTCATTCTGTTTTTCATCCTCAAAGGAGTAGGATCCTGGCTTATTTGACATGGAAGTTGGAGAGTGTAGAGATTGTCAATCATTAATGAAATGCTGGCTTGTAAAAGTGCTTGAGAGTCAAAGTTATCATGGTCATGAATTCAGATTAATTTGTGATTCAGTACATTTTACTGTGTCACTTGTATTAAAGTCCAGAATGACAGATGTCTTAAATGTTTTTGCAGGAGTCTTTTCTACTTGGCTTTTAAATGCATTCAGGAGGCTTGATCTTTTCTCTTAAAATACTAAAGATGCTGGTGTTGATCTTGTGAAGGCACATACTGTCACATAACTGCAGAATGAATTCTGAGAAACTGGTATTTGGAAGACACATTTTAAAAGCTCTGATTTATTATTATGGTGAAATAAAGATGAATTATTAAGAAATTCTTGGAAATGGGCTGTGACTAGATTTTTTTCCCCTGCCACATTTTACAGACTTTCATGTGAAGCTTCCTCAGTGCGATAATGGTCAAAACTCGCTCCATGGTATCTTGTGCTAATTTTCCTGAAAACCAGCATGTTAAAAAAAAAATCTGAGGTCTGTCACATGCTTCTCAACAACCAGATGATCAGTAAACCCTAAAAAGGAGAAATATGGCAAGAAATAGTCTGAGAAGTAAAACTGTTTTCTCCAAAGCCAATTGCATTCAATACACATTTTTTTTTTAATGCTAGGTTTGATGAAGAATGGAAAGATATGATAAGCCCAAGAGTATGAGCTGAGGGTAGCAAACTGGGGAAAGCTTAGCAAGGTCTGTTTGGATTCTTCTTAGTGTCCCTGTCTTGGACATAAGGATACTCCTTTCCTTTGGGTATAGGGAGGGCACCTCTCACATGAAGATCTTATGACCTACTTCAGCGGAGAAGGGTTAGGGGGGCGGTTAGAGAGACCTCCCTGCTTCTGCCTTTTACTCAGACTCCTTCAGCTTAAAATATTCACTATGCCAGAGTGCCATATTTGGGGGTAGTGTGTTCTGAACCCTGTTATTATCTACTACCTCTAACTTAGAAATGGCTATAAAGTCCCAGAGGTAAACAATACCTCTAAAAGTTATTTAGTCTTTGTCAATCAGCCATCTCAGAAGCTGTGTTTAATGAGGGTAGGAAACTTGTATTTTATTTTATTTTATTTTATTTTTTTCAATATATGAAATTTATTGTCAAATTGGTTTCCATACAACACCCAGTGCTCATCCCAAAAGGTGACCTCCTCAATATCCATCACCCACCCCCCCTCCCTCCCACCCCCCATCTACCCTCAGTTTGTTCTCAGTTTTTAAGAGTCTCTTATGCTTTGGCTCTCTCCCTCTCTAACCTTTTTTTTTTCTTTCCTTCCCCTCCCCCCTGGACTTCTGTTAAGTTTCTCAGGATCCACATAAGAGTGAAAACATATGGTATCTGTCTTTCTCTGCCTGACTTACTTCACTTAGCATAACACTTTCCAGTCCAAGGGATACAGGAGTGCTGATGCATAGGGGCACTTGTACCCCAATGTTTATAGCATCAATACACATTTAACATCTTGATGTATATGAAGAACTGGGTTGAGGGATTGGAATTGGAAATAAAACCAAGAAAGTTGAGTCTTAAATGCCATTATAAATAATTGTAAGTATAGTGTTAAAGAACACAGGAGCTTTTGAAGTAGTTTAATACAGTAATGACATAATCAGAGCTATCTTTTAGAAATATCAATCTGGCATATGTGTAGGATTAATAGTATTAGGAAGATAATGGATGGAAGGAGGCCAGATGGGAAACCACCATAGGACTTCAGGTCATGGGTTCATGTCCCTGTTTTACCACTTACTGACCGTGTAAGATGACAACTAGCAGTTGCACCTCAAGCTCTTCATCAGTAAAATGAGCCAAGCTTGATCCATATGGTCTCTAAGGTCCTTTTTAGAACTTGAAAAAACAAAGCAAAACTCTAATTCTAGGGTTCTATGAAGCAAGATTAAAGCAATGGAAGAGCTTGGGTCATTGAAAGAGCAAAAACAGCCTTGGTGAGAGTTGGTCAAGGATAAACCTTCTTTGTTTACTTCAGCCATCTCCCATTACAGAAATCACATCTACACAATAGCTGACAGATGGCCCCCAGTCTGGGCTTTAATACCTCCAGTGATAGGGAACTCACTCTTCTGAAGGCCAATACTTCGATCTACTGCTGGGCAGCTCTCATTATGTTTTCATTTGCTTTTATGTTGAGGTAAAATTTACTCATTATTATGAGGAATTATACTAACTAAATCCACTTTTTCTTGTGTGTGACCATTAAACTTGAGCTTAGTCCCTCTCGGCCAAACGTTGCAAAGTATATTTAACTGTTTTCTGAGGATGTGAGGATATGGCTTTCGGACTCTTTGCCATCTCGAATATCCAGAGCAAAGTGGGTGCAGCTTATATGAGTGTCTGAATGATGCTGCGACAGCTGATGGATTCTCCTCCTCAATCTCCCTTTCCATTGCTGTTGGAATCAGAGCACAGCTTAGACTCTCCCTTCCTGATAAAAACTTGTTCTCCAGTGTGCGGGCTCCAGGGATGGGGCTTGTGGAATGACCTAGGAATTCTTTGTGGATTGTTAACGATGAATTGGCTGGGACTGAAGGCCCCTGTTTCCCAGTGGATAGGGATGCACCTGAACCCAGCTTGCAAAGGACATAGTGGTCTCTGGACTAGTGGTGTCTTTTCCACAGCAGGAGGGAGCTGCGAATTCCTATGGACCCTCAAGGTCTCCAGGTCCTGGATAGCTAGCATTTCTCAGTACTCCCCTTATCAGCAAACACTCAAGTTCAGGTGGCTCAGCATCAGAGTCTAAAAGTGTTTGTTCCCCTCACTAATAAGTCCACTTTTAAGCTTGTAACATTAGGAAGGCAGGGGTCTCCAAACTTCCTTGGATTACACATTTCTTCACTAAGTCTTGTACCTTATGCCTATTTTGAACTTTTGGAATTCACTCTCATCTACTTCATTATGGTTATAGTGTAAACACACACACACACACACACACACACACACACACACACCCACACACACCCCACACCCCCTGGTGCAAATGAGTGATTCCCCTTCTAATTTCTTCCTTTTGTTGAGGGATTGAGGGATTAGGTCCTGGTTTCTGTTGCTGTTGTTGTTTTAAAGTTTATCTTAGAGAGAGAGAGAGAGAGCAAGAGAGAGCAAGAGAGTGGGAGCAAGGGAAGGGTAGAGAGAGAGGGAGAGAGATAATCCCAAGCAGGCTCCATGTTGGCAGTGCAGAGCCCAACGCGGGACTTGATCTTATGAATCTTGAGATCATGACCTGAGCCAAAATCAAGAATTGGAAGCTTAACCAACTGAGTCACCCAGGCTCCCCAGGTCCTGGTTTTTGGATATAATTTCTCTTCTCAAAGCCATGTGGATTGAATTTTTCACTTACTAGGTTTTCTGAAGACAAAAGTATTAATTCCAACCACCTGTTCCTTACTCAAGAGGCAAGACATGTTCTTAGTCCAAAGGACACAATGCTACCCCACAAATATGCCTGCCAGCTAAAGATAAGGTCTGGGGGAGGGAGGTGCAGGGGCCACCCAGGGCTTTCAGAACATCCCTCTCTGGGTGGCTCCTCCATTCAGCCTCTGGAGCACAGCCACACAGAGATCAGGAGCTGGTGCTTGTCCAGGCTGGTCTCTAATCTCTGAACCCAGGGTTCCCTTAGTTTCTTTGTGAAGGTGAGGCTTTTACTTTCTCCAAACTTGATCGATCATTCCTCAAGCTAGCCACTGGCCACTTAGTCATCTTTCCATCCAACATGGTGCTTCTGTCACCAGCAAGCAATAAGGGGACATGTTTTCTATTGGTAGGACATTCCAGCGGTGAGGGGCAGCTGTCTATCTCCCTACAGGAGTGGAATTAGGGAACCTCATGGAGTTGAGGAGCTACAGGTATCAGGTAAAGAATAGGAAATCCTAGGGGACAGTTCATACCTATTCTTTATCATTTGTTAAGAAACCTCTATATCACCTCAACCAGGTAAAAAGGCAGAGCTGTTTCTCAGATCAGAAAGGCCCATTTATCTTATAAAAACAGATTAAATTTCCTCTGCTTGGTTAGCACTTGTAGCATGCCTCCTGGCTATGACACTTCATGATGAATATTTCAGCCTACTAATAATAAGAGCTAGTTAGTGCTTATTGGGTATTTATTATGTGCCAGGCACATTTCTGATTGTTTCACAAATTTTAACCCTTTTAATCCACAGAACAGGAATATGGCAAAAGCACTCGTATTAACTCCATTTTATAGGTGGAGGAACAGAGGCGCAGAGAGCTGATAGCTTGCCCCAGGTCACACAGTGAATAGGTGTGGCAGAGCCAGGACTGGAACTAAACAAATGTGGCTCCCAAACCCAGGCCTAACCACCGCACCACCCTGCCTCTCCAGGTATTGCTGCCCCTTCAGTAAGGCCCGAACTTCCCTTTCCAAGTCCATCTCTTTACTTCCCACGAGTAAAACTGGCGAACATTCACCGTATTCTCAACAACATTCATTTCCCCCACCTCTGTGTCCTCTCACGATCTTTCCTGTGCCTAAAAAGCTTATCTCCCTGCCCCAACCCCTGCCTGTAAATCTCATACCCATTTAGGGGAGAATCTATCTCAAAGATACTGGCAAAGAAAAGGAACATTTGCTAAGTTCCTTCTATCTTTTGGGTGCTGCACTGAGGACAGTCACATAAAAGATGTTTAGTCCTCAATCTAAATTTTTGTCATGGGATAATAAGAAAAGGCTTTGAGTTGAGTTCTCTCCTCAGCTAGTGAAGGGCAGAGCTGCGCTGTCCCCAGCACTGTGCACAGCAGTGCTGCAGACACTAAGCCTGTCCTCTCTTTTCCTGTCCCTCCCACGGAGCACTTTGTGTGTTTCTCAGGACTCTTTGCCATACCTTACAGCACAGGTGTTTGTTTACTGCCCCTATAACAAGACTTCTTACAGCAGAAATTGTGTCCTGCTCCTTTTCCTCCTTGGGGTACCCAGCCTGATCCTTTGTACCGAAGTCAATTAATAAATATTTGTATAATTGAATGACATTGAATTGAAGATCAGGGAGGCAGTCTTCATGGGGAAGACAGGCTCATGCATGCCAACCCCAACACTTCTTCCAAGTTCTGAAATAATGAGCTGTCAGTTTCCTTGAGTTGCTAAGCCTTTTGGGAAGGAAGAAGTGAACTGAAACAAGCAAGTACCTGCCTCAGTCCACCAGAAAGAGGAAGCTCCTGCTTTCAGACATGACAAATTTCCAAAATATGCAGTGTTCACTCCAATAGCGTGCATCTAGCACAACTTGAGACTACACAGGCATGTGTGAACCAGCTCAGGAACAAAGAGACATCCTAACCCCAAAGGGGCCAGAATATATGAAAACACCACAACAGCAACATTAACTTGAATATTACATGGTGTCTGCAAAAGAAAATAATTTGTTAATTTTCTTTTATCACATGCCATGTTTTTACTTAAGTATGTCTAATTAGCCTGGGTTTGTTGTGTGCCAGCTGTGTAAGTAATTAGATATGGAGCCCAAGGCACCATGTCTGTTCCACCATGGCTGGATCTTGATTTCAAAAAAATAAAAATAAATACTTCTCTCTTCAATTCCTGTTGCTTTTTATTCTCTATTTTGAAGCCGAAGGCTGAGTGCCATAACGATGATCCTGCCATTCAGGGGCTGCAAAAGAGCTTCAAGTTGCCAGCCCTCTTTGTCTTGTCCTAATTCCAGATGGCTGAAAATAGGAATGGCTTTAAAATGCATAAACCTGATGATACAATTGCCAATTAAGTATTGGAGGAAGAAAAGGAGGAGGTTAGCTTAACATTTTATCCTATACAGAAGAGCATGGGGAAGATAAGGCAGCATGATGTGGTAGAAGTTGGATTTGAGATTGATCAAAAAGGCTGCATGTGGGAGTGTTCAGTTTCAAGAGGGTGAAGAAGTGGATGCAGCAGGACCAAGAGAAAACTATTGTGATCATTTTCTGAAAGATGATAAGGGCACCCTGAGTCAGCGTTACAAGGAATGATGAGGTGGTGACAAATCTGAGAAGTGTTTGGGATGTACTGGAAAATGTGGGTAATTGATGGAGGATTGGTGTGTGATCAAGGATGATTCCCCTTTCTGCAGGGTGGCTGGGTAGTTAGTGTTGTCACCACCTGAAATGCAAACTATAGGAGCAGCAGGAGGTGTGAGGAGACGATGTAGATGTAGCAGCTTAAGCCTACTTGCTCCAATGTACTGGGTAAGGTAGGAAACACTTTTGAGGCAGGGAAGAACACAGGGTCTGTTAAATCAACCCCCTGGGTTCAAATGCCAACTCTGCGTGTAAAAAGTTGTGTGATCTTGGGCAAGTTACCTAACCCTCAACTGTAAAGTGGAAGTAAGGATTTTAGTTAGTTATACAGTTATTGTAAGAATTAAATAGGTTAATACACGTGCAGGGCTCAGAAAAACTGCCTGGTACATAGTAAGAACTCAATAAATATTGGTATTTTCTCATATATATTTAACCCAAATGTCATCATCCCAAAGAGTCATCTTGTTCTTGATATTAATATTAAAATGACCAAAGATCCTATCTTTAGCACCTCCCCCAGATTCATGTAGATTCCAGCAGCTCTTGCTTATTAGACCTTCACTTTCTTTCTCACCTCCTGTGCCTGTTCCTTTTTCTACCTGTGGGTCCAAATGTAGAACACAGCCCCTTGTCCTAGATTTCCCCAAAGTATCTCCATCACAAGGCAAGTTGGAAGAATTTTATCTGAGGCTTTGAGGATAGTAGAGTGAGGGCTTGTCGCACAGCCCCGCAACTCACCACAGACTATCAGCCACCTCTGCTTTCAAAAGTCCGCTGGACATTCCCATTTCCAGGAACGTGTTCCTGCTTTGTCCTACATGCCCGGTTCCTGAGCTCTTCCTCTCTTCGGGCTTCACCATCTTCGTCTCCCTTCCTTGTTAGTCTAGTCTCCTCCTGTTCTCTTTCCTGTGCTGCCAAAGGAACACCATCTCTTTTTTCTTCATTATTCACAGCAATTAGCTTTTCTCTTTGTGTCACACCTCCACTTTCCAGAACCATGTCCTATCAGAGTGTTTTTCAAATAAAAAATGATATGCTTACTGGGAAAATGCGGCTATTGACTCTGAAATGATTTTTTTCATTAAAAGTACTTATGTTAACAATAAATGCCATATAGTGCTGTTCTACTATTAATGAATAATTCCTCTGTAGATCAATGATTCACAAACTCCAGTCAAAAGTCTCCTTTTATTCAATTTGCTAGTATTTTGGAGATGGAGAAGTTTTCCATCTTTGTTCCTGAGAGAGATTGATTTGCAGTTTTTTTTCTTTATTGTAACATTCTGGACAGTTTTTGGTGTCAAAGTTATCCTGGCCTCAGAAAATGAGTTGAGAATGCATATTCTTTTTCTCTTCTCTGGAATAGTTTGTATAAAGGACTATTATTTCTTCTATAATATTTGGAAGAGTTGTGAGTTCGAGCTCTGCGTCAGGCTCTGGGCTGATGGCTCGGAGCCTGGAGCCTGTTTCCGATTCTGTGTCTCCCTCTCTCTCTGCCCCTCCCCCGTTCATGCTCTGTCTCTCTCTGTCCCAAAAATAAATAAAAAACGTTGAAAAAAAAATTAAATAAAAAATATTTGGAAGAGTTCACAGGTGGGAACATTGGACCTGGATTTTGTGTGTGTGTGTGTGTGTGTGTGTGTGTGTGTGTGTGTGTGTGAAGGTTTATTTTTGGGAACTCAAATTGTTTTTATCTTAATGTTTCTTATACATGCAAAAAAGAAGAACTAGTTACAAGAAGTACAAATGTGAAAACAAAATTTATATACTAAAAATCAACAAATCATAAATAAAAACCATAATAATCAAAATTAACAATATTATTTCAGTGTATTGGATAATTGTTTTCTTTGGCTAAGTTGCAGTTTGAAATGTGAATGCAGTGTTGTTTGGGTCTTCTGAGTTTGCTGTACCTAAGCTGTCTTGTGCCAAGGGATGACTCAAATCTCTCATCCCTTTTCTTCATCCAAAGTATGAAAAAGTTTTCTCATAAGGTACACAGTGACATCATTTGGCTTTCATTTAGCAGAAATGCCCCATCTATGCATTAAATCCTCAACTGCTGTTTTTTACAACTAGTCTTAATCTTTAGAATAGTCCATTATATTACTTGGTGGCAGGAGGTTGTTTCAAGTTGTCAAATCAATCTCATTATTAACTAATACGTGAAATCAAAATCGCATGCTATTGGAAAAATCTTTTAATTGAAAACTATCATTCAAAAGAGAACTTGCACGTTCATAACTGGTAAAATAATTCACCGTGAGTGTAATTGAGAATAAGGGGTAGTCAGTCATTTCTGTTTTGATATTAGGACACCTAAGTTCTGGCTGTGTGGTCCCTTAAAGTGACTCCTTTGAGCTACTGTAAACACAAATGCAGGTGCTGGAGCTAAAATTGCATGGTAATATCATTTGAGGATAACATGGTTGTCTAGATGATTACTAATATGTTGATAGTATTTTTTACATTGATAGTATTTTTTAATAGTTACTCATTTTTGAAAGAGAGAGAGCGAGAGCGAGAGAGCGCAGGAGCAGGGGAGGAGGAGAGAGAGAGGGAGACAGAGGATTCAAAGCGGGCCGTGCGCTGACAGCAGAGTGCCCAATGTGGGGCTCAGACTCACAAACCGGGAGATCATAACCTGAGCCGAAGTCAGACGCTCAACCAACTGAGTCATCCAGGTGCCCCAAAGTTGATAGTATTTTTAAAGATTATTATCAAAAGGGAAATACAGACTTAAAAAATTTCTGCAGGGAACACATAGGCCATTGAAAATGTACTTACAGACCCCCATGAGTCCAGGGATCCTAGTTGAGAAACGCTGTTCTATATAAGGAATGAATTTTTAAAAATTCTGCTATTGTCTGGTGGCCTATTCATCATCCAGTTCTGTTGTTCTTTCCTGTGTGCACTCTACTGTACTCTACCAAAGCCAATGTTTACTTTTAACAGAGTTATTACTATTGAGCAGAAAGATTTTAGGCTCTGCATATGCACATGCAAAGTTTACTCCAAGTGTTGAGCTAAGAAGACTTTGCTGTCCTGTAACAAGTGCTGTAAAGGGAATGGCTGCCTACTATGGCAGGATTGTATTCGTCCATGTGGTTTTTGTTATTTAGGTTATTTGTTTATCCTGTGACATGCCCCTCTTGGGGCTGGACCACAGGCTTCCGTTGTCCTGAGCGGATGTCAGCCCAGCAGAGTCAGAGGATAAAAGCATTAAATCCTTGGTATTTAAGTGTCATAAAGCCTATCCTATTAAACCTGCGGACTCTGTTCATTAGCCCTTCTGCGCCCTACAGGGTGGGGTCTTAAGAGTTAGGGGAAAACTTAGAGTAGAAGCAGAGAGCAGGATGATGGTGAAGATCTCTAAACAAGTGTGGTATGCCCTGCTCCCCTGCCTTGTGGTTAGCTCTAACATGGGGGGAAAGACAAAAACTAGAACAACTCTCTAAAACATGAGAAACCTTGAGTAGAGGGGACACATGCTCTGCTTCCTGTCTAGAACCCTGGGAACTATTCATTCAGGAGCATCCCATGACCATAAACTTAGGGACAGAAACATGGGGAGCAGGGTTGGACGGGTATGAGGTAGCCCCAGTGGGTTTCCTGCAACCCATTGTATAAGACAAAGGAGTTAGAAGGAGAGCAGAATTTGTCTATAAAAAATAGGCACAAAAAATAGCTACAGGCCAACTGGCAGACCTAAAGTTGTTCTATCAGTTGCAAGGGGATGTCATCAAAAGACATCAAAGGATGGTATGTCTCCAAATCACTAAGAATGTGACTGCTTAGAAGCTTCCAGCAAGGAAGTGGGACAATGACCATGGTTGTGACTGGGCAGATGGCTGTGGACAGATGATTAAAGACTAGATGTCTACCCTCATGCCATGATGGTACATGAACCCCAATATAGATGCCACCTCAGCGAGAAGGAGGGGCAAGGGACAATCCCCAATGACTGAACCTAGGGGAACTACAAAGCTCTGAGATTGACTAATCATATTTTAATAAAAATTATTTTTCAGTATCTAAATCTGGCAAAACGTTCAGAAGAATCATAAAGTTAATTGACAAGTTCTGTCCTCTAAAAATATTCATCAAAGAAATAGATCCTGAAGGCAGGCCAAGAGATATTTTCTGAGAAAATATCTGGGCTTCTAAATTTGCATACTTCAATATAAAAGTATTGACTTAAGAGTATCCCAAATTTAGCAGAATTTGCTCTGAGCTTACCAGGTACCTCAGTAGAGAGAGATTTTATCAGGTAGAGAAAATATACAGAACAGGATTATTTTAAAGCATCAATAATTTAACACTGAATACCCATAAAATATAAATTTGAGGAAAATTGTAGGCATTTTAATTTTTGTAAACACCATAGTTAAAAAGATACATTCTAGAAAAAATAGCCAGACATGATGCTGAAAATAGGTAATGTTAAAAAACTGATTAAAGTTTGTGAATATATAGAAAATCAATAATTTTTATATATTTTATAAGGAAACACATTTAATTTTAAACGTGTTTAATTTAAACACATTTAATTTTAAATTTGAAATAACGGATCTATAAAGAAGCAAAATACTAAGTGTAGAGTTTATTGAATTTACATAAACTGTAATCAGCAACCAGATGAAAAAAACAGAACACTCCCAGGACTCCATAAGCCCTCTCGCAGTGCCTGCCTACCCCTCTCAAGGCAACCAGTACCCTGGCTTCTATCAACATAGATTAGTTTTGCCTCATCTTGAATTCTATTAATGCATTCTTTTGTGTCTGGCTTCTTATGCTCAGTATTAAATTTGTGAGATTGATCTGTGAATTTGTATGTAGTGGTAGGTTATTTATTCTCATTACTGTGCTCTTCCATTGTACAAATATACCACAGTTTTTTAGCCATTCTTCTGTTGATGGATATTTGTGATGTTTTTAGTCTGGGGCTTTGGTGAATGGTGCTGTAAATGGTAAAAGCGTATTTTTGTGAGAGTCTTTTGGTAAGTATATGTACACTTTTCTGTTGTATAGTCTTATGAGTGGAATTACTGGATCATATGGTGTATGTAGATTCAGCTTAAAAAGATGATGCCAGACAGTTTGCCAAAGCAGTTGTACCGATTTACATGCCCATCTGCAGTACCATCAGAGTTCCAGTTGCTGACGGCATCCATAACTTGTGCATTTCTTCTTCTCCCACTTCTTTCTCAGTCTTCGTGGTCTACTTTTCTTCCTCTTCCTCTTTCTTTTTCCTTCCCTTCCTCCTTCATTTTCCTTCTCTTCCCCTCCATCTTCCTCTTCCTCCTCCTTTCCCCTCCTTATCCTTCTTCTCCTTCTATATCTCCTCCCTCCTATCTCCTTTTCCTCCACCTCCTCCACCTTCTCCTCCTTCTTTAGCTCTTCTTTCTGATAGATATCTGCTGGTAACATATTGTGGATTTAATTTGTATTTCCTTGATGTCTAATAACTTGATCGTCTTTTCACGTGTACTGGCCATTTCAATATTCCCTATTGTGAAATGCCTGTTCGAGTCTTCTGCCCATTTTTAAAAGTTGGATTACATGCCTTTTCCTTATAGCTGTGGAGGTCATTATATATTCTGGATATGAGTCCTCTGTCAGATATGTGTATTTAAAATATATTCTCTGACTTGAAAATTATTACCATTAAGTATGATATATGCTATACAGTTTTTATAATCCTCTTTATCAGAAAATGAATTTCCTTTTGAGTCCTAATTTGCTAAAAGTTTATCATAGAAGAGTGTTGCATTTTATTAAGTGCTTTTCTGCATCTTTCAAGTTGATCACAAGCTGTTTCTATTTTTTTCTGTTAAAGTAAGTGAGACACATTGATTGAATCTGGAATGGTAAACCAACTTCCAATTCTTGGAACAAACTCAACTTGGTCATTATATATTTTCTTTTCCTTCACATTTCAGAATTTCATTAAAATTTTTTTTAATGTTTATTTATTTTTGAAGTAGAGAGAGAGCGCAGGCAGGGGAGGGGCAGAGAGAGAGGGAGACAGAATCTGAAGCAGGCTCCAGGCTCTGAGCTGTCAGCACAAAGCCCTAAGTGGGGCTTGAACTCATGAGCCGTGAGATCATCACCTGAGCCACAGTCAGACACCTAACTGACTGAGACACCCAGGCTCCCCAGAATTTCATTTCTTAATGTTTCATTCGAGGTTTTTGTATCTATATTATTGCAAAAATACTAATCCATAATTTCCCTTTCTTTTTATGTCCATACCCAGGTTTAATGTCCAGGTTATATGGTCCTATAATACAAGCTGGTAAATATTCTTTCTCTATGCTCTGAAAAACTACATAAAATCAATTGTTGTTGCTTCCTAAAATGTTTAGAAGAATTCATGAGTAAATCTATCTGGGTGGGGGGGCACCTGGGTGGCTCAGTCGGTTAAGCGTCCGACTTCAGTTCAGGTCACGATCTCGCGGTCCGTGAGTTCCAGCCCCGCGTCGGGCTCTGGGCTGATGGCTCAGAGCCTGGAGCCTGCTTCCGATTCTGTGTCTCCCTCTCTCTCTGCCCCTCCCCTGTTCATGCTCTGTCTCTCTCTGTCTCAAAAATAAATAAACATTAAAAAAAAAAAATTAAAAAAAAAAAATCTATCTGGGTGGGGAGTTTCCTTGGTGGGATGGTTTTAAGTTACAGTTGCAACATCTTTAATAAACATAAAATTGTTTAAGTTTTCAATATCGTTTTTCAAGGAATTGGTCTAATTCATCTACATTTTCAAATATATTAACATAAAGTTATTTAGAACTTTTCATTATCATTTCAATATCAGTAGGATCCATAGTGATGTTTCTTTTCCATTTCTGATATTGTATTTGCACTTTTTTTCTCTTTATATTTGATTAGTCTTCTTAGGAATTTATTCTTTTCATTAGTCTTTGCAAAGATCCACCTTTGAATTTCTTGAGTATTTCTATAATGTACCAGTTTTCTATCTTAACAATTTTTGCTTTTTATTCTTCTTCTTTTTTACTTCCTTTAGGTATATCTGCATTTAACACAATAACTTTTCGTACAAGCACAGCTTTAGCAGTATCCCACATATTTTGATTTGCCATATTTTTATTAACCTTTAAATATTAAAAAATTATTAAAATATCAATAATTTATAATTAATAAATTATTTATAAATTTATAAATAATTAGAAACATTAAAATTTTAAAAAGTTAAAATATTTTCATTTTCTACTTTTATACCTTCCTTGATTTGTAGTTAATTTCTGAGCAGTTGGATATTTTTAACTTCTATTTTTGTATTGTTTTTGAGCTTAATTCCACTGTGTTGAGAGCATACTTTGTATGGCTTCAATATTTAAAATTGTTTGAGGTCTGTGAGTAATTAAGGTAACTATTCCATAGACAATTGCAAAGTAGGTATATTCTGAAACTGTTGGTGCAGAGTTCTGTATGTGTAGATTAGGAAAAGTTTGTTAATAAGCATGTTATTCAAATTGTCTATATCCTTACAATTTTTTTTAATCATTATTTTTATTTTTTTTCAATATATGAAATTTATTGTCAAATTGGTTTCCATATAATACCCAGTGCTCATCCCAAAAGGTGCCCTCCTTAATACCCATCACCCACCCTCCCCTCCCTCCCACCCCCCCAACCTTACAATTTTTTAATCTGATTATTGTATCAGTTACTTGGAGATACATGCTAAATTCTTCCATTATATTTATGGATTATGTAAATTTTCTTTTAGTTTTATAAGTTTTTGCTGTATGTATTTTGAAGCTAAGTTATTAGATGATTACAGGTTTAGTATTTTATGTGTTACAGTCAATTAACTGCTTTGACATGAATAAATGCCCCTTTTATCTTTTGTAATGCTTGTTCTCTTAAATACTATCCTTCTGATAATAGTTAAGACTTACCAGTATTTTGGTTAGTGTTTGTATGGTTTATACTTTTCCATTCTGTTTAATCTTATTCTTTCTTTGTTCTTATATTTAAATTGTATTTCTTAGGGGCACCTGGGTGGTGTAGTCAGTTGATTTCGTCTCCGGTCATGATCCCAGGATCATGGGATCAAGCCCCACATCAGGCTCCAAACTGAGCATGGGGCCTGCTTGGGATTCTCTCTCTATTTCTCTCTCTCACTCTACCTCTCATCCCCACTGTGTTTTTTTCTCTCTCTCTCACTCTCTTTCTCTCTCTCTCAAAAAATGTATCTCCTATAACCAGCATGTATTTGTGGGTTTTTGAAATTGGGTCTGACAATTTTTGTCTTTTAGTCAAACTATTTGTTCTATTTATATTTATTATAATTACTAATATATTTAAGCTTATAATGACTGTCTTACTACTTGTGTTTATCTGACCCACCTGTTCTATTTTTCTCTACTTTTAACTTCCTTTGGATTAATCAAATTTTTTTTTATTACACTTTTCTGCTTGATTATTTCGTTAATTATATACTCTAATACTATTCTTCTACACCTTGCCCTAGAGATTACACCATGCGTTCTTGACTGACTGCAGACTAATATAACTTGTCACTTTTACTTTTTGGGTAATGCAAGAACCAGAGAACTGTTCAACTTTGTTCACCCTTCCTATCCTTTATGTTATTCCTGTATTTTTATTCTACACATATGCTAATCCCCTTAAGACAATATTATCAGTTTTTGTAGAAATAACATTGACTTAGATTTACTCCTAATACTCTTCATTCTTCATTTCTGTGCTTCCATCTTGGGTTATTTTTCTTCTGCTTAAAAAGTCTCTTAGTGTTTCTTCTAGTAAAGGGTCTACTGGCAACAAATGCTTTCAG
Organism: Panthera leo; assembly: GCF_018350215.1. NCBI lineage: Eukaryota > Metazoa > Chordata > Mammalia > Carnivora > Felidae > Panthera > Panthera leo. Next base: position 73,496,242 of record NC_056685.1, read on the forward strand.
TTTTTGTCTAAAAAATGTCTTTGTTTCAATTTCATTTTATAAAACAGTATTTTCTTCAGGTTGTGTGTAGTTTTTTAAAACAGTATTTTCTTCAGGTTGTGTGGCAGTTACTTATTTTCAACACTTTGAACATATTCTATCTTTGTCTTCTCAATTCCATTGTTTCTACTGATAAATCAGCTCTCAGACTTATTGTTGTTCCTTTGAAGGTAATGTGTCTTTTATCCTGGCTGCTTTAAATTTGTTTTTCAGCAATCTGATTATGATGTGCCTAGGTGTGGTTTTCCTGGATTCATAGGATTTTAAAATATGTGATTTGATATCTTTGGTCAGTTTTAGAAAAATCTCAAATATTCCTTCTGCCCCATTCTTTTTCTGGGTTCCAATTATATGTGTCTTAGGCCCTTTCATCATATCCCATCTCTGTCTTACAAATATATTTTCTGTTTGTTTAAACCTTTTTTTCTCTCCTTGTGTTTTATTTATTTTAATGTTTATTTATTTTTGAGAGAGAGAGAGAGAGAGTGCAAGCGGGGGTGGGGGACAGAGAGAGAGGGAGACAGAGAATCCCAGGCAGGCAACATGTTGTCAGTGCAGAGCCTGACATGGGGCTTGAACCCACAAACTGTGAGATCATGACCTGAGCTGAAATCAAGAGTTGGATGCTTAACCGAACGAGCTGCCCAGGTGCCCATCTTCTTATGTTTTAGTTGCTGCACTGCATCACACTCACCTTTCCCAGTTACGATTGATTGAGAGGCTTGTTTTCCCAGCTGCTGGGTATGTTGGTGCTGACAATTCTCACGTGTTGGTTCTTTCCAGGAATTTAATTCAGCTGAAGCTAACCACCTCCCTGAAGTCCATGCCCTCATCCTGGGAACAGCCTATCAAATGACTGATCAATGCAGGAGTATAAAAGATGGGCCCAGTTGCCCCCCTTGCTTGAGCGTTTCCCGTGAAATTGGCTGACTCTATTGAGATGCGATTTTTCTCTCTGCCCTTCACTTTCTTTACTTCCCTCCAAATGTTTATCCCAAAGAGCTCTCCCCTGAAAATTTCTGAATTCTACTCTCTGTTTTAGAGTCTGCTTCCTAAGGAATCTGACCTGCAATATTATGCTTCAGTTTGTAATTTTTCTCTTAATCTATCTTGTAGTTCACTAATCCTGTCTATTGCTATGACTAGCTGTGGTTAAAGAATTCTTGAATTTTTAAGTTTAGTTATTTAATTTACAGTTCCATTTCCTTTGTTTTTTTTTTTTTTCTTTTAAATAGACTTCACTTATTTGGAGAAACTCCTCATCTTCTTAAAATATAACTTGATAATCACATCTAGATCATCTGTAGATTTGTTTCTGGGTTTTTTTCTTGTTCCTTTCTGTTAACATGCCTAATAACTTTTTAAGTTGAATGTTGAACAATATGAAAAACCATGAAGATTTGGGATGAGGTCTTTTTTCCTCCCAAGAGAATTTAATTTTCTTCTGGCAGACAGAACAGGGTAGATTACCTCTATGCAGTCAAGTATAGATCTGACTTGAAGGTGGATTTCACCATTTGTAGAAACCTGTTTATTTCTGGTTCACTCTTGCTCCTACATTTAGCTGTATAATAGTCTACCTAGAAACATGAAGTTTATAACAGCCTCTTACTTTTGTGGGTCCTGAATTTTGTTCTTTCGACAAGTGAGACTCCTGAAAGCTGTTTGTCTTCTCAGACTGTTATCTGATGCTTTCTGCTCATTCCATGCTGCTTATGTGAAACAAATGCTCCAAAAGAAAAAGTATAGATCTACACCCTCTCTTGGTCTGCTCTAGCACCATCAGAATCCATTTCCTTATTTTTTGCCACCTTAGTTTGATTGTCACTTGTCACCGTAAACATATGGTAGTTTTAAAAAGGCCTACAAATTATTTGCCCCATTTCCATCAAGAAGTGGAATCTGGGGCACCTGGGTGGCTCAGTCGGTTAAGTGGCCAACTTCGGCTCAGGTCATGATCTCAGTTTGTGAGTTCAAGCCCCGCGTCGGGCTCTGTGCTAACAGCTCAGAGCCTGGAGCCTGCTTCAGATTCTGTGTCTCCCTCTCTCTTTGCTGCTCCCCCACTCACGCTCTGTCCTCTCCCTCTCTCAAAAATAAACACTAAAAATTTTTTCTCAAAAAAGCGGAATCTATTTCTCCACTTCTTGACAGGCTTCTGACCAGCTTCAACCAAAAGAATGTGGAGAAGGCAACATTACTCAAGTTCTGAATTTGGGCTTCACGAAGGTTTGCAGCTTCTGCAAACCCAAGCAGTGGAAACCATCCCAAAACCTTTGGGCAAACCCAAGCAAGCCTGTTCGTGAATTAGAGACCATATGAACAGTGCACTGCCATCTACTTAAGATCCCAGACATGAGTGAACTCAGACATGAAGAGCTGATCCTGACCCAGATCAGAAGGACCACCCAGGTCTTCTCAGCCCCGCTTGATAACCAGACTCATGAGCTAGATAAAACTTTTGTTACTTTATGCTGCAAAGTTTTGGGTTGGTATGTTATGTAGCAATATGTAAAGCTAATTATGTAATTTTTTTGGCATTTGAGTGTTCTTCTCCTGGATTTGACTTTCTAATTGGTCTCCTGGGGAATGCTGGGCTATAATTAAAAGTCTGAAGGCAATGAGAGGTGGAATTGATGGAACCTGAGGAGACTTCAAGCAGGAACAACTTTCAGCAGTAACTCTGCTCTCACAGGGTGATTAATAGAGTTTGGATAACTCAGAATCCTTATTCCTCCCAAACGTTACCATTCTAATTCTCATGGTTCCACTCTTTCTCAGTCAGTGCTGTTTCACATAAAATACACTAGAAAATTTACTTCCCCACCCTGCACAATGACACTCTGATTTTTATCTGTTTATGGATCCATTTATGGACCAATCGATCTGCTAATGTAGTCTGCCAGTTGATCGATCTGTTGTATTCTGTCGATCGATGTGTTATATTTTATCCAGCTATGTCATTCATAAGATTTTTTTTTTTTAGAAAATGCAAGAAACTCCATGATTCTGTCTTTATCTAAAAGTTGACACTAAGCCTCAATTTTCTTTAAGTTCTGAAGCGTAGTTAAAAGCATTTAATGCCCAGCACTCCTCTATTTCTTGTGATTCTCCTACCGTGCTGTGGAGGTAGGCCCCATATGCCAAAATCTCTTTAATAGGCACTTTCTCCGTATGGCTAGGATGGCTTAAGTAGCTATTTTGCCACTGCCACGTTGTGAATTATAAGTATTCTATTCCTTAATGGCAAATGAATCTTCACTACTGTGTAACCCAACCAAATCAGATAACCGGTTCCAGTCAGCCAAGGTACCTCAATAAGGATCCAGTGGTAGACAACAGAATCCACTTGAGCCAGTTTAAGGAGAGCTTCAGTTGGGGGATTAGATGCTTATAAAACTTTCAAAGAGGAAGCAACAGGCTCCAGGCAAGCTCCCAAAATGGTACTGCAGAATTGGTCTACGAAGTGAGTGAGCTTATGCTCTGTCATTATTAGGAAGCTGGGGAACTCGGAAGCTGCCTCCACAACTGCCGGTTCTAGAAACCGTCTCGCTCCTGACTTCTGCCATGATGTGGACTGGGTGAATGAGTCCTCTGCTCCTTACCTCTCAACCCCGTAAAGCTACGGATACTCCAAAGAACCAGCTTCTTCTAAGTCTGATACCGAAATACCCTCGTGGCAGTGATTTCCAAAAGAAGTTAATAGAGCACAACTTCTATCTTTGTAGATACCCTAGAATTTGAAGCTTCCAAATTTCATGCAGGTGTATCTGCTTGGCCTAAGCTATATGACTGGCTAAACTATAAAGGAATCAGGGAAATGTAGTTTTTCACTTTTCATCTTCTATTTCCTGACTCACAGAGTGTATCTGTTGCCCAATGGCCTCAGCATCCTCTGTAAGGGAATAGAGATGAAGGAATTTATCTGCTAAAATGCACGTGATCTGCTTGGAAACGTGCCAGAAACATGGATAATGCTCAATTCACGCTGTTTTTATTGTTGGTCTGGCATTGCTCAACAATGGGGGAAAGGCAGACTCCAGGATGGGGGGAATCTGAGGCTGCTTCAGGCCAGAGTAGAAACGCACCTTTGTTTTCTTCCTGCTACCAGTGTTGTGCTCTTACAAACGGCTTTCCCAAAATACCAGTGCTGGAAGGGGCTTGGTTTTTGATGAGCAACTTTGCACACCGTCTCTCTCATCGTTAACCCCTTCCATCAATTACCTCAATTTCCCAGTGAAAAATTCCACTTTCTTTCCTCATCTTTGTTAATTTCCTGGTTTCCTCTCTTTCTTGCTTTTCTCTTCCCTCTTTGTCTCCCTTGCCTGCCTTTAAAAATAAGGTTTTTTACATTATTAAAAGCACTTTATATTCTTAAAGTCTTTGACTTCACCATAATGAGTTAATATTTGTAAAGCATTTAAAACAATTCCAGGCACACAGTAAGCATTGTTTGAAATACTTTTATTTACTAACTTAATTTACTAACTAAAAAATGGACCTACCTTAGGCATACTTTGGGGCCCACCTTGCCTTATAGTGATGTTCTTTTAAAACTTCAGGAATTAAATCACTTTGGCTGCGATCCAAGATGGACCTATTTTATACTAAGTCTTGTTCTGGAGAGGAACACTAGAGGATAATTCAGTGTTACTATGGCAAAGTCCCAGCCCCCCACCCCCCATATATGCTGTAGAGAACAAGCTAATGCTGAGCATCAGGTCTAATTTCATGTGGTTCAACCTAAGTATTATAAATAAAAACAACCCGGTTGTACATGCTCAATTTTGGATTTCTCTTAACACGTTGTTTCACACTTGCTTGTACTTCTGCTTAATAAGATTGGATATTGGTGGTGCCTGGGTGGCTCAGTCGGTTAAGTGTCCAACAGTTGGTTTTGGCTCAGGTCATGATCTCATGGTTCATGGGTTTGAGCCCTGCATCAGATCCTGCTGAAGATTCTCTCTCTCTGCCCTTCCTCTGCTTGTGCATGCACCTGTGCTGTCTCTCAAAATAAACTTAAAAAAAAAAAAAAAGACTGGATACTGGCTTTCCAGAAGAATCCAGAAATAATTGAAAGGGAATTACACACCTATTCATCATATATGTTTATATTTTGGACAACTTTAATTTTATCTTAAATGTGTCTTTTTAAGGGCCTTGAAGACAGAAAGGGGTACACTGACATAGAACACTTTAAAATCTGAGAGGATGTACTGGAACCTGCATTCAGAGCCCCAATCCTGGGAAGACCATATCCGGGAACGCCTTGCTTGTAAAGATGTTATTTAAGATTTGCAGGACGCAAGTCAGGAAACCCTGATTCTGGCTCACCTGGGGCCGTTACAGCTATTAGCTGCTTTGTTTTCCTGCACTTCAGGCAGGGTTTAATAAGGCTATTTGGTGGTCTTTTTGTCTACACACGCTTCCTTATATTTTCCTTCGCTATGACCAGCCCATATGGATACTGCAGAACTCTCCACCTCTGAGATAGCAATAATTATCTCTTAAGTCCCTTGAAAGGAGCATTTACAACTTCTGCCTGTCAGTTTTGGAATGTGAGGAAATGATTATTCAGAAATTGTGTTTAATATTCATTTTTGAGAGAGCATGAGCAGGGGAGGGGCAGAGAGAGAGGGAGACACAGCCTCCAAAGCAGGCTCCAGGCTCCGAGCTGTTAGCACAGAGCCCGATGCAGGGCTTGAACCCACGAACTGCAAGATCATGACCTGAGCTGAAGTCGGGTGCTTAACCGATGGAGCCCCCCAGGCACCTCAGGAAATGATCATTTTAAACAAGGGTTGCAACAGACCTCAAATGTGGTGTCTTTTGTTAGATTTACTTTGGGAATAAACATTGTGGCAGAGCTTGATTCAAGAACAGATCCTGATGTTTGCAAACCGTCCCTTACATAGAATGCATAGGTTGGAATGCAAGTTCATCAACAACACTGATAAAAACCCATGATTTGCTGCCAAGCAAGGATCCAGCTGTTTTCTCCAACCTGAGCATACCCTATCCAGCCTAGTCAGTGTAACTGACCGATGACTACCTTACAGGTAGGATGACTATATATCTTCACTTTCCAGGACAGTCCTGCATATTGTGCTGCATTGGGCCAGTTCATAGTCCCGTTCAATCTCAAGCATATCTAGATTTGGATGATAAGCTTTATGGACAACTTATTCTTAAACAAGTAAGAGGTCAGGAAAAAGCTACACAGGATACACAGATCTGCTCTTGCCCTACAGAGTTCCTGGAGGCCTGATAAATAGTCGGCATTCATGCTAGTTGAATTGGGAACTTAATGGAATCTTCAGTGACAATGGGCTCCCCCTCCTTCCCACTAATCTATACCCTTCTAAGCACTGTATGCTCCCCTTCTAGCCTTCCCTTAAAACTGTTCAAGAGCATTGGCATCAATTAGCTCTTTTCTGCCCTCCCCAGTCCACTCCATCTCCTACCTGCCGCTGCTGCTGCAACTATCGTTCCACATTGTTAAGTTACATTTTCTATCTTGGGACTCTTTGCTCAACAATTACAATACATATTACGGCCACCCTACAAGAATTTATTTGTACCAATTATATGCTTTACTGGTTACTTGTTCAATTCTTCTATTCCTGTTCTATTTCTTGTGTCCTATCTCCTTCCCATTCTTGGATTACATTTTTATTTTGAGTAATATTTTCAGAAGGTTATGTGGGTGGCAAAATCTCTAAATTGCTTGCATGTTCAAAATTATCTTCATTTTGCCTTCATACTTGAATGCTAATTTGCCTGGGAAAAGTTTCCAAATCCTTTCCTCTCAGAATATTTTGGCAATTCCTTCATGATTTTCTAGCTTTTCAACTTGCTAGTCAGAAGTCTGGTGCCAGTTTCACTCTAAGTCCTTTGTAATTTTTCCTTCCCTTCTACCCTTTTTCTGGTTTTAAAAGTTTGTAACGTTTTTATCCTTGGAATTCATAAAAATCACCAAAACGTGTTTTTTAACATTTGCATAAAGCACACGGTGGGCCATTTCAATCTGAACGTACATGTCCTTCTTTAGCATATGGAAATTTCTTCCATTATTTCTTTTTTTTCCCCCTCCATGCTCTGTTCACTTATTGGGTAAATATTAGATGTCTGGATATAGCTCCATGTGTATTAACTCCTTTCATAGTTTTTCCTTATTTTTGAATGGTGTTCTTGGGGAAAGTCCTTAGCTCAAGCTTCCAGATTGCCTAAGACACCTCCCGTCGTCTGTAGTCTTCTATTCGGTCCTTCTACTCAACTTTCATTCTAGCAACCAGAATTTTAGCTTCTGAAAGTTATTTAGTGTTCTCATGCTTTAAATTTCCTACTGTTCCTTTCTCATTTAATGGCAATGATTTTCTTAAATTGTCAGACACTTCTATAAGTTTAAGATTTTAGTTTTCTTGCATTAATAGTGCTTTCCTTGAGGACAGTTCCTCTACTTGGTCCATTTATTGACTTTTTTTCTCCCCTCAAATACTGGGGCCTGAATCCATATTGGGTGGGTTTGTGTGAAGGGGGGAGAAGCCCATCTTTGGGGTTTGGGGCTCCATGTGCATGGAGGCTGGCAGTGACCTAGGACCTTACCCTACTTCTCTTTCCACCTCCAGGGCTCGTGCTAGGCATTCCCTAGAAGTAAACTCACTTATTTTGAGAGGTATTCTTAGGTCTACAGTCCTAAGAAGAGGCCCTAAGGGGCAAATGCCATAGGCAACTGTTTGGAAAGTAGATTCCTGCATACTGTTTGGTTTTGCCAGTAACCAAGTCCATTTGCTTTATATCATTCATACAGAAATTCCTTAGTATTTTGGTCTGCTAATGACATGGCCTCTGGTTTTCTAGTGCTTTTATGGATTTTTGTTCTGATATTTTGGAGACAGCAATAAGTAGTCCATCCATTTTGAGCTTTAAGGAATACCAATTCACCAACTACTCTAATCCCATGGAAGGTTTGCCGAGTCTGAACTGTATGGACTTCCTGGTTGATAAAATTGACCATAAAGCACCTCTTAAGGTGCTTCCACTTACCACTTTCTAATTGTCTTTTAGAAGTCTTCTAATTCCTAATGCATGTTGAAAGACATCCTATCATATGCTACAACATGGATGAACCTTGAGGACATTAGGAGTGAAATAAGCCAGTCATAAAGATACATACTACATAATTCCTCTTACATCTGAAGTAGTATCTAAAGTATGAAATGCTTAAAAACAAAGTAGAATGGTGGTTGCTAAGGGACTGTGGGGAAGGGGAAAGGGTTGTTCAATGGGTACAGAGTTTCAGTTTTGCAAGATGAGGTTCTAGAGATCTGTCCTACAACAAGGTGCTTATAGTGAAGGCTGTAATCTTAAAAAAATGGTTAAGATGGTAGATTTTGTTAGATTTCTTACCACAATAAAAAAATCAGAGCTTTAAATCTCAGTTTGACAGAAGCAGTGTGTGTAACTGCTCCAGGAAGAAGGAAACGATTGGCTTAAATTTAGCCATAGCTATGAATGACTAGAATCAGACCCTAGTTTAGCTGCAGGTTTTCACAGAAGCAAGGACGGCAGAGAGTTTTGCATCTTTGGGGCTTCTGACGGACAGGGTGGGCACATGTGATGCCAAGAGGCCAGATGCTAATTGTTACATCAGAATCATGTTCTGATGGTGAGGGGCACATTTAGAGATTCAGCAATACAAGTTTAATTAGTAGATCATATTCCTACAAAACTCTTTCAGGAAGTCAAAGAATGCATGGAAAACAAATTTCTTGTGGAATCCGGTATGTAGTTCATGAAATTACAAGTGTTTTGAAGGGTATATTGTATAGGTGAATGTGCTGTGAAAAGCTAAATATATACAAGGTAGGTATTAATCATGATGAAATCAACAAATTGTTTTGAACAAGTGTTGGTGAGGATGTGGAGAAAAAGGAACACTCATGCACTGTTGGTGGGAATGCAAACTGGTACAGCTATTGTGGAAAACAGTATGGAGGTTCCTCAAAAAAAAAATTAAAAATAGAACTAACCATGATCCTGCAATTGCACTACTGGGTATTTACCCAAAGAATACAAAAATACTAATTCAAAGGGATACATGCAACACTATGTTTATTGCAGTCTTACTTATAATAACTGGATTTTGGAAGCACCCCAAGTGTCCATCAGTTGATGAATGGATAAAGAGGTGGTGCATATATACACAACGGAATATTATTCAGCCATAGAAAAGAATGAAATCTTGCCATTTGCTATGACTTGGATGGAGATACAGAGTATGATGCTAGGTAAAATACATCAGTCAAGAAACACACGTACCATATGATTTCACTCATACGTGGAATTTAAGGAACAACAAAGGAGCAAAGGGGAAAAAGAGACAAACCAAGAAACACTCGTAACTGTAGAGAACAAACTGATGGTTACCAGAGGGGAGGTGGATTGGGGATGGGCTAAATAGGTGATGGGGATTAAAGAGTACACTTGTGATAAGCCCTGGGTGTTGTATGGAAGTGTTGAGTCACTATATTGTACACTGGAAACTAATAATAAAACATTGTATGTTAACTAACTGGATTTAGAATGAAAACTTAAAAAAAAAAAAACGAACAGATGACTTGATCTTGCTATTTTTACATCTCCATTTTGACCCTGCTGTCTTGACTCCGACATTTTACTTTGGAGAACTTTGATCATGCACATGCAAAATTTGTTTTGATTCTGTGCTTAATAAACATTGAAATCAGAAAAAAATTTGCTTTGACCTGCTTTTCTTCCATCTGCAGTCACCTAACTTTTCTAAAAGCTAAACTTAGAAAAGCTCCATATTGCACGATAACTCTTTAGGCTCCTCTTCTCGGCATGTGCTTCCTATTTCATAGTAATAGCACCACACTAAGTATTAGGGAGAAATTATAAGATATCAAAATTCCAAATGAACTAACATACGAAAATTTGGAAATACTGATGTTATCATTTGCGAGATAGTGAGAACAAAAACAATATACAAAATTTTAAGCTGCAATTTTCTTTGGAAGGGAGATTTTCCTTACATAATTTTTAAAATCTCAGGACAAACTATTTAAATAGTTAACATTTTGGGGTGCATGGGTGGCTCCATAGGCTAAGCATCCACCTTCAGCTCAAGTCATGATCTCGCAGTTTGTGGGTTCAAGCCCCACATCAGCCTCTGTGCTGACTGACAGCTCACAGCCTAGAGCCTGCTTTGGATTCAGTGTCTCTATTTCTCTGTCCCTCCCTCCTCTCACACTTCTGGCCTCTCTCTCAAAATAAACATTAAAAAAATAAGATGTTACTTTTTAAATTTTTATTTCAGAAGGGTGTTGCTTACATGGTTTTCTGTCCTATCTTCTCATTATTTTCTTAAATATGTTCTCATTTGTAATCAAATCAGGTGACTAAATTACTACCTGTGTTAAGATACCTGCATTCAGAAGACTTTGTGCAAGTCATTTCTGTTAACTGTCAAAATCCTTATTTTAGTTACAACAAAGAAAATACAGATAGAATGGATTTTTAAATTAACAAAATCCTAGATTGCAATTATATATATACATACATATATATATATATATATATATATATATATATATATATATATACACACCACATCTTTCCATTCATCTCTTGATGGACACTTGGGCTGCTTCCATAATTCGGCTATTGTAAATAAGGCTGCTGTAAACATAAGGGAACATGTATCCCTTTGACTTAGTGTTTTTTCTATTTTGGGGGTAGATACCCAGTAATGCAACTACTGGATTGTAGAGTAGTTATTTTTTTTTTTTAATATTCATTTATTTTGGGAGAAAGGGAGAGTGAGAACCCCAAGCAGGCCCTGCACTGTCAGTGCAGAGCCTGACATAGGGCTCTATGTTATGAAATGCAAGATCATGACCTGAGCTGATCAAGAGTTGGTCACTTAACCAACTGAGCCACCCAGATGCCCAGGGATTGTAGGGTAGTTCAATTTTTAATTTTTAAAGAAATTCCATACTGCTTTCCAGAGTAGCTGCACCAGTTTGCATTCTCACCAACAGTGCAAGACGGTTCCCCTTTATTCACATCCTTACCAATGCCTGTTGTTTAGCCATTCTGACAGGTGTGAGGTGATCTCTCAGTTTTTTTTTGTTTTGTTTTTTTGTTTTTTGCATTTCCCTTATGATGAGTGATGATCATCTCTTCATATGTCTGCTGGAAATCTGGATGTTTTCTTGGGAGAAATGTCTGTTCATGTCCTCTGACCATTTTTAAATTGGATTTTTTTTTTGTATTGAAATGTTTCAGTTCTTTATATATTTTGCATGCTAACCCTTTATCAGATATGTCATTTGAAAATACCTTCTCCCATTCAGTAGGTTTCCTTTTAGTTTTGTAGATTGTTTCCTTTGCTGTGCAGAAGTTTTTTGATGTTGTCCCAATAGCTTATTTTTGTTATTTCTCTTGCCTCAGACATAACTAGAAACATGTTGGTACAGCCCATGACAAATATTACTGCCTATAATCTCTTCAAGAATTTTTATGGTTTCAGGTCTCAAATTTTTAGGTCTTTAATCCATTTTTGAGTTTATTTTTCTGTATGGTATAAGAAAGTGGTCCAGTTTTCATTATTTCACATGTGGCTGTTCAGTTTTCCACAACACCATTTGTTGAAGAGACTTTTTCCGATTGCATATTCTTGCCTCTTTTGTCAAAGATTAATTGACCATATAATTATGGGTTTATTTCTGGGTCTTCTATTCCACTGATCCATGGGTTTATTTTTATGCCAGCCCCACACTGTTTTAATTACCAGCTCTTTGTAATAAATTTGAAATCTGGAATTGTGACACCTCCAGGTTTGCTTTCCTTTTTCAAGATTGCTCTGGCTAGTTGAGGTCTTTAGTGGTTCCATACAAAGTTTAGGGTTGTTTGTTCTAGTTTCATATTGGCATTTTAAGAGGGATTGCACTAAATCTGTAAATTGCTTTTGGGTGGTATAGACATTTTAACAGTATTCTTCCAATCCATGAATATGGAATGTCTTTCCATTTCTTTCTGTTGTCTTCAGTTTACTTCATCAGTGTTTTATAGTTCTCAGAGTATAGATCTTTCACTTTTTTGTTTAGGTTTATTCCTAGGTATCTTATTTTTGGTGCAATTGTAAATGGGGTTGATTGCTTAATTTCCCTTTCTGCTGCTTCATTCATTATTGGTGTATGATTTTTGTATCCTACAACTTTACTGAATTCGTGTATTAGTTTTAGCCATTTTTTTGGTGGAGTCTTTCAGGTTTTCTATATAGAGTATCATGTCATCTTCAAGTAGTGAGAGTTCTACTTCTTTCTTACAGATTTGGATGCTCTTTATTTCTTTAATTTTACCTCCTTGGTTAAGTTTATTCCTGAATGTTTTATTGTTTTTGGTGTATTTGTAAATGGTATTTTCTTAATTTCACTTTCTGCTCCTTCATTATTAGTGGATAGAAATGCAGCAGATTTCTGTACATTCATTTTGTATCCTGTGACTTTACTGAATTCTTCTATTCTAGTAGTTTTTTGGTGGAGTCTTTTGGGTTTTTCAGTTCTGACAGGTTATGATCAGGTCATTTTAAACTCACATCAGCACAGTGTGTATAAGAAACTGTTAATACAGATTAATGGAAAAAATATTCTAATAGAAAAGGGTAAAGAACATAAGCAAATTTCCAGTGATGAAACAGTGGTTATAAACATATCTCTAAATATGTATAAAATTTGTTAATTAAAACAACAAAGTTCTGTATTTCCCCATCATAAAGACAACTATTAAATAATGACAGTATTAAGGAGTTATCAAATTATAAGGAGATGAATACTATAATATACTACCAGTGAGAGAATAAATTGATAGTTATTTTGGAGAATAATTTGACAGTTTGTATTAAAGTTGTATGTGATCTTTGGCCTGGTTTACGTATATCAATAATGAACTATGATCTACAGTATTTTTGGAATGACTAAATTACAAACAAATGACTGTGACTCCAGAAATAGTGTAATAAACATACTATATTAAGCAATGGAGTTACTGTAGTTAAGGCAATAAATTCAAATCTATATGAATCAACAAAAATTTTAAAAATTATGCTGGGGTGCCTGGGTGGCTCAGTCGGTGAAGTGATCGACTCCGGGTTTCAGCTCAGGTCATGATCTCCCAGTTCATGGGCTCGAGTCCTGCAGTGGGTTCCACGCTGACAGTGTGGGGCCTGCTTGGGATTCTCTCTCTCTCCCTCAGCCCCCTTCCATGCTCTCAATCTCTCTCTCTCAAAATAAATAAACTCTAAAAAAATATGCTAATAAAGTTATAGAACATAGTATATAAACTTATATTTAAAAATGACAAAACAATTTTATATTTTTATCCATGGTTAAAAAAAAAAATGCATGGGCAAAGTCTGGAAAGATACACAGCAAGCTCGTAATACCAACTCCCGCTGGGAATGTGAAAGTAGAAGCTTCCAGGCCTCTTAGAGAACAGGTATACGATCATTTCAACTACATGCTCTTGGTCAGAGCAAGTCTCAGGACCAGCCCAGATTCAAGAGAACCTCACTTCTTAATGGGGCAAGTGGCAAGCATATGGGTAGAGTTGGTGGTGGTAGGATTTATGACAACCATCTTTGTAGACTGCACACCATTTCCCTCCCCTTGTTTTGGCCAATTAACATCCTTTGGCTCTCGGCTCCTTTTCCTGCTCCTATATCAAAGCTTACTTTTAAAGGAAAATTTTATAGGATTCTTCTACTTGAGAATTTAAAACAGATACAACATTCTAACAGGACAGTTATTTATATCTCTTTGGTCGTGGCAAGAAATAATTTATCTCTTAGGGCAAGTTCAGGCATTAATAAGTGGGAGAAGTGTTTTCCAGAGCCTTGCTTTTGAGTCTCACTTCATAGTTTTCTAAGTGCTGCACCTCTTCCACCCTCTTAAAAGCTGGCTGGGGATAAAAGGGTATTGTCACCCTGGAGGGACTGAGCTCTCCATTCACAGATGCTGCCCAGAGCCTGGCTCTGAGCTTCTGAAGAGGTGTTCATTGCCTGGAATAGAAGTGTCTTTAACCACATTCTTTTCTGGGCCACAGTTAGGTTATTGGCCATGTCAGATATACAGGAGGAGGGGAACAACAAGAAGTCATCCATTCCAAAATATTTGCTGACAACAGTGTAGCTGGATACTATGCAAGGTACTAGATGTACCAGTAGTGAGCAAGACGGGCAGAATCTGCCCTTATAGATGTTGTAGTCTGGTGGGTTGTAGAGACGAAGAACCGGCAAGTGTAAGATGTGTTAAATACGATAAAAGGAAGGTGCTACAGGAGGACTGCAGAGGGATCTAAAAAGTCGTGTGCTGCTAAGTGTTTAAAGACTGATTTTACCAATAAAACAAAACTGAACTAAAAGGAACCCCGTCCCCCTGACTTGCAGTATTTGCCAATTTTCATGGTGTAAAGATTTCCCATTAATGTCATGCTACCAACATGATCTCACCGAATGGAATTATAGAGATATGGCTCTTGAAGGCCATATTAGCCAATTGTGGTACATCCCTGGGTCTACTAAACAAGAAGGAGGAAAATACTTTCATAAAGCTCTACCAAACGGTGCTTCATTTCATAACATGATCAAATTAGAAAGTGAACCATGTGATGAATATCCTTCACAGGTGAATTGTTTGAAATAGTCCATTTTCTGTTCATTTTCTTGCACAGTGAGAGGACTGCCATCTCAGCAGCAGCTCTCCTCCTCTAGCAATGGCTGGCCCTCAGTGGCTGGCCAAGGTGTATACCTTTAGGAAAAGAGCTAAATGCAAAGCTGCAAGTGGATTTAGTTCTCTTTGAATTGCATAGGTTGAAAGAAATGCTGATTAACCATCTGGGAACAGAAGTTTGGGCTGGAGACCAGGTTTAGACAATCTCTTACCAAGTAAAAACCTGGTGATCTTCCAAAATTTTAAGTTACAAAGCTGGCAGTAATAAAACAAATATGCCCATCACTATCTGGAGAACAGTCAAGTTTTCCTTTTGAGAAAGATAATACCAAGAACCTGACCTTAAAATAATCATTCTTGAATAGCTTATTCACAAATGACCCTGATAAAATGCTCTAGGATCCAGTGCCAGGGAGGCTGAGCCATGACGAACAGGGAAGAATCAGGTTTCTGTCTTTCTCCCTGCACCTCCCCGGGCTGGTGGGAAAACTCCAGCTTAGTGACACGTACACTTAATGTCAAACTAAGCATAAAGCTTGCTGTCTAGGAACCTTATTGTTAGAGCTACACGCTGCCTGAACCAGACCTGGGACTCAGACCAAGAAGGCCAGTTGCAATGTGGAGGTCATTTTGCTATTATCCTTCCATTCCTGGTCTCAATTTCCCTTTGGTAAAATAGCTATATTTTCCTATGAGTCCATTAAGCTACCCAGTTTGACCAAAATTAGGCTGATCTGGAAAACGCAGATTACAGTTGAGTTCATGTTTTATTTGGTCACCTCTTGTAACCTGTAACCTGGATGGCCTGCACCCATCCAGACCACACGCATGCAGGCATACGTACGCACACAACCATTCTGGAACTAACGTGGCACGTGGTGATGGTAACCATAACACTCTGTACTACTATGGACAGAATCTCCAGATGGGGTGGGGGGGAAATGAACCCATCTCTTTGCATCAAAGAATGTTAATAAGGTTGTTGGGTTTTTTTTCCTTCACAGAAAGTATTAAAGATATTCTTACATTAAGATGCACCATTATTTCATGTACCAATAGAAGAGGAAAAATGCCAACTGAGACTTAATGCTTTCTTTTCTTAAATCTTCATCAGTCTTGGGGCGCCTGGGTGGCTCAGTCGGTTAAGCGTCCGACTTCGGCTCAGGTCGTGATCTCGCGGTCTGTGAGTTCAAGCCCCGCGTTGGGCTCTGTGCTGACAGCTTGGAGTCTGGAGCCTGTTTCAGATTCTGTGTCTCCCCCTCTCTCTCTGACTCTCCCCCATTCATGCTCTCTCTCTGTCTCAAAAATAAATAAAAAGGTTAAAAAAAATTAAAAAAAAAATCTTCATCAGTCTTGCTAGCGGTTTATCAACTTGGAGTTTTCCAAAGAGCCCACTTTTGTTTCACTTTTTTCTTTTTCCCCTATTTTCCTGTTTTTGGTTTCATTTATGTTTATTAACTTCCTTCTGGGATGCCTAGGTGGCTCAGTTGTTTGGGCTCTGTGCTGACAGCTTGGAGCCTGGAGCCTGTTTCAGATTCTGTGTCTCCCTCTCTCTCTACCCCTCCCCCGTGCGTTCTCTCTCTCTCTCTCTCTCTCTCTCTCTCTCTCTCTCTCTCTCTCTCTCAAAAATAAAGATTAAAAAAAGTTTTAAGTAAATTCCTTTCACTTCCATTTGGTTTATTTTGTTCTCTTTCTAGGTTTTTACCTTGGGAACTTAGAGATTTGAGACCTCCCTTCATTTCTAATATAACTTAGCACTACAAATTTCTCTCAGCACCACCTTAGATGCATCCTACATATTTTGATATGTTTCTTTTAATTTTTATTCAGTTCTATGTACTTAATTCTCCTTTGATACTTTGACCCAAAGATTATACAGAAGTGTTATTTGACTTCCATACCTTTCTGCTAATAGTTGCTAGTTGATTCCATCATGGTCAGAAAATGCACTCTGTGTGATGTCACTTCTCTTTAATTTGAGGGTCTGTTTTATGACTCAGGATATGATCTGTGTTGGTAAATGTTTCATGCATACTTTGGAAAAAAAAACTGCAGTGTGCTGCTGCTCGTGGAGTGTTCTGTGTGCATCAGAACCTTTTGATTGTATTGTTTGGATTTTCTAGATCTTTGCTGATTTTCTGTCTAGTAGTTCTATCGATTTCTGAGAGATGGGTGGGGAAGTCTGCATCTATAATTGTGGATTCATCTTTCTCTGGTCAGTTTTCACTTCATGTATTTTGAGGCTCTGTTCTTTGGTGTGTGTGTACAAATTTAGGATTGGTAGGTCTTCCTGCTGGATCGATCTTTTTATTATGTACGTGGCAGAGGCAAAGGAACACCTTTTTGTCTCTAATAACTTTTCTCTGAAGTCTGTTTTATCACATGAATATAGCCATGCCTACTTTTCTGGGTGATTTTTTTTTTTTTTTTTTAATGTGTATCTTTTTACTCCTTTTTACTTCCAACTTACCTGTGTCAATGAATTAGAAGTGAGTTTCTTAGCATGTAGTTGGGTCATGATTTTTACTCATTTATTATGTGTCTTAAGGTTATTTACTTGTCTTGAGAGCTCATGAGCAGGGGAGAGGCAGAGAGAGAGAGAGAGAGAGAGAGAGAGAGAGAGAGAGAGAGAATCCTAAGCAGGCTCCGTGCCGTCAGTGTAGAGCCTGACATGGGGCTTGATCTCACAAGCTGTGAAATCGTGATCTGAGCCAAAATCAAGAGTCCGATGCTTAACTGACTGAGCCACCCAGGTGCCCCTATTCATTCTTTTAACTTTTTTTTTTTTTTTTTTGATTAATGTACTTCAACCACTTACATTTAAGGCATTTGTTGTTATTGCTTAAGTGTGCCATTTTATTGTCTTTTTTTTTTTTTTTTTCTGATTCTCATTCCTGTTTCTCTTTTCTTGGCTTCCAGTGGATTACTGAAATATTTTTGAGAAATTCACCTTTACTTATGGTGTTTCTGAGTGAATCTTTGTATAGTTCTTATAGCGGTTGCTCTGGCTATTGTAGCATGCATGAGTGACTTCTCACAGTCTACTGGTAACATTTTACCACCAGCAGCAAATTGTGAAAACCTCATTTCTGTTTAAGTCTTTTTTGGTTCTCCACTTAAAAAATCATTGCCTTGAGTATTAGATGATACATTTTCTGATTGAAGTAAAAATTATTTATGAAGCTTGTGAAGAAAAGAATGGTCTACTGCATGTATCCATATTTCTGGTCTTTGCTCTTTCCTGATTCTCTAATTTTTTTTTTTTTTATCACTTATTTTCCGTTTGAAGAACATTCTTTGCCGCATCTTTACGGGTAGGTCATTCACTTAATTTTCCTTTTTCTGAGAATGCTGTTTCCCCTTTCTTCCTGAAAGCTAGTTTTGCTTGATACAGAGTTTACGTTGAAACTTCTTTTCTGTCAGCACTTGAAAATGTGCCAGTTCTTTGTGACCTCCACATGTTTTGATAAGAAATCCTCAGACCTTAAATAAGTGTTCCCCTATAGGTAACGTGTTCCTCTCAGGATGCTTTCAAGCATTTGACAAGTATTTGCGGGGATTTCTTTGGATTTTCCTTTTGGGAATTCACTGAGGTTTTAAAGTATATAGCTTGGCATCTCTCACCAAATTTGGGAAGTCCCTCAGCCATTATTTCTTCGAATTGTCTTTTAGCTTTAATCTATCTCTTTTCTTTCTGGGACTCTGATAATACAAATGTTCTAGGACTCTGTTAATACAAAAATGTATGTGACATTTTTGTCACAGAGGTCAATAGCCCAGTTCTGTTCTATTGTTTCTTTTTCTAGTCTCCTTCCTCTTTTTTTTTTTTTTTTTTTTTTGTTCAAATTGGATGAATTCTATTTATATTTACTCAGGTATGCTGATTCTATTCTCTATCTCCATTCTACTGAGCACACCCAACAAATTTTTCTTTATTTAAAAAGAATTTTTTTAAATGTTTATTCATTTTTGAGAGCTAGAAAGAGCATAAGGGGGGAGGGGCAGAGAGAGAGAAGGAGACGCAGAATCTGAATCAGGCTGTAGGCTCTGAGCTGTCAGCCCAGAGCCCGACACAGGCCTCGAACTCAGACTGCGAGATCATGACCTGAGCGGAAGTCAGACTCCCAACTGGCTGAGCCACCCAGGCGCCCCTGAATTTTTCTTTAAATTTCTGTTATATTTTTCCATTTGTAATTTCTAATTATTTTTATAGACTTCAGTTTTTTTGCTGGAATGTTCTATTTTTTTGTTTTAAGAGAATTTATGATTAACATTGAAGTATTTTTAGAATGGCTACTTTAAAATTCTTGTTAGGAGGGCTGCTCGGGTGGCTCAGTAGGTTAAGCGTCAGACTTTGGCTCAGGTCGTGATTTTGTGGTTCATGAGTTCCAGCCCCGCATTGGGCTCTGCACTGACAGCTCAGAGCCTGGAGCCTGCTTCAGGTTCTGTGTCTCCCTCTCTTTCTCTGCCCCTCCCCTGCTCATGCTCTGTCTTTCTGTCTCTCAAAAACAAACATTAAAAACAATTAAAAATTCTTGCTAGGTAATTTGAACATCTGATTCATCTCTGTGTTGGCATCAGTTCATTTTATTCAAGCTGTAATTTTCTTGGTTCTTGGTGTGGTGGGTGACTTTCAATTGCGTATCAAACATTCTATTAAAATCTTTTACTGTAGCAGGCAGCCACTCTGTTTAGATTTGATACACAGGTCTTGACCTACTTTGTGGCTGTAGTGCTTATCAGTTTAGTTTTAAGAATCTTTGTTTTACTTGGTCTGCTTGGTTTACTGATCCCTGCTGGAGCCGCCTATAAGATGATAAAATGTGTTCTTTACAGTCACTAAGACTATGGTAATTTGTTATAGCAGCAAAAGGAATCTAATACAGAGTACGTGGGAGGTGTATGCATACATGTGTCTGTGTGGAGTGGGGAGTCAATGGGAGCAATCATTTTTTTGTCTGTGCTGTTCTGCTTCTCATCTTTTATCTGATAACTTCAGTGTGTCCTTTAGGATTCAACTGCCAGGATTAACAGGCATCTGATGCCAGAAATCAGAGTACTCCTCACTCCCCAAGCTTGACTTGGGTACTCCCCTTAGAGACTCCATGGGATCATATGTATGTACATACACACACACACACGTACACACACACACACATGTAATTAGTTTTACTTTTTTTTTCTTCTAAGATTTTATTTAAATTCAAGTTAGTTAACACATAGTATCGTGTTGGTTTCAGGAGTAGAACTTAGTGATTCATCCACCATATACAACACCCAGTGTGCATCGCAACAAGTGCCCTCCTTAATGCCCATCACCCACTTAGCCCATCCCCTCTACCCTCCAAACCCCTCAGTTTGTTCTCTATCATTAAGAGTCTCTTATGACGCGTTCCTGTTTTTACCTTATTTTATGTTTCCTTCCCTTCCCCTATGTTCATCTGTTTTGTTTTTTAAATTCCATAGGAGTGAAATCATGTGGTATTTTTCTGACTTATTTCACTTAGCATAATATACTCTAGTTCCATCTAGTATTTTCGATTTTATATTATAACTGTCTGCATACATGGGCCCCTTCCTCTATAAGCTCCTTAAAGACCAGGACTACTCTGTATTCTTGTGCCTAGGACAGTATCTGGTGCACGGTCTTCACTGAATAAGGGTTTGTCCATTAAATTATTCAGCCTGAGTGGCAAGGTGGAGTGTTCCCCGGGAGCAGTTGACTTAACCTAACTCCCACTTTCAGGACCCAGCTGCAGAAATCATTGCTGCAGGATATGCTTTGGAGCACTTGGAGGATCCCTTCCTTATGGCTGACAAGTATGTGCACTAGAGATATAAGGACTTTCTGATACTCCCAATGATTCTAAGCTAAGTCATCTTGGGAATTGCATTATGTAGAAATTACACCAACAGAAATGAAAAAACTGAAGCTCAGTAAAATTGAATGACTTTCCCAAACCATGGATCTGGGACTGAAATCCTGGCCTACTGGCTCTGCTGTACTGTTTTCTTTATGTCCTTCCCATGCCTCCCCTCTGGCGAGGGTCTGCCCCATCCTTTCTACTTCTGCTTCAGTCATCCGTGACTGTTCCCCCAATCGTGAATTGTATTCTCCAATTCTGCCTTTAGATTCAGCTGAAAACATAAAAATTGGCAGCATGTTTTAGTTATTTCCAGAAAATCTAAATTGACAAAAAAATGTTTCTCTGAGTTTTTCATAACTGTAAAAGGAATGGTCTCCGTAGAAAATTTAGAAAATAACAAATCTAGGTTGAAGAATAACCTCACTTATCTTGTTATCTATCGTATCTACTCTTAACGCTTATGTCTATTTCCGTTTTCCTATTTCTGTTCTATTCCATGCATTTTTAATATGTAAAATTGGTATAATGAAGCATGCATTCTTTTTTTTTTTTCACTTTATACCATACTTTCTCATTTTGTTGGTAATGATTCAAAAGCATTTTTAATGACTATGTCCTATTCCAGGCTGTGAAGCTACTAGAATTTATTAAATCATTCCACAATTTTGGACTTTTGGAGTGTTTCAAAAATGTATCCCATTATATGTTGAAAGAATACATTAGTAGACAGAAGTCAATTCACTTCTCTGATTTCTTCCTCAGAATAGTTTCTTAGAAGAGTTAGTGGATCAAAAAACATGAACATTATTGTATTTCCTAGTTTCCTGTTGCTGTAACAAATTGTCACAAACTTAGCAACTTAAAACAAGCCTCATTTTACTATCTGCTAGATCTGTGGGTCAGAAGTCTGGCTAGCTAGGCAGAGTTCTGTGCTTGGGGTCTCACAAACTTCAAATCAAAGCATTGGTGCCCTGGGCTTCTATTTGGAGACTCAGGAGAACCATTTTCTTGGCTCATTTAAGTTGTTGGCAGAATTCATTTCCTTATGTTTCCACATGGTCTCTTCTGTCTTTAAGCAGCAGTGGCAGTTTGAGGTCCCTCTCATGCTTTGAATCTTTCTGATTTCAGCTGAAGAAAGTTCTCTGATTTTAAGGGCTCATGGGATTAGATCTTTTGGGGTCTGTCTGCCCACTACAAACATCCTTAGGGATCTTTAAGCGTTGCCAGCATGCTTTCCAGATAAGCCAAGCCAGGATTTCTGCCACCAGCATTGAACGAGTGTTCAACTCCCTGCACTCACCAGCACAAAGGATTAATTTTTCTTATTTTAGTAATGTGACAGACAAAACAATTATATTTGTGTTTTTACTTGTTTTTGACTCATAGGTCAAATGACTTATACTCATTCACCATTTTTCTTCTGTGATTTCATGTCCATTGCCCATTCTTCTATTAGATTCTTAGTTTCCTTTTTTTTTTTTTTAAGTTTATTTTGAGAGAGAGAGCATGGCAGAGGAACAGAGAGAAAGGGAGAGCGAGAAAATCCCAAGCAGGCTCTGCTCTGTCAGTGCGGAGACCAATGCTAGGCTCGAACTCATGAACCACGAGATCATGACCTGAGCTGAAACCAAGAGTCGGGGCACTTAGCTAACTAAGCCACCTGGGTGCCCATCCTTGTTTTTTTTTTTTTTTTTTTTTTTTATGTATTCATACATTAAGGGTATATTGGTTTGTATTTGATACTGGCTGGTATTTTTTTTTTTTAATGTTGATTTATTTTTGAAAGAGAGCGCACAAGTGGGGAAGGACAGAGAGAGGGAGACAGAGCATCCAAAGAGGGCTCCGTGCTGACAGCAGCGAACTTGATACGGGGCTGAAACTCACCAACTGTAAGATCATGACCTGAGCTGAAGTTGGTCACTTAACTGACTGAGCCACCCAGGCACCCCAGTAACTGGTGTTTTCTAAATTGCTCTTTAATGTACTACTGTATAGTCCCACGATCCATCAATGCCCTTGTAATTTCCTCCACTGTGTCTTACTTCCCTGGGCAGCTGTCAGGTCGTTCTTCCTAAAATGTCGCTGCTTAGGTTTTTGCCTTACTTACTGACTTTTTCCACTTTTGGTGTATGATGTGAAGGAAGGGTCTAAGCTAATTTTCTTTTTTCAATCAGTTTCTTCAATATGGTCTATTGGATAATTAGTACCCAATATTTTCTTGGGAAAAGACCATCACATGCCATAGAAGCAGACGCCCTGCGGACTGCTTCTGCACATGAAGTAATTTCTCCTGTTTCATCTGTATATGCCTGTAACAAGGACTGAGAAAGCTAATGAACTTGATTACAAGTAGCCAGGAAGGGTTTTTGATGTCCTGGGTCTATCTCAGTAGTACTGGGTCTCCTAACCTAGAGTCAAAGTGACTTAGCAATTAGTCAATTATCTATTAAAAAAAACTACATTAGTATACATTCAATAAAGCTCACTAGAAGGCAAGAAAACAGATTATGCTCTGCCTGAAAAAGAGAAGAAGACCTCCTCTCCAGATTTGAAAATCTAAATGTTAATTATAACAATACCATTCTAACTAACTTTATTCTAGTAAGACAGGAATTATTCTAGTAAGCTATACAGACATGGCCCCAGAAAGATATAATTAAGATACCTTTAGGTAAATGAGTAGGCTTGTCCTAGACTGAGAAAATACATTGCCATCTGACAAAGGACATGTGTCCAGAATATATAAAGAACTGACAAATCCACAATAAAAAGACAAACAACTTAACTCAAAATGGCCAAAAGATTTGAGCAGGCACTTCACAAAAGGAAACATGAATGGCCAGTGAACACATGAAAAATTTCCAACACTAGTCAGCAAGGGAATGGAAATGAGATACCATTTCATGGGGCACCTGGGTGGCTCAGTCAGTTAAGGGTATGACTCTTGATTTCAGCTCAGGTCCTGATCTCATGGTTTGTGAGTTCGAGTCCTGTGTCAGGCTCTGTGCTACCAGCATGGAACTGCTTGGGATCCTCTCTCTCAAAAATAAATAAACTTAAAAAAATACAATTCCACACCCACTTGAAAGGCTACAAAATACAATGCCACAATGCCAAATGTGGGCAAGGCTGTAGAGCAACTGGGGCTTGTATATATTCTTGATGAAAATGAAAATGGTGGAAACACCTTGGAGAACTATTTGGAAGTTTCTTAGAAAGTCCAGCACTCAACTTAGCGTTTGACCTGATATCCCAGCAATTGTCCATTTCTACCCAATCTGCTGCACTCCCGTGTTGCTTTCCCTTCTCCAAACCTTCCATGTCTCTATTTTACTAATCTTCATATTTCTTTTATTCTTCTTCCATCACAAATGAATTCCTCCTGATCAACTATATAGAGACTCATTCTAGGAGATATGTATGTGATGACATAAATAAAAATGATTTAGGGGGTGCCTGGCTTCTCCAGTGGAAAGAGCGTGTGGCTCTTGATCTCAGGATTGTGAGTTCAAGACTTATGAGGAGTGTAGAGATTACTTAAATAAAAACTTAAAACAAACTTCAGGATTAGCTGTGTATTTTACCAAAATAAGATGGCAACTATGTTTTGACAGCTACAAATTTTAGTTATGTCAAGACTAACAATGAAAATGGAACATATACCAGTAGAAGACAATATTTAGACTTAAAAATTTTTTCTCATGTACAAATAATTTATAGCCTTCAACAGTAGAAAGAAAATCAAATCAGTCATTTGAAAAGTTCATTTATTATATACCAATATACACTTTCTGTAATAAAAAAAAGCCTCCCAGTACATTGAACCATCTTATAAATGAAATAAGAAAATAAAACTTTCATCTGTTTATAAATGGGGTTAAATTAACCAGTACAAGATACCATATGTAAGCCTGCCCTGCAGTCTATGTGAGCTCTAATCCTGAAAATTGCCATGAGAAAAAAATGGTGCTTTATTATTTGGCACTGTAGTATTGCTCTTGAATATCTGTATAATTACAGACGTTGATATTTTCAAGTTCGTAATTTCAAAGGTAAAGTATTCAGACTAATACAGATTGGATACTTCCCCAATTTTTGAATCAGTCTTCATCTTTATATTTAAATACATTCAGATTAAACCTTTAACACTCAGAAGGTACCTTTTTCCATTTTCTTATTTTGACACACTCTCTAGGTGACCGTTAATAGAAACCTATCTTGAAGATGCTATTTGGCAAGTATTTTCCGATAATAGTGACTCCAAAGTTATGATAGTGTCTAGTAATGCTCAGTTTCCATAACAAAGTGCACCATTTGATAGTATTATGCCTCTAGAAAATAATATATAAAACAAATGTACGTTTTCTTAAGGCACAATACAAAAAACCCTATTGAAATATGATTTAATATTATACTTAGCCGATACTTGTATTTCATACTTGGCTTGACTAAAATATAAAAATCTACAATAAATGTTCTTCCTACCGATTTAGGGGGGGAGGAAGTGGCAAAGTCTAGAAATTCTGGGCAGCAAGTGCTAGTTTTTAAATCCATTTTATGTGAGCATGTTGTTGAAGGGAGCAAGAGTACCAGTTTGCATCTCTGTAGTGTTAGCACTTTTATGGAGAACCATTCAACATTGCATTAAATGGCAAATGAATGTCAGACTCCTGTGCAAGCTAAAATGAACTAAATCCTATTTTAGACATGCTTAGTTAGAAGAACAACTTTGGTACTGACAATTATTTGCAAACAAGGAACTTATTTTCTTGTAGATGATTGTTGTTTTTGTAAACATTGAAGAGCATTACTGAACTATATATAACTTAGGTTTCAAATTTAAAATATCCCCAATAGGCAGATACATACAAATGGATTTTTGAGTTTATCAACATAATTCCCTGCCCCCACCCTCAATAACATAAACGTTTTGACTGTGAAGAGAGAAAACTACACATGTAAAAAATAAAAATCAAATGTACCATACATCAAAATTCTGATGACTACAGAATAAGATTATATACATACACATATAGCAATCACAGTTTCCTGCACTGAATGTTTATCAAATAAAAATGTATCAAACAATACTGGGTAATGTAGCTCCACATGAATCGTGGTCTATCTAAAAATTATGAATGACAATGGAAGACGAGAGGGAGAGCATTGTTCAGTGACAAAAAAGCATGACAAGAGGACTAGGAATAATATTGAAGAACAAATGCTTCCAGAACAGGCAGTTGAGCAATAAGCATTATTTTTGTTGTTGCTCTGTAATTTAAAGCCCCTCTCTCTGTTTAGAAGATGTTTTAACATTTATACATAAAAAAAATTGAACGAAGAAGGCACTCCAATGTCCCAAACAGAAGAGGCGAAACATTCCTTTACTGTTGACAATAAGGTGTACTGGTGTCTGATCTTTCATGTATGTACCTTTCAGGGACAGTTGATAAGACATGTAGGCATACCTCGGAGATATTGCAGGTTGGGTTCCAGACAATCCCAGTAAAGCGAGTATTACAATAAAGCAAGTCAGATAGATTTTTTGGCTTCCCAGTGTCTATAAAAGTTATGCTTATGCTATAGTATACTAAGTGTGCAACAGTATTGTCTAAAAAAATGTACATACCTTAATTAAAAAATTGCTAAAAAGTGCTAACCATATCTGAGCTTTCAGCAAGTCTTAATCACTGATCATAGATCACCATAACAAATATAATAATGAAAAAGTTTGAAATACTATGAGAATTACCAAAATGTGACAGAGGCACAAAGTGAGCAAATGCTGTTGGAAAAATGATGCTCCACGCAAGGTTGTCACGCACCAATTTGTAAACAAACAAACAAACAAACAAACAAAAAAACCAACAGGAAAAAAAAAACCCGCAAAAAACCTCAGTGCTAAGCACAACAAAGCACAAGAAACGAGATATGCCTGTGTTTAATAAGATGTCTTTAACATTTACCAAAAATCTATTGAATGAAGAATTCATTAATTCAGTGTTACAAACAAAATGGGCAAATATTCCTTCACTGTTGACAATAAGATGTTCTAGCCGGCTGTCTGATCATTCATGTACCTTACGGGGACAGTTCCTAAGACATGGCTTTTGCCTCTGTTATTAAATAGACCTAGAGTATTTGGTGCTGGATTGGGGGAAGGCATTAAGCGGTGATAGCTTTGCCACCAGGGCATTTTTGTTGGATGTTCTGAGAATACAAGTATTTGGTAATTTGAGGGGGAGGGGAAAAGGTATTATCTGATGACCATTCCATGCAGCTACCCTTATTCTGCTTGTGCAACAGCAAAAATGCATCCTCTCACACTGTTTTAGGAAAACCTGGGTAGAAATGTGCACCGCAGGTTTTAAACCTATAAACAGCCATTCTTGACAAAAATGATGCTTTTTTTTCTTCCACAGGTGCCTGGTGATGTTACTATAAACATCTTTGGAATCTTCCCGTTATTTCCTATGAATAACATTCCAATCAATAGAACTCAAATGTCTTTTGCAGCATAATTTGCAACCATTTCCAATAGAAAAGGTATTTTTCTTTGGGTTAGTGATGCTTGGAATTTGGAGGGTTGTAAATCCAGTCAATTATAATGAGTGCCATGCTTCCAATCATGAAGATGATTCCAACCACAAGGAAAATTAAAGCCTGTAAATCAGAGAGCTTGTTAGGGAACACAGAAACCATATTTAGCACAGTTTGCTCTTAGAAATTGTTTACCCAAGACAGCAATCTGATTGGCATATTGAATTGTATTATTCTTATGGCTCAGATGTCTATGCCTAGCAGTTCAGTGAATTTAGAAGCCAAGTTGAGGAAAGAGGGTGAATACAGTGGAGAGATTTAATCTAAGTCTTCAAAATAGATAAATGGTTGATTTGTTACATCAAAATGATGGAATACTCTGTAATCATTAAAAAAAAAAACAAGTGACAGAAAAAGATACAATGACATTGAGTGTGCTCACAATCTTTTAGGTGAAGGGCATATTATAGTCTATAGGACAGGATTAAATTTACAAAGTAAACAGATAAAAACAAAAGCCTAATCTATGTTACATATTCCTTTAAAAACGTGTGTGTGTTTGTGTGTGTGTGTGTGTGTGTGTGTGTGTGTGTGTGTGTGTGTGTGTAAAACACTAGAAGGGGCCTTATATATTATCATCACTGGGATCAACCACCTCATTCAATCTATGAGGAAGCAACAGGTGAAGTTTTTCACTAGAAAGGATCCAGGGGACAATTTTACTCATTTTTACATCAAACTCAGAATGGGTCACAAACAGGATAAATAATTTGTCATGGTCACCCTTCTGTAAAAGTCCAAGCAAAATAGACTGGAGAGGCTAGGAATTCGGGGGCGGGGGTGGGGAGGAGATGTTGGGAGGAGCTTTGGATACCAAACTGTCCTGAAGTCCCTGAACAGTCCTGAGGAGTGAATGACTCTCAGGCAACATTCAGCATAACTTAGTAAGAGGCACTGTTTTTAAGCCTTAAATGGAAGATATACTTAAATATTATCAATGACTATTTGATAATTAGAAAAACAAGGGGAGCCCTGGGTGGCTCAGTGGGCTGAGCATCTGACTTTGGCTCAGGTCATGATCTTGCAGTTTGTGGGTTTGACCCCTGTGTCGGGCTCTGTGCTGATAGCCTGCTTCAGATTGTGTGTCTCCCTCTCTCTCTGCCCCTTCCCTGCTGACACTCTGTCTCTGTCTCTGCCTCTCTCTCTCTCAAAAATAAACATTAAAGAAATAATTAGAAAAACAATTCATTCTGGCGTGTGTTTCTATAACATCATTTTGGAAAAGAAATATGCTCTCGCTTAATAAAATTAAATTTTATATCTAAATAGGTTAACTGGAAAACAATGGTTTTGTTCTGGATCTCAGTCCACTCCAAGGTACTATGGAGGGGGAAACCAGGCAGCATCTTTTCTTTTGGCCTTCCTAACCTAAAAAAATATGACTAAAATGTTTCAATTATTTCATAACACTGTCAGGGAGCCTCATTCCTTCCCACATAATTTCCTATGGATAGTGCTACAATCTTGGTGGTGGAAACTGGTATCCATATATGCCTGTGGGAAAACTCTTAGTGTTTGATGGGTAGAAAGGACTTAACACAAGATTCTTGATTTATGACGGGAAGAAATCCTGGAATCATCTCAGTACCAGAGATCTACCCTCCTTTCTCTCCACTAAAGTTCCAGCCCATCTCTGATTTTCAGTTCTTGGTCAATCTTTTTGAATTGTATATTTTCGGTTTACTCTCAGTTAAAGAGCAACTTATAACGGGGGAGATTGCAAGCCTTACTTACCCCAACCTTTTGTGGTGACCTAAGAGGTTCTTTCTTGACAAGTTTAAGGTAAAACACTGCTGGAAGTATGAAGATCAGCATAGTGGCAGAAGAAGCCCCTGAGGGGATAAACACAGGACAGGTCAATGTCTTACTCAGCAAGGCAGAGACTCAAGGTCATGCACTTTAAAAGTCTAATGCTACCCTAATCTTAGCACTGAAAGTACTATAAACTTGTCTTGGTTGCTTATTCAAATGTTTATCAAGAAAATTAAAATATACCTAACATCATAGTTGTATCCTAAGTACACATAACATATAGTAAACAAAAAAAAGGCTGACTTAAAAATTTATAGGAAACTGACAATAGAAACACATACTAAGGAAGCTGAACTCATCATACATCCTTCTTATCCACTTCCAACTTTTCAAGTTGCTGACACCTAATCCAAAAAAATGTTATATTGTATTTAAAATTTGAGTAATCCCTCAAATCAGCAGATGAAAACTATATTAACGGGCCACACAGTTAAGGAAATCTGCTTTACAAGACCAACCTTCTCCACCTCCAAAGATGGCCATCAGTGCTCAGCTGATACTGACAGACTCGAGAAAGCATCCTATAGGTAGACTGTGTCTTCCTTACTTTTTGATGCAGAGTTAAGACCTAAATTCAAATCCTGCAATAGTCCAAGATACAGGTATTCCCCACTTTGCAAAAGTTCATGTTATGCCACTTCACTTTTAGGAAGGACCTATGTTAGCACCTACCTTCCCTAACTGAAAGAAATCCAAAGAAGATTTCTGTCTTTATGGGGAAAAAAATTAAAAGGTGAAAGTTGCACCCAGAATTTGTTTTGCAGTGAACATTATGGAGGCAGCGCCCCCTGAGCAGCGAGAGAGGTGTCTCCAGGTCTCTTCCTTGGGAACTACACTCCATCTCAGCATTAAGTTGCCATGGCTTTTGAACCGTTGTGAATATCTGTGTTTTAGGTCGATTTATTTTCTGCATTTGTTAGCAATATTGTGTCGTAAGTTATCAGAAGAGTCCAAGAGCGGTTATCTTTTGTGTCTAGGATGCTCAAAAATGCTTCCATATGAATGAATCGTAGTTTCTTCGTAGCTTTATGCCATCAAGGCTTACAAAAGATTTCATATAATGTTCTACTTTTGGATGGAGGGGAAGTGGGGAACTGTATATGACTTGACTTCTGTGGGGCTCCATTTCCATCAGAAAAGGCAGCTGGACTAGATGACCTATAAGGTAGCTTTTACTGTTGACATTTTCTGATCCTGTGATCAACTTCCAGAGTCACCTGGGAGGGAGGGGAGGTGACCAGGTGGCCTGGCTGGGCTCACAAGAATCCCATGAGTCAAAGATGGAGCAGGGATCCTTGACTTCCCCTCCACCAGCTCCCTGTCTGCCACTTAAGGAGGTATCCACTTGAGCTGATTAAATAAAAACCTTTCTCAAACTTACCTATGAATCCAAAGATGTATTTTATAGTTGGTACAAGGATGACCAGAACATTATTAAGTGCAAGAAGTATGGCTGCAATCAAGAAATGTCTTATCCAACTGAAGGGTCTTTTGGGAAACAAGAGTGTGGTCACTGATGTACGAATCTGCAACAAGAAAGTTCAAAGGCAAGGTTACTAATTTGTTTTTGATTTTCGTCTACTATTTCAAATATTCTTGTCACTCTAAAGCACTTTGTGTTTTTCCTTTTTCTCCCAGAAAAGATCTTGATGCTGATTTGTTTTTCAAAATTTCATTAATGTGGTAAAATATTCATAATGTTAACTATCTTAACTATTTTTAAGTGTACAGTTCAGTTATTAACTATGTTGATATTGGGGCACCTGAGCCCCGACTTCAGCTCAGGTCATGATCTCATAGCTTGTGGGTTTGAGCTCTGCATCAGGCTCTCTGCTGTCAGTGCAGAGCCCATTTTGGATCCTCTGTCTCCCTCTCTTTCTGCCCCTCCTCTGCTTGCACGCTCTCAAAACTAACCATTAAAGAAAAAAGGTATGTTGATATTGTTGTGCAGCCTTGATGCTGATATTTCTTTGAGATAGTTATTTTCCTTGTGCTCACTTTCTCAGCTTTCAGAATGTTTTCTTAAAAGTTATCTCAGAGAAAATAACAGGTAAGACAGAATTCAGGGACACAGTAAAACCCTTATTGATTTCTAAACATGTGTTGTCAAACAGGATTAAGTATTAAGGGCGAGCACTGAATTGATTTGCACTCCTTGTGATTTTTACAAATCTGGGTTTTTTTAAAAAATTTGGCATCGTATTTAGCATATAATGCTTATTTTGCCACATAATGTTTTTTAAAATGATACTCTTTGTATTTCTTTTTGCCCTTTTGCCCTCCGTTCCCAATTACAGATTATAAATGCACACAAAACGCAAAGAATAGGACCTGATAATTTTAGCATTCCTCAGAGTTTCTCGTTTGGTGTCTTGCACACAGCAGGCACTCAATACATGTTGAATTAAGTTGAACAGAATGAATCCCTTCCCACCCTTCGGGAGCCTTGACAGACTTCAGCCCTATTTCAGCAGCTACAATAAGTAGGTGAAGGGTCAAGAGAGGCTCCATTTGTAGCAGTCTTTCAAGTTACTGTGCTATAACTGGATAATAAAAAGATCCTTGTGGGTGGAGGGAATGCCCTGCATGTTTGAACAGCTTAACAAAGTAGAAAATACTCTCATCTTTAGAATCTTTTAGAGGACACTTTTGACTCAGTGGCATTATTCTATTGGCTTTTCAATAAGGGAACACTCCGGTTAAGCTCGGACTTCACATTTTTAGAAATGCTGGCATTGATTTTTCCACTTAAAATTTTACTTCTGAAGTCTCTTACTGGTGGAGAGATGGGAACTCATGTAAAAGCAAAAATGTAAAATACATTTTTGAAACACATGTATGAACGACGAAAACTTTGAGCCGAATTGCTTGTAGTGTCTAATGTGACATTCCTTTCATACTGGTCCACCAAAATTAAAGCCATCTGTTTAGGTTTCAAAAGCAATTTCATTTCCAGAATGGCAAACCAGATAGTCTCTGGAAATGGTTTAAGAGTGACTTTGTAAAGGATTTTAAAAATTGGATTAGTGAAAATTATGAAATTCGCTCTGAAAAGTAGGCTGAAGAAAGCAAATGCCTTGATTACATTTTCCCCAGCTGTCCATTAATTCTACATTATGATCCACACTCCATGCTTATTGGATATTGTCCAAACCAGTCTTATTAGGCTTCAACATAAGCTTTCCATGGTACATCCTTATGGCTTAAAGATTTACTTGTCTGAAAGTGCGAAATTTACAGAATAAACAAGTAGAATACAGGTTATTTTCAGGCAGAGGACTTATATATGTGAGTTTTTTTTGTTTGTTTTTTGTGTTTTTTGTTTTTGGTCTTTTGTTAAAGGAATACTCTATTCCATAAGCTGAGTTAGAGGTAAACCTCTAAGTGCAGGTTCCCTGAATGTGAATGTGGTTTCCTAAGGTCTCATGGCTCCCAGAAAGACTAAGATTTGGCTTGGTGATGTAAGAGTACAGAAGGTTTACAGGAATCATCATTGGAATAAATGGTGAAAGCTTGCTCCTCACAGCAAATAAAGAAAAACAAAATCCCAAACAGAACTGAAAGCATGTAGAATTACCAATGCATTCCTAGAAAGGATCATAGGGCAAGCAGGGAGATAGTAGGGGGCTGGTGGTGGTGGAAAAGAATAGAAGAAAACTTGCCGGTCATTCTATGTTAAAATGCTGCCTTGAGAGGTGAGCCTGGATCAATAGGTCCTGAACAGTTCTATTTACCTATGTCAGGACTGAGGCAACTCTGGCGTGTTACCCACAAAGCACTGCCTGCTGTTCCACTTATCTAAGTGCCTTTTCTCCACTGACACAAACTGATAAGAACCTGGAAATGTGGGTCAGATGCTGTGGGTGGGGAAGTCCTTAGCAACAGCCATGCCCTCTGACCCAGAAGGATTCCAGAAAGGTCCTTTGCAGCTCTAGAGAAAACATCTGTTATTTCCAGAGAGAGTATTCAGAATAGGAGGTGCTATGTTCTAATCTGGGGACCCACTGGGAGGCAGAGTAAAAAGTGGGAACCTTAGGTCTGAACTCTTAAAAAAAAATCAATCTTATTGTTTAGAAGCGAATCAGTTTCATTTTGTAAGACTGCTTAGGGTAGGAGTGTTGGAAATATCTGTGGACCACTACTCTATTCCAGTTCACAGCAACATTTGCCATATTTCTATGCCTATATCTGCATATGATTCAAAACAGATCTGATGGCAACATATGTGGGGAAAAATGATTTCACCATCACAGAATAAAAGAGAAGTAGCTAGAAAATCTGAGATGTGAATTTTTTTTTTTTTTTTTAAGGTATGGCAAATGGAATGTGAGTCTGTGTGTTCTTGATAAACTCCTTAGGATGATCTGGTTTTCTGTTTTTCATGTAATGGGTGAACTTTACTGCATAAAGGGGAGTACAAGCTGAAAATGGAATTAATAGTCTTTGGGAAGGAGGTGTAGTCCCATAATAGACTACTCTCCCATAAAACCCCCACCCCCAACAATAGAAACAAATGTTGAGCTACTAGTAAAAAAGTAATTCACTTCATTTATTCATCTGTTCAATAATCATTTCTGCACTCAATATGTCTTTTATTATGGAAAAAACTAGCCTAACTGCAGAAAATAAGGTAATAGAGTAATCAAAGGAAAATCCATCTAGTCAACCAATAACAGCAACGCCCTTCCTTATTGTGTCTTCTTGGGCTCCTAAGAAAAAGAGCCTATTATCCTCTGTTGAAAGAAGTAGAATATACAATTATGCCTAAAATCGAGAGATTTTAATCCAGATTAGGTTTTGTTTGTTTTTGATTACTTGTATATGGGGATATCAAAGCAAAGTAAATAAACTTCTTATTGGTCAAGAGTTTCTTAATTCAAAAAAACTACCGGGAGAACCCTGCTGTGCATGGCTTAGCGTTTGACATGTTGGAAATCATGGCTCTAAATCATAAGAAACAAACACATCACTAATAACTTCTCTCACTTTAGGGAGAAAGTGTCTGAAGGTAGTCTTGTGGGTTTGACTGGGACGAGGAGACTTTTTTGTCCTCCATGTTTACTTTTATGTTCTGCATCATACCCATGGACACTTAATTCATTTAGCCCAGCTCCTGACCCAAACTAAAGTTCATGGCAAATGTTGGCAGGGTGAACAGATTATGCTATTGCTAGAAAAAGCAGTTTACACATCTCAAAAGGCAAGATTCATTTGGAGACCATTTTTCTGGGCGATTGTTGTCAAACTTCTCCTGCACCAGTCACTGTGCACATTCCTAACCTTTAAGACTTTTAAACCAGGAGATAAGGTGGACACCTACGCAGATTATCTCAATGTAATAATGTTCTAGGGTCAAAGACAGAATTATGTGCAGCATGTTTCGTAAATGCTAACGTTGGGTACAAATACTTAAGGATGAGTTATGTTTTGAAATTTTGGTTCCCATGATCCATTTTGATTCTAAGGGACATCTAATGGGAGACATTTCCAAACCACTACTGTTCCTGATGGTCAAATTTATATCCGTGCCCTGTCACAAGAGAAAGAACTTCTATGGGGAGATCTGGATTTTAAATGTCGAGGTAAAATGACCATCAGTGTGACTTCCACTTCCTTTATCTTGACCTTTATCTTGACCTCAGACATCAGTGTCCTTCTGTGAGCGGTGCATTAATCAACTGTGACTAACTGCATGACCACAGGCAAGTCCATTAATCTCCCAAGACCATGACCTCAAAGTGCTATATTTAGGGCTTATGAATAAAGCAATACAGAGCCACATCACAAATTTCTTCTATAAAATGCTTTGACTCGATAATGATGTGAATACCTACTGTGTGCCAAAAATTAGCTCTTTACACACAAAAAGGGCTTTCAACTTTGGTTCCTCAGAGACACTGTTTGCTTAGAAATTTTACCTTATGGTACACTTTCTGTCAATAGCTGTCTTCTGCCTCGTACCCATGATGGAGCTGATTTTAGGCTAACGCTGTATGCATGTCATCTGAAATACTTTCAGACATGTGTGAGGCAAAATATTATTTAGGAGTAAAATATTAGCCCTCATAGTAATAAGGATCTGATTTCATGCACTCATGAAAAAGGAATGTGTTAAAAAATATTTCAGCACACAAGCTGCATTTAAAGTGACCACAGTGTCATTATATGAGTAGTCCTTATATGCTGGGCCCTGTATGGAACATTCTGTACAGTATGGTGCTGGTTACTAGGTCGCTTATTTTCCCCCCTTAATGAATGAGTAAATTGAGTATTTATGAAAGGAGAAGAGCTGGCAGGAGAATGCGGACCTGTGTTTGTCCATAGGTGGTGGTTTTAACTCAGGCAGCACAAATCTCTTCAACCAGCCCTGCTCTGTGATCCCAGGACAAGTGATGCCAAAGGCAAATGCCAAGAAGGGGTGATCGCAGTATGAGTCTAGTCGAGGGCATGTATCAGTGTTAGGGATAGTAGAAAAGATATACAGTGGAAAATATAGCTATTTTTCAAGAGATTTAGTTCTAGTAAGTAATTTACGTAATAAAATTCCCCTTCTCATTGGTCTTCAAGGAATCAGATTAAATAAGGCAACATTTGAATGTGACTGCAACAAAACTGTAGGGGAAATTTGAATACCTTCAGAACTGGTGAAAATGCAACAAATTGAAAAGTAATATAGTTTTTGCCTTTTAAGTTCCAGAAGTTCTATGAACTCCTACTCATTTCTGCTAACCCACAAGATAGAAACCCAAGATCTTCTTTTTGAATTGAAGTTTAACAAAAAACTTTGACCTCAATAAAGTTGGAAAATAAATAGAAATTTTGTGATTATATTTTTCCTCCTATATTTTAAAAGTGTTTAACATTTGAGGCGCCTGGGTGCCTCAGTCGGTTAAGCATCCGATCCTTGATATCGGCTCAGGTCACAATGTCATGGTTCATGAGATCGAGCCCCGCATTGGGCTCTGTGCTGGTAGCATGGAGCCTGCTTGGGATTCTCCCTCTCTCTCTCTCTCTCTCTCTCTCTCTCTCTTTCTCTCTCTCTCCCTCTCCCCCCAAATAAAGACTTTTTAAAAGGTGTTTAACATCAAAAAATATTTGTTGAATCTACGTATTAAATTGTCCATCTTAAATGGCTCCAAAATGCTGTGTGAAAATAACGTCTTCAGGCATTGCAAGTGCAAACTCACATAATTAAATCCATGTCAAATTGGAACATATCTAAGCTAGGAGATTAAGCAGGATTCTTCCATCAAAGCTTCAGGTACTTACTGGGAACAGGACAATGGGCACAGTTAGTGTCACTGCCACAAGGACTGCCAGGCGTACCATGAGGAGAGGGGTGTCAAATGTATATACTTTGCTATAAGCATGAAGTAATTCGTCTTCAACTTCTCCTACAAAGAAGAAGAGAATGGGTCCAGTTTGGTGTTTCCAAGTCAGTACTGATTACCAAAATCAACATTTTACAAAGGGAACACAGTACAACGGAAAAAAACACCCAGGTCTGGGAATCTAGACACCTGTTTTTATCCTATCTTTGAGCTTATTTATTATTTGTGTTGATCTTTCTTCAAATGGACAAGGGGGCCAGTGAAGCTTATGAAGTTAAAGAAGCTAGAATAAAATTGTGAAGATGCCTCTCTGGCTCATTTGCTTCGTGATAAGTCTATCTCAGTTTGTACAGAAGCCTCACAAGAGACGGGAAGCTGAGGTGCTCTGGTTGAAGGGGATGAAAGGTCCAAGCCCCCACCAGCCTGTCCCTTATATCCTGCCCACTCCCCCCTCTATTCCCACCTGCTAAGTGAGCCTTGATGCAGCTTCTCTGAATCTAGTATGGAAACCTTATGACAAACGATTTTTTCAATTTTTTTCAATTAATATTTTTTCAAGTTCAGTAATTATGACTCTATCATGATACCAATACAGATACTTCCGGGGATTTTTCAAGCTTATCTCATGAAACTCATTAGAATCAATATAAGTAACATTCAAGGATGAATTAGCATGATTTTAACAGGGTCTCCCAATGAATACTGATCTAAGATTAAGATGCCATGCTCCTGGAAAGCTTATTCACTCAGAATTCCAGACACAAATGACATGGAGATGCTTATAGAATCAGATGTAGTTGGATTTTTCTCCCTATGCCCCTCCAAATCAGATGAAACGGGGTAAAAATACCTTCAGTGGTATTGATCTAACTTTTATTAA
Organism: Panthera leo; assembly: GCF_018350215.1. Classification (NCBI taxonomy): domain Eukaryota; kingdom Metazoa; phylum Chordata; class Mammalia; order Carnivora; family Felidae; genus Panthera; species Panthera leo. The sequence goes on from NC_056685.1 coordinate 73,533,521, forward strand.
TTCACAACCAACAAGCAGTTAATGCCCAATCTAAAGTGAATGCTTGGTTAATAGCCAACTATTAGTCAAATAGAAAAAAAAAACAAGTAAATGGTGCTCCCTCCCCAGTCTTTTCCTCCACAATTTGTCTAGTAATCAATTTAATTTAGTGAATCAGAAGAAAAAAACAACTAAAAAGTTAGAGAAGTTTAAACAAAAGGTTTATTTATGTTGATTACACTGATTAGTGGTAACAGGTCAATGTTTAAGTCCCTGAAATTTGTCTATTAGGCTATGCTTCAATGGAGTGCAATAACAATCCTACTTTGGTGTCCATTAAGATGCCATAGACAAATTGTTTTAGGCATAATCTAATGTGTCCATAGTAACTTTTTTTGTTTCTGGTAGTGCACTCCCAGATTGAGTGGAACTCTGTCATGTCGTCTTTTCTCAGGAAACTGTTCACTATAACAGAATAGAATGGGATAAGCCAGAAAATTTACCTAATGCTCCAAGCCCCCAGATCCCACTTGACTGGTAAACAAGAAGCAGGTTCCAACTCAAGGACTTTGCACTTTCCCTACCATTTGCTTAGTAGTTATTTATTCCACCAAGAAAGCTTTACAACATACGATTGGATTCACTGTGATTGCTTCTAGCATGAGATGGCCTAAGAAGTGTAAGTCAAGGAAATATAATCTATCCCGTAAGGAAAATAATGTAGATTTGAGGGCTGGTTTTTCATAAAACATGTATGAATTCACAAATTGTTGTAACTTGTTAGCTAGACTGGTTCAGGTCCCATTTTCTTAGGTCAAGTGACAAGGCTAAAATAGCATGTTAGTTGACTACATGGACTATAGATCATGCTGCTTATAGAGGGTAATTAAAAGAATTATACCTACCCGGGTTAATGATCAGTCCAACTAGGATTTGCACAAAGAGAATGACTTTGACAGAGTGACCTACCATAGAAGGTTAGGTAACCAAAGAGGGCAGCAAGCAGGTACATGATGAGCATTCCCGTGATGGAAATATTTGACACTGTTTGCATCTTCCTCCGGGACCGACTGAAATGAAAAAAAAAAAAAAAAAAGCTCAGTGTTTTTTTTTTATCATTTTTTTAGTAAAAAAATGTCTAAAATAGTGAAAGAATGTGTCTGTGTACTATTATGAAACCACATATCTCATACAGAAACATAGCTTCTTTAAACTTGTCCTAGAGAGCTGTGGGGGATTTGTTTCCATTTTTCTTTACTACTCTGTCAATCTTAGAGACAACTATTTTCCTAGAAGAAGACTGGTTTATTTTGTGTTGATAAATATACTTGTCTACTGAGTACGCAAGAATGTAATTAACACAAAGATCAAACTGTCTGCTAATGTAGGAAGCTTTCATACTTCATAGTGAGATGGGATTCATATTTCATGTGGGAGGACACAAACCTACTAGAATCAGCAAAGCACAACTTGCATGAGTCCAGACCACAAGAGAGCCTAGAAGCGTCTGGAAACCATTCTGGAGGGCACCCAGCTGCTTAAAGTCAATTGCCGGGCTTCTGGAGTAACTGCTATCACTTCTTGGTCTTCGGTTAAGGTCAAGTGTAGAGTAAATGCCGCATGTGATTTTCCAAGTAAAGCGAAAATAATTGAAAGTGTTCCCCAAATTTTTTATAAGTTAAATCAGAATTTGTGAAGCAATTATTGCTATGTACTGAGAATAAAGAGTGAGGTTACTGATACCCGGATTAAATAAAGTGAGAGTTACTATAGGCCACCTTTCTCTAAAGGTAAAGGGGAAAGCAGTGCTAGAGGGCTCAGACACACTACATACCTAAGTAGATGTCAACAGCCTCAAAGGGAAAAGACTACAAACGAATCCTAGAATTTCAGCTAGAAGAAACAAGATTGTCTAGCCATTGTCTCCATTGTACAGATAAGACAATGAAGGCCAGGTTTTGGCACATCCCTGTGGTGAATGTCTTCTAGACAAGGGTTAAAGACAGAGCACAAGTGACATCAATGGCTTAGCGAGGTCACCTTAGCCATAATTTTTGGTCTTCATGGGTGCAGTCATTTATAGCTGAGGTGACATCATTCCTAGCAAATTTCAAATTCAAATTTCTCATTCCTGCCAAAATTCTTCTAGCCATTGGCTCTTCCTCCCCCTGACCTAAATTCCTCTTGTGGACCATTAGGATGAAGAAATGGGAGAGAAGGAAGCAGATACGGTAGTGTAGGGAGGGGGCTAATTCATACCTTTTTGGTTAAAATACATTACTGATGAGTGGTATGTACCACAAACCTTCTCTGAAGAGAAAGCCATTAACCATGCTTTTGTATAAAGCACCTCTGAACATATGAGCACATTTTCAAAACAAGTTAGAATGTTAAAATGACGGCTGCCTTACTCTTTAAGTTCACTGTATATGGGAAGGACCTCAGGGTGGCACACAAAAGCAAATGCTAGGATGGGAATTGCGTAGGCCGTCTGAAAAACAAAGACAACAACGCATGTGTAGCTTTTCAACACAGATGGCAATCCCAAGCCATCTCAGCTTATAAAATGAAGACCCAGCCATTTTGGTAGGCTCATCACTTACCCGGGAGTTGAACACAAAGTATTTGGGTTGACACTTGTCATCACTGTGTGCTTCATACTCTACTCCACTGCCATGAAGAGAGCCCTTGGCCTGGTTCTCATCTAGCCCTGCAGGATTTTGGTGGGTGTAATCCATCATGAAGTTCACGCCATTAATCTCAGAGTTGTTAGGCAATATTACCATGTGCACTGGAAGTGTATTGTTGAATGTCAGATTTCCAACATTGTGATCCAGAACAGGCAGAGGGCAGGGTATTTGGAATTTCTTGTAAATCACCTAGGCCCAGCCATTAAAAAAAAAAAATCAGCTTTTTGAGGAGAACAGGGAAACAAAAATCCATTTATATAGCTTATGGGGTAGTGGTGAGGGGCCTCTGCTGAAGATTCCCTTTAGGCTAATAGACAATGGAGACTCTCTAGCCTCTGCTCTAAGGAAAGAGTTGGAAGGATGGTTGTCCCTGAGAATCAAAAGGACAGTATTTTGCATGAATCTCTTCTAAGAATCATCCATATTCTTCTGTGATAAAGATGATCATTTCCTTGCTATATTTCATATCTTTTATTTCTTCAAATTAATATGGATTATCAAAAAATTTCCCATCTTCTTTTGCCTTTTTTGGGGAAATGCTATATACATTTTGGCATCCAGGATATTACAAAAGTTTCCCTTTTTGGCAGGGAGTGGGGGCAATGGGGAGAAGGATCTCTTCTTTAATTCCACTGGGATTACCCTCTTTTCATGGGTGGAATGTGTAGGAGAAAATGGCTGACTGATGTAGACATGAATAATTCTATAGCTCACTGATTTCTGGGACTCTTCACGTCTTCCTCCACCTTTCTAAATACTAGATCATTGTCATGTTACTGCTTGAAGGGTTCCTTTTGTCCAAATATATATCCAGTGTGCTTAGAACATACTATTAGCAATGGCCTTGACATTCTAACTCAACTATTTTTAAAATCATGACTGTTCTTTTCTCATTCCAAATTAGAATATAAGAAAATGGCTTGTGATGCAAGAAGTATTTCATGCTAGTGAATTGCTTGAACAAAAATGAGGACACTAATTCAGGGACTATGTGTCTCATGCTCACCAACCTACAAGGATCATGTCAATAAATCACTTACCACACTGACAAAAAACACCATGCAGGTAAGAGAAAATCCACTGGTGTAACCAAGGTAACCTAAAAGTTAGCAGAGAAATTCTGTTAGGTGAATACAGTATCTACAATTGACTTACCTATTGGAATAGGAAATGAAAATAAAAACTAAAGATGACTTTACCTAAATTTTTAAGAAGAGAAAGTGGAAGAATGATTCCAACAGACACAAATATGACGAGGTAGTTGCCATTGAGGTACCATTCTCTACAAGGGAAAGAGCGTCAAGAATGTTAGGAGCAGAAAAGACCAAGTAGAATCAGCCAAAGGATGTTGTAGAGAGAACATAAGACATACCCAGTATTTTCTTCAAGTCCCATGAATGCTCTGATTACTTCAGGTAGCTCATATTTAATGATAAAGAGGTAGCTTGACATTGCTAAAATGGAAAACGTGACAGCTTAGTGGTGCACATAGCACTAAAGTCACAGGCAAGTTGTGAGAAGTCCTGGCCTTTGGGACATTCAGTCTTCCCGTCAGATGTGCATCTGATCCCCTGAACAGAAAGAAAAGCCACCCAGTATATCTTGTACTGCTTCCACGTTCTTTTCAAAAACAGGTATTTGGCCCTCTGGCTCTTACACATGGACCTTTGCTGACAGTATCAATGCTGATTCTGTTTTTAATCCAGCTCTGAGGTTTTTAGTAAAGTTGTTCCATCAGTTAGACGTCATGATGGCCTGTACTAAGTGTGCCTGTTTTTGTGTCCATCATTTGGGCAGGGGCCTGGCAACAACAGGCATCAGCCAGAGGAGAGAGGGCAGAACTGTAGGGCGGTGCTGTGTAGATTATATGTCACTCTGGCTTCCCCGGGTGGGTGCTAGTCTAGTCCTCTGTAACCTCCCTGATGGGCACCCAAAGCCTCAGACCACTAATTGTCTAAACTGGAGGCTGACTGGATTGATAAAAGAATGAAAGAGATGATAGCTTTCCCACTTTTGTCAGTGAATTTTCTCTTCTCTATATCCCAGTCTCTTCTTGACCAAATAAGAAATTATACCAAGTGGCAAAAGCTCTTGAGCATCTTGACAAATGATCCACGTGTGATCATGTACTGTTCTGAAAATCTGATATAATCTATAAACCCTCTCCCTGGAAAAAGATGTATGTATACATATGCATAACATATAATCTTGCCAAAAGTTATAGGGATTTATGCAACATCTTTTCTAAGTCCATCCACTCCGTGAAGTAGAATGCTAATTTGACACATGGTCCAGTAAATTAAAAATAAACTACATTTTGGGGCACCTGGGTGGCTCAGTCCATTAAGCATCTGGCTTCTGCTCAGGTCATGATCTCATGGTTCATGGTTCGAGCCCCACATCCAGCTCTGTGCTGACAGCTCAGAGCCTGGAGCCTGCTTCTGATTCTGTGTCTGCCTCTATCTCTGCCCCTCCCCTGCTCACACTCTGTCTCGCTTTCAAAAGTAAATAAACATTGAAAGCATTTAAAAATAAAAATACATTTTATTAACTTAAAAATAAAACTGACGGGTTTTGCATTGCTAAAAAAAAAAGTGTGTTCTCCATCTTTCTGGTGAAGTTTTGCTCACAGACACGTAAAGCAGATTTCTAGGTTGCAAATTGTGCTATTAGTAGTTTCAAAATACTTAACCTCGAACAAGTAATAATGGTGATAATAACTCCCTGTGTTGTTTAGTACTGCACTTCACTCCATTTGATCAGCTGAAAAGCCTTGTAAATCAGCAAGATGTATGTTATCTTCATTCCACAGCTGAGGCCATAAAGGTTTGAAAGCTTAGATGACATACCCAAGATCACACAGATTGAAAACGACAGACCACATCCAAAATAGAAGATCCCTGATCCCCAGGCCAGTGTTTCTCCTCTATTGTGAAGTGAAATGATTTTTACAATACCTGATGTGTCTTCTGTAAATATTATTTGGTTAATCTTTACAAAGACCTTGGCTAAAGCTAAATCTTACGGTGCGTAAACAGAGGAGATATTTCTGATTAACTGGCTCAGTGAGGTACCATTCAATTTTAGAGCTATTAATTGCTGACTTTCAGTGATGTCACCACTGTTAATGTGTTTGGTCTTCGAAAATTTAGAATGATCCAGACCTGTCTGGGTAATGTCAACATTATTCTGCTAATGTTGAAACATCTGTGGTAAATGTTAATTTTTCAGGGGATTGAGAAAGTTAAATGTTCTAAATGTGGAGTTGCTAAATACAGAAATACAAGTGATTTCCCTTAGGCTAAAATAACTACTAATCACACAGAGTAACCAAAGTGAGAGCATTTTCAGGAATGGTATATGAAATTTTGTGTTAGCGCCTTAAAGCCATACTTCCTTCATGTGTGTGCATCTTGAGAGGCCATTTTATAGTTTATTCCATTACTTAGTAGCTACACTTTGAGCCACAGATGTTGTGGTTGTCCCCCAGCCCTTGGGGTTTAGGGCCAGATATGTGTCAGGGTATTTCAGTTATTCAAACAAATAAGTTAGATCAGCTATGAGGTGATACTATGAAATGCTTGATGTTTTAAGCCTTGAAAAGGCTAAAAATTTGAACCAAATGTAAAGCGGTCTATTTGGTGGGGATGGGGAGCTTCTATGCTTGTGGCCCAAACCCAGTAAAATGAATGAAACAATCCTGGAATTCCTGCCAAATTCTACCCGGAGCTGTGATCTTAATATATACAAATATGAAAAGAAATAAATACAAATCATGAAGGTATGCCTGGATTTTATTTATCTGCTTACTGACTGTCCTTTAGCAGGAGCAGTTAGAATTGAATAAAGGTTACTAAAGGAATTGCTGAATTTGGGAAATCCTAGATAACTCCAGTGACTTTATTATTTTTCTTTTAATGAAGAAAACATTTTAATGTTTATTTTTGAGAGAGAGACAGAGTGCAAGCAGGGGAGGGACAGATAGGGAGACACAGAACCTGAAGCAGGCTCCAGGCTCCAAGGTGTCAGCACAGAGCCCGATAAGGAGCTTGAACTCAGGCTTAACCAACTAAGCCACCCAGGCGCCCCTCCAGTGATTTTATTAAGAAGGGTTACCTCCTTGCAAGATTGCTGTGCAAATTTATTTATTGTAGTAATTGTTTGGATGGTTTCCAGTTTTTCACTATTACAATGTCAATAAGGGATTCAGTAAACCAATTATGGTACATTTGTACAATGGAAAATTCAAAGCCATTAAAAAGAATATGCAAATACATTCAAGGCATATTGTCAGGTAAAGAAAAAAGGAAGCTGCAAATCCGTATTATAAGATGATCCAATTTTAACAGTAACAATATACTTATTAAATTTTGCATAGAGAAATTATTGAAGTAGTTATTTCTAAGGGTGACTTATATAAACATCTCTTTATAATTTACATATATCTTTATAATCTACATAAATTTATGTATTTATGTCATGTTCCAGTTTTTCACAGTTAGTATGTATTTGTCTTATAATTATGCCCATTTAAAAAAAAATCAGGAGGGCTCCAGTGACATTGAATCTGAGAACTGGGGAGGAAAGGATGTACTGAACCCTCATTATGTGCCATATGTTGTCTGATTTCATCCTCAAAATGACCTTGTGAGATAGAATAATACTCCCATTCTCATAGATGGACAAATTAGACTCACTGGAGTAAAGTCACAGTGGCAGAAACAGACTCACATTTGGGTGCATCAGACTCTAAAAGCCTATTCTCTATTCATTGGTTTTAAAATATTTTTTAAAAACAATAACATATCAGATATATATAAATGGGGGCGCAAGGGAGCCCAGGGGAACTAGTACCTTATAATCTGGAGAAGTCATGGGAGCAAACAGAATGAGTGTGTGTGTGTGTGTGTGTGTGTGTGTGTGTGTGTGTGTGTTAGGGTGGCAGGCCTATGAAAGTAGGGGAACTGAATATGGTTTGTTATGGTATGACAGGACATATAGAAGCTAGGTAGCTAGGTAGATATGGGGGTGATAGGAAAGGTATCAGAAAAATAGGCAGATGAAGACCCTTCTATGTCAGACCAAGGAGTTTAAACTCTACCCTGAAAATAATGAGGGCATGCTAAAGAATTTTATGTGTGTGAGAAGCAACACTAGATTTGAATCTGATCTGGAGATCAGAGCAGGAGAAACTCAGGGCAGGAAGCCCAGTTAGAAGGCTAATGCAAGAGTCTGAGCAGAAACAATGATCACCTGAACTATGGGGGAGAGACTTGAAAGAGAGGAGAGCTTCACAAGGCAGGTAAGATAATAGACTGGACAGGAGGTGGTATTTGGACATTCAGGGTTAGGGAGAGAGGGAGAAGTTTAGGATGATATGTAAGATTCCTGGCTTAAGAAACTGGATGTTGCTGGTATTCATTGAGAGGAGAAAGAAAAGAATAGAATGGCAGGTTTGGGGACAGGAGAGGTGAGGAAAGAAGTGCTGCTGTGTGATGATAGCTTCCAGGCCAAGCAAGAGGACATAGACAGTAGGACATAGGAAAATGGGTCTGGATGCCTTCTGGGGGTCAAAGACTCCACGGGACCAGTGAAGCTGGTGGGCAAACATATCACCTGGAACACTATTACAAATGCGTATTTCTAGGCTGTGGAAATTATAATTTAGTAGGAATTATAAGAATCTGTGGAACCAAGGATTTGTGGTTTTATCATAATGCTTCTGATGTCTAGCCGAATTTCTGCTTTGGCACAATTTCTCGGGACACACTCCAATGGGCTGGTTCTGTACAGGCTATCTGAAGGATACCCCATACTTGGATATACCCCTCAGATACTTAATTTTCAGTTTGACGAAATAAACCCCATCATACGTAGGAAACCTCAACTGTTCGAACAATGAAATAAGCACTAATGCTTTAATTTTTCTAAGTAAAATTAAGGCCATGATAGCATTTGATATCAAGAGGTTTTGTTCTATACTTCTAGAATACATTTGGTGGGATCTTATATAATATTTTCTTAGATATTGTTATTTTTGATTAAGGAACAGTAAATCTACTTAACAATCTTCTTGTCTTTTAAATTTCTGAATGTAAAGCAGCTGTTTTTCTGTATTTAAAGTGCTTGTTCATTGCTGTAAGAGTTTTCTTATTTATTGAACATTCTCTCGAAAGTGTAAGTGGTAGGGAAAGCTATATGCCCTTACCTCCAATGTTCTGCATTGTAATGGAAACAAAAGCTCCGATTTTCCCAGGCCATCCAAATGCCTTTTCCCCTAGTTTTTCATAAATTAAAGACCCTATAATAAAAAATAAAACACCTTTTAAAAAGGATTGTTTGTTTGTTTGAGAGAGAGAGGAAGAGGGGCAGAAGGAGAGAGAGAGAATATTAAGCAGGTTCCATGCACAGGGCTTGATCTCATGAATCGTGAGATCATGACCTGAGCTGAAATCAAGAGTCAGACGCTTAACCGACTGAGCCACCCAGGCGCCCCTAAAAGGATTGTTTTAATGACTAAAATATTTCTATAATTGCACACTGGAGTCTCAAATGTGTACATAAACACCACACAGAAATTATAAACCCAAAAGATGCAATCTCAAAAGCCAATACCAAATATGTTACATGTTCTCCAGACAAGAAGCAATGGCTTCATTCATCTTAGCTCTGTGCAGCACGTCAGAACTGTTATTTCTGTCATCCATCAAGGCTCCTTTTTTCTATTTGGCTTAAACCTGAGCCAGTTGCCTTTCACTTCCCTGAGCTGCCCAAATTACTAAAAACATTGAGAGGCCGTGTCATTGGGGTCAGAGAAAATGCAATGTGAAATTAACTAAAATCATCCTCCAGTTCTAGAGCTATCGACTGAAATACCTTTAACAAGAATCAAAATAGGACGTCTTGGACTTAAGGGGTAGCATACCTCCTTCCTTGGCGGTCTTTAATAAAAGGTGAACTGAGTACAGGGATAATATTGCTACCGCAAGCAGCATGATTCTAGGAAGGGAATAGAGAGTAGAAAATAAATGTCTATAATAAAGAAGACACAACTCATGTTAGATATTATAATAAATTATCACATGGGCCCTTTCAGTCATTAACCTTCCGAAAGTATGTGGATTGGGGGGAAGCTGAGAAATTCTTTTCAGAACTCTACACATACCCTTTCCTGTCACACAACGGGAATTTGCTATATTTTATGTGCTAAAACGTACCACCAGAAGTTCCTAAACTTTCCACTAGTGGAATCTGGTTTACAACTTAGATGCTGAATGTATAGCAAAATTAGCAAACACTATCCCTACTTACTCAGCATATGGGTATATGTACATCAGGTGTGTGTGATAGTCTCAGCCACATTTATAATTTAAGGGCTATTTGACGGCCTGGCTAAATTTTAATGTAAAATCTAGAAATACAGACACCAAAGCATACAGAGTCTAAACTCCACTACTGATCCTGCATGTTAGATGGCAAGATACTTGTGAGCCACAGCTCAGGCAATTGCCTGTAAAATAGAAAAAAAGAGAAGGAAGTATAGGGTGCAGGAAAATGCCTTTATATGTGTTCAGAAAGAATCCTTTCTGGTTCAGACTCCTCCACATGTCCACAGGCATGTAGGGATTCTTGTACAGTGATCAGTGTTTCTCCAAAAACAAGATTTGGAAAGCAGAAATAAGAGCATAGATAGAAGCACCTATATAATAAATAAAGGAACAATACTAACCTTTACCTAAAACCTAAAGAACAAAACAACAACAACAACAACAACAACACCCTTATTCTTTATTTTACACAACAATAAACATTTTGCCACAATTGATCTAATTCTTTGGTAATTCCTGACGAAGTCAACTTTGCAAATGTACGTTTGGGCCACGAGTTTCAAGTGTTTCTAACTAGCTATATTGTGCTCTTGCTTTCCACAAAGTCTGTTTACCAGTACTGTAATCAATGACTTATTCGTAAATTTTTCCGTATGCCCTGTGAACTTCCCTGTTTTTAAAGATGCAATTCAGATGGCATAATTTTGTTTCCTGGAAAAATAATGAGCATTCCCTGTATTCTAAACATATACTTGCTTTGGCCAAAAATACTAAAAGTAAAACCAATGAAATCCTGTGTCACTTGTTGAGAATTAAGGGAGACGGCTGCATTCAGTCTGTGCCACTTGGATACACAGAACAGACCCCATCATGTATAACAGTTTAATTGCTCTGGACATCTTAATCTGTTAAATGTTGTTTAGGCCTGAAATGAAGCTGTCGGTTTTAAAAGTGAAATACTCTTCTTCCTTGAAAATAATCTTGTGGCCCTAGGATCGGGGGAAGAGTTTCTTATTTCTGTTCATCAGTAAGCGATGATAACTTCTGATTGTAATGGCATGTGTAATTAATAAGGAGAAGGCAGTCTTAGAGATAGCATACATTACAGAAGTATATGACTATGTATACGAACACATCTCTAAGCCATTAAGATTCAGAGAATTAAAAAAAAAACCCTTTATTTCAAACATGACATAAAGAGTGGTTGACATAAAAATCCATTCAGCTAAAAAATGTTATACCTAAAACAGGCCAAAGCACTAACACAATATAAATATTTATAGTCCTGCCTGATCCTTAGCCCTCAAATAGCTGTGTGATTAGATAATCACAAATGATGTTCAAAACATAAATAGCATATATTTATATATAATATAAGCATTGCATTCTTAGACAGTTATTTAACACCCTGGCATTGCATTAGGGGTGGCAATCTGCATTCACACGGATGCCTGACTAATATTAGACTTTATTCCTGTGAAGAATTTCACTACTGCCAACTGTGTCTTGGAAAATACCAGGCTGTACGTAAGGTACACAAACACCTGTGGCCGTCTGTCATAGATGATGTGATATCCATCCTCCAGGTCAGCTATGTGGCGCTGCTGTCCTTAGGCAGCATTTGACCAAGTACATAGGTCTAGGAATACATTTTGGCTACTCTGCAAATATTTCCATGTCAAGCACTATGCTGGGTCTTGGGGATACAGACATCTAGTGGGTGAAAACAGACATTGGCTCCATCCTCTGGAGATTATAGTCTAGCAAGGAAGAAGATAGACACTAACCAAATATATCAGACAACTGCACTAAAATATTAAAACTGTGGGGAGTGTTTGTCCCAGTCATGGAAGTCAGGGAAGGTATCGATGAGGGGGAGGGGGAGATGTGCTATGAGGAGTTAACTAGATGAGGAAGAAAGGGAAAAGGATACTAGGACCATGTGCAAAGGCCCTGTGGTGAGAAGGAATATGGCAACTTCTGGGATGGAGAGAAGGCCAGTGTGCCCATCGTTATCAGGCATTTAGGGGGCGTAGGGGATGGGGCACAAGAAGAGATCGGAGCATGCAGGGATCTGTAGGCCTGGATTGGAATGGGATCTTTCCTAAGAGTGTGATAAAGCCAGATCTGCTGCTGGGAAAGATCTTTTTATGGTGAATCACTTTGTGAATTGCTTTCTATGGACTGGTAGGGCTGTTCCAGCACTCTAGGTGGTTGAGCACATATACTTTCTGCCATTTGGTTAGGGGCAGTTGGTTGAACAAGCACCAGGATTGGTATGCTCTGATCATTCCTCAGGTTGCTGTTCTATCTATATAAGCCCAAGAATATGCTAATACTTTCTCAGAGCATTATTGTTCACAAAGATCAGACTTGAGGTTGTTAACTGAAAGAACACCAGGTGTGCATGGGCTTTGAACCAAATACTTACATAAAAAGTATGATCCCCGTGTTGGCCATGGCGTAGGAAAGGCCCAAGATCCCACTTCCCATGATAGCATTACTCAGGTTGAATGAAGACATTCCAAAGGAGGTGGTTCCAGGATGCTTAAAGAAAAAGGGGCACGTTTGAAGCAAATATTTGCCAAAAGGGTGACCTTTTTCAAATTATTCTTATTCTCACATTATCTTTGCTGGAGGAGATTATGGTTCGAAATTGAAGACTAAGATAAAATCACAGTGAACAAAAGCTGTTACTTCAGTAAAAGCATGTAATTTTCAATGGAATGGAATGCTTGGTTTTAGCAGGGGTCTCAGTAAAAATAAAAAATACAGGCTGAGTAACATAAAGAAAGGAAAGCATGTATGATTGCAGACTACATTTGAGTTAGAATGATTTCTCCAAAAAACAAATGAATTTCATAAATGATTTATGTAGCCATATGGCGAACAGGAAAAACAAGTCCTTATTCCAGTAAGGGCCTGAATAAACAGAGAATGTGCTGATCAAGGCTTGGAAAATTTCAGTCACATTGTTTTCCCACAGAGACCTAGGTAGATCAGACACCCTCAAGTCCTGTTTACTGCCTGAAAGCAGAGATTCACTTACATGTTCATCATCGTAATCTGCCAGCTTCTTTTCCCCCAAAAATCCATTTGTCAGGAATTTCTGACTTTCAGCATCTTCGTTAGTAAATTGACTGAATGCACATAAAAAAAAGAAATAAAGTAAAAACATCTAAGTAAATGCTCTGAATTGTACTTGTTTCGGGTGACCTAAGTAACTGGATCAGGGAGGAAAAACAAGGCGCTGAAACCTTTTCCCCCCTTCTCTTCCTTCTCTTCCTTCCCCCCTTCTCTTCATATCAGTGGTCCTCCCAGACCAACAACTGCCCTCCACTTATGAATGTACTTTGGGAAGGAGAGATGAAGTTAGGAAAGGAGAAAATAGTTTTTCAGTTGGCACCTTTTTTTAAGCCACATTTCTTCTTCCCACATTAACTCTGCAAGAAAGAGAATGACAGCTAATGCGGTTTCCATTTAGGGCCCTCACAAAGAGAGGGTACCGGAGCAGTGACTGAGTTTTCTCAACTCCTGCCCCACCATAATCAGATGATTCTCTCAATTCAGCAGATATTTGCTAAGGGCCTAGGCCTTTGATCTTCAACTCAGTCGATGCTCGAATATCCCTGTGAGAGGAACTTTCACGCCCCTACTCTGAGGATGAGGTGACCATGGCTCAGAAAAGGGAAGTACCATGCCTACACCCACTAGGCTCCAAGTCTAGGGTCTTCCATGGCGCCCTGCAGCCCCAGGCAGGGCCCTGTAGCTGGTATTTTTTCCTTTTTTTTTTTTTTTTTTTTTTTTTTTTTTTGCTCCACCTGTGTATTCACCTATCCCGTGCTGGAATGTAGTTCAATGGTAGCTCTGTGTCGTGTTTGGTTTTTGTGTCTGAGTGTGAGGATTTTAACTGCTCTGGAAATACATTTGGCTTATTAGACGATGAGAAAGGAAGAAAAGCATTAAAGACACCCATGAAATTGGAAGAGCCGGGAAGGAAGCAGGACCTTAAAATGTCATGATCTGTGAACACCGTGGTGATTGTGGGCTACTTGGGCAGAGGCTGGCAACTGCACATTGCCTTCCTGTACAGGTCCCACAGTTGTCTGCCAGGCGTCTTGAGGATATAGATCTACTACCACCACGTTTCCAAAAGGCTTGACTAATAATTACAGGCGATCTGTACAAATTATCCTTTGTAATAGAAGCTAATCCTGAAAATATCTTGCGAGCAAGAGGGACAACCAGGTTCCTTTTTGAGAATGTGGAACAACGCAAAGTGTATGCAGGACCAGCTGACAAAATTACTAAGCTTTATGTGCTTTTCCAGATGCTTCCTGTGCACAAGTTAGGAACATTTCCTGGCATCCTCCTATTTCTTATAGGGAGCGTCGTGCCCTCAGATGCTGCTTTCTTTCATCCCTGCACTAACCCCCGCAACCCCCTGCTCCCTTTTGGTGCTTTATTTTAATCGTCGGTAGTTAATATACTTGCTGCGTGGAGACTGGTACATAATGCTCATAGTTGGAAACAGACAATAAGATGAAATGGAGCCTAAAGCAGGCCTAAGGATTTTAAAGCAAAAGTGTCGTCTGGATTTAAACTCTGGAATGCCAACATTCTTTTTTTTTTTTTTTTTTTTTTTTAACCTTAATCAATACATTAGAATCCTTCAGTCCAGGAGTAGTTTTTAAAATGTAAAATGTAAAAGTAAGTAAGAGTTTCTTTCTTGAGTCATTCGTAAGTTTTTATTTTGGCGTGTGATGAATTATAATAAGACATGACAATATTGGATAAAATATATGAGAAATGTTTTGAACGTCTTAAATGTTTTGATACTGAACCCAGCCTGTATTGAAAACATAAGTATAATGATTTCAAATAAATGAATTGTGAACTTTTGGGAAATTAGACATATTTAGGGGAACAATCCAAACCAAATGTAAGCAAAACCCATCTTTTAAGAGTGATTGTAAAATTGCAAAATGATGACCTGTGTTTGAGTCAGGAGTTAAAAGCTAAGGCACTGTAAGTGGCCCAGAACACTCGATACAGTTTTAACAAAAGCATTCCTGCTCTTTCCATTATGGCTTTCAGAGCCCAAATCGAATGACCCTGTAGGACTGTTCTCGGGAGGGCATCCCCTTCAGCTCGGCCACCTCTGCAGAGATCACATCTATGCTCATCTTTCTCAGAAACAAGAGCCATCAGAGTTGATCAGTTTACTAAGGGTGACGAAGTGGAGGACAAAGAAACAAGGTTTACTGAGTATCAGCGATCTTTCAGGTATTCACTTCACCCCGAGAATGTTAGGTGCTGGTTTGTCATTCTGCATTTTTCACTGAGGCTTCCGGAAGATACATATCGTCTCCAAACTCAGATATCCACTCTACAGATTCCAGAGCCCTGTGTTCTGCCACATTGTGCGTTCTCAAGGGTTGCTCAACCTGGAAAACACCACGATTTGCATGTCTGTGGCCTCTCTGGTCCAACAGCATGAAAGTTTACTCCACTGGCTCCATGGAGGAAGACCAGTGCTTCCTCCTGCGGCCTTTCCTGGATGTTGTGAAATGAAATGAGCTGTCCTTGTCTAAGGATATTCTCTACCTCAGGCCGAGATTTGGTCAAAAATTTCCTTCTAAGTGTCTTAAGTTGTGCATCATTCATGTTATATACCATATGGTGAGGAGTTAGTTTACTTTATCAAATGGCTATTGTGCACGTATCACATTCCAGGCCGTGTGATTTGTGCTGGGGCCACAGAAGCCATTAGCCTGTTGTAGCAGTATAATGACGAGAGAGGGCACACAAAGGAGCCGGTGGTCACTTCCACCTCCGGACTTCATAAGAGTTCTGACTTTGAGCTGTGTCTTGAAGGATGAATGGTATCAATAGAGAGAATGGGGCAGGTAGGTGGGTGATACTAAAAGAGGATATTCCAGGCAGATGGAGCAGAATGAGTGAAGGCACAGGGAACTGGGAGTGGCTCAACAAGGCTTCCCTACAAAAAGGGAGCAGAGCAAGAGATGAACAGGAGAGCTAGGCGAGGGACAGATCATTGCCAAGCAACGTGTAGCCCAGTCTTTGTCTTATAGCTAATGGGGAACCACTGAAAGGCTTTACCAAGGGATGGAACAGCAGTCCCTTGGCAACTGTAAAAGATGACTTTTGCAGGGATGTGAAGAGCTAGTTGGGGGAGAGCAAACTGTAAGACAGGGAGACCAACCAGCCTGTTTTAATAAGTGACAGATAAGGACCTAAAGTGAGATGGCAGTAGAATGGGTACACAGAAGTGGGTGGATTTCAAGTATTCAAAGAGGTGGAACCAACTGACTACAATCAAACATTGGATGTGTGGTTCGAGGGAAGGGACAACTCAGGGTTGTTAATTGGGGTCTTCAGATTGTGTTGCTGTATGATAGTGGTGACTTTCACTGTGTTGGGGACTCCTGGGGGAGGAGCAGGTTTGGAAGAGAATTATAGGAGTTCAATATTAGACATTACAAGTTTGACTTTATACATGAGGCAGTTCTGACATGTGAGATACCCCATACAGATGTGTAGCACACAGTTGGGTATAACGATCTGAAAGGAAGTGGAGATGTCTAACAGGCCCAAGACGTGGCACACGTTCAGTGGGTGAGACCGTGATAGTTGTGAATGAGCTTGCTCACAGGACACTTTTAGTGACCAAAGAATCCCTACAGAATTCTGGAGACGCAGCAGCATTTAAGGGGAAGTCAAAGGAAGAGGGATAGAGAAAATAGTCCAAGAGGTAAAAGAAACGGTAGGCTAATATAACTCGAAGTATCCTATATTAATGGTACAAGAATGCTATAACTTCAATTCTAAATTAGTCACACACAGTCTAAATCAGAGACACAGAATAATGATGTAACAATGAATACTTTAGGATCAGAAAGTTGATGTGTTAACATCGATGTCATTGTTATCTCTCAAATAGGTAATGAATTGAAAAACATTGTTCTCACATCCACAAACCTCTCATTTTTCCATGGAACCTGGTCATCTTTAACCCCATACCTGCTCATTGCTGCCTTTTCTAAATTTCCCATCCCAGTGTAGCCATCTTGAACACTTTCTCCACTGATGCTCTCATCATCAGGTTCGATGTTGACATTTCTCAGTTCCATGGGATCCATTTCAGCTGTCAGCGCTTCTTGTCCACACACAAGCTCCTTCAGTGTAAACAGTAGGCTGTACCTTCAGCTTAAGGTTCTTCCTCTTTGGGCTGATGTTCAGAACACTCTGTTCTGTGAGCGGAACACAAAATAAACCATTGTAATTTTCTTTAAACTAGATAAATGAATATAGAATCACCTACTTTGTGTATGGTCTCTATAAAAACATGGAAAGAAAGTAAACTCCTGAAACTGTCATATAAATATGTCTGGCAAGTTTCCTTTACCCAATACAAAAAAAGGGAAAATCAAAGAGAAGAAGGAAAATCATTAATAAATTGCTCAATCAGCAGATATTTATAGAGTGCCTATGTATATCAACATGGCAAGTGTTTTACTATTCACTGTGGGAAGAAAAAAAAATAACACCTGGCTGTGATCTTCAAGAAGCTTTTCTGTTTGTAAGCAAATTGCATGGTTTAAAAGAAAGGAAAAGTGAATTGTTGACAAAGACCTAACAAAGCAGAATCTAATGGTCTGCTTGAATTTGCTAATTGGGCATGAAAGAATTAACATCACTAAAATGCTTGATAACAGGCAACACAGGATAGGAGGATCATGCTAAGGGAGCTGCTTTCCAGGCACTTGGATCATGAAGCCAAGATCTTTGAGTAAGCATCAGTCAACATCCATATAAAAATTAAAATGCATTTTAACAACAAAGAGACTCAGCTTTTAGGTTCTATTCTGCCTTTAATGCTTTGAATCCCAGCACTTTTCTTTTCTTTTCTTTTCTTTTTTTTTTTTTACCTCATTTTCATAGTAACATAAAAAGGGGTGGACTGGCATTGTGTTTTTTAAAAAAAAAAACAAAAAACTGTGAATCCATCATATGTTGTTGACACAATTTTTTAAGTTTTTACTATTAGAATCAGTCCATTCTTTAACTGTTTTTTTATTTTTATTTTTTATTTTTTTTTTAACGTTTATTTATTTTTGAGACAGAGAGAGACAGAGCATGAATGGGGGAGGGTCAGAGAGAGGGAGACACAGAATCTGAAACAGGCTCCAGGCTCTGAGCTGTCAGCACATAGCCCGACGCAGGGCTCGAACTCACGGACCGCGAGATCGTGACCTGAGCCGAAGTCGGCCACTTAACCGACTGAGCCACCCAGGCGCCCCCGTCCATTCTTTAACTATTATAGTGGGAGAAATACTATCACTCTTGGGAGGTGTTCTCAAATGTGCACTACCTATTTGGTAAGAAAATCCTGAGCACAGAAACTAACATAAAAATTGCTCGAACTCATGAAATCCATAAGTCCCCTGACAGATATAAAACAACCACATGGAAATGCCTCTGCAATCCAGTACTCTAGTAGCACATCTGTGGAAGAAACACTTGACGAGTTCACAACCCTAAATTACAAAAGCCACATGAAAACTCAGGAAGAACATCAGTAAGCATGAGATATAAGATTCATACTTAAGTAACTAGAGATGGCAAAGCAATTTACTTATTTCTTTTTTAATTAAAAAAATTGTTTTTCATGTTTATTTTTGAGAGAGAAAGAGAGACAGAGCACGAGCAGGGAAGGGACAGAGAGAGAAGGAGACACAGAATCCGAAGCAGGCTCCAGGCTCTGAGCTGTCAGCACAGAGCCCGATGCGGGGCTCAAACTCACGGACCGTGAGATCATGACCTGAGCCGAAAGTCGGACGTTCAACTGACTGAGCCACCCAGGCGCCCCTGAGATGGCAAAGCAACTTAAAAGAGACTTTACAACATAATAAAAAGTAATAGGAAGATTCAAAATAAGAAACAAAATTCATAAAATAAGAACATTGTAAAAGATCAGGCTTATTTGAAAAAGAGCCAAAAAGGAATTCTAAAAAAAAAAAAAAAAAAAAAAAAAAAAAAAAAAAAAAAAAAAAAAAAAAAAGTCAATGAAATAAAGAGAACTCAGCTGAAGGGAGAGTCATGAAACTGGAAGATAGGTCCGTGGAAGTCACTCAAATCATATCACAAATAGGTAAAGACAAATACAAAGTTAAGAGACATGGTGGGGGGAAGCAAGAATAAGAAATCTAACATATTCTTTTTTTTAAATTTTTTTTCAACGTTTATTTATTTTTGAGACAGAGAGAGACAGAACATGAACGGGGGGAGAGTCAGAGAGAGATGGAGACACAGAATCAGAAGCAGGCTCCAGGTTCTGAGCTGTCAGCACAGAGCCTGACGCAGGGCTCAAACTCACGGACTGTGAGATCAGGACCTGAGCCGAGGTCAGACGCTCAACCGACTGAGCCACCCAGGTGCCCCGAAATTTAACATATTCTAATAGCTCTCCTAATATGAGAAACATGTAAGGCCAGGGAGAAACAAAATAGAAAGACATAATGGAAGAGAATTGTCCAGAACCAAAAAAAAGATAGTAGCTCTCAGGATTAAGAAAAAAAAAAACCACATAGTGTATGTATTTTAAGTAGAAGAAAGAAAAATGAATATATTCATGAACATGAGGTAGTGTGTGTGTGTGTGTATATAATAACAAATGAAAAATTATAAAAAACTATAAAAGTCAAAGAAAGAAGGGAAGACATGTGTATGGTTAAAGAAAAAAAATAGAAACTTGTATTAAATGAGTAAAAAAAGTTTCTCACCCATCACACAGACCAGTTTCGCTTGAGAGCAAGAACCATTAATGACCGTTTCTATTTTTAGTTCTTTATATAAAGTTAGTCCTTCTAAATTATTCACTAAAACCTCTGAGCTGGTTTATCAATTCTAGACTCGTGCATATGACGGATGAGGAAATTAGCGTACTTCTTTCTATCCATCCTCTCACGCACTTCTAATTGTTGTGGTTAATGAAATGCTTTTTATAATATTGAGACTCATAATATTTTCATATTATTCTGTAAAACAACTAAGTCTCGTAATTTTCTGTAGGTTGTTTTGAACACTAAAAACCAACAATCAGCATTTACAACATTATGATTGTGTTAATACTATGCTCCAAAGAACCAGTGGTATATTTGACAGCCTAATAAATGATATAGAAGTCGTCTGTGATTAAAACTTTGAAAGTGAATTTTTCATCACTGTTACTTTCTGAATGGTCTCCTCCTCCACACTCTGTGTCTCACTGAGCTGCCAATGTCCTCTGAACACCATTCTATCTTCTTTCTTCAGTTCATTTTGCATCGTGCTGGAATCCACCTTGATTGACTCCTCTTACACAGTGTGTCCATGTTTGTAAACAGAATTTCTGAGTTGTTTCACATTGGAAAAATGACTTGGCTTTGCCCTCAGACTTGGTCTGAAGAAGTATTAAGTAGAAAAACAGTTTATTTTGTTAAGTTTTTATTTAAATTCCAGTGAGTTAACCTACAGTGTAAATATTAGTTTCAGGTGCAGAATTTAGTGATTCAACACTTCCATACAATACCTGGTGCTCATCACAAGTGCACTCCTTCATCCCCATCACCTGTTTCACCCATGCCCCCACCACTTATCCTCTGATAACCATCAGTTTGTTCTCTATAGTTAAGTCTGTTTCTTGGTTTGCTTTCTTCTTTTTCCTCCTTTGCTCGTTTGTTTTGTTTCTTAAATTCCACATATGAGTGAAATCATGTGACTTTCTCTGACTGACTTATTTCTCTTAGCATGATACTCCCTAGCTCCCTCCATGTCCTTGCAAATGACAAGATTTCATTCTTTTTATGGCTGAGTAGTATTCTATTATATAACACACATTACTTTTAAGCTATATCTATTTTATTTATTTTTAATTTAATTTTTTAATGTTTATTTTGAGAGAGAGAGAGAGAGAGAGACAGATAGAGTGCAAGTAGGTAAGGGGCAGAGAGAGGAGACACAGAATCTGAAGCAGGCTCCAGGCTCCAAGGTGTCAGCACAGAGCCCAATGCAGGGCTCGAACCCACAAACTGTGAGATCATGACCTGAGCCAAAGTCAGATGCCCAACCGACTGAGCCACCCAGGTGCCCCCTATTTTACTTCTTGACCTGTCCACTAACTATTTTTCACAGTCATGTTTTGAGTTTATAATAACTTGGTTTTGAACTTCTCCCTCTTTTTTTCATCCTATCTTTTTATGTTTGTTTTACAGGTGCAATATTTCCTCAAATCTTTCTAAGGACATTGATTGGAAGTTTTCAAAAGCTTCTTTTGCTCCTTAAATTTATGTATTTTTTTTTTCTGGAGTTAATTCTGTTTGTTCAACTTGGTCCTTCTCTTGCTTGCTGGTTTTCCTTAAATTCTTAGTGACCTTAGGTTGTCTATCTTTGTGAATGAAGGGGACGTGGGTTAACTTAGGTAGTACTTGAGGTTGCTCTTAAATCTTGCAGGTTTCATTGATGGGTTGCTCTCTTGTAGGTCCTGTAAGTGGCTTCTCTGCAGATGTCTGTGTATGGAGCATCCCCTGAGAACCCCACTCCCAGCCACGGGGGGCACTCTAGGAGAGGTTTCTGTGGGAGCAAAATGCTGTCATGTGTTTTCCTCGTGGATGGAGCTTCCATTCCCGCTTGTAACTCCTCTCTGTCTGCTGTGGAGGCCCTAGTGTCTTCTGTAAAGGCCCTAGATCACAGCCTTATCCTTTGAGCGAAGGCGGCAGCCCAAATGGGCTAAAATGTCCAGATCGAGGTTCATTGGTGACCCCCTGGTCAGTGGTTGCCAGTGATCCACACCTTCTCTTCATATACGTTGATTTAACTTGGAGCTGCTGCCAGGCTTATTCTGGGGGAAAAAAGCCCACTTACCCTGGTTTACCCTGGCTTCCTTCTCTCTTTCACAGACTTTTCCAGTGAAAAATATCTGCTCTCTGCCTTCGAAGAATGCTTCCAAACTTGTGTTTATTAATGACACTGATATTCTTTGGAACTTCTTGGTTTTTTTCTTTTAAAAAGTATTTTGCTTAACACTTCATTGCTTAAATTTCTCAACATTAGGTCCTAAACCCCCCAGTCTTCCAATCTACTCCCAAGACTTCATATCCCAAGGACTGCTCAAGTGACATCCTTATCCAGGCCTCTCTTCTCCTCTCCAGCTGCACATGTCCAGTGTCCTAACTGATGTATATACTTGAATATCTCAAAGGCAGTTTAAATTCCATGTGACCCAAATCTAACTTGTAACAGTGTCCTCTTCTTCCGATGTTTCCTAACCGGAGAATATCGTTACCATTTATCAAGTTACTCAAACCGGAAGCATGAGTCTTCTCTTAAAAGTTTTCCTACCTTACCCCCCACATCCAGTCCTTTTTAAAGTCTGGTTGATTTTACACCTAGTCAGAGTATTTCTCAAGTTAGTCTACTACTCTCTATTTCTGCCATCAGTCATGTCCAAGCTACCATCATTTCTTCTGCTGTCAACTGTAACAGTCCTAATCCCTGTCCTTGAACCCTCTCTTGCCTCTCCTCTCCCGCAATTTGCTTTTCACACAAAAACGAGAGTGACCTTTTAAAAACAAAACCTGGATCATATTTATTTGCTTAAAACCCTTTCCTGTCCCCCCCCCCCCCTTGTTCTTAGGAGAAAATCTAAATTCTCAACATGGTTCTGCAGGGTTCACCCTCTTTTCTGGTTCCCTCTCCTCCCCACCTCGGTGTTCTAGCTTCATCAGCCCTGGTGCAGTTGCAGGAACTCAACAGGTTCTCTACCGCCTCAGGCCGTTTGCACAGCTGAGTCACGGTACCTGGAATGCACTGTATTCTGTGCTTTAGTCAACCCCTCTAGGGGGTTCCCAGAATATATGTGGCAGTAGGCCTGGGGGCTTCAGTTAAATTCCATTTCATTGCATATTTATTCAAAGGAACCTCACTGATTTTATTCATATTAAGCTAACCTGATATAAAAAAGTATATAAAATGCGGCAGTACTTACCACATGCCGACACTGTTATAGAGCTTCATATCTATTAACAAGGAACAGAAACTCTGGCTCTGATGATAAATATAACCGGGCATAAATCTTGGCCGAATTAACTAACTTCTGACATTTGCGTCTTCCCGTATGTAAAATGAGGGTAATATTATTTACCACAAAGCAGTGCTATCAGGATTTAGGAGATATCATGCTCCTCAAAGTTTGGCACGGAGTAGTAGTAAATTCCTGTTCTTTCTTTTAATAATCAGAATTTAATTGCTATTTTTATCAGCATGCCAACATATATAGCATCTTATATGTATATCTACAGTTTTCATAAAAGAGGACTTTAGAGTTCTCCAAACTCAGAAAAAATGTAAGCAAGGTAGGTATCCTTAAAAATATGGGAATCGAGACTTAATCTCATGCTGTTTGTACCATATATAAATCATTACATTCTCTTTTGAAGATGAGATAATATAGCCCATGAAGTATGAATTAGTGGTTTAAGATTTTGGCCCCTAATCCTGATTTTGGTCCTGGCGAAGGGATATCTTCTCATAAAAGCTGGAACACATCTTCCTATCTCATATCTTTAGCTCTAAAGATTGTATGACTGGCCACTCAAGGAAACAGCCAAGAGCAAAATTTAAAAAGAATTAGAACATGAGAAACTAAATATTCTGCATCATGTGCCTGTAGCAGAAAGTACATACTTTGAAACACTCAGTGCATAATTATTAAAGTTTACTAACATGATTATACTTCAGTGTGGAAGTATTTTACAGATGGTATTTATTCATTCAACAAATATTGAGAATGAAATGTGGGCCAGAAACTCTGAAAGATAAAGCACGACTAAGACAGAATTGCTGTAGCTGATGAACTGTTTAGTAGAAAAAACAGATTTTGAACTATTAAAACATAATTTACATTTTCACTTTTTCTCTAAATAGCTACTTCTCGAACAATCAATGAATCATTGCATGGGCAGACCAGAAAAGAATGATGTTGGCATATACCTTGATTGAAAAATATAATATATGTAATATACTATATACGGTACATTATATGTGACATTAAAATAGAATAAAATGTTCATAGACACACATTCTCCTGCCCCCATCTCAGTACACAGCACTGTCATTAACCCAATTGCTCACAAGAAGAATCTGGCTATAACAGGTATTGACACCTCTCATTCTCTATCCTGAATCTTTCTATCCATGTCCAATCTATCAGCAAGTCCTATCAATCCTTCTTTCAAAATTAAAAAAAAAACTATTTTTTTCATTACTCATTAGAATCAAGTCAAATTTCCTACTACGTTACAGAGATCTGCCTACTTGAACACACATGTTCCTCTTTAGGCCCAAATTGAACGATACCTCCCTTCATTCCCTGGGACCTTTTCATTTCTCCTTGCCACCTCGGGACCTTTTAACATGCTGTTCTTTCCACCTGGAATGTTCTTTCCCACATTCTTAAACCCAGGTGTCTGCCAAAGTTAAAAGAATCTGGAAATCTTTAAATGTGGTCAGAGAGGCCTGCCATCTAAACTAGATCCCTGTTATACGCTCTTGTGGTAGGTTCTCCTTTCCTTCACCTACTTATCACACTTTGCATTTACGTTTTATGTGATTCTTTGATAAAGAACCGTCTGTTCCACTAAGTGGCGAGCTTCATGAAAGTGGGAACAGCGTGGGGAACCTACGTATTCCCAGCACATGTGGCACCGTGCCTCGTATTATATCCTCCTAAGGCCATTGCAACCGTATATGCTCTCCTTCATAGTTACAAGTATGCATTCTTGCTACCCCTTTACAGGTTAATATTTCAAAGTGGCATGGAAGTGTTTCCCTCTGGTCATCACGAGAAAGAACAGCATCGTTGCACAAAGAATGTTCAAAATTATTCTAAAAGAAAAATCAAATTTGGTTTGACAGAACTTTCTGTAGTCTAGCTTTGCTCCTCAATGAAGGGAAGTTTCTCTGTGATACAGAGACCTTGCAGAAATGGACTAAACATTCCGGGGGGGGTGGTCATCTGCATTGTTGCTTCACTCATTCGTGAAGATACAAAATCAGAACTTGAAACGAAGGTATTTAGGATACTATTACTATTAGAAGGCTTTGTTTTTTCACATTTATTAAGTGCTATCTTAAATGTCATCATAGCTGATTCCTTATATCCAAATTCTAGTTACTAAACATTGTGCCTTGTTTGAATAGGTGCCCAAAAAATGCAGGCTGAAAGATTCTCAGAAAAGCAAACTTGTGTGTTACTTATGTAGTTCAACGTCAAAGAAAGACCTCAAATCTGGGAAGCCAAACTGTCCTTGAGTCAAGAGGCAAAAGTTATGACCTTTCCTAGTGACTGTAAACATTTATTTTACCTGATAAGGGAAAGGGAAAAGGAAGCTAGCACTGGCAGAGCATTTCCCACCATCCAGTCTGTCTAGTCTTTCATGCCAAGTTCTGATGAATCTACCCTGAAATCTAGGTTTAGGTAGCAGATAGCCTGACATCTCATTTACCCTTTGGTTGAGCAAGTGGGAAGTAGCTGGTCATACAACTTCTAAGAGCCAAATGATCTTTGCATCCAAGCAATGGACTTAAATCCACACCCCAAATGTACCTCAGGTAAATGAATACAGCGTTAACAATGGAGTCAATCTAACATTATTTATATTAGATTCTTTTAAACAGTTTCCCCAACGGTGTCTTTCTGGTCACATATTGACAGTCAGATGGCTTGTTAGTCTGTGGCATGATTTTTCACAGAAATTAGCTTCCACAAAAGCATTTGGTATCATTCAGTCTGAGGTACCTCTTAGAAAAGAAACTGCCAATGACAGCAAAACTGTTTACTTGACTACTTCTATTGCTGGTGCTAATATTTTAACATTTCCATTCCTTTCCCCTACTCAGCCATAGCTTAGAAATAGTACCTGGGGAGAATTAGAAAAGTTAAAAGAAATAACCCTATGTTGAGATCTTTTCCTTTTGTAAGAAGATTAAATGCTTGCTGATATAAGCATAAAGCAGTCATTTGAATCATATAAAGGACAATTCATAAAATCTGAATGTGTTAAATGTTATTTTCTTATATTTTATAAGCAAAATAGCATTTCTAGCTCTGTTCTTAGATGGTAACAGAGGTTCTCTATCATCTTAAACATGAAGAAGCCTCTTATATTCGTGCATAAGTTTCAGTTCCTATTTCCTCAAACAGTAGTTTCCAGGAATGTAGAAAGATCTGTTCCATATGATATATCAGAGTGAATTCTGTATGCTTCATGTATTAAAGCATGATATTTCAGAACCTGAATTGTGGATGCAATAAATTCTAAAATGTCAACATCCTTCATAATAGATACTAGATCACCCTCAGAGGTACTGTTTTAAAATAATTTATTTTACTTTTTGTAAAACAACTCATATTAAAACATGGTTATAGAAAACTCAAGAATTTAGTCCTCAAAACTGCATTTCTCAGTACTTAAATCTTACTGATATACTTCATAGGAGTAGAAAAATAAAGACTTTCAAGAAAATCCGAAAACATTATCTAAATATAAATCTGAACAACTGGAGGGGCTTGGCCTATAAAATAAATGGTAGTCTTTTCTAGAAAACACACCTAAATTTCTTCAGTGTGTCAAAAATCAAACTTTCAGCCAACTGACCATGAATGTGATATATATCATCAGTTTAAATACTTTTTTCAATGAGTTAGGAAACACTCTTTGCTATCACCTGGGAATTTAGGTGAGACCCTTACTTGATGTTCAGCAAGATACCCAAAATATGCAGATACTTAAATCCATGGAGAATTTCCCCCATCTGATTGATAAATTTGGGGAATATAGCTTTATTTTTAGATCATTGATTCTAGTCCTTCAAAATCTAAAGCTATGTTTCTATTCTTATTCTCATATATATTCTTATATTCTATTCACTTTTCCAGTTTCTTTTAGTAAATTTGCTCTAAAAATACTCCTTCATTAAAATGGACACATAAGAAGCAAGGTAAAACACAACTGTGTTTTTTGCATTTACCAATGGTGCAGCCCAAACTCTTAGCCATTGATACCTGCTGCAGTCATGGGATGTTCCTCCTTTCATTGGTTTTTATGGGCATTTTTGTTTTCAAGACAAGGAAAATCTTTAATGTTATAGCATTTGGAATGTACTTCTAAAACCTTATAATTTTACTAAGACAAATTATGTCAACTCTTTACTCAGTGGTTAACCAGGAGATGTAAAAACTAAATACTTGTTACCTAACCCTTTTTTCTCTTTTCTATTATCCACTGTCCTAATTTTATGCTCAAACCTAAAATTATCTGCAAAAGAAAGCTGCAGTCAAGATATGGGTAAATAATTCCAATTTTATCTTTTTTAAATGAGAAAAGAATTGCCCAAGTACTATTTTCAAACATCTGATTTGTAATAAATAATCAACACCATAAAAAGAAGAAGGGAAGCATTATCTTAACACTGCAACTATTCATGTAAAAAAGAACTTTACCTTAATTATTTATCCAGTCCTGTGCGATCTTTCTGGAATTGTTTGAAATGGCAGACCCCTGCGACAGTGTTGACTTATATGAACCTTTGGGGCTCTAGACAATGATTTAAAGACCAGTGGGCGTGAATGAGACAGGCCAATCAGACCACCACCACCTTGCCCCAACGTCTCCCTCTGTCCAACTTGCGTCAGCTCTCAAAAAAAAAAAAAAAAAAAAAAAGAGGCAGCTAACTCAGTTGACTGTTGTACATTTGGATTAAACATCAGTTACACCAATTTCTATTTGTTTGTAGAATTTTGGCTTTTATACAGCAAAATACTCATTTACTGAAAGTTTTATCTTGACTGCTCTCATTCTGTATGAAGATCATATAAGTCGGTTGATAAAGCTTTTGGAAAATTGATGTTTCTAGGTGTATGAACTGAAGCCAAAGCATAATAATACAATAATAATAGTTATGGAGTCTGATTGTTGACTGAAGCATTATAATCAGAATGCATAGAAAATATTAGGTATAGGGGATATATATTCAAATATATTTGAATTTCTGGCTTATTTGGAGGAAATTCTATAGAATGACAGACACTTCCAAATGGCACCAACTTACTTAAGGCACCGCAAGATTGAAAATCGTAAGCTCTGTCTACCACTGTTACCATTCCAAAGGCACTGTGCTGAATAAGCACAATGCTATCTGGAGTTTTTTATTTAAAAAATTTTTTTAGAGAAAACACGAGTGGGAGAGAGGGGCAGAAGGAGAGAGAGAAAGAGAATCTTAAGCAGGCTCCTCCGACCCTGAGATCATGATCTGAGCAGAAATCAAGAGTTGGACGCTCAACCAAATAAGTTCTCCAGGCACCCCTGTTTGGAGTTTGTAAAGAACTTCTAAATGAGCATTTCCTCCTTTTCAAAGAAATCTATTTGGCTTTCCACAAATTAGAGAAAGTCAAAGTGTGTTGGCATATAATTTGTTCTGTTATGAAAATGTATCAATTACACATATCAGAGTGAGGTGAAAAAAAGATTAAAAATCAATCCAGAATTCAGGGTTCTTTGCCTTTTAAATATTTATGACATGAGTGAACAATCTGATGACCAATCAGAAGAAATGTTAGATTACAACACATGGGTCAGCTCTCTATTTCTATAAAAACACAACTAAGCATTGTTCTTTGAGTAAGAAATTCTTAATAGTGCCCTGCAGCAGCTTAAGTAAAATGTCCATTCACCCCTTTCTAATTTCCTTTTCAAATGTGCCCATTTGGTCTATTAACTTTAATATGGTATCTTGGCTTGTATTTGTGTCTTACTTAGCTTGTTCTTTATTTTTCAAAATCACTCTGTAGATTTGTTTTTTTGTGAAAATTATTATGGTCTAGGGAAAAATTATAACAAATATATTAATTTTAACTTCAGAAAAATTTAAAGACTATTCCTTTTCAAAGCACTTCCATTGTTTAAACTGTGATCTTTCCAACTTAAGATTTTTCTTTTTGCAAAGTTACCAGATGAGTATAAGATTAAACAAGCAAAAACCTGCACTAATTGTTAGAAGATTAAATATCTGTATTCTAGTAACATTCCATTTCATAGTGGGTCAGCTGAAAAAAAATCTAATATGTGAATTTCATTCCATGGTATCTTCATATTAAAAAGGATAGAGATAAATGTATAAATAACTAAAGTTTACCTCTCTTAAAATTTTAGTTTAGATTTCATTTATAATTCAGATCTTCTTCAAATACGCTAAATTATAGTAAACTAGCATATTAGATTAAAATAAAAAACACACATAAGAGAGGTCTATATTTCTTCTGAATCTATTCTAATTGCAAAATTCTTATCACAAACTTTGCTAACACTGACTTAAAACTCAAATATATACATATGAAAATTAATTTGATAAAAGTTAGCTGAATTAAAACAGCTTGGGAGCTTGTTTGACTATTTTCTTCCCTCAATTTTTGACATGTTTAGGTATTTCAATTAATGAAAAAACATATAGTCTGCTTTTGATGAAACTCATTGTAACTTGCCTTTCATCAGGAAAACAGACTTAACGCTATAGTTTCATGTTCTACATATTTCTTAAAATCATTCGTGATGTAATTTTATATACATTTGGTAATAGGTCTTTGCTCTTTTGATTTTTAAAGCATGGCAAATGCAACATATTCATTTAGTCTCTGATTTGGCTCCAGTACCACTCTAGGAAGAGGTAATGAACCAGAATATGTACCGACTTTAAAAAGTGAATACAATGAAAAATCTGTGGGTAGTGAAAAATGAAGCAAGTCTGGGCAAGAAGATGACAAACACTTTAACTGATCCTTCATAAAAGGAATTCATATAAGTGTTACCAGGAGCAGATATAGGAGACTTGGTACGTGGGTTAAGGGGAAAGGGGACCCAAGGGATAAGATATGTCCACATAAAGGGATACCTGACTTCCCAGACTATAACACAGTTAATGTCAGCATAATTGCACAGGACTCCGGAAGATGAAGAGTCCCCTGGGACTGAAACCATCCAAGAAGGAGTTATGGAGCCCATGGACTTTGAGGAGGACCTTCAAAGTCCACATGAGATCCCAATAGGTAGAAAGAAAAAGGAAAGGCATCCTGGGTGAAAACTGTAAACAGACTAAAGCGTGTTCTGGCAAAAAAAAAAAAAAAAAAAAAAAAAAAGGCATAGAATGGAATAGTCCAGACTGTAAAAGAAGCTCAGAATTTTAATGATAAGGATCTCTTGAAGGCTTCTGAAAAAAAAAAATTATAAAATCAGCAGGAAGGGGAGAGGCAGGTAGGAAGAAGGAGGAGATGGAGGCAGGGACACGGAGGTCAGTGAGGAGGCTGAATGATAGTTTGGCTTTGGTGATATTTACCTATCTGAGGATAATGGCAGAAGAAAAGGCAAATGGAAAGGATTTAAACCAAGGTCACTGGTGGTTTGACTCTTTCTTATACTACTGTTCCGATTTATCACTCTTACTAGCTCACCATACATGCCATGAATTTTATGTGACTATCCTATGAAAAACAAGAAACTTGCAATACAATCTTCATTTTTCTTTATATACAGGAAGAGACTACATGGTGATAACGCATCCATTTTGGCACCTCATCCATCCATCTATGGCTATCATTTTCAGATAGTACAGAGAAGGTCTTAGAGCGTATATCCCAATATGTTATCTATTCAAAGTACAAAATTGTTGGCTCAAAATAAGTTCAGATCCTACCTATACATTGAATTAAAATTTTTCTTGCTTATATTTAAAATCACTGATTATCTTGTTTAAAATTTCCACTTTCAGTGCTGTCCTCAGAAAGTTCCAGCTGGATCAAGTCAAAATGAGTCAACAATTAAAAAAAAAATGCCTTAGCCAGACCATCATGGCATTTTGCAATGACACTGAGAAAGATAACCTCTTGTTCTCATCAGAACTGCACCCAAATTTCTAATTTTAGTCATGGGACAAAATAATACTTGGAAATATGATCTGATTATAGCCAAACTGGCAGAAGAGGGTAGAAACAGTATTGACTAAGAAGAAACCAAATTACCTAATTTTTAATAATTTTGTATCATGTCTGTACCTGCATTCCCTCCCTTTTCTTTTCTCCTGTTTTAACTTCTCTTTAGGTCACCTACCTTTTTCTCATCTTTCTTTTTATCCTTGCTAAAAAAGTGACACTCTTTTAGAGCAGAAAAGAACTACGTTCTTTTTGTGATGCCTTATTTTCCAAGAAGTTACTTTTTTTTTTTTTATCATTTTCAGCCTTTAGCTTCATAAACTCAAACTCTAATAAAGTAGATCAAGTCCCGAGACTATATGTCCATCATCCTACAGTCAATATTAGTGCTTCCAAATATGGGCACTTACATTAATCCAACTATTTCCTATCGTATTGTGGGTAAATGTCTACCTGATTTACCAAGTCATTCTTAAAAATAGATACTAGGACAACTGCAGTCAGAAACAAGATCTTGATTATTTCTTTTTGATGGAGTTTTTACCCTCTGGATTTTCATTTTCAGGCTTACAGTGTTGAAGAGAATTTGTGATTTTTTTTTTTTTTTGACCTCATGCTTTGGCGCTCCAAATTCTTCATTTTATCTCTCAATATGGACACAAGAAAAAAATGAAAGAAAAAAAATTCCGTACAGAAATGTTACAGAAATCTTCCTAAATAATTCAAATAACAGAATTCTATGATCCCGAAGGTGAGTTGACTGTGTATATACTTGAGCTACAATAGTCTTTGTATCACTTGCAGAATGATGAAAGCTTAGGTATTGCTGTAGGTGTCTTTTTCTATGGTTTTATAGTTATTAACCTCAACTCACAGAATAAAAAATACAGAATAAAGGCAGATAAAACTGAATACCCCCAAAGAGCCACATGCCAAATTAATTGCAGACGCAGAGCTAAAGATTAAGGGGCGCCTGGGTGGCTCAGTCGGTTAAGCATCCGACTCCTAATTTAGGTTCAGGTCATGATCTCATGGTTTGTGAGTTCAAGCCCCACATCGGGCTCTGCACTGACAGCTTGGAGCCTGCTTGGGGTTCTCTCTCTCCCCCTCTCTCTGGCCCTCTCTTCCTCACTCACTCTCTCTCTGAAAAATAAATAAATAAACTTAAAAAAAAAAAGAACTAAAGATTAATGTTTGTCTAATCCTCCTTCAGCACAGCCTGTCAGATATCCATCGAATCTTAGGCCACTTCCATTTTTTAAGGCTCCAAATATATTTAAAAATTTACTTAAAGCCCAAAACAGGCTTATTAAATGTAGTACATTATCAACGTGTCTATTTAGCAAATTAACACCTAAACCCACATACCATACAAACGACTTTCAATAGCCTCATTTGGGGATACCTTCAGAAACTCGAAACACTCTCAAATAAGAGACCTCAAAGGACTTCCCAGCCCAGGCCCCTGGAAGAGACCTTGCTTTTCTGCTCTAAAAAATCCCTGACCAAGAAAAATGCAATGACCCATGCATTCTGAGAAAGTGACTTAGTTGATGGCCTGCCCCTCTTTTCAACCCAGCCTACAGCACCTTTACAGTTATACAATGGAATGTTTTGGAAATGTTTGCATAGTCAACTACTATGTTGCAAAATTAGCAAACAAGTTTGGAGCAGGTTGACAAATTTAAGAGACTTTGCCACAGACCTAAATAGAAGATTCCTTTTAGCCTCAGCTGACCAAAAAACAAAAACAAAAACCAAAAAACAAAATGAAACAAACAAAAAACAAAAATAAAAAAACAAACCCAAAAAACAAAAACAAAAAAACAAAAAATCTAGTTAGAAGACAGCTCATGTTGTTATTTTTGCTCTCTGCTATTTGTCTTTTCAGCAACTCAAATTCTTGTCAATCTTTATTTTTTGATCCCACATTGAAATGATGCAAAGAAAACAGTATCAAAAGTTCATTCCAACTTCTGCCTGAGCAGATCTGTCGGGGTAAAAGATAACAAGGTCTGTGAGGCTATGGCTGGTTACGATTTAAAATAATATACCGAAATTCTAAATGCTAAATTAGAGCTTTTAAAAGTTTGCTTTGAAGAATGAGTCCTACCCTTTACAATGCCTGCTTGAGGAGTCAGCCCTGGGAAGGAAGGTGATGTAGAACTATAATGATAACAACACTTCCAGCTAAATCACCTTGTTCATCTCAGTTCTTTGTACAGAATGCAGTATTAACACAATGGGAGCTTGAGTTGACTGCCTTTCTAATGAAGAGCAATTGAGGGTTTAAAAACTATTCTTTGGGGGCCACAGCACAGTAAGTTCCATTGCTCTCCTTTATATTCCCATCCATCCCTTTCCTTTAAAAGCAAATTCTCTACCACAACATTTTCTAGACATTTTGATTTTGTAATTTTATCATTGATTGGAGATTGTAAACCTGGTGCCATCTTGCCTGAACTTGGACTCCCAACAGTATCTTGAGCTGTGACCCAATAGGCTGTAAGGAGGCAGAAGAACACTCAATGGGATCTTTAATGGGAAGGGGGCTCCCAAAAGGTGGGGACATGAACTTGTGCTGTAAAGGAATCAGTGTCCCTGTTAACAAGCGATATGGTCAGGCTGGCCTCAATGTTGAAATAAAGTGTGCATGTCTACCACAAACTGTTTTTCAAAGGAATCTGAGCAGAGTGAGATCTGTCACAGTTGACAATGACAGTTCTCACGGAACTGAGTCTCTCACGGAGGATTTCCTGCATCAGGTCGGTGCAGTAAATGAGGTGCAGGTTTCTGCCAGGAATGTTCATCTCTCCTGCTGGGCTGTCAGCAACTCCAGGGCAGGGCCACAGGCTCAGAGCTCTTTGCAGGGCGCTTACAGACTGATACACTCATCCTCTCTGCTACAAGGGTTACCAGTGCCCAGCGGCAGTAAGACTACCTGGGTTTTTTTGTACTTTGTGGGTGGCTTGAACGAGGAATTATAATTCCTGGAAAGTTGGGTGTAAAGTTGGTAGCATCAATCTTTCTTTAAATATAGGAAAATTGACTCAGGTAAAGTAAATGTCTTGACCTTACTTAGCAGGACAGCAGCAGAGGGAGGACATTCAGTCAGATGGTTTAGGAGGTTTGGGGATGGATTCAAGTATGTCTAGACAGCCAATTTAGTTGTAAACAATTTCTTTTGCTTGCTTACCTTGATTAATTTTAGCCTATGCTTGGGTTATAATAGGCACTGTATAAATGTTGAATTAATGAAAGTCTCTGTTAAGGACAATGATTTCAATCTGTGCATCCAAAACCTTTCTTTGGAACTTATATATGAGGTTGCAACAGGAAACATTGTAATAATTATTTCAATTGATGGATCCTGTGATATGTTAAAATGCAATAGTTCCTGAGTTGTCCTTCTCAGAGCCAATGGTAAGGTGGGGTAAAGCGAATGCTCATATTATATGCATTAGTCCTTTTATAGAGAACTGCCTTCCCAGAATATAAAGCAATAATTACCAGTCATGTGTTCAAAGAATATTCGAGGAATAATAAAGGTATGCAAAAATTGTAACTATAGGTTTTAAAAGCAAACCACAAAATCTAATAGTAATATGATCCCTGTGTTTTTAAACTTACATATATGTACACAAACAGATTCAAAGGAAAAATGCCTGAAAGAACACCTATCAAAATACGAATAGTGGTTATCTCCCAGTTGGGGAAACATGGATAATCTCTTTCTCATCAATATTTGCAAATAATCTTAAAAATTATGGATTACTTTCACCATAAGAAAAACAATAAACGTGTATTAAAGACAAAAACAATATAAAGAGTTCCTCTCCTAGGTTTTGTAACAATTCTTTATCCCGGATAAATGTCTATTTCTGGTGAGAGTATTTTGGGTGCTTGACCAGCAATAATCAACCCTCTTGAAAAATCTTCGATTCTGAATGGGCACTTATGAGTTATTTAGAGTCAAGACAAAGTTATACATGTCCAGTTTGTTTGAAAGGAGGGATTGCTTTTTCCCCACCAGCAGGAGGTACGCTAATAGATCTCAAAATATTGTGGAGAAAAATGGACATCACTATTTCTAGCATAATGCTGTGAGATAGTCGATTTCTATTACAGTAGAAGGAGTTATCTTCATCTACTCACTCATTATTGAACACCTATGAACCAGACTTTGTGGGAGGGGCTAAGGCAATAGAGACAATAAAAAATGAAGATCCAGTCTCTGAAGCCCTGGACTCTCAAGGGAATCCACTGCTTATGTAGGTCAGGCCACTGTAAGGTAGTAGGTGAGATGCCTGTAAGAACTGAGGGGAAGGATAAGTGTGGCACCCAACTCAGTTTGAGAAAGATGGACACGACTTCCTGGAGATGACAGCTGGGCTCAGACTAAAAGAATAAACAGGAGCTGGCCAGGATCCGAGGGATGGGGAGCAGACCACCAGCGCAGGGACAGCATGAGCAAAGGCAAAGGAGGCAAGAAGCAGCAAGCTTGGAGGCAAGCGATGGGAGAGGTAGCAGGTGGGAAGTGGGATCTCACCAGGCTTTGGGTGCCTTGTCTTTCTGTTGTTGTTGTTTTGTTCAAATGAGCTTATAAAAAAGAGCAGCCGAACAGTGCGAACACTTCAGATACGTGAAGAAAATGTGTTAGAAATTGTGATAATAAAGATTGCAAACAGGAAACACACACACACACACACACACACACACACACACACACACACACCACTAGGGTAGCCTGGGGCAATTCTTGCCTGCATTACATTCTTGGAGAAAGTGTTCAGGTGGGCTGGGGCCTCTGCTTTGTGTTTAGACCATCAGGATTGTTACCATATAATTTGGCTAAGAGCAGAAAAGTTTAGGTTTATAGGTATTTTGCTTCATATCATGTAAAATACATGAGAAAGGAGCTAATTACAAGTCTTACAGAAATTGAAGTTTTAACTATAGAAATCTTGACTCTTTCTATTCTTTCCTAGCTATTTGAAGGTTATTTTTAATTTTAGAATCTAAGGTTCAACATATCTAAACTTAATTATTTTAAAATACATCTAAGTAAAGATTGATGCATAATTATGAGTAATTTATCCAGTAATATTGGTATCTTAATTTGTAAGTATCTATATTCAAATTCCTTTTTATAGCATCTAGAGTAGTATGATAAATAACAGCTTAAAGACTGATACTTCTTAATTATGGGTGATCTGATATTTACATGTGCATAAGATAATCACATAGATTGAAATAATTGTGCTTGTGCTCTTAAGTTTTAAAGCTGATGGCACTTCCTTTGAATCTTGCATAAAACTTTTAACATTAGTTTTTTCATAGGAGGCCTGAAAAGAGCTTCACATTTTTGTCTTGAAAGGATCCCTATTCATCCCTTGCAGTCTACCTGGAGAAAGTTTTTGATACCCAAAAGGATCTGAATGGCTGAACAAGTTCTTCTTCCTTTGTTATGCTAGCACTTGACATTTGCAATTCGGGAAATCTGGGTTCAAGTTCTAATTCCATCATTCACTAGCTATGGGAACTATCAACAAATTGGTAAACTCTCTGGGTCTTCATTTTCTCATTTATAAAAAGTATATAATTCTTGGGATAATAACAGGACCATTGGGAAGAGCAAATGAACTTCACATTATCATTTATTGGGGACCTACTATGTGCCAAAAATACACTTACAAATACAACTACTATGTACCAAAAATACACTTACAAGTACACTTACAAACTGGCCAAATATTTATTTCCTGTGGAGTTCTTTTTGCCACTGCTTGGACTACAAAACGTAGAAATGTAAATAGTTGGTAGCCACGCTTATACAGTGGTCAAAGAAATATCAAAATGGTTGTCCAATAGAGACCTGTTCATCATAAAATTGGTATGTTGACATGAAATCCTGATTCTAAATGTTTCAATTTACCTAATTCTCATCAAAATTTTCAGCAAGGTTAAAAGGTGAGCAACAGAATGCATCATCTCTAGTCTTTTTTCTTTTTCTTGCTTGTTTTCAGTAAATCAATCAGTCAGCCAGTAATCGCTGAATATCTATTATATGCCCAGAATGATGCTCATCACTGTCTCCATGTCTTTAGGCCTTTCTCCTACTTTCGAGTAGAATATCTGTTGTTGTTGTTTTTTTCTGCAAGCCTTAGACTGCAAGCCTTAGAATAACTGAGGAATTTTGCAGTTGATTTGATATACTTGAGAGTTCTGCTGGTATCTACATATATATTAAATTATGTGTTATATGTATTATACATGTATGTATTACACAGATGATGAGAGTGAGATCTGTATACCTGTATCTTATATTTGTTAGGAACCACAGTGCTTTTTTTTTCCTATTTAGAGAAGCATGGTCTTTATCCTTTGGTTCACATGCTATGTTCCTATAAGCGCATTGCTTTCTTATTGTCATTCTAAACCCTTTTATCAAATATGGGCCTGCCCTATGAAATGGACAGCACACGGACTCTGGAGTCCAAATTCATGGATTTGGATCTGATTCCCATTCTGCCGCCTGCCAGCTGAGAGCTTTTGGACAAGTTAGAGTTAATCATCCCTCCTCCGCGCCCTCTGCTTCCTACGAACTGTACTGACACGTTTGTCTACATGTCTGCCCTTTTAGACTTTGAAAGTCCTTGGGAGCAGATGCTGTGCCTTATTCAGCATAGCACAGGGTCAACTAGTATAGATTCTGGAGCTTGAATGCCTGGATTTAAATCCAATTTCTGTCACTTATTAGCTGTCGGACTTGGGGCAAGTTGGCCACTTCCCTGCCTCAGGCCCTTCATCTGTAAAGAGGAGGTTATGATAGTGCCTGCCCTACACCGCTGTTATGAGGAATAACTAAGTTCATATTTGTAGAGAATTTAGAAGAGTGGCACATGGTAAACATTATGTGAGTATTTGTGTCTTTAAAGAATTGTCTCTGACTTCAAAACCCAGTATCACCCACTTAATACATCTTTGTTGAATAAGCAGATAAAGTCACGTAAATATTCTGGAATTCAATTTTCTCTTTCAAACTGGTCTAACAGAAACCATTATCCCAGGTTACTTTGAGAGAGGTAAATGAGATAATGGATATTTAATCATTATAAATGTAAAAGGTAGGTGTGTTTTTTTCTTTTTTGCTGTTTATAAGGGCAATAGGACATTAGCAAAATTGATTGATCATAAAATAGTTTCGACACCTTTGCTTTGGAAGTGTATTGTCACTGTTTAATTAGACCGTTATTCCACTTGTTACACTATTGATTAGCCCTGTCGAAAAGCTAGAAAATGGCAGGTTTTGACCCTGACCCGTGGAATCTCAGAAAACAACCTCGTAATAAGACATGATTTGCAATATGTGTTTGTTTAACATTAACCAACCTGTGAAGCTGAACAGCCCCATGGTACATATTTACCCCTGAACCTGTCCTCAGAGCCAGTGTTTAAACATGTAAATGTACTGGTAGACTTGGGTGAGGGAGAGGGTTGGCTTGGCTTGGCTTTGGGTTATTTATTTATTTTTTATTTCTTTGGTGACACTAACAAAACATGAAGACCCACAGATATACCGAGAACACATTTTCCAAATGCCAAAGGAAGTGACCTACATTTTGCTTATACTCTGGGATTTGAGATCTTGCTGGGCATTTTTACTAATTCTGATACTAATACTAATTTTAATACCTATTTAATACTAATACTAGTATTAGTTTTAATACTAATTTCTACGAATTCTCAACTATAATTTCTACTCTCCTCAGCTATAATTCTGATCCAATCGTTGTTACTTGATTCAGCTGCAAGATCCTTTTCATCATTATCAATCAGTGCATGGCTGAGCAAGCAGCAACATGAAGGGCTCTCTGAGGCAGCTTCTTGATCAAACAGGACCCCATCACTTCCATCTTTACATCTCTTCAACACGAACAAGTCTTACGAGCATGCACATAGGCTCCTTCTCGTTAATTTGAGGCTCACCTGGATACAACTGCTTAGAATTTGAACTGAAGTCTTTGAGACTGTGCTTTCAAATCCTGTATGAGTTCCAGTTTAATTCGGTCTTTGTTAGAAATGGGAAAGCATACATGCAGGTGTTTTCATACAGAATGCTTTATAGACATTAAAAATAACATTTGATTACAATCTTTAGTGTTCTTATAAAATATTCTTAACACTATTTGGGAAACATACCAGGTTTTTTTGTTGTTGTTGATTTTTTTTTTTTTTTTTTTTTTTTTTTTTTTACCCATTAGGTGGTATGGGTACGAATGTGAATAACCGTGTGCTGCTGATGGAAGTTGGTGATGTGTACGCTGGTATTTTACTTCCTTTCTACCTCTTCCCCTTTCAGATAGTTAGTTGCTCTTTGGGCGCCTGGGTGGCTTAGTCAGTTAAACGTCCGACTTCAGCTCAGGGCATGATTTCATGCTTTGTGAGTTCGAGCCCCGCATCGGGCTGTCAGCGCAGAGCCCACTTCAGATCCTCTATCTCCCTCTCTCTCTGCCCCTCCCCCCCTTTCTTTCTCAAAAATAAGTAAACATTAAAAAAAACAACAACAGACAGTTGCTCTTCCAGTTGCTGACATACTGAGCTGTTTCCACACCAGTGTGAATATACTGACATGAACAAGTCCCTGTTGTCCTCCAAAACAGTAATATTGAAGTATATTTATTACATGACTATAGATGTCTTTAGGCATCGTTAGGTGTCATTATGGTAGTACCTACCCAGACTACTAAGATTCATGGTATCAACAACCCAGTTTAAATGTAATAAGGGAGGCACCTGGGGGGCTCAGTCGGTTAAGCGTCCGACTTCGGCTCAGGTCATGATCTCACGGTTCACGAGTTCGAGCCCCGCATCGGGCTCTGTGCTGACAGCTCAGAGCCTGGAGCCTGCTTCAGATTCTGTTGCCTCCCTCGCTCTCTGCCTCTCCCGGGCTCATGCTTAGCCTCTCTTGCTTTCAAAAATAAATAAACATTAAAAAAAACAACAACAAAAAAAAGTTTTAAGGTAAAAGGTAAATTTAGTTAAAAAAAAGAGTCAGCCCCACTATTTGGTGGTAGGATAACAAAACGAATCTGCTGAATTAGTTACAGCCCAATGTATACGCTGGTTTGCCTGGGGCAATTGTTAAGTACACAATGTTTGTATC
Organism: Panthera leo; assembly: GCF_018350215.1. Classification (NCBI taxonomy): domain Eukaryota; kingdom Metazoa; phylum Chordata; class Mammalia; order Carnivora; family Felidae; genus Panthera; species Panthera leo. The sequence goes on from NC_056685.1 coordinate 73,573,724, forward strand.
ACTCCCATGCGCCATTGTCACTGCCAATGCCCCTTTAAGAAGAGAAACAATAGGAGCAAGAGCTAAGTAATGAAAGAGAAGAGAAAATGAGGAGGCCAGAGTGAATTGTTGAAAGACTCCCTAGGATTGTACTCAAGTGTGTTCTGGTCAGGTTTTGGATCACAAGAAACATTATTTAAATATTTCTTAAATATCCGACACAACTTATTTTTATTACACTAATATAAGGATTGAGAAATATGTGGCAAAAAGATGAAACACATTTTCAGATGTCTTAGAGAAATCTCCTCATGATGACCTCAATAAGCTGAATCATTCCAGCTGGAGTGAAAAACTGAGGTCTCTGTTTATTCTTTTTCCTGGGATTTCAGCAAATAAAAGCACTCAGTTTTTATTATATATGTGGTCACAGATGTCTTGATATCCCCAAGAGGAATATTTAGGTGTATAAACAGATTCACTTTTAGTATGCAGAAAAAGAGGAGGTCGTATGGCTTTGTGGCACATGCATTCTCACCTAAAATGTTTAGGAAAGGACTTTCTTTTAAAGCACTGCATTATCTCATCTAACCACCATCAGTTATTCCATGTTGTGGTCACTGAAATCATTTGAAGATAATTGGCACAACTGATACATAAGAGAGGATGCCTGCATTGACTAGATGGGGGAAGAAAACAGTTTTTCAAGGGTTCTTGGTGTTCAGAGGGCATCTGTCTCCCCCTCTGACTCTGTGAATCTTATGGAGATGCCCTCACTTTATGTCTTAGGTAGATGGGTAAATTAAGACCTCTTTTTATTTTTTAGTTCCTTCCTTATTTTTGCACAGAACAGTAACTGATTAAAGAAGGCATACGTATGCTTTATGTTTCCCCAAGTAAGATAATAACATGTAAGGAGCTGAGAATAGGACCTGAGATACAGTAAGGACTAAATAAATATTATTTATTGTTGGTGGTGGTTGTATATTTTTAAATCAGTGAACCACATAAAATAGCCTAGGTCCTTAAAATTTTTATGAGAACCTACTCTTAAGCAGGAGATTATTTTTGATTCAGAAGAATAATGGTCATGTACAAACCGCAATTGAAAAATTTTAGTCTGTATTCTTGGCTGAAAACCAGTTGGCAAGTTGAATTTCTAGGCCTACTGGCCATTTCAGGAATGGTCTCCAAACTTTGTTATTTATAATATTCACAGATCTCCAGAAGAAATGGCTTCATTTTCTTTCCTATTTTAGGGCCCCTTAAAACATTCAGCCATTTGGGCAATAGCATTTGTTGTCTTGTGTTAACCTTGTTACAGAGTTAACATTTCACATGTAGGAAACCCTGAAAAAATATATATTTATAACAGACATGCTGACAAGGTCTTGATGCCCCTAGCACCACCTCTGTTGCAACGTCTGTTTGCTCTGGTCTGGTATTTAATAAAATATACAGACTTGTCATAGCAACCACTGCAACACAAAGCGTATATGTGTTTCTACGATAAGGAGAGCTTTTTTTTTTTTTTTTTTTTTATTAAAGGAACATTCAAAAAAGTATGTTAGATGTACAGATAGTTTAGATATTTGGAAAAATGGAAATGTATGCAGTGATATTTTCATAGGAGACCATGATAATCCTGAGAAATACTTAGAATATTCCTAAGTACTTTTCATTACTTTTTTTTCCTCAAAAAGAATCTTAAAGGTTTAGTATATTGGGCTGCATAATAGGGACTCTGGCAAAGAAGACACAACCACAGCAGTGTAAGAGTTTGGGCTAATGACTATCATTTTATTAAACGCATGACATATAAATATGCCTTATTTTTATTTTGTCTGATAGTTTCTATACAAGTTTGAGTTTGTTAAAAGTGAAACCCACAGAATCCAAAAAGAACCCCAAACAATTTCTAAGGAGCAAATGTAAAACATTTCTTTATTTATTGTGAGAAAATTATTTGTTTTATGGCTGATGGGCAAATGACTGGGCCTTCTTTTGGCCTCAATTAGTGTATTTGGTGACCAAAGTCCCGTGGAATTTGAAGCCCATCCCACTTGACTATTTCTGTCCTGTCCCTACTCAAAAGTGTGCTTCCTAATTTATTTTTCTCAACTAATTTTGGTGGAGAATAAAGGAGCAATAACAATGTACTCACATGGGCTACTGAATTGTTTTCCTAAATCTTTTGCCAAACTTAAAATGTTTACAAATCTGCAAATTCAGAAATGGATACATAAATAATAATTTTGCTGGATGAATTATGATTGGCTTTTTATTTCAATTCTGATTAAAAATGTTTCAAAAAGTGACTATGTAAGAAGTAACAGCTCAGAGGCATTGGGGGATCTGAGTGCAGAATAACCTCTCACCCGCTGAGAGGATCAAATTCTTAGTCTGTGACAGGAGAATTCCAGGTCGGGTAACTTAATAGCTTACAGAGAAGATATAGTTTGGGATTAGGGTCAAGCCAAGCCCGTGTGACTCTGTATAATATTTTTATACTCATAAAAGTAAAAGTGTTACCAATGATATTATTGCGTATTTTAAATTGGTAATCATGAGGATAATTAAATTTAGACTTGTCACCTTTTGTTCATGAAAATGTCTCTAGGGCCTCTCCCAGAGTTCCAACAATTGCAAACTCCCACTGCTTTGTTGTATATAAATCTACATATACCAGGGTACGTTTTCAGTGTATGACCTCATTCTAATAAAATGTTTAATGTCTTTCTGATCTTACGGATTAGAGGCATTGTCTCCTGCTTGCTATCTCTCAGTGTGGGCCCAGAAACAGGACTAACACAGACGCTTGAGATGGAGAAACTTCTGGAAGCCTTTCAGTAACATACTAGGCCTAGAGGAGTAGATATTTCTGAAGCCTATTCCTCTGTCTCTCGAAGCAGGTATTTCTAACCTGAGACATGAACACACGCTGCCAGCCCCCCTTCACGCTGCTTGTAGCTCCCTCCCCTCAAAGTGAGAACCCAGCAAGCCTTACCCTAGGACCTATGTTCCACTTATGTGTTCCAAGCCTTCACACAAAAGCATTTCTTCTTACTGTGCATCCGTTTTCCTTTCCTTTCCACTTTCAGCCTCAGTTCTTACTCTTTCCCTTAATTATTCTCAACTGGACTGACTGGGAATTCGTATATACCGTATGGGATTAAATTCATGCAACTTCAGAAAAGATGTAATGAAGCAGGTCCCTATATACGAGAGTTTTGTAGTTGCATGGCTGATTACAGTTAAAAATTACCCTTGGATGTAAGTTTAAAAAAATAATAAATGCCCTCATAAATTATTTTACTTGTATTACATTTAGTTAACAGAAAATTATTGATAAAGGCTATATGCCCTTTAAAAGGCATTTCCTAGTATATATGACTAATGTAAGCATAAGGTGCTAAGTTCTCTTTTCAACAATTGAACAAAATAAAGAGAAATCCGACTAAAGTTAAAAGCTGATAGGTTTTTGAAAAAGTTTGTGTTTGACTTTTCACCTTGGAAAATAGGACCTGTACGTTCCTCTAGCATAGTAGCAGGGAGAGGTAGTGTGACCTTCATAATCTATCCTAGAATCTTTTTTTATGGGATAATCAAATAAGTTGGTTCACTCCTCTTCTGGGAGTCTTTCGTTAGCTATTAGTAGGCTCCAGGGGCACGTCAGTGAGTTCTACCACACCAGAGTCTTAAGACAGACCACAAAACCTATGAAGCACCTCCGCATGAGTCCTGTTTCAAATCATTCCAAACCATGTCCCCATTTTATTTAAATATTACTTATCTGATGATTTCATTTTACTTTAAAACTGATTTGTTTTTAGGCAAACCAGACTTCCGGAATAGGATAAGCAAGTGCGTGTTCCTTAGGCACAATTTTTTTTAATGTTATTTATTTTGAGAGAGAGAGAGAGAAAGGAGGTGAAGGGCAAAGGGGGAGAGAATCCCAAGCAGGCTCCATGTGCAGCATGAGCCTGATGTAGGACTTGAACTCACGACTGTGAATCATGATCTGAGCGGATATCAAGAGTTGAACGCTTTACTGACTGAGCCACCCAGGCGCCCCCTTAGGCATGATTTTTTTGATGATTTTTAGCAAAGGTGTCACAACATAGGCCCCTAAAATGTTTCATTATTTAGCTTGGGTAATATAGTATATGTCATTTATTATGGAAAACCTCAAATTTATACAAATGTCGATAGGATAATGTAGTGAAACGTCACAGATGCACTATCTAGCTTGAACAGTTATCAACTGTGGCAGTCTTCCTGAATCCAAATCACCACTCTTACTCCCCTATGATTTTAAAGCAAATCCCAAATACATAATTTCCTAGTAAATATACTTGTATATGTCGTAATCAAAAAGGACTTTTTAAAAAGCAGTCATGTGGCATGATTTTTTTTATATTATTTAATTTCTTTTTTTTTTATTTTTTAATATATGAAATTTACTGTCAAATTGGTTTCCATACAACACCCAGTGCTCATCCCAAAAGGTGCCCTCCTCAATACCCATCACCCACCCTCCCCTCCCTCCCACCCCCCATCAACCCTCAGTTTGTTCTCAGTTTTTAACAGTCTCTTATGCTTTGGCTCTCTCCCACTCTAACCTCTTTTTTTTTTTTTCCTTCTCCTCCCCCATGGGTTTCTGTTACATTTCTCAGGATCCATGTGGCATGATTTTTAAATTCAAAGCAACCTAGTGTTTACTGGTGATGTCTTGAGACAATACAGAGAAAGCTGAGTAAGCACCTGGGTGAGGAGGCCAGTACACATTTTGAAATCTGACCTAAGGGCATTCCAGGTTGGACAGGTTCTATCAGGAAGAAGTGTTAGGTAAATCATAGGCATTAAAATGAAGGATATTTGGACAAAATTAGGCAAAATGTAGGCTGGAGGATCCTCAAAGAAACAGGCAAAGAATGACAAGGTATAATTTTTCTTTAAAAGAGAAGCAATTTAGGGGTGCCTGGGTGGCTCAGTTGGTTGAGCATCCGACTCTTGATTTCAGCTCAGGTCATGATCTCGCTCTTCATGATTTTGAGTCCTGTGTTGGGCTCTGTGCTGACGGTGCTGTGGAGGCTGCTTGGGATTCTCTCTCTCCCTCTCTCTGTCCCCCCCACCCCGCTCACTCTCTCTCTCTCTCTCTCTCTCTCTCTCTCTCTCTCAAAATAAATAAACATTTTAAAAGAGAGAGAAGCAATTTTATGAGGGTTAGATTTAAAGAAGGCAGACTATTAAAACTTGAGGATGACATTTTAAAAGTTTGGAAATCAACAAAATTCAGAGTATGGGAAATTTCATAGGACAAATGACTTGGTTTCACTGTCCAATAAATTGCAAGTGAGAAAAGAGATGAGGATTGGCTGAACTTATGTCTGTCTCTTAAACCTCTTTTAATCCATATCAACCAAAGAGTGTGTGAAGCCCATTTCGATTCTGATTCAAACAAACTAGGAGTAAAATAAAGAGATAATCAGACATATATGAACACTGCTTGGAAATTTGGTAATATTAAGAAAATGGCTTATTTAAGGTGTGATGATTTGGTTATTCTTCAAGACTTATCTTTGTGAGATACATATTGAATCATGTATGGATCAAATTATTTGGTGACTTGGATTCTCTTGGAAATAATGTAGTAATGGTTGTGGTAAGGGTAGCAGGGAGGAAAGATATGGGTATCGATGAAATATAACAGACAAGTATTAATAACTGTTGAAGTTTTGCAAAGATGCAGTATCATTGTCTATATTCTACTTCGGAATATGTTAGAAACCATATTAAAAAGGTTTACGTTTCCTAGTTTAGAACTTTTCCATATGTTTTTCTTGGTATTCCTACCAAAAGGTTGAAAGCAGAAGGAAGATACTCTAAATTCCTTCAACTAACCAGAAATTCCTATTACCTAGCATTTGTGAGTTTTGCCATTATTGATGACGTCAACAAAAGATTAAATCATGTTGAGTAAAATTCTAATTTTAAAATGGATCTTGCTGTATTCTGATTTTTTGAAAATTGACAATCCATGATAGGTATAACTTCCTCTGAACCAGAACACTGCGCTAATTATGTAAGAGTTTTTCTATCTCCTTAGCTAAACAAATGAAACTTGTTTTTATATTTATTTCTTTTGAGAGAGAGAGAGAGCAAGTGGGGAGAGAGGGAGAGACAGAATCGCTAGGTGGGACGATCTCACAGACCATGAGATCATGACTTAGCTGAAATCAATCAAGAGTTGGATGCTCAACCGGTTGAGCTACACAGGCACCCCAACAAATGAGACTTTTGAACAGAATTTTTCTCTTCTACGCCTGTGAAATTTATAAATATCCATGTGTACATGTGCACCTCACCAAATTTTTGTGGACATCTTCGGGGTTGGGGGGTTGTTATTTGCAATACTTGTACACATAGAGTTTCTATCACTTGGCAAAAAGTAGTATTTAAGGTATGGCCCCAAGAACAACATAAAATCAGAATCTGTTTGTGACTCTCCCCCCACACCCCATCCCAAACGAATCTACTTTGCTATTTATTTAAAGTATCCCCATTCTGTTTGTAATTGCATGCTGTGGACTGAACCCATCATTTTTAGATCTGTAATTCAAGACACAAAAAGGGTTTGTTTAGAAACCCATGAACACAGAGTGCACTAATGATTATGCCCTTGATTGGACTGAACCTACGCTTCAGTGAAATATCAACCAGTTTGTAAGGGAATATCAGAAAACCTACTAATTTGGCATTATGCAGATTCAACAACCGGTTAATTCATCGAACTTTTCACTTTTCTAAGGCTACAGATTGTACTGGTAATAGCTTCGAGGATGGATGACTACTTTCATTACTCTTTGAAGTCAACATCTAGTATTTGTTCCCTTCATAGAAATGTACTCATCATTTGATCACTTCTTACTAAAAATAAAATCGATGCCAAGCTGCACATATTTATGTTAGATCTAAGAAGGAAAGAATCTCTCTGCTTCACTCTGAGTTCCATCTTAGTGGGCGGGGATTAGAGATTGCCTTCCTTGATAGGCATAAAGGGACCCTGTCCCTTCCTATGACAGCAGGTAGGGTTGAGAGACACAGAGAAGCCTGAACTACCAAGTTTTCTAGTCTGCATCCTCCACTCAGACCATAAGCCTGTTAATTTTGTAAAGTCTGAAATCTCATTTTTAAAGTTCTCATTAGTAACCATATACATGACAGCCAGCCCTATGCTAAGCATGTTACATGTATCAAATCAGTAATACACTAACCTTTGAGGTAGGTAGTATTATTATCCCCATTTTACATGTAAGGCAACCGATGCTCAAGAAGACTGAGTAATTTACCCAGAGACCAAAGCTGGTGAACAGGTGACTGAGCCGGGACTCACCCCCACCCCCCACATCTGACTGCAGAGCCCAGCTCCTGACAACATTCCATCACTACTGGGTACCTACTTTTTTGTTGGACACTATTCATAACAGGATACCTGTCTTCAAGACCTGGAACTGAACTGGAGGGCTCCGCATGGGAACTGGGACAAATGGAACAGGTTTCATAGAGGAATAATGGTATGACTCCAGAGAAAGGAGGGTGGTTCCAGGCAGGAGAAATGGGATCAGAAGTTTGGCCCCAGTAATACCAAGACAATTGGAGTCTACTGCAGCTCACATGGAGTGTTTGTGTAGAGTCTGGCTGAGGTTGACCTTGATGGCCACGTTAAGGAGTTTGAACTTTACGGAATTCTGGTATAAAGAATAATGTAAACCATTATATTTCGTGTCATTCTGTAAAGTGTGGATACTGCCCTAGCATTACAAAATTGTTCAAAAGTAATTGTACAGCTGTTTGGGTTTTGTCTACACTGATATAGTACATGAGGCATTTCTATTTTTCTTTCAGAAAAGCTCTGGGTTTTTTTTCGCTTTAAAGAAAGAGTTTAAGAAACAAACAAACCCCCTCAGTTATCCCTTAAAAAAACCAAAATCCGCAATGTTGGGAACCGTAGCCTATGTCTGCATTTCGCATCACACCCTTGGAATGACTGTCATCATTAGTTAAATAAGTAATACCGGGGCACCTGGGTGGCTCAGTCGGTTGAGCGTCCGACTTCAGCTCAGGTCATGATCTCACGGCTCATGAGTTCGAGCCCCGCGTCGGGCTCTGTGCTGACAGCTCAGAGCCTGGAGCCTGTTTCAGATTCTGTGTCTCGCTCTCTCTCTCTGACCCTCCCCCCGTTCATGCTCTGTCTCTCTCTGTCTCAAAAGTAAATAAACGTTAAAAAAAAATTAAAAAAAAATAAGTAATAGCATAATAGCAAGAGAGGTGAACAAAATTCAGCAAGCCTTTTGTTCAGTCTCCTGACTTACAACAGAGTGTTCACTCCCTCAAGATTGCTAGGCTGCATTCTGTCCTACCACAGGCTCTGGGACCTTAGGGTCCCCATAAAGGAGATGTAACCCAGCAGAACAGCCTGCAAAGCGATGTGAGGTATCTAACATTCACACAAAATAAAATAAATTACATAGATGGTACAAAGATTCTGCCCCATTTTGAAAGATTCAGGAGAGCAGATGTGCCTATAAAAGGAGTTCTAAATTATTTTAGCTATGACAGTCCATCTATGTTTATGCTTTGGAACCAGCATCCTGTACCTACCCTCTATCCTCTGGCAGAGTTTGGAATAAGGAATATGTTTCTGGTAACAGAAATCATTAAATTGGTGACTTAGCATGATGCCTTCAGTTAGACTTGGATCTAGTCAGGGCTCTAGACTGTTATTTTGTGAAATGACAATATGTCTGTGAAAAGTGTGAAATTCTAAAAACACAAATGGGTATTTATACTTTCAGATGCTGGTAGATAATTTGTTCCCTCCACTGTTTGGGGAGGACAGGGCGGGGGGAGAGAACTTTAGGTGCCAACGAAAGGGGGGGTGGTGTAAGCCTAACTCTTCTAAGTACTATTCAGAAGTGCTGCACTTCCCTGAGCTAGTTACAGCTGTTGGAGTCCAGGTTCCCGATGCTTCTGGGTGTTCAGGTGAAGAAGAACATCCTTGTTTCAAAACCTGACTTAGAGGGGCACCTGGGTGGCTCAGTGGTTGAATGTCCTACTTCTGCTCTTGTCATGATCTCGCAGTTTGTGGGTTCAAGCCCAGCGTCGGGCTCTGTGCTGACAGTTCAGAGCCTGGAGCCTGCTTTGGATTGTGTCTCCTTCTCTCTCTCTCTCTGACCCTCTCCCACTTGTGCTCTCTCATTCTCTCTCTCTCTCTCCCTCTCTCTCTCTCTGTCAAAAATAAAAGAAACATTAAAAAACAAAAACAAAAAACCAAAAACACCTGACTTAAGTGAACTCTGGGAGATGCTCCCCCCACTGATAGATGGGGTGAATGCCCAGAAGAGTATAATGCTGACAGTCTCAGGACCCTTGATAGATGCCCTGGGGCTAAAGATGCTATTTTGACTCTCAGCGACCCCTGTCAAACTGGAGAGCCACTCAGTCAGTTCCAGCCATGCCCCCTGAGTTATCAGCTATGTGACTGAGCACAGACTGGCAGGGAAATCCCTACTGCAGAAGCATTTTTAAAATTAGCTTCAAGAAACCAGAGTTATCCTAACTAATGATAAAGGCACAGAACACATAATCCTATCGGTGTAGAAATCTTAAAAAGTGCCATGTTTTATATCTTATTGTCTAAATTCATAGTTTTTTTTTCTGCCATATTCCTTTTCTCCTTTCCAGTTGGCCAGTCATCCCTGTTTTACATAAAAATGTAGTTTATACATCTTTTTGCCCTGTAACACACACATGTCATTTTGAAGTTAAAAACTTACCCAAATTTGTCCTCACACTTTCCCCAAGTACCCTCAGTATCCCTTTAATCCAACTGGCGTTCTAGACAAGTCCATCATTTGAGAAGAAAACTCACCACCAAATATGGCGAAGCAGCCAGAATACTACTTCACAACGAAAAGGACCCAACTATTGACACAACAACTTGAATAGATCTCAGGAATGGTATGCTGAATGAAAAAAAAAAATCAACTGCAAAAAGATCACATATCCTATGATTCTGCTTATGTAACATTCTCAAAACAATGAAAATAGGGAGATGGGAAACATCTCATTGTCAGGGAAAGGGAGAAGGAGGTGAGTGTGGCTATAAAGGAATCACACAAGGGAGGTCATCCGGGTCATGGAAGTTCTAGGTTTTGTTTCTGGCGGTGGCTGCACAAATCTGTCCACATGATAAAATGACACGGAAACTATACATATTGTACACACATATTGTACCAACATCGATTTCCTGGTTTGGATATTGCCCGGAAGTTGTCAGATGTAACCATTGGAGGAAACTGGGTCAAAGGTGTATGGGGCCTCCCTGTGCTACCTTTACAGCTTCCTGTGACTCTATAATGACTTCAAAATAAGAAGCTTAAATGTATGGAAGTCCACCAACAGCACGGACTCCTCTGTACAGCAAGTATAATGACATACAGCGTCGTGACACATGCCAAAAAAAGTGTCAGATTTTTTTTAAATGTGCTGTTTCTAAAGAATTGCTTCAAAAACCACAAAGGAGTAACACAGTGATGAAATGTGTTCTCTGGACTATAATGAAATCGCTCCATTTATGTCGTGCTGTGAAGCATAGGATTGCTTTTCAGGCATTCATGAAGCAAGGTTGGAAACACGAATGTTTTTAGTTAGACCACTTTAACAATCAAGATCAGTTTGATCATACAGTTCATAAGAACATTCGGCATCTATGTACCACATTCCTCCCATTTGGAGAAATTCCAGAAAATAAGACTATAGCATGGGTAGCCCCATGTCGCATGCAGGAAACCTTTCTTAAAAACCAGAAAGGGCTGCCCTCCCTCTCCCCTCCTTTTTCAGTTTTTTTTTTCTACTTCTCTTTCCAAGTCCATCTCCCTCACTCGCCTGGTTTCTCTAGTGAAGTCTCAGCAAAAGCAGGCAAAGTCGTGAGCAGCGCCTGTCCCTGACGTGGTGGCCTCCCGCAGTCCTCCCTGGCGCCGCGACCCAGCTCATGCTCCCAGCGCGCAAACGGGGGGTGGCTGAGCAGGACGCGCGTCGCCCATAAGCCACCGGCCACTGCCAGAGATGCTCTGGACAGCACACTCCGCACTCCGAGTAGCAACACTGCAGACACAGCGGTGGCCAAAGTTGCCTCGTGGGGGGATTACATCTTTTTTTTTTTCTTTTTTTTCTTTAACATTTTTATAGTGCCATGAGTGTACCCAGTGGTATGAAATTATGCCAAAACAAAGAGCAAAGTCCTTGTCCTGAGGAGTATGCAGTGTGAAAAGCGCATGAATGACGCAAGGCAAAATGACAGGACAAACACAGGGTGGGTGGGGAGGAAAAGTTACCCTGAAACAGAAGGCAGAATCAATATGATTTTCAATGGACCAAAAAATGGAAAAGCCACGTCAGGGCCCCAACTCCTCATAGCAGAAACATAGAAATAAGGATTTGCCATAATAGCAATAGTCATGGTAACATTACCATTCATAATGTGCCGTGCAGTATCATCACCCGAATTCTATAAGGCTGGTATTAGTATTACATCGAATTCGAAAACTAGTCTCTTTAGCTGCTTAACAAACACTCCTAAATTTCACCATGTGCCACGTATAATTGTTTTATCCTCATGAAATCGTTATGAAGTGGGAAACGTTTCCCTCATTTTATAGAGGAAGAGAATGAAGCCGTGAGGTTAAGTAACTAGCTCTATCTGGGCCACTCAGGTAGAAAGCGGGAGAGCCAAACTGGAAGCCAGCACATCCAGATGATAGAACCAAGACCTGAATCCAGGAAGCCCAGCTGTATGATGGAGCAGGGATTCCTGTCCACACGCCCTGATTCCCTGCCTGCATGCTTAATGGTGTGCAATAATGCACACTGAATAAGTAATTTATTTAAAAAGGTTTACATTGATGGTCAGTAAGGCACAAATTCACTTTGCAAAAGCCTTTAATATTTCAGTGAAAACATGCTTGCTTGAAGAGTTGCTTCAAGAGTTTGCTTGAAGAATAAGTTGTTTTGAGGTGCTTGGGTGGCTCAGTCAGTTAAGCGGCCGACTTTGGCTTAGGTCATGATCTCATGGTTCCTGAGTTCGAACCCCGCTTCGGGCTCTGCGCTGACAGTTCAGAGTCTGGAGCCTGCTTCCAATTCTGTGTCTCCCTCTCTTCCTGTCCCTCCCCTGCTCACACTCTGTCTCTCTCTCAAAACTGAATAAATGTTAAAAAAATTTTTTTAAAGAATTAAATACTGTTTTTTTTTTTTAAAAAAACAACAGGTTTTCCTTCCTTCCTTTCTTCAGCAGACATGCATGAGTATTTGTTTGTGCCAGGCACTGTGTGAGGCACCATGGAGACAAAAATAAGAGAAAACAAGGGAATTGGAGATGATGTTCATTTTGATGACGGATACACACGAGATTTATCAGGAGAAATAAGGGCAAATAGCCAACAGGAAATAAGGGAACATTTCAATCTTATTATGCAGGGAGTGATGTTATTCTGGGCTGGACCATCCTGTTTATTATTTATCCCTTTTTTCATTTCCTCTCTTCTGCTTCCTTCATTTTAGTTATGACAGAGGAAAACACATGGTCAAAGAACATATAGACATTTGTTAGCATTTCAAATAATGCTTTGGGTGGCAGAATAAATAACATTAACAATAATAGCAATCCCATATTGAGTGCTCACTATGAGTCAGGCATTAGTCTAAGCATTTTACATGTGTTAACTCATTTAATCCTCATAACAATCCCATGAGGTAGGTGCTATTATGATCTCAATTTTGTAGTTGTAGAGAAGCTCAAAAAGATTAAAAAAATTGCCCAGGGATATAATGCTAAAAAGTCGAGGATTTAATGTATTAACTGAAATTAGATTTTGGATTATTTGTAGATTTCATTTACCCTTTGAATTCCCTTCCAAATAAGAAGAGTTTGAGTAACAGTATTTTACAAGTGTGGAAATGGTGAAGAGGCAGGCAGACCTCTGAGCCTGGGATGAAAAACTGGCATAAAAGATCCCTAACAAAACAAGAGACTGTGGGAGTTAAATTCTCCAAGTCTGTTATCAAAAGCCAGAATCTAAACTGGCATAAACATCTACTTTGGAGCTAGGAGGTTGACATCATTACTGTCACTCCGTTCCCTATCTCACTTTGGGTTTTGTTTTTTTTTTTTTTAAATACATTTTTCCTTCCAGACTCTTCTGCAACACAGTAAAATAAATAAAACCACTAAAAACTAAAATAAGGAGACAAATCCTCCCCAGCTACCCCTCCCCGTCAGAAAAACACAGAAAAGCATTTGTTTGGAAATAGTTTTTTGTGATTGTGTAAATTGTATCTTTGTTAAAATGGAATATCCCCTCAAGAACTAGAAAAATAATTGATTTTCCCATACAGAGGACACCAAAGTCTGGTCTTTCCATTTGAGCACAGTGTTTCAAACTCTAACATTATAAGGAGTCTAAAAAATTATAGTTCTCTATTATATGACCATAATCAAATGATAAAATAATAAAATGTGTTGCCAATTCCTGTATTCAGTCATTTTGTTCCTTGTTGGGACAGTTCACTTCTGAAATGCAAGGGCAAGGCAGAGCTTTGGGACCCCTGCAGACAGAATGAGTGAGGACCTCACAGGACACTCCTCCCTCCCAGCCTCTTCCCTTACATGTTCCACTTCCCAGTACTGAACTCCTAAGCTCCCTAAGTGGCTCACACTTTCTCCTTTCTCCCTTCAGGCTGGTCTCTGTTGAGAATCTTCTCCCACTTCCTTCACTTCTTTGCCTGCCTAACTTTTATTTCTACTTCATAACCTAGCTCAGGTGTTACCTAGTCTTGAAATGTTCTCTGGCCCCCTCCCTAAGCCGGCTTCAGTGGTGCCATACTCCAGTCTGAATTTTTCCTGGCCATCAGCATGCTGTTAGTGTGACTGTTCGCTTGCTTATTCTTTCCTTGACTAGACTAATTCATTTATTCAACAAACATCTCTTGGGCACATTTGCCCGGGACAGTGGTAGGTGTTAGGGAAACAGGGATAAAAGAAACTCCTTAACAGGGTTCCTGGAAGGTAATGATACTCAGTGACTGTGGAATGAACGAATGGATTTAAGTCACTACAAAAATAGGAGAAGGAGGACCAGAAGAAGGTTAGCAGTCATACAAAAGGGAATTGGCAGTTCATTTCTCCCATCGTGCATATCCTACCCTATTGGGCAACATCTTTCTAAACCTCTTTTTTCCTTAAGTTTTGGTTTTCCTAGTCCTCTTTCTTTGTGCTGGCTCAAATGGAGGCAGGAACTCAGGCACGGAAGGGACTTAGTTCTGATGCCAGCACTGTCACTTACCAGCTGGGTGACCCTTGGCTCTTTCCTCCATTTCTATGAGCTTCAGTTTCCTCCTCTGTAAACTGGAGATAACAAACACCTATACCATGGAAGTCTGTGTGAAGATTAAAGGCGATTCACATTTGGAACATAAGGACTTAGCTATAAAAGTCTGGCTCTTAACAGAGTTCTCCTCTCCTTTCTTTCTCTCTCCCCTACTCCTGCCCCTTACCCTTCCTACAAGATGTCCCCAGGGCAGTTGTGGCAAGGAGGATAACTTCAGGTGATACATGAAGCACATTCAAAAAAAAAAAAAAAACAAACTGTACTATTTTGATAGATATCAAAAATATATAAGTAGCCATAAACCCCATTATTCCTTTGATTTTTTTTTTCATAGAAGTCATTGCTTTGGAGAGTAAAAATTAAATTAAGCCCTTCTTGGTTTTTTTTGTTTTTAAATTTTTTTTTTAACGTTTATTTATTTTTGAGACAGAGAGAGACAAAGCATGAATGGGCGAGGGTCAGAGAGAGGGAGACACAAAATCTGAAACAGGCTCCAGGCTCTGAGCGGTCAGCACAGAGCCCGACACGGGGCTTGAACTCACGGACCGCGAGATCATGACCTGAGCTGAAGTCGGCCACTTAACCGACTGAGCCACCCAGGCGCCCCTTGTTTTTAACAATAGTTAGAAAATATTAGTAAGTCAGTACAAAAGATAAGGGGGAAGAAAAAGAAATAGATGCCTGAAAAACACTGAGGAAATAAACAGTGGCAATGACATGAAAGAAGAAAAACATTTAACACACAAGTCCACAGCAGCTGTATTTATCATGCTCGTCCTCAGCATTTGATAAACTGACAGGTAACCACAGGCATACTATGCATTTCTCAAACGTCACTTATTGAAAAAATCTAGTTCTGGGCCTGTGAAGATTCAGTCTGTAGCTGTATGATCATGCCTTGGCTTTCTTAGCATCGGTTTGGTCTGTAACAGGCCAAACAGCCAGCTTTGGGTCCCTGAAAGTCACCTGTCCAGTTCTGCCCCTGATAAAGTCCAAAGTGAAAGAGAACTGTTCGTTTAGATTTAAGAACAAGTAATTGCCCAAATAGGACTTCCAAAGAGGTTCTATGTTCCCTGCACTGTATATGTCCCAATCTTGCTCTGTAAAATGAGTATAATAATAGAGTCTATTTCCTAAGGTGGTTATGAGGACTTCACATAAAAGAAGCAAAACAGAATAAATATAATAACGGATATATATGTGTAAGTCATTGTCATCACTAATCCAGTACAGACTAGCCTCCTTGGAGCACCTTGCATTACATACTCACCCATCCCTGCAGCCTTGAAAACTATTTGTCCCCTTACACCAGTCTCCCTTCGTTTTAGTGTTTTGTGACAGAATCAGCCCAATAAAAGCTTTCTGTCTCTGAACACATGGCATTCAATAATTTGGCAAAGTTCACATAGTCTTCAGTTTCTCTGTCCTTAACAAACTTCTACCCAGACTGTGGATTTTCTGTAGATTTCATGTGTTAGCATTTGCGAAGCTACATACACATGTGCACACGCACGTGCACGCACACACACTTCTTGTGTTCCAAGTGAGAGAGTCTACCAACCTCGATGACTCCTTAGGGACTTGTTTGCAGTGGGGCTTATCCCCCCCACTTCACCCCCAAATTAAGTTCTATAAAAGGCTATAACCGAAGTTGAACCAAACCCAAAGTAGAGCCCTAGCTACCGGCCCTGGAGATTGTGATCCAGGCATAGCGTGTTCTTTTTACAATGTAAGACAATTCAGTCATAATGACTGTGTCTGCGCTGCCGGGAAGCAAATACGAATATAAGAAAGCAGTAAACTGGGAAACGGGCCAACTCTCCTTCCTTCCCCAGGGGTGAGAAGCTGCACCGCTCCCAAATGCATAACAAAGAAAGCCGGCCCAGGAGCCGGGGGTGGGGGGAGGAGTGGGGAGGGGCCCCTGGCGAATAGGTGTCTGTGGGACGCGCCTGGGCGGCCAGGGTCTGCTTATACCTTCAGGGCCACAGCTACCCCTTTGCCTCTTTTCTCAGGGTGTAAGATGCCCGGAGACAGGTAGAGATGCACTTTTGCCCTGAGAAATTGACATCCAGACACACTCCGTCCTCTGGTGAAACCAGGACCAGGTCTCTAAACACTCGGCTTAGAACTGAGGCTCGGGATCTCTAGGTCCTCGCCGAGTCTCTCAAGGACCCAACTACTGCACCGTCACTGCCCGGTGCCACCCTGGCACACCAGCCACCAAGCCTCCCAGGCTGGGCTTCCTAGTTTATCGCTTTCTCTGACCAAGTCAGCAGGCGGGTACGCATCTCCTGGGCCGTCCTGGTGCTCACGGCACCGGAGGGGCGTTCTCCCTACCTGTCCTTGCTGGATCGCTAAGAGAAGCTGGGGGCCCCGAGGGGTGCACCGCGTGCCTCGGCGCCTCCACCCCTGCCAGCGGCCAGGGCGCAGCGCCCACCGGTGCCACTGCCTGTGAAAAGCCACTCCCCGTGCCGCTCCCAGCACACAGCCCGCTCGTCCCCCCGGTCACCTCTCTCCTCTCTCGGACTCCGGACTCCGAGGCTCCCAGGTCACCCCCAGGAGCTCCCTGCGTGTGCGCTCCCTTGGCTCTTCTCATTCATTCTCTTTTCTCCATTTTCCCTCCAACCCTCACGCTCTCCGGGGCTCTGGCCTCTTATCGCCTCTCGCCTTCACCCCTCTCTCTGATGTCCCCTCGACGTCCCCTCGATTCTACTCGCCTTTCCCGCTCCGCGTTTCTGCACCTCTCCTCCCTTCTCTCCTGTGCGCCCCGGGCTCTCCGGTCCCCTGGAGCGGGCGCTGGACACCTCCGTCGGAACTTCGGCCTCAGTGTTCGAACCCGCTGCTGCTGCCCGCAGTCAGGGCCCCCAGACCCAGCAAGGCTCTCGCCTTCCTCCTCCCCTCAAGCAGACACTCTCGGGACTCCTCCTGGGGCCACAGCCCCCCACCAGGGGAACCGTGCTGGCCTGGCCCAAGCAGCCCAGCTGTCAGGGACAACGGGTCTATTTTAGGTCCAGCACCCAATGTCCCCGCCCTGAGGACACCGGCCCCGGCCCCGCGACTTGGGTAGCACTTGCCAGCACTGATCGCAAGCCGACCCGACTCGAGCGAGGCTGGTGGCAGGGCCACCGCTGTGCAAGGCGGTCGCTGGACACCCAACTGGAAATCCCAAGGGCCTAGGAAATCGGGGGGGGGGGGGGGGAGGGCAAGCCCCAGCCACCCCCTCCCGCCTCCTGGGAATGGGCTACCTTGGAACCGCCACCTCTCTTGCAAAGAGAGCCACACACGAGCCTTCCCAGCTAGTTCCCTTTACCTCTGTATGCCCTGGTTTACTTAATTTCTAGTCAATCGGTCATTAGCCTGCAATAACCCACCCAAAGCATGATCCTTTAGAAAATCTAAGAAGAATTAGGGTCAATCAACAAACAAGTTACGAAGAGCCGCAATGCCTAACCTAAGCCCCAGAAGGTTGAGCAAACGGACCGCACACGCGTGCGTGTCCCTGTGCGCGCAATCACACACGCGCACCCACACCAACACCGGCTGGGATCCAGCCACCAGTTCGCACACTGACAAGTCTCTAAGTCTAGCAGAGATTAGAAAAGTGTCACTCACCTGTGTCGTTTTCTACTTCTGCCGATTGGGATCCGGGGGAAGTATAGGAAAAGGGTGGATTGAGAGACCCTCCTTTCTTTTCTTTTCGCCTTTCTAAAGAGTGGAAATTTCCATCATGTGATAGGGGGCAGCATCCCCAGTGTCGCCTTTCCTGAGGACCCTCCCTTCCAGCCCAGCCACCAATCGCCAGGCGGCAACCTGAGATGTAAACAGAAGCATCCTCCCAGGTGGGCTGAGTTGCCCAGCTGTCCCGCAAGAGTGAAGCCTGGGAGCCGCCGGCCCCTGCTCCCTCCTCTCTGGGTCCCGGACAGCGGAGAATACCTTGGTGTGAGTTCGGGTTTTCGCGGTTGTTGTTTGGTTGTTTGTGGTTTTGTAATGAAGTCTCCTCAATAGTCAAGGTTGCATTTGTTGAGTCTGCCCTACATGCAGAAATGCATGTTGATCTTCCCTTCGAAGTCAGGAAAAAAGTCTTTCGGGTAGGTATCCCTAAACTGCCTCCAGGTTTGGGGATGTCGAACCTGAGCCTGACGTAAAAGGGGGGAAAAATGGAGGAAGGGGTATAAATGAAAAACCCGTCAGTCACCATTAAAGCCCCTTCATGCATCAGTGAAGCTGGGGGTGGCTTGGTAGCATTTAACTATGAGTGGCGATCTTCGCGGCAATTTCTTTTCTGGGATTTCAATTTAAGCATAACCCTCAGTATGTATGGAGAAGGAATTAGGATATGATAAATAGCACTATAATTTTAATTCTCTTCACTAAAGGCATTAACCTGCCATTTCAAGGAAAACCGTTCATGTCAAAGCCATTTTCTGATGGTAAGCAAAATTCTTATTTCAAAGAAGGCCTCTGTAACCCATTTGTTCATAGCCCTGTGTTTATTTTCGTACTCATGTGTCGTTCTTTGGGGAAAGATATTCTCCAATGGCGATCTGACTCCACAGTGCAGCAAACTCACCAGGCAACACAAATTGCTTTCTGACCTGGCCAGACCCATCGAATTGTACTAAAACCGCGCAACGATGCAAATTCAATAGAAGGATGATGCAGCAAATACCTTCACTGGGGTTGCCGTGTTGGACACGAAACATACATAAAAATCAGTATCTAGAAAAATCCTTGTTTTATGAAAGCTGATGATCGCCCACCTGACCGCCCACCTAGTATACCTCCTTAGTTTGTCATAAACAAGAAATTTCCATTCCGAGAAATTCGACTACATCAGAATAATTTTCAGGTCCCTTTAAACTTGTTGAAACTACATTATCTTTATACTACCACACTTTCCGCTGATTCTTATTTAATAAACATAAGCATATTTTGTAAAGCTACTAAACTGTCAAAATTGGTAGGCTTGAGAGAGGGTTAGTGGGAGATCAAGACGGACGTACATTTCTCTCTGCCTAATGCTTACTAAAGACAAAACCCAGGTTTCTAAAATGACAGGCCTTTTCAGAGACAGCCAGATGAAGACGACATCATGCAATTGTAAGGCAGATACTAGTTAACTGTGCCACTGCTCAGCTTTGTAATGAACAGCTTCTTATTCAGTTCTTGGCATCCGTATCTCAGTACAGAAAAGATAAAAAATGGTGTTTCATTGCCGAATTTGCTGGAGTCCTATGAGTTACCCACCTATATAAACTCTTAATGTCAGGTGTGGGTTGAGGTAAAACGAGCTGCCTTCATCTGTGAATCGGTGCCGTGCTGAACAAGGTCCAACCGTGTCGTCTCTTGGAGCTACGGTCCATCATCAGAGTCTACGAAGAGCTCAGAGCAACTTCTGGATGGTACAAGACAACTGACAACGCTTTATCTTCCCTGATACAATCCAAACCTTGAGCCGTTGACGGCTCTGTTGAATCTTCCTGCCAATCTTCCGAGGTCTGTTCTCAACCAGTCTTGGAAACAACGAGAAGCAGCCCTCGCCAGCGACATGAATACACCTGCAGGACCACAGTGTAAAACACATTCTGATTTGTTGTCAAATCATTCACTGGCTCTGGAGCAGTTAGCTTAGGTTTAAATCTCAGAGCCACCGCCTACCAGCTATGTGACCTTGGCCAAGTCACTTAAGTTCTTGGTGACTCAGTCTCCTGAAAAATGGAGAACATTTCTTGGCACATTGTTTTCCTGACTTGTTATTTTCAGACAACACTAAAAACTCACCTAGGGATGGAGACAAATGAAATGTTTGCAATCAAGAAAAACTTACGCGGCAGATAGCATTTAGTACCATTTGGACAAAGCTCACTCGATGGAAACTCTCTGCTCTGAAATTATATTGACCTAAGAATGTTATTGGTTTAGTTGGGAATTCTTTCATTTTTAAGAAAAGTCTATATGGGGAAATACTCCCCAAATATATTCTTTTGAACCAAAATTAATACTTGAAAACAGAGTTCTCTGCTCCCATAAGTTTGGAAAACATTGTGGTGAAAGTTCTTGTGGGATTCCTCAGAAGTTTTAATCAGTCTCTCTAGGTTGGGATGGAGCACGCAGTATTTTTTCATGACTAGAGCCCTTTGGGGGGAATATCTCTCAGGTCTGATGATCCAGAGTATACCCATTGCCAAATTTTAGCACACATGAATGCCTGAAGAAGGAAATAGAACACAGTTATTATCCAAACACCCTGTGGCAAGACTCTAAATTTCCTTGGTTTATAGACTATTGTTGAGAAGTTTGATAGCAGTGACTTTAGCAGACGCGTATAAACTTTTTTCTTTGATAGTAGACTTTTAATATGGATTGTTTTTCCAATTAATAATTATTATAAAATTTTTTTTAATAAGTTGATTTATTTTTGAGACAGAGAGAGACAGAGCATGAATGGGGGAGGGTCAGAGAAAGAGGGAGACACAGAATCGGAAGCAGGCTCTAGGCTCTGAGCCATCAGCCCAGAGCCCGACGCGGGGCTCGAACTCACGGACCGTGAGATCGTGACCTGAGCCAAAGTCGGACGCTCAACTGACTGAGCCACCCAGGTGCCCCAATTAATAATTATTATGATTCTAAACTGACTTTAGGTTATGAAGCACCTTAATGTATATTATGGCACTTGGTACTAAAATAAGCTAAGTATTATTTTCCCCATTCAGCGAGAAAGGGAAATGAGGTTAAGTGATTTGTCCAAAGACACAGAGCTAATAATTGACAGACTGGAATATGAACCACTGGCTTCAAATTCAATATCTCCCACAGCTCACCTCCCTTTACTTCTGAGCATTTTCTTTTCTAAGACTGATAACTATTTTCCTGCCTACAATGTAGTCAACCCTAAATGGCATGCTTAGCGAAACTATTATGATTTTTAAAATAATTACTATAAAAGCAACGATCTCTTTAGCATAATTGCATGAGCCTTTGTAAATTCTAATGTCTTTATAATGACATTATTTTATATGAATCTGAATTTGATTTATGTGAAACACTGAGTAATACCAGGAATTATATTTGTGGTTGAGTTTCTTTTTAGTGTTATGCTCTCTAAATGAGCTACTATTTCTTACTGGCTCTAGGAAGAAGATACCTGAATAGATCACTTACCATCTCAGTTTCGCACCTGATGAAACAACTAGCATCTGGATCTCAAAATGAAATATCAAACTAGATCTAGGATCCTAGAAGATCCAAGTCTAGTGGCCAATATTGGGATGTTAGGGACCAGACTCGAGGTCCCATCCAGGAGGTGACAGGGAGAGCAGAGCCCATATGTTGCACATGGGCAGCTCAGAGAGGAGAATTGTGCATTGTGTGGTCAGCATTCAACCCCAGCCCCAGGGAAGTCAGCCTTTGGAAATGGCATTACAGGCAGACACCCGACCAGTTGTATTTACCAAACACACCACCTTCCTTTTCCAACTTGACACTCAAAGCACCAATCAACTATACCTGTCTACACAGCCCTGATTCTAAACCACTTACTGCCCCCCACCCCCCAGCACCAATACCATGGTTTTCCATGCCTTAGAGCTTTTGAGTGCGCTATGCCCACTTTCTGGAATCCCTTGCCACTGGCTCTGCCTGTCAACTTCACCTTTTACTCACTGTTCAATGTCGCCACTTAAGTGAATGAAAGAAACCCTTCTCAACTCCTCCAGTTCTCTTTTTTCTTGGTAGGTTGGGGACATGGGGTGGGAGTGGGGTAGAGTTCTAAGAAGGGTAGAAAAAGAGAACCAGCATGTTTGGGCATGGCATTTAGTACTTACAACCACCCTGTGAGGTGGATGTTTTTATCCCCACTTTTCAGATGAGAAAACTCTCTGACTGAGTCTGAGTTAAGTGGCTTGCGAGAGGCAGAATCTGAATTAGGACTCAGGTATACGTGACTCCAAAGCTCTCCTCATTCTGTCCCATGATTAAACTTGCCCTCATCTGGGCTCCAGAGATAGATCATAATACATTATTTGGCCCCATTAGACTTTGAGCTCCTCAGCAGCCAATCTCATTCTTATCTGTGTTCATGGCATTTCCATTGCATCGGATACCTAGGTATTCAGTCGCTAGAGGTCGAACGAGTGAGAGAATGAATGAAGGATGCCCTGTGATTTGCATATTGTAACAAACACTGTCTATTTCAGAGTTATTAAGTAAAATCACCTGTTGTTTGTCCCTACTGATAATTTGTATCTTTTCTGTTTGTTTTTTTCTCCAAAGTCGAGAGGCACGATGATTAGGTGTCCAACTATAATTTTGGTGCTCAGAGAGACAATGATTAAATCTGCCAGGCTACCAGCAATGCTGACATGTTTTGCACAACTGGTGTTTGAGCAGAGATCGACATTGATTTGATGTCGCCAGGTAACACAGTAGCATGACGGCTTTGAGAAAATGATATCAAATTACTCTAGAAGCAAATTTTACCCTTTGTGACATTCCTCCAAGAGTTAGTAACTTAGTCATGTCAGTCTTCACTTCGTATTTGCTTTATCTGGGAAAATCAGATGAGAGGACTTATCACCAAAACCCAGACATGTCTAATGAGACTTACCACATTAAATACATTTATATGTACAAATATATGTACAAAAGTCCAATATACACATGTACAAAAATATATGCACAAATTCCAAATTTAAAAGAGACAGAACATGTGAAGTTAAACAAATTAAACACTTGTTGTTGTTGTTGTTGTTGTTGTTGTTGTTGTTGTTGTTTTTAAGTTTATTCTGAGAGAGAGAGTGCAGGAGGGGCAGAGAGAGAGAGAGAGGGAGAGGGAGAATCCCAAACAGCCTCCATGCTGTTGGTGCAGAGCCTGATGTGGGACTCAGACTCATGAAACAGTGAGATCATGACCTGGGCCCAAATCAAGAGTCAGACGCTTAACCAACTGAGCCACCCAGGCGCCCCAAACACTTGGTGTCTGATTTCTGGAACCAGATTCCCTAGGTTTGAATTCCAGCTCTGACACTTACTAGCTAATAACTAGTTATTAGTTGTACGATAATTAGGCAAGTTATCAGCCTCTCTATCCTTCAGTTTTCTCATCTGTGATTGGGGATAACACTTTGTACCTATTCATAGAGGAGTTATTTTAAAAAGTTTAATTAAGTCACACCACATACCCCTTTTCAAATGGAAAATGCTGATAACAGTCATATCATTTGTCAGTGAAGAATTCTTATAATTACCCCAGAATTTTATTCTATTCCCCTGGGCCTGTTTGCTCATCCCTAGTACAAAAGGGCAGACTATTTGATCCTCGCGTCCTGTGTGATCTACATTCTACAAACGAATAGCTTGTGGGTGTTCTTTTATTCCCTTGTCTCCACAACAAAACTCCAGTGTCCTATTTGCCTTCTGAAGAGATGGATGGCAGGAAACTATTATTAATCTACTTCCTAATTTTCAGAAGACTGAATCTGAAATAAAACAAAACTTGCAAAGTTCCATGAAAGCATTGAACTTGTGGTGCTCAAATGGAGGAGAGAGATGGTGTGAAAGAGGTCAGAATTATGTGCTGATTTCCACATTGGCCTCTAGCATCTGGCCATCCCAATGCTGTAGTATTGCTTCATTCTTTCTCATTGAAAAATAGGTTGTTTGCACGGTTCCTCTTGAGACTGTAAGTTCTGTAGCTGTTTTTGTCAAGATGTATTTGCTGAATAAATAAATGAACGGAGGGGTAAATCCATTGATGCTTCCCTTGTTTTTGTTTTCGAGAAGTTGAAAAGTTGAGTAATAATTTACTGAAAGAATGGGCTTTTATCAAAAAGCATTTCCAATTAAAATACCACCATGAAGATGACTTTGGAAATTATTGGTCTTAAAATTTGGTGTTACTGAGGACCTATCTTATGTCATTCTGGAAGGAGGATATTCCTGACCTATATGGGACATTAAGACTCAATATTGAGATCATCTTCTGTGTCACTGCATGTAAGGCCACTGACCAAGGGGGGTTCTTCCTTCCATTCTTCCCAGTGGGGCAGTGCCCTTCCAGTCCCTTCTCTGATGAGACTCTCAGCAAAGTAGGAGGTCTGGGCCTTTCCCTTTGAGGCAGCCCTACCTGGCCAGCTCTCAACAGCCACAAACACAGGACTATGTAGATATGTTAAATTCTGAAGAGTGAGGCACATCCCAGAAGAGTATTCCGAAGTGGAAGTTTGAAGGCTGAAGTTTTGACAAATTTGACTGTACAGAGGAAGGCCCTGACACAAAGCTTCTCCACTGCTGCCTTCACTGGAGACACTCCTCCCCTCTGGCTTCTGCCTGTGCACAGAGAGCCCTCCATTCAATCCTGGTGACTCCGTCTCCTCCCTCAGAAAACCCAGTCCTGTCTGTATCTGCTCATCTTCTGATTTAGTGGACATTTATTGGGTGCCCCCCTTGGTGCTGGGTGCTAGGGACAGAACTGTGAGCCAAACAGACATAATCCCTGTGGAGTTTATAATTTGGCAAGAGGAAACGTTTTACTCAACGTGCGACACAAATAAATATAAAACGACAGAGACTGCACTGGGGGCAGGGAAAGACTTCCCTGAGGAAATGACTCTTGAGGATGAGTGTGAGGAAAGTTTTTGTTTCTTAAGACAGTAGTCACTTTACCATATTTGTATGCCCATGCGAAGCCCATGCCCGCGTTTGAACTGGTGCGCTTGAGAGAGCGGAGGGGCAGATCCATCTCGGGTAGCTAGAAGGACTCCTCTTCAGAGGCAGACAAGCTCCTCTCTCCAAAATGAGATAATGTGGGATTCTGATTCCAGTTCTGTCTCCCTGCCAGTAAGAGCCATGGGCTGGCCGGTCTGTTTCTTGGTCCCTTGTGAATCAACACGTCTCAGAGACGTGCTTTACTCACCTAGGGATGACCAGAGTTACTTTTCCTTTTGCTTGATTCTTTAGGAAGAATAGAAAATCTCATCCCACCCGCAACACGGTGCTTTTGATTCAGCCGCATTGCAGTAAACCTCATAGTACGTTAGTTGTCAGTGGCCTCTCCCTTTGCTGTCTGGAAGGAATGATCAAGCTTTATGGAATCTTTTTGATACAGGACCCTCTGCTAATGATTGAGGCAGGAGAGGGAGGGATCTGTTAGTTCAACTTGCCACGAAGAGTTCACGAGGAAAAAAGGTTCTGGTTCTTGTAAAAAGTCTGACTATAAACTGGAGGGGGCATCTGAGTGAGTCAGTAAGGAACAAACCCCAAACATGGGACATTGAGTACCTCCATTTACAGAAAGAAAAACAGGGCTTCCTTTACACCTTAAACAAAAATGGTAAAGTCAGTTTGGAAGTGAGATTTACAGTCATTCCCTGCATTTCTGCTTCAACGTATGTTGACATATTGCAGCATGTAGTATATTAGGAAAGATGTGTTGCAATATTCTGCAATATTGAATGTGTAAAGGACAAAGTCACACCTCAATCCCAGGTTCTGAGCTTTGTGGAGTGTTTTGTTTTTTACTCCATCACCCCATCACCTAATCCCACTCATTTCCCCTCTGGTGGTCATAAGTTTGTTCTCTATAATTAAGAGTCTATTTCTTTCTTCTTCTTTTTAAATGTTTGTTTATTTATTTTGAGAGAGAGTGAGAGAGAGAGTGAGAGAGAGACCAGGGGAGAGGCGGAGAGAGAGGAAAAGAGAATCCCAAGCAGGCTCTGTGCTGCCAGTGCGCAGCCTGATGTGGGGTTCGAACCCATGAACTATGAGATCATGACCTGAGCCGAAAGCAAGAGTTGGATGCTTAAACAACTGTGCCACCTAGGCACCCCAAGAGTCTGTTTCTTAATTTGTCTTTCCTTTATTTTTTCCCTTTGCTTGTTTGTTTTGTTTAATATATATATATAATGTATGTTATAAATTTCTTTATCCATTCATCAATCGATGGATACTTCGGCTGCTTCCATACCTTGGCTATTGTAAATAATGCTGATACTATAAATAAAGGGGTGCATGTATCCCTTTGAATTAGTATTTTTGTATTCTTTGGGTAAATGCCCAGTAGTGTGATTGCTGGATTGTAGGGTAGTTCTATTTTTAACTTTTTGACGAAGCTCCATTCTGTTTTCCACAGTGGCTGTACCAGTTTGCATTCCTACCGACAGTGAAAGAGAGTTCCCCTTTCCCCACATCTTCACCAACACCTGTTGTTTCCTGTGTTATTGGTTTTAGCCATTCTGACAGGTGTGAAGTGGTATCTCATTGTAGTTTTGATTTGCATTTCCCTGATGATGAGTGATGTTGAGCATCTTTTCGTGTGTCTGTTAGCCATCTGGATGTCTTCTTTGGGAAAATATCTATTCATGTCTTCTGCCCACTTTTAATTGGATTGTGTGTGTGTGTGTGCTGAGTTTTATAAGTTCTTTGTATATTTTGGATACTAACCCTTTTTGGATATGTCATTTGCAAATATCTTCTCCCATTCCATAGGTTGCCTTTTAGTTTTGTTGACAGTCTCCTTCACTGTGCAGAAGTTTTTTATTTTGATGTAGTCCCAATAGTTTAAGTTTCTTTTTGCTTTTATTTCCCTTGCCTCAGGACACATCTAGTAAGAAGTTGCTATGGCTGATATCAAAGAGATTGCTGCCTGTGTTCTCCTCTAGAATTTTTATGGTTTCAGGTCTCACATTTAGGCCTTTTATCCATTTTAAATTTATTTTTGTGTATGGTGTAAGAAAGTGGTCCAGTTTCATTCTTTTGCATGTAGCTGACCATTTTTTCTGACATGACTTGTTGAAGAGACTGTCTTTTTCCCATTGGCTATTCTTTCTTGCTTGCCACAGATTAATTGACCCTATAATTAGGGGTTTATTTCTGGATTTTCTATTCTGTTCTATTGATCTATATGTCAATTTTTGTGCCAGTGCCATGCTATTTTGATGATTACAGCTTTGTAACTATTACTTGAAATCCAGAATTGTGATGCTCCCAGCTTTGCTTCTCTTTTTCAATATTGCTTTGCCTATTTGGGATAGCCAAATACGAACATTATGATTGTTTGTTCTAGCTTTGTGAAAAATGCTGTTGGTATTTTGACAGGGGTTGCATTAATTGTGTACCAAGGATCACTTTGGGTAGTACAGACATTTTAACAATATTTGTTCTTCCAATCCATGAACATGGAATGTCTTTCCATTTCTTTGTGTCACCTTCAGTTTCTTTCATCAGTGACTTATAGTTTTCAGAGTATAGGTCTTTCATTTCTTTGGTTAGGATTATTCCTGTATCTTATTTTTTGTGCAATTGGGATTGATTCCTTGATTTCCCTTTCTGCTGCTTCATTATTGGTGTATAGAAATGCAACAGATTTCTGTACATTGATTTTGTATCCTGCAACTTTGCTGAATTCGTGTATCAGTTCTAACCATTTTTTGGTGGAGTCTTTGGGGTTTTCTATATATAGTATCATATCACCTGCAAATAGTGAGAGTTTTACTTCTTCCTTACTGATTTGGATGCCTTTTATTTCTTTTTACTGGCTAATTGCTGTGGCTAGGACTTTCTAGTACTACGTTGAATAAAAGTGGGGAGAGTGGATATCTTTGCCTTGTTCCTGACCATAAAGGAAATGCTCTCAGGTTTTCCCATTGAGGATGAGATTAGCTGTGTAGGTTTTTCATATATAGCCTTTACTATGTTGAGGTATGTTCCCTCTAAACTTACTTTGTCGAGGGTTTTTACATGAATGGGTGTTGTACTTTATCAAATACTTTTTTCTGTCTCTATTGAAATGATCATATGGTTCTTATTCTTTCTTTTATTGATATGATGCATCACACCGATTGATTTGCGAATAATGGACCACACTTGTATCCTGGGAATAAATCCCACTTGATCATGGCGAATGATATTTTTAATGTATTGGTGAATTCAGCTTGCTAGTATGTTGTTGAGAATTGTTGCATCCATGTTCATCAGGGATATTGGCCTGTAGTTCTCACTTTTAGTGGTGTCTTTACCTGGTTTTGGTATCAGGGCAATGCTGGCCTCATAGAATGAATTTGTAAGTTCTCCTTCCTCTTGTATGTTTTGGAATAGTTTGATAAGGATAGGTATTAGCTCTTTTATTTTCTCCCGTGCTGAAACATATCCCAAGCATGGGTTCAGCAGTTGATAAAGTCATGCTTTGGGCTTGGTTGCTATCAGTCTGGAAGCTTCCAGGTCCCAGCTCCTTCTCCCATCCTGCCCCTTGTCCCATTTCCTGCCATTAACATGTATGTGTGTGGAGGGGAGGCTTTTATGGCCTGAGCGCTAGAGGCTGAGCTAGAGGAGGAGGAGGACAGGGGGGCTGGTGTGGTCTCTGTTCCTGCCCAGGGCCCAAGGAACAGAGAAGTCCCTTCTTTCCACCACTGCCCCTGCAAATCTGGGCCCTGAGAGACACTGGTATTCATTCCACACTGTGAATGTGGGCCAGGATGTCCTCTGAGCTTTCCAAATGGCTCCTTGAACACGTATGGTGGAGTGGGTACCAGGGGAGGAAAGGAGGAACAGGATGTTGACTGAGGCAGACCACAGTGATTGGTCTGTGGAAACGTGTGAGGTGTCCCCTTGGACCTACTTGGAAGTGACTGGGGCACTTTAAAAGAAAGGAACCAGCTCCTTCTGTTACTTTGATAGATTGCATTTACACATATATACATATATATGTACATATGTATATAATATGTAACACATATGTATAAATGTATATGTGTGTATATATGTATATATCATGTAAATAACATAATATACATTATGTAACAAATGCTATAACATGTTATGTATTACATTACGTGTCGTACATTGTATCATATCTGATATTATTTGTCCTCTATTCAATTTAGTCTTATATGGTGGTACATCCAACACTGTATCTTAGGATAAATTGGCAGTAAATATTTACGAACATTTATGAATGAAAAACCATAATTTTTAGGATGTTAAGTTCTGTCTAATGACTTTATGTATTAGACATGCAGAAAGAGACATTGGGTGAATTTGTCTTTTTGCTTAATTTCACATTAAAAACTTTGTTATTCTAATTTCCATAACACAAATTACCAACAAAATAATTAAAAAAATTTTTTTAAGTTCCTCTAGAGTGACATTGTTTTCACTACCATCTGTTTCTACTTAGTTATGTGCTATCCTCTATGTTCTTTTTTACATTCCTTTTTGTTATTAAAATGGGCAAGGGTTTTGCAAATTAACTTTATTCTCTCTATAAAGCAGCTGCTCTTCATAAGTGAAAGTAGAAATGACAGGGTTTTTTGGCAACATCTCAAGGTTCCAAGGCGTGCTAAGTTTAAGGTGTATGCCCAGAACCAGACCCTGAATGTCACCTGGGGGAGGAGGGAGTGAGAGGTGTCCTAACCTGATGCCTTCATGCAGGCTTCTATACCAAAGTGCCGCAGACTGGATGGCTTGTGAACACTAGAAATTTATTTCTGAGATTTATAGTCTGAGGTCAAGGTGCCAGCAGAGGCCCCTCTTCTGGTTGCAGACTGCCCACTCCTCGGTGTGATCTCTTAAGGCAGAAATAGGGCTTGTGAACTCTCTGGGGTCCCTTTTATAAGGGCACTAATTCCATTTATGAGGTCATAATCATCAAGGTGATTATCATCACATTGTGGGTTAGGATTTCAACAGATGAATTTTGGGGAAACACGTTCAGTCTATAACACCTGAGTCTCAAAGAATCATGAAAGATGGAGACTCACGGCAGCGTGGTTTTGCTGACAGACCAAGGTTAACATAGACCCCAGAGGAATCTCTCCCATCAGACCAGAGTCCCACAGAACAATATTTCATTGCAAAAATGTAAGAGTTTGGGTTTCAATTTAGAGGAATATTTTTTTCTTACTCCTTGAGGGGCACTTACCAGAATGTGTTTTCACCGGACAGGTTTATTTAAAATAGTTCAGGTATCTGGGATGCCTGGGTGGCTCAGTCGGTTAAGTGCTGACTTCGGCTCAGGTCATGATCTCACAGTTCATGAGTTCGAGCCCCGCGTCGGGCTCTGTGCTGACAGCTCAGGGCCTGCAGCCTGCTTCGAATTCTGTGCCTCCCTCTCTCTCTGCCCCTCCCCTGCTTTCTCTCCCTCTCTCTCTCTCTCAAAACTAAATAAACTAAAAAAAAATTTTAAATAAAAAAAATAGTTCAGGTACAGTTAATCGGTTGCTTAGTGACTTGACAATGGAGCTACATCTGAAAACATCTTGATGCTACAATTAGTGATTGCCAAGTTAGAAGGAGAAAATTCATGACTGCAAAAGAGAGACTTGCTTCTGTTGATAAATGAAGTGAATGAACACCTGTGGAAAACAAGGTTTCTAGTTTGTAAGTGCCACTTAATCAGTCATAGTAATGAAACCGTCTCTGAAGAGCACCGTATCCTTCCCCAAAGGGCTTTTTCTGTACATTCTCTCATTAAATCTGCTGATTTTACTGAAGAGCATCCTGTAGCAAGAACTTCTATAAACCTATAGTTGTTCACTGGCTGTTTCCTATGTGCTGGGCACCAGGGCCAGCACTTTGCACGTTGTCCACCCTGCTCTGACGCTGCCTCATGAGATAAAAGCTCTATTGTCCCATATTCCAGGTCCCATGTTAGGAGGCTCACACAGCACATTGCACCGGGAGAATTCATCAGTGCCTCTATCATCCCCGGCCTATGCCTTTGATATTATCCTTTCAATATTATTTACCCCATCACATTCCAACTATTTCTAAATACTACTCTTCCTTCATTGGTTGTTGGATCAAATACACCTTATTAGTTTAAAAAGAATCTTTCAGGGGCGCCTGGGTGGCTCAGTCGGTTGAGCGTCCGACTTCGGCCCAGGTCATGATCTCGCGGTTCATGGGTTCGAGCCCCGCGTCAGGCTCTGTGCTGACAGCTCGGAGCCTGGAGCCTGCTTCGGATTCTGTGTCTCCCTCTGACTCTGGCCCTCTCCCACTCGCACTCTGTCTTTCTCTGCCTCTCAAAAATAAAGAAACGTAATAATAATAATAAAAAAAAACTTTTAAAAAGAATCTTCCCCTACGGTGTCTGCCTATCTTTCATTCGGAGAATCCTACGTGAATACCTGCGCATTGCAGTGGTTCTGGGTAGCCCCCCCGGGCTTGTAGCCTGGTGCCACCACTTTCCAACTGAGCAAGTGACTTTACTTCCCTGTGCTTCCCTTAGTAAAATTAGGGGAATGATGGTGTATTTCATGAGGTTATGTGGGGGGGGGGGGGGGGGGAAGACAGTACCTAAAATGGAATAAAATAGTGCCTGATGTAGTAAATACTCAGTAAACATTAGGTTTTCTAATATTACTGTTCCTATTGCTGTCATTGATTCCCAATACTTTCTCACATTTGCATTTTTAATTAAGTCTTTTCTCTAAATCTATTCTCTCTCTTATCTATATTTATATTAGATATGTTCGTGTAATATATATTCATATTATGTATATCATTTACATCTATAAAAATAACTTGCTGTCTTTCCCACCATCTGCCTCTAAACTTGTTACTCATCTGCAGTACTGAGTACTGAGTACTGCAGTACTCTTTGCAACTTTTCCTGACCCTCACTCCCTTCGGAGACGCCACCATGCTTCGTGACCTCCATCTTTAATATCCTTTGTGGCACTCATTACAGTTAGTTGCTTCCATATCTATCTCCCTAATAACTATGGACTCATTAGGATCAGGGACCATGTCTTATTTATCCTTTTAATCTCAGTACATTGCAGATTTCCAATTATTTTCAGTTAACGAATGGATGATTGAATTAACAATGCTTGAGGGGTGATATTATTCATTTTTAAAATGAAGTCTACACAACAGAGCAAGAAGAGGCTTTTAAAAATAATTAAGTCCATTCCCTCCCTTCCCATTATCCCTTCCTTTAGAGACGGGGAAGCAGAGGTACAAAAGGGTAAGACTCGCCTAACGTCACATTGATAGTAAGCGGCCAGAGTATGCATGTAAAGTGCTCGGCCCTTGGCAGACAATCAGAAATAGTTGCCAAGGGCGCCTGGGTGGCTGACTCAGTTAAGCATCTGACTCTTGATCTCAGCTCAGTCTTGATGTCAGGGTCATGAGTTCAAGGCCCAAGTTGGGTCTTGCGCTGGGCGTGAAGCCTACTTAAAAAAAAAAAAAAAAAAAAAAGAGTTGCCAAACAAGAAATCCAAATCCTGCGTCTTTTTTACTGTGTTTCGTCCCTTTTCATCATTAGTCATTATATCAGTGAAGATGCTTTTAGCTACATACAAGTGACAGAAAATGCAATTCAGATTGGCTTAAATAATTGGCTCCTTTGATTTGAAAAGCTTTCTGTGTCTCTGTGTTGCCTCCTGTGGTATGAGCTTCATGCTAAAGCTGCCTTCTTCTTAAGGGCGGCTCCCACCTACCCTCAGGGCTATCTGCTTTGCCATCCACAACCAGAAAAGAGAGAAAGCGAGGATGAGGGGACAGCTGTAGATGGGGGTGGGGGTTACGGATATGGTGGGGAGGTTTCTTTTGGCGGGGATGAAAATGCTCTAAAATTGTGGTAATTGCTGCACAAATGTGTGAGTATCCTAAGACCCATGAAATGGTACACTTTAAGTGAATTGCATGATAGGTGAATTATCGCAATAAAGCTGTTTTGTTGTTGGTGTTTTTAAAGCTGTTTTTTGTTTTAAGTGAGAAAAACGGGGCTTCACTTGACAGTTCATCCTCTGGCAAGACCCAAGACATTTTGTGTGACCTTAATAGGAATTTAAGCTTGCTTTAGCCCACGTCATTTGTAATCGTCAGAACGACACGAACGTGGACACACTGAGATGCATGGCCCCACTGTGCATGAAGTCTGAAGGTCGTCAGAAGAGAGGAGGAGTCAAGGACATCAGGGACACTCCTGTACCTGAAGAGGATTCTGATAGAGCTCAAGCATCAGGTATCCCTGGTCCCTTTGGCTCCCCTCCTTCCAGCATGGTGGGCAAGTGGGGGGAGTTCACTTATGTCCATTCTAAGCAGTCTCCTTGGCTGCTCACTTTCCACTGGTTCCTCTGTCGTCCTCTGCTCTCGGTCCCAGGCTGCTGCCTGCTTTCCTGCTCTTTACAGCCCGAAACTCAAGGACCCCAGTCACTCTCAAACAAATGTTGCCACCCTCGCCAGGGCATTTGTGGAGGTGTGGTAGTTTCATTTCATTTGTGGAGCAGGTAGTTAGGCCTGTTCTAACAAATCGTCTCGAAGCGGGTTGCTTAAAACAGCAGCAATTTAGTCTTTCACAGTTCAGGAGACTGGAGGTCTCGCATCAAGGTTTCAGCAGGGTTGGTTCCTTCTGGAATGAATTCCACGCCCGCTCCTAGCTTCTGAGGCCTGCGGGCCATGCTTGCTGTTCCTGGCTAATGATGGGTCTCTCTAATCTCTGCCTCTGTCTTCACATAGGCGTTTCTCTTCATCTGTATGTTTTCCTCCTTCCCGTCTGTTATAAAGGACACTAGTCACTGGATTGAAGGCACACCTTATCCAGGGTAATCTCTAAAGATCTTTGCCTTAGGTATACCTGCAAAGGTTTACTCCAAATGAGATCACATGATGAATCTCCAGGGGGGCATGAGTTATTGGAGGACACTATTCAACCCATTACCAAAAGTGAAGAAACACTTCCATTTGGGGCCATCCTCTTTTGCCCCGCTACAACATCACTACTCACAGTTACGTGGGCTAATCAGATTTTGCTGAAGTCTTGGCGAAAGTAAAAGGGAGCTAGAGCATATAAAGGGAAAACAACTATATGCTAACTGTGATTTTTTGAAATAAAAGGTTCCTCTAGAAATCAAACCTTTCATAGCCATCACACGAGGAGTAACGGATCTTCCACCTCAGGCCCATGAAGCATGGAGGAGGGCTCCCTTCTTCAAATGTCGATGGTACAGCTGTCCCTTCAATACTCCAGGGATTGCCCTCACCCTAGGGACCTTCCCTTTCCCCAGAAGGTAGTTCAGGGGACCCAGTCATCATTAATCATTTTCCTAAGTCTGAGTTATTTACTACTAGAGTCACCCCATGGGGGTGAGTCCAACAGGATGGTCCAAGGTAGGATTGACAACATGGAGTACAGTAGAAAAATCGGGACTAGGCACAGCACTCCATACCCAGTTGCTTTTGAAATAACACCACCCTTGAGAGTTACGGCTATGCCTCTTCCTTTTTCTAATTGTCTCCACATCTCTCAAGCATAGTTTCCCAAAACAATGGGGTTTGTAGTCATTTAGGTACCGTGAGAAGAGGTTCATTACTGAGCCATATATCCCTTAATATAAAGGCCACAGTAAGTTTTTAAAGGTGATATCCTTCTACAATCCTCCCTTACCTTTTCTTGGGGGTAGTGGAGATGGTGGTGGTTGTGGTAGTAGGTGATATAGGTGAGGGGGAGAGTGGTTCATTGTCCTGTCATACGACCAAAGTCATTTCTGATTAGAGATCACTTATAAATCACTAGTCTTATTTCAGACGTAGTTCGCTTCCAAATTTTAAGTATATTCTTGCATACACAGGGCTCACAAAAGTACCATCTATTCATGAAACACACTAATGACTTTTACGTGCAGCCCAAACAAATAGTATTGGCCAACTTCTTCCTTCCCATTATCCTGAAATGTAAACAGAACCAAGATTTTATGTGTTATGGTCTCTATAATGTTGGAAATTCCTACACACGTATCAGCAGTATCTTTCAGGGCACATCTTCTTGGGTTAAGCCAACACCTTTCCTACTGAGGCCAAGGGGCTTCTTGGCCATATCTCCAATCCTTTATTTTCCCTTACCTGCTTCTTGTATTTAATTTCTGGCCTGAATTTTTATTGGCTTCGGCTTTATTTCCTGGAACAATTTCACTGTCACTGTTTTTGTTTCATTATGGAATATTTCATTCATATGAAAATTATGGAGACATATAACAAGCAACCATTGTTCGACT
This sequence comes from Panthera leo, assembly GCF_018350215.1. Lineage (NCBI taxonomy): Eukaryota > Metazoa > Chordata > Mammalia > Carnivora > Felidae > Panthera > Panthera leo. The sequence continues at coordinate 73,609,143 of NC_056685.1, forward strand.
TAAACAAACGTCAATATCTTGCATGCTTTGGGTTTTTTTTTTTTTTTAAATAAATAAAACATTACGGATTCATTTGGGACCAGATAGGTGCAGGGTTTCCTTTCTTTTTTGTAACCTTCTTACTTATGTTAGTGTTTTAAAATTTGGTTAAGAGAAATTTTATTTTAAGAAGTAGCTAAGTTTCTTCAGAGAATGTTTTTCTTTTAAATGATGGGAAAGTGAGTCCTTTGGATGGTGGAGTCTGGCTGTTTCCATCCTAACCTTTTCTCATCCCGCAGCCCCTCCTGCCTGTCTCCTCCACCGATGACTCCTTACTTCCTATCTTCAACCCAGGTCTCTCTTTGGAATTCCAGACTTGTACATCCAGAGGTCACCTTGTTGTGCCACAGACCCTTCCATCTTAACATAACCCAGCAAACCCGTGATGTCCTCCAACTGCTCTTCCCCATCTCAGTGGATGGCACCATCGTTCATGCGATTAGGCGTCTCCGACACGTACATAACTGTGGCGCTTTATTCTTCGTTACTTCTCTAACTCTGTCAGCACGTCCTACTGATTCTGCCTCCTCAAATAGGTATCACACTTAGGGACTTCTCTCTTCCTCTGTGACCACCACGCTAGTCTAAGGTGTCATCTACTTCTCTCACTGTAGCAACAGCTTCCCAACTATCCTCTGTCTTTCCTGGGGCCTCCAGCAGGTTCTCCACACAGCAGCCAGAGGAAGATTTTCAGAACACAAATCTGGTAAGACCCCATCCTGCTGGACTCTGATTCTTAAGATGAAAAAGAATGCTGCGTGGTCGGGGTAGTCCGGCCCAGGCTACTCCTCTCGGCCTCTTCTGTGACCCTCACTCTATGCCCCAGCAGCTAGGCTGTGAAAGCAATATGCCTAGGGGCGTCCGGGTGGCTCAGTTGGTCAAGTGTCCACTTTGGCTCAGGTCGTGATCTCACGGCTCATGAGTTCCATCCTGGCAATGGGCTCTGCTGTCAGGACAGAGGCCACTTTGGATCCCCCATCCCCCCACTCTCTCTGCCCCCTTCCCTGCTAGCGCGCAAGCTCTCAGAAATAAATAAACATAAAAAAAAGAGAGAGAGCTATACGCCTATTCTTCTACCCACAGCCTCTGCATGTGCTGTTGTTCCCTCCTTATGAAGTACTCACCAATTTATGGGGTTAACTTCTGTTTATCATTTAGATCTCAACTCACATGTTATGTCCTTAGGAGACTTCCCTGACCCCACCCCCCCAATCCGAGTCAAGTTTCTTTAATATCTGTTTGTATCTTTTCCTCCCGGGACTTTCCTCAGATATAATAATATGCTCTCTTGTTTATTTGATTAAAATTGATCTTCCCACCTCTCCATCCCCTACAAATATATTGTAAGATCTAATGAGGACGTGAATAAATAAGTGAATCTCAAGCTACATGATTTATAGGTAGCCTCGTTGGGACCATGCGGAAACAAGCGTGATAATGCCGATAATAATGTTGTGGCATTCGGGGTGTCCATTGCTATGATCTCTCCTTCCTCTGTTTCAAAAATTACATCAAGGGGCACCCAGGTGGCTCAGTGGGTTACGCGTCCGACTTAGTCTCAGGTCATGATCTGAAGTCCGTGAGTTCGAGCCCTGCGTCAGGCTCTGTGCTGACAGCTTGGAGCCTGGAGCCTGGGTCGGATTCTGTGTCTCCCTCTCTCCCTCTTTGTCCCTCCCCCACTTGCACCCTGTCTCTCTCTTTGTCAAATATAAATAAAAATTAAAAATTAAAAAAAAATAAATGAGGTGTTTCAAAAATAACATCAGGCCATAAGCTAATGATACCACTTGTATAATAAGATAAAGGAGAGGAAAGCTCCTGGCATAAGATGCTTGATGAGAGATAGACTATTAATTTTTGGTATCTTAGCAAAATGTATGTTAAATCTTAGCAAATTCACTTGCTGTGAATCCAAATTCCTGTTGTACCTCTTGAGTGTTCTTGGGGCGTCAGCCAGGAGTGACAAATGCTAGCCTCAGTGTCAGCCTCTCAAGCGACAATATGCTATCTTCTAAGTGAGTTGTAATCACTAGAAATGATACATCCACAGCGCCTGTACCATAGTAAGAGTAGGTAAATATTTGCAGACTAAAGAAACAACTTAATGCATCAATTAGTGAGAGTGAAACACCCTAATAGCAAATGCTCAGTGAATGGTAACCATAATAAGATGACAAAATGACTGGAAAGAATGCTTTCTTGTAAGAAAAAGGAGGTGGCGAGCCGATGTGGGAATAAAGGATTGAAAATCGGTGGAGGGCAATCAATCCTGGACAATAATGCAGAAGAGGTTTCGTTTCCAGGCCGGGTGCTTGAGCAGCTTCACCGTGTTAACGGCTCTAGGATGGGCCGACACCCACAGCCGGCTGTCTATCACGCAGTGTTACCTGATGTCCATAGGCAGCTATAGACAAAAATGAGTGGAGAGCCTCACAAAGGAAAGGATGAGCTAGAGACAGAGAAGCGGAACCAGCAGAGTAGTGGGGGGAGGTGGGGCTGGGAGGCTGGGGTAGGTCAGAGAGGCCAAATGAGGAGGCGGTGGTCAGAGCTCCAAAGAGCAGTTCGGATGGCAACAAAACCACATTCTCTGTATCTAATGATAGCCATACGAAGGTCAAGGATGACTTTGGCAAAGCCCGGTTTTCAGCAAAGCAGGGGTGCAGGAGGCAGAAACAACTGAGCTGGGCAGTGAGTGGGCGGAGAGGACTACAGGCAGGGAGATTCTTTCAAGAAATGTGTCCCGAATTGGCAGAGGAGAGACCGGGTGTGGTAGTTTGAAGGGGAGTCAGGGTTGAGAGAGGGGTTTTTTGTTTATTTTGTTTTTAGGTGAGGAGGCGTAGCATCGTTACAGCCTGAGAAAGGAATTGGAAACAGTGGCCTGGAGAAAGAGGGGATAATGAATAGGTTGCAGTTCTAAAGAGGCATCAGAATGCCAGGACTGCCGTCGTCAACCCCGTGGTACACCCCAAAATAAAAGAAAATGCATTCTTGATCTCCCTCCTCCATTCATCTGTATGGCCCTGGACCCTCTCCCTTGGCCTCTGCTTGCACTTACATTCTTGACCTCCTGCTGCATTGCCCTGACCTTTTGCTTTGCCTCTTATTTTCTTTAGCCTGCTCTCACCCTTAAGATCTGATGACTGATTTAGCTTCCCTGGCGCCCAGCCACTGTTCCCCTTGGCCGCACTACTTGCCTTCACCCTCAGCTGTTGCAACTCTTGGCCACCCTGAGGAAAGGCCCTGCCAAGCCCCCCTCCCTGACTCGTCCACGTGGAGGAGAAGGGTTTCCTGGGGGAGCTCACATCAAGAGGATGAAATCTGGGTGCAGGGGAAGGTGAGCTTTGAGGCCGGCGGGGAGGTGAGGAGGGAGCCAGAGGAAGTTCCCCAGGAGGGTGACTTCAGTCTTCTCTTCAGTCTGATTCTCTACCATTCTGGCGTGTTTTGTTTTGTTTTGGTTTGGTTTGGTTTTTACCACGAGGATGTATTATGGAAAAAGCACAACTTTTGTTTTTAAAACAAAAACTGATAAATGAGGGGGAAGGAAGTGTGTTCATTCATTCATTCATTCATTCATGCATTCATTCAACAGATACCTTTTGAGCCCCAGGCGGGCCATGTGCTGGCCACACTGGTGAACAGGCTCCATCCCTGATCTCAGGGCGCTTGCCACTGGGCAGGGGAGATGTGCAGACATTAAGCAAATAATTACTCACCTATTTACGTCAGTGCAAAAGTTGGGACTCTGGGAGGGTTGGGCCCTGAGTGCTACTGCTTTCACTGAAGGGTAGGAGGCAAGGTCATTTGCTCAGAAAGGAGACGGAGCTGGGTAGGGGGCTGGAAAGCCTGCTGAAGATTAGGAAGAAGTGTTGCAGGAAAGGGGTCGGGGGGAACGTGTTAACAAGAGCAGAACTGTGCATACTTTTTGCTTTGAAGGTTTCCAGATTCAAGTGCCAGAACTTGATTTTAAGCTGGCCATGTGTGTCGCATACTTGCTTTCAAAAAGCAAATCCCTTTTCTTTAGACTCTGTTAGTCATCATTCTTTTTTTAACATGGCCAGCAACGATCTCCTTTTGCAGAAATATCTTCTCTTCACAGTGATTGTACCAATAGCCAATCTGGGTCTTCAGGACCGTTAAGTGACAGGATAGATTTTTAGATTAAAAACAACACAACTGTGTCCTCATTAGATTCTCGAGAGTCCTTCATCCCTCCCCACTGGGCTTTGGCAAACCCGGAACCGTTGGCTTCCCAGGGCATTGGCACCTGGTTGAGCCTCAAAAGTATATTACCAATAAATTGACTCCAGCTTTACCTAGCATATTTAAACAATAACAGCTTAATTATATTCTTGCAAATTATAGGTGCCCCACAACATATTTTTCATCTATTGTGCACCTTTCTTCGTATCATTCACTATTTTATGAGAATATATTTTCCGAATATTGGAGAAGAGAATTAGAAATAAAACCGGCATCTCCTAGGTTTTTCTCTTGCTGGAAGCAGTGCTTTATTTAATTTACCCACAGGCTTTATCGTCTATGTAGTGATTTCCAAATGTATTTCGAATTTGCTAGTGAGTGGTGTACAAAAATCAGGGTGTCTTCAGATATTAAGGGATAAGAAAACAAGAGAGTGTGACAAAGAGAAGTATCTCACTAATAGTTTCCAGATAACTGGTTCATTTGTTTTGTATGTACCTTGCCTGCCTCCCTCCATTCATTTTGTTTGTGCTGCCCCGGATAGATATCTCCTGTAAAAACAATCTATTATGAGCTGTAAGGAGGGAGACAAGGAGAGACAAGATATGTCACTGAATTTTAAAAAATATCTGTATGTGTTTCACCTAATAGGCAAATAATACATGTTTATTACATTGAATTGAATTGAACCAGGATCAAGGGCATGTGGCTTACAGTTGAAATTCGGTTGCCTATGGTATCCGGTCGGATCAATAGTACTGGGGGAGGAAAGAGAAAGGAAGGAGGCAAAATATGAAACAAAGTGAGAAAACAAAAGCAAAGTGAAGAGCAAACAATTACAAAGATGGATATTAGTACATATCTACATTAGGTATACTGTTACATACGTTTATATGTATATATGCTCCTACACCTATGTGTATATGTGTAGCAGTCTCCACATGTGTGTGTGCAGCAATAATAACATTACAGGGTCAAATGTTAATAAGTAAGAAATTGGGGGGCACCTGGATGGCTCAGTCTGTTAAGCCTCCAACTTCGGCTGAGGTCATGATCTCACGGCTCAAGTCATGATCTCACAGTACGTGGGTTCGAGCTCCGCCTTGGGCTCTGTGCTGACAGCTCAGAGCCTGGAGCCTGCTTCAGATTCTGTCTCCCTCTCTCTGCCTCTCCCCTGCTCGTGCTCTGTCTGTCTCTCTCTCTCTCTCAAAAATAAATAAACATAAAAAATTTTTTTTAAATAAAAAGTCGCGTTCAACTTCATCATATTCTATTTCTTTCATTTTTTTTAAAGTTTATTTATTTTGAGAGAAAGGGGAGGAGGGGCAGAGAGAGAGGAGACGGACTGAATCCCAATCTGCTGACTGCACAGAGCCCCATGCGGGGATTCGACTCACAACCGTGAGATCATGACCTCAGCCAAAATGAAGAGTTGATGTTTAATCCACTTAACAGGCTGTGTCACCCAGGCGCCCCTGTATTTCTTTCATTTAAAATTTTTTTTAAATTTTCATTATTATTATTATTTTATTTCTTTCATTTTAAACTAACACCTCAGTTTCTGGGCCCCTCCTGTCACACTGTCATCCTCCTTCCGTGTGAATAGAAGGCATATCCGTGACCTGAAGCACCGCCACTTCCTGCAAAATACTTTCTCCTTCCAGTGAAGGGCCCCACTCATACGTGGGCCGATCCTCTTAACTTCGTACTGATTTCCAGAGCCTCCTATTGCATTTAGGCTCCGTGTCACCTGTGCTGTAGAAGGCCAGGGTGAAATCCAAATAAAGGTTTAAAAAGCCAACAAGGACAGGAAACAGTCACAAGTTAGTGTTGTGGCCAGTTGCCCAGTGTCAGAACCCCTTTCCTGTGTTTGAGAGGTTCCTCACCTTTGAGTCTTGGTCGGGTGGTTCAGACACTGATTATTACAAAAGCTGAGTAGGTCAGCCACTTGCTTTCCTCACCTCCTTTGGAGCGAGGGCCAGAAGGAATGCGTGGGTCTCCAACACGCCCCCGTCCAGGGGCCACAGAGACTTGGGGGACGCGCTCTCTGGCTGCAGCAGCTGCAGGAGAGCCAGTGGCGTGGACAGAGTCCACGCTCGCCTTGTCCCCCACAAGCCGCAGTGCTCGGAGAGGGGGCAGTGACGGCTCACTTAGACCAGCCCTCCCGTGGAACAGGGGCATTTTCTAGCTCTGTCACCCTGCACCAGATTCCCCACCCAAGGCCTTAGGGAGCTCCTGGATTCCTTTCCATGGAGAAGAAAAAGCTGCCCCCTGCTGGCAAGTGCAGGGCTCTGCCTCATCCCTTCAGTTGGTCCCGAGCGATCTGTGCTCCTTTTCATGGGTTTCTGTTCTGTCAAAATTCTTCAAGGTTTGCCGTCTACAGCTACAAACCCTTGCTGGTATAATAAGGCTACCCACGTGTCCAGTTATACCCATAAGCCTTTTTGTAGTATTATGCACCTCTTAAAATATAGAATTCTTTTAATATAATTTTATTTTTGAGAGAGAAAGAGCAGGGAAGGGAGAGCAAAGAGGGAGGGAGAGGGAGAGAATTCCAAGCAGGCTCCATACTGTCAACACAGAGCCGGTCGCAGGGCTCAATATCACAAATCGTGAGATCGTGACCTGAGCCGAAGTTAAGAGTCCAATGCTTAACCAATTGAGCCACCCAGGAACCCCTAAAATTCTTTTTAAGTCATTCTGTTATATTATCTGGCATTACCATAGGACCTCTTATAATATCCTCCCCAAATAACAGAACTAGCCAACATTTGCTATTTAATCTAAAGCCTCGGTCTCCTGACCCAAAGTAAATCATTAGCTTACTTACACTTTTAAATGTCCACCTTCAAGATTAAATGGCTCAGCTGCCAAAGCCTAAATGAGATATTTTAAAAGTTAAGCTTATCTCATCGTGGGAAAGAGGAAAAGGAAGACAGTAGTTATCAGCTTGCACCTGAGGGAACCCTTAAAGTATACGTAAGACAACACCCATTCCTGAGGAGAATACACTGGGGCACCGGTGGCCCCACTCTATCTTCCACTGACAGATTACAGCTTCACACTTGCTGGGCATCTTTTCCAACCGGACTACGGTCACAGGAGCAGCCACCGCCAGTGAGATCGCACCCGGCTCCCACTATACTCACTGGGCTTACTTCAAGGACATGGCCAAATCCTACTAAATCTTGGCGCTCACCTCCTCCGTTAAACCTCCTAATTGAGTTTATGGGGCCAGGTGAATGCAGGCAGGCGTCTTCTGGTCACCTGCCATCTCCTGAGGGCTCCTTTCCATACTGTTTTCTATATCTTATCGGTTAACCGAAACCTGAGCCTCTCCCTCCCCTTCCGCTCACCCCTGGGACCTCTAGAAGTCCTGCACCATAAGCCTCAATCTTTCTTACCTTCAACTTCTTTCCTGGACAGTTGCTTTACCTCCTTCACATCGCTGAAATAACCCCCAGGTGACATCATTTCCCTTGCAACCTGGGGGCTGCTTCTTTTTGTGCTCACCAGAGTCCTTTCTGTATTAACAGAAGGTGGTGTGGACAAGTGTTGCCACAGTTATCCGAAACAGGCATCTCCTGAAGTGCTCACACCTTACCTCCCCAAAGACCTGGAGCTGGTAATGATCACATCTCCTTTTATGTGGGTCCTTCTCGAGAGAAAACACTAGTCTCTCCCATCTTGTTGATGGCTTGTTAATATCCTCTCCCAGTGTGTGGATTGTCATTTTACTCTGTGCAGTGTCTTTTGATGAACACAAGCTCTTAACTTTAGTGTAATTAAGTCCATCGATCTTACCATCTTACGTGGTTTATGCACTTTATACAATATTTACAAGGCGACTTTTATTTACAGTTTGCAGTTGACCTTTATTTACTTATGACTAATATTAGAATTTATGACCTTGAAGTCATAAAGATAGTCTGTTTTATTATATTTATAAAGCTTAATAATTTTGGCTTTCTCATTTAGATTTTTAATCTACCTGATTATTTTTTATTTATGTTGTGAGAAGTGCACTCAATTTTGTTTTTCTTTAAAAGGATCATCAATTTCCCAGGATGATTTATTGAAAAGAAAATCATCATTTCCCTGTTGACCTGCAATACTACCCCAATCTTATTTCAACAGCCTGTATATTAATGTATCTGTTTGGGAAGTCTAATTTGTATTATTGGTCTATTTTTCTCTGCCTGCACCAATGTGTGCTTATGTACTTTAATTTGATAATACCTTATGTAAACGATGTCTACTTGTCATCTCACCTTTTTTTTTCTTCAAACGTATCTTAGTTATTCTCAGCTCTTTGCATTATGCAGAATTTATAATTAGCTTATTAATTTTCAAAAAAGAAAAACATGTTGGATATATGGTTAGTATTTCACTGAATCAATTTAGAGAATTGACCTTTTTTAAATATTGCACTTTCCACTCAATGAACATCGTTTATCTTTCCATTTTCTTAGGCCTCTTTAAACATCATTCGGTAAAATTTTATGCATTTATCCAGAAAGTTCTTGCCTATGTTATGTCATTTTTGATATTAGATACTTCTTTATGTGTTTTATTTAAATTCAAGTTAGTTAACACAGAGTGTCGTCATGGCTTTAGGAGTAGAACCTAGTGATTCATCTCTTACATATGACACCCCGTGCTCATCCTGAAAAGTGTCCTCCTTAATGCCCATCACCCATTTAACTCATTTCCCCTCACCGCCCCTCCAGCAACCCTCAGTTTGTTCTCTGTGTTTAAGAGTTTCTTACAGTTTGCTTCCCTCTGCCTTCGCTTCCCCTATGTTCATCTGTTGTGTTTCTCAAATTCCACATACAAGTGAAATCATATGATATCTCTTTCTCTGACTGACTAATTTGGCTTAGCTTAATACCCTCTAGTTCCATCCACATTGTTGCAAATGGCAGGAATACAAGATGCTTTTCATTGCTGAATAATACTCCTATATATATATATATATATATATATATATATATATACACCACATCTTCTTTATCCATTCATCAGATGATGGACATTTTGGATCCCTCCATAACCTGGCTATTGTTCATAGTGCTATAAATGTGTTGGGGTTCATGTGCCTTAATGCTATAAATATTGGGGTTCATGTGCCCCTAGAATCAGCATTTTTGTATCCTTTGGATAGTTCAGTTGCTAGTCGTAGGGTAGTCTATATTAATTTTTTGAGAAACCTCCATACTGTTTTCCAGAGTGGCTGCACCAGTTTGTGTTCCCACTAGAGGTGCAAAAGGGTTCCCCTTTCTCCACACCCTCACCAACATCTGTGGTTTCCTGAGTTGTTAATTTTAACCATTCTGACACGTGTGAGGTGGTACCTCATTGTGGTTTTGATTTATATTTCCCTGATGATGAGTGATGTTGAGCATCTTTTCATGTGTCTGTTAGCCATCTGGATGTCTTCCTTGGAAAAGTGTCTATTCATGTCTTCTGCCCATTTCTTCACTGGATTATTTGTTTTGGGGGTGCTAGGAGTTTGGTAAGTTCTTTATAGATCTTGGATACTAACCTTTATCTGACATGTCATTTGCAAATATCTTCTATTCCATATGTTGGCTTTTAGTTTTGTCGATTGTTTCCTTTGCTGTGCAGAAGCTTTTTATCTTGATGAGGTCCTAATAGTTCATTTTTGCTTTTATTTCCCTTACCTCTGGAGACATGTTTAGTAAGAAGTTCCTGTGGCTGAGATCAAAGAGGTTGCTGCCTGTTTTCTTCTGTAGGATTTTAATGGTTTCCTGTCTCACATTTAGGCCTTTTATCCATTTTGAAATTATTTTTGTGTATGGCATAAGGAAGTGGTTTTATTCTTCTGCATGTCACTGTCCTGTTGTCCCAACACCATTTGCTGAAGAGATTGTCTTTTTTCCATTGGATACTCTTTCCTGCTTTGTTGAAGATTAGTTGGCCATGTATTTGTGGGTCCATTTCTGGATTCTCTATTCTGTTTCATTGATCTTTGTGTCTGTTTTTATGCCAGTACCATACTGTCTTGATGATTACAGCTTTGTAATTAAAGTCTGGAATTGTGATGCCTCCAAGTAGAATTTAACAGTACATTAAAAGAATTACTCACCATGATCAAGTGGGACTTATTCCTGGGCTGTAGGACTTGTTCAATATTCACAAATCAATCAATGTGATATACCACATTAATAAAAGAGAGGATAAGAACAATCTGATTCTTTCAATGGATGCAAAAAAAGCATTTGACAAAATACAGCATCCTTTCTTGATAAAAACCCTCAGGAAAGTAGGGATAGAAGGAACATTTCTTAACATCATAAAGCCGAAATGGAAGGCCCACAGCTAATATCATCCTCAATGGGGAAAAACTGAGAGCTTCCCCCTAAGATCAGGAACACGACAGGGATGTCCACTCTCACCACTGTTGTTTACCATAGTGTTGGAAGTTCTGGCCTCAGCAATCAGACAACAAAAATTGTCAAGGAAGAAGTCAAACTTTCACTCTTTGCGGATGACATGATACTACATGGAAAACCCAAAAGACTCCAAAAAACTGCTTGCACTGATACATGAATTCAGCAAAGTCACCGGATATAAAATCAATGTACGGAAATCGGTTCACTTCTATACACCAATCATGAAGCAGCAGAAAGAGATATCAAGGAATCGATCCCATTTACAATTGCACCCAAAACTATATTATTTTAAAAAGTGTCTGTTTAATTTTATTTTTCAACTGCTGCTGGCATGTGAAATGCATGCCAACATTTATTGGCAGCAACTTTGCTATAAAAGCTCTCTGGTTATTTCAATTTTTAAAATTTTTTTTGAATGTTTATTTATTTTTGAAGGAGAGAGAGATGGAGAGTGAGTGGGGGAGGGGCAGAGAGAAGGAGACACAGAATCCGAAGCAGGCTCCAGGCTCTGAGCTGTCAGCACAGAGCCCAACATGGGACTCGAACTCTAACCGTGAGATCATGACCTGAGCCGAAGTCGAACGCTCCACTGACCGAGCCACCCAGGCCCCCATCTCTCTTGCTGTTTCTAATTTTCTGTAGCATCTTTTGCGGTGTTTCTGTACAAAATCACATCACTTGCAAATAATTTTAATTTTGTTTCTTCCTTTCTAGTCCTTGTAGTTTTCCTTTTTTTGCGTATAGGCATGCTAAATTTGAAGGAACTGTGTGGTGTTGTAAGCAGATGTGTTACAAAATTCCACTTTCATATATGTATTTCTTCTCAATAGTTCATTGTTAGTGAGTGGAGGGGTAAACATATGATGATGAATGCTCAACAAGACTATTAAATGTCATATTAATGAAAATTTCTAAGATGTTACAGATATTACAATGCTATCTCATCTTGATGCCAGTAAGTAAACTTTACAGAACTATCAAGTGGTGCCTCATTAAAAACGCCATTTGAAGGTTGTCCAGTGGCAAAATGTTGACTGCTATGACATCTGATTTTCTCCAACTAGCAAGCAAAATTTTGATGTTAGTAACATCATTTCTTACAACACACTTGAGAGCAGGTGTTTGCCTTTGTATTGTTGTTGCCTAAAAAAAAAAAAAAAAAAAAAAAAGACAGACTGCATCTTTCAACTGTTAAGTCAAGCTTTGGCAGTTGAGTTTCCGTGAAACAGTTTCTTCTGCAATAGCGTATTAACGTTCTAAGTTTGAGTGGTATGTTTCTCAGTGTTTAATTTGTAAATTTATTTGCTTTTATAGTGGTATAAGAATTATGATTATGCATTCTTTGTGCCTAGTTTTATTACATATTTAAGGAATGTTGTAGTTAAAATAGTTTTAATAAATCTTGGTTGCCTCTGAGGATTTTTCCTTTTGAAATAATCTCTCATCTTCTTACTTACGTGTGAGAAATTCTGTTCTAATGAGCTGGGAGGCTCTCCTTGCTCTCACCTTGGAGGACCCTGGCTTTGCTGCCGTTCCTAACTGTGTAAGTTACCTACTCACATTGGATGGGTGTACCTGACTGCATCTGTTTCTCCACTGTGGGGCTCCTGAGTGCTCTTTTTAAAATGCAGATCTGATTGTAATCTTTGTCTCCTTAAAAGTATTCGTTAACTTTCCTTTATTTTTAAGATAACACCAAAAGTTATTTTTTTAAGTTTTTTTGAGATCTAATTGACATACAACGCTGGGTAAGTTTAAACATACAGCATAATGACTTCACGTGCATATATTGCAAAATGATTACCGTAGTAAGTTACCATCAACTCAAACAGTTAACAAAGAAAATTTTCCCGTTGCGATGAGAACTTTCGGATCTACTCTCTTTCAAAATTCTTAACGTAACTAGGAAAGTTGTGCATAATGCAGTGCCTCCCCACCTCTCTAAATTTATCTTTGCACACTGCTCCATTTACAGGTGACTTCATCCTTCCAACTGCTCAGTCAAAAAGCCCGGAGTCACCCTCAACCACTCCCAATTATGTACCACATCAGTAGATCGTTCGGGCTCTACTTTCAAAATATATAGACTCTGACCATTTCTCGTCTCTCTCATACTGTTGTGTGGTCCATTCCACCAACACCTAGTTACAATTCCAGAATCATGTCTTGATTCGTGTCCACGCCCTTACTCCTTTATTAGTTTTCTGTTGCTGTAACAAATTATCACAAACTCAGCATCTCAAAGCAACGCTAATTATTATCCCACAGCTCTGTGGCAATCCCGTAGGTTTGACTGGTTTTCTGATCCAGGAACTATAAAGTCAAAGGTGTCTGGAAGCTCTGGGGAGGAACCCACTTCAAGCTCATGCGAGTTGTTGGCAGAATTCAGCTCTGCGTGGATGTAGGCAGCCCGGTGTTTCTGCTGAGAAACAGACAGGCTGAGGGTCTTTGCAGCCTGGTGGCTGATGCTCCAACGGCTGAGCTGGTTCTCATTGAGCGTGGGGGAAATACACGCACCCGCAATGCACTGCAATAGAGTGTTTACTATATAATGTGCTGTGTGTGTACTTTAAGGAAACTGTTTTAGATATAAATGGTGTTATAACGAATAAGTGCTACATACATAGGCTGGCTTTAAAGGATGTATGTGTGCTCTCGTATGACTGGTTAATATTAGGCTCTGCCCCTGCCATACTGTAAGCTTTGACTGCTCTATCCTCAGTGCTAAACACAGCGCCTGGAGCAGAGGAAGTACTCAGTAAGTATATATTGAATAAATAAGTGAACAACAGTTTTATATTGGTCACTAAATCCAGACTACAAAAATGTTTTGAATCTCAGGATCAGTTCAATGTTGTCTTCATGATCAAGATAAAATCGTTGAGCCTATAATATTTCTGAGTGGATTGGGGAGAAAATATGTCTTTTGGATGTAAATTTCTGCTGCTGATGCAATAGTCCTGGGGCAGATCAACCAGAGATGAGCAGGTCCTGCCCGGAGAGATAGATGCAGGCCAAGACCTGAGCCTGTGGCAGGCTGGGGCTGCTGTTATACTTGGCTCACTGGTTTGGGTGATACTTTGAGACAGATCTGTTCTTTAGATCTTGTCCTTCTGGCAAGAACGCAAGGATGGTGATCCAACAAGGACGGTGATCCAACAACAATCAAGCCTTGGTCTAACAAGGAGGCCTACTACTGCAGTCAGCCCAAACACAGTCACCCCAAGGGAGACTGTGTAGACTTTCAAACTATATTACCTTAGAACTTCTAGAAGATACTAGAAGGTATCGTGTGGGGGATGAGCTAGTCAGCCTTCTTTCTGAATTTTCTTCCTGAATTACCACTCTCTTTGAGGAGGGCTCTTCTTCCTTTTGTGAGGGCTTGCTATGGAGGGCTTGAGTCCATCTTTAAATCCACTCAGCTAGTAGAGAAGACATCCAGATTAAATTGTGCAAAATAAGGAGAATTAACTACTGCCAATTGTGAAGATTTTTCTCTGCTTCCAATGTCATAGAAGCTACAGGGTTAGGGTTATACTAATACTAATTATAGAAGCTATCGTATAGGGTTATACTAATTTGCGGGACCTAGTCCATAAACTAGAAAATACTCAGTAAGCTAGTGAGGAGCAGGACTCATAATAAGCCTACCTCTTTAAACAGGAATACTCATTCCACATAAAAAAGTAGGCTCGTATTTGTTCGATTCGTACACTCAACAGACATTTAAAATAATCATTCAATTTTTGTCAACAGCCTGAAAAAGACAGTTATATTGGATAACCCCCCTCTGGGTGTTCCCTGGGTTTCCATGGATTTCCCCAATACACATCAGGGTCAAAGCCAAGTAGACAAAACCAGTTTGTGGTGAGGGCTAATGATTTGCCATACGATTTTAGGTGCAGTTTTCTGATCTTTCTGGGCACAGTTCCCTGATCTCTTACAGAAAGGGAACATTTCTCCTTCAGGGTTTTGAGAAACAATCAACAAGCTAATTATAAAACACTTTGCCAAAAAAAATACCATGCCACACACAAGCGCTCAATAATAAAGGCTGCTTTGTAACTTCAGAACGTCTTGAAAGTTGATCAGATAGGATGAGGGTGATGTTGAGTTTGGGGCTAATGTTTGGGTTAGATTTTGCTTTCTTTTCCTGAGGGGTGGTCCTGTGAGGAAGGCTGTATTTCACCGGGGTTAGTGACTTAGGTCTAGCCGTATAGTGTGGCAGGCATTTCAACAAGCAAAGGAAAGACAGCAATGACTAAATAGCTCTTGCCTTCAAGGAGCTTAGCAAATGGGGAATGTAGAAAAATGTGCATTTACAACTCCATGTGAGAAGTGCTTTGAGAGTATTGATGCTTGTGCTGTAAAATATACAGTATAGCAGCTAAAACCTGAATTTGTAAAGGGAAGAAGATAGGAGAATATGGTCCCAGAGGAAAGAAAGAGAAAGCCAGATATCTTAGAGGAACTAAAAGCAGTTCTGTTTGGCTGAGGTGCAAAGAAGAGTGGCCTCACTCTTGAAGGCTTTACTCCACATTAGGGATTTTAACTTTATCCTAAGGACAATAGGTAACCATTAAAAGGTATTAAACAGGGAAGCGACATAATCTGATCTGTGTTTTAAAGGGTCACTGTAGAAAGGTGTTTTGAAAGGTCACTATGTTATGTGTATCTTACCACAATATAAAGAAAAAAACCTCACTATGGGGTGCCTGGGTGGCTCAGTCAGTTAAGTGTCTGACTTCGGCTCAGGTCACGATCTCACGGTTTGTGGGTTCGAGCCCCACGTCGGGATCTGTGCTAACAGCTTGGAGCCTGAAGCCTGCTTTGGATTGTGTGTCTCCCTCTCTCTCTGCCCCTGCCCCCCCCTCCCAAAAATAAACATTAAAAAAAACTTTTAAAAAAAACCTCACTATGGACAATTTTTCTATGAAAGGAGATAATGGACTTTACCGAAATTAAAACCTTTTGCTCTGCGAAAATGTATGTGAAGAGGACGAAGAGAGAAATTATAGACTGGAGGAAAAAGTTTTTCAAACCACACAACCAACACAGGATTTGTATCTAGAATATGTAAAGAATTCTTAAAACTTGACAGCAAAAACAGCAACAACAAAAAATAATGCAGTTAGAAATAGACAAAAGACGTGAGCAGTCATGCTACTGGGGAGGATATCCAGATAGCAAACAAGCACATGGAAAGAGGTTCAAGATCATTAGCCATTAGGGAAATGTATGTTCAAACTCTGGTGAGGTATTACTACACATCTATCAGAATGGCTAAAACAAAAAATAGTGAGAACACCAAATGCTGGTGAGGATGTGGAGAAACTGGATCATTCACACTTTGCTGCGAAAATGTAATTGGTATAGCCACTCTGAAAAGGAGTTTGGGAGTTTCTCGTAAAACCAAACATGTAACTACATACCACCTAGCAAGTATATTTTTCGATATTTATCCCCAAATAAATGAAAACTTATGCTCACACAAAAACCTCTCTGTGGATGTTCACAGCCATTTTCTTTGTAATAGCTAAAAAGTTGGAATCAGTATAGATGTCCTTCAACAGGAATGTTTAAACAAACTGTCTTACATACTCCCCCTAAAAACTCCTCAGCAATAAAAAGGAACAAACTATTGATACACCCAACTTGGATGAGCCTCCAGCTAATTATACTGAGTGAAACAAAGCCAATCCTAAAAAGTTACATACTGTATGATTTCATTTATATAATATTTTTGAAATGACAAACATTAGGAATGGAAAACAGAAGAGAGACTGCCAAGGGTTAGGAACCAGGAAGGTGCAGGCTGTGCTAGAGGGAACAGTTTAAAAAGAAGGACAGGGGCGCCTGGGTGGCTCAGTCGGTTGAGCGTCCGACTTCGGCTCAGGTCGTGATCTCGCGGTCCGGTCCGTGAGTTCGAGCCCCGCATCGGGCTCTGAGCTGACGGCTCAGAGCCTGGAGCCTGTTTCAGATTCTGTGTCTCCCTCTCACTGCCCCTCCCCCGTTCATGCTCTGTCTCAAAAATCAATAAACGTTAAAAAAAAATTAAAAAAAAAAAGGACGAACCGAAGGGTCTTTATGGTGTTGGAACTCGTTTGTGGTGGTTGATGCACCAATAAACACAGGTAATGAAACCGTATAGAACTTAATATGCACATGCGTGTCTGCCCACCACACACACATTACTACAAGGAAAGCCGCTGAATTCCAAATAAAAGAGGTGCATTGTATCAATGTTAAAACCTCAGTTATGACTGAGTTATCGTTTTGCAAAATGTTACTTTTCAGGGGAGCTGGGCAAAATGTACAAGAAATCTCCCCACAATATTTCTTACAACTGCATGTGAGTCCACAATTACCACAATAAAAAATTCAATTAAAAGCCACTCTGCCTTGTAGACGACAAGCTCTGGGGAGCTCGGAAAAGAGATTGCAGGGCTGCACCTCCAGAATTTCTGACACAAGTGGTCTGGGGTGGGGCCTGAGAATTTGCATTCCTAGCAAGTCCCTGGGTGACACTAATACTTCCGGTTGGGGAGCTGCACTTTGAGAACCACGGAATTAGAGGGTCGTTGTGGCTTTCCCCCACTTAGGGGGAAAAACAGAGTTTGGCTTTTCCTCAGTGTTGCTTTTCACAAAGCCTTGAGTCTCCTGATGGGTTTCTGCAAGGCTAGGTCTCTGTGTTCCAGAGCAGAGTTGAAGTACCTGGTTGGTGCGCAAAGAATGACCTGGCTGGTAGCATTAACATAACCTAGGAACATGCTAGAAATGCGTAATTTGGGGCTTCCACCTAGATTTATCGACTGGGCTGGGGCACTACAGTCTGTGTTTTAACAAGTCTAGCAGGTGCATTCTGTGCATGCCAAAGTTTGAGGACCCCTGGATTAGAGAGAGGCAAGAGAGGACGTTGCGAAGCTATTTAGGACCTTCTGAGTTAATATTAACAAGCATAAAGGGCTTTCCAGGTGTATCTGATTTCAAAACAAGATACGGCAAAGGAAAAATCAAGGTGTGGCCTCCGCAGGGTAGTGGATATTGACGTCTAGTCTCAAGAGTAGACAGAAGGCAACACTAACTTACCTCCTTCACAGCCAGCACTGGTCTAATCAACCAATTAAGGGATCATAAAGCACACAGAAAGAATAAGCCCAAGATTGACACTAAGTGGCAATTAGGGGTATTAGGCAGTGCCCATTATATGCTCAGAAACATATCAACATGTTGATTTTAAGAGGGAATACGACCAGACAGTGTTCATGAACTGCCAGGCTTTCCAGGGCCTCTTACTTACTTCAAGTCACAGGATCAGTTGGCCCTTGAACAATCACCTTTCAGGTTGGTTAATTCCACCAGCCCAGAATTCAGTCTTTCAGCTACCTATTGAAGGCCTGTGCTGGTTTTTCCATTATGTGCGGTGAGGGTTCTGGAAGTAGAGCACAGTATCTGATTTCTCAGTTCCCTTCTATTCCTAGCTGCGATTTTAGATGTGGCTGGCTGTCAACATTCAGAGACCCGTTAAGTCACTGGGGACCACAGCTCAGGGTGCATGCGTGAGCAAGTGAGTTTATTACCAACTTTGTGCACATGAGTCATCACTGCTCTATTTGTGGAACAGGGCAAAGATTGCCGGGTCATCACCAACGCCTGACTTGGTTGGCTCAACAGCTACCCAAGTGGATATGAAGTTGGAATAATTTTACTCATTTATTGCTCTGCTTGCAAAGTAACCAGTAAAATGTCTAAAATTTATAACACTTTCTCAATACATTGTCTCAATACAATACAAGGGAAGGGGCGCCTGGGTGGCTCCGTCGGTTAAGCGTCTGATTTCGGCTCAGGTCGTGATCTCACGGTCTGTGAGTTCGAGCCCCGCGTCAGGCACTGTGCTGACAGCTCAGAGCCTGGAGCCTGCCTCAGATTCTGTGTCTCCCTCTCTCTGACCCTCCCCGTTCATGCTCTGTGTCCCTCTGTCTCAAAAATAAACATTAAAAAATATTTAAAAAAATACATTGTCAAGGGAAAACAGACAGCTCTCAAAAATGCTCCTTTGTGGAGAGTTTCCCCATGGTCTTCTGAAATCTCTTACTAACTTCTGACTTCATAAAGAAATAGTATGGTGTAGAGGAAAGAACCCAAGGGTTGAAATCAAACAGATTTATGTTTAAATAGCAGAGGTGGCACTTAATAGTTGTTTAACTGGTCAGGTGCTTAAATTCTCTGAGCCTCAAGCTTCCATCCATAATATGGGCTCAAATGTGTGGTTAACTTGACAAAAACAAAATGATAATGTACAGAGCCTGGCATGCATTAAGGCACAAAAACATCTTGGTTCATTTCTCCTAGAGTTGAAGGTAATTGCTTGGTCTTGGTGTGAGTCTTTCCCCCATAAACTTAATAATATCTGGGAAAATTCAGGTGGCCGTATGACAGGTCCACTTTTCTTTTTCTTGTTTCCTTTTCTCCACTGTTTCAGTCAGCATAAAGTCCGTTCTTTTGAGGTTCAGTCCTCCCTAGTCCATTTGCCAAGGATCCTGTCACTCCTTTTATGGTCTGAAAAGTGATATTCATATCTGGGAGGCATCCAAAACGTAATGATACTCCAGCTCATGTTTGTCAGACAGAGCTACAAAAAGCAGACTATAAAATATTAAAAGGAACAAGATTGTTTTCCTATACCCTCAAAAGAGCTGAACAAAAACACCAACTGAATGTTTTCACCAGTATGACCCAAATCATACTACGATATATGAATCTAACAAAATAATGTAGTAGGACACCAATTGCTAATATCCAGCTCTACAGATAATAGTAAAACTCACTCTCTGTGGTGTGCGTTATTAGGCCTTTGGTAAACCTGAAAATAAGTTGTCCTGTAAAGTAAATATTTAAAATATGTTGGGAGAGTGGAAACCGGCAGATATAGAATCTAGCCGAAAATCAGTTTTATTAGACAGCCGTAATATTTTGCAAAATTTCATGCAAATGCCTTTCGGCTGGGTGTGCATTTCCTACCACCCTCGCTGTTTCAGGCCCACCAGCCCACCTGCTTCATATATTTCAAGGCTTACCAAGCCCTGTAGGCATTTAAATTTGCCGACCCCAGTCCCAGGGGGGATATTTAGATCAGATTACCGGGTTCCTGCTCAGACAGCTGGGCTTCAACAGCAGGACCCTTAGCAGCACATCCGAGCTAGCTTTGGGTAAAGTTTTGCCTCCTCAAAACAGAGATGGTCACAGTTTCCTATAGTTATTAATCTTCAAGTAACTTGACTCTACTGTCTTTTGCTCCTCCAGACTTTCCAAAATTCTTGTAAAAAATGTCTGTATTAACTTTGATCTATGTGAATGTTTACCATGTTTAATGTGCTTTTGTTTTCCTGTTTGGACTCGGACTGATGTAGAGCCAGATCGAACACAACTACAAAGGAAACCCAAGCTCAGTATGTGTGTCTACCAACATCCATACACAATAAAAGGAAATCAAGGGTCACCAGGCATTTAAAGAAAATCCACACCGTGGAAGAGAAAGACCAAGATGAACAGAAGAAATACTCTAGAAAAGAGGAGATAACTTGATGAACAAAAAAGAACTTATACTTCAAAAAACAATTAATATTAAAATTGAGTTTGGGGGAGGTAGGCGGGGTTGGGGAGGGACAGGTGATGGCGATTAAGGAGTGCACTTGTGTTGAGCACTGGGTGTTCTATGGTGTTGAATCACTATATTTTACAGCTGAAACTATTATAACACTGTGTATTAACTAACTGGAACTTAAATAAAAACTTAAAGTTTTTGCTACCAAAAATGAGAACAAGCTGCTATGAAAATGGAACAATCAGAAAATGGGACAGATATTATTGCACCTAAAAATACAACAGCTCAGGGCCAGGGGGGCACCTGGGTGGCTCAGTCAGTCAAGCATCTGACTCTTGATTTCGGCTCAGGTCGCGATCTCAAGGTTCATGGGATCAAGTCCCAGGGCAGGTTCAACACTGACAACACAGGGCCTGCTTGGGATTCTCTCTCTCCCTCTCTCTCTGCCCCTCCCCCACTGGCTCACAAGTGTGCATGCTCCCTTCTTCTCAAAATAAATACTTAAAAAAATACAGTTGCTCGAATGAAAAAAATAAATGGTCTGAATAATGAAAGGGACACCTAGAAAAGTTGATAATACAGAAAGTAAATTCAAGGAACTCTGAGAATATACAGACAAAGAGCCAACGAAGAGGGAAATAATAGTAGTACTTAATATGTGCCAGACTGTTCTGAGTGCTTTAGTTGTTACATATTTAATTTGTTTTTTTTTTAACGTTTTATTTATTTTTGAGACCGAGAGAGACAGAGCATGAACAGGGAAGGGGCAGAGAGAGAGGGAGACACAGAATCGGAAGCAGGCTCTAGGCTCTGAGCCATCAGCCCAGAGCCCGATGCGGGGCTCAAACTCACAGACCGCGAGATCGTGACCTGAGCTGAAGTCGGACGCTTAACCGACTGAGCCACCCAGGCGCCCCACATATTTAATTTTTATAACAACTCTCTGAGCTGAGAACTATTATTACTTACAGAGAAGTTAAGTAACATGCCCAGTCACACAGCTACTGGGGCAGCAGAGCTGAAATTAAAATCTAGGGAATCTGACCCCGGAGACTTTGCTCTTAAACTAATATTCTCTATTGCCTATTTTAAAAGTAGGAGAGAAGTTAAGAGATACAGCAGATTTTTAGGACGTCCAATAGCCACCTAATCAAAATTCCAAAAGGAGAAAACAGGATGAATAAAAGGAAATAAATAATTGAGAAACAAAAGTAGAAAAAGGTACTGAGCTGAAGAAAGATTTGAAAGACCCTACTAAGTGTCGAGAATAATTAACAATTAATGCATTTAGATACATACTTGTGAAATGTTAGAACTCCAGGACAAAGAGAGAAACTTAAAAGCCTTCCAGACAAAAGTTACTAGCTACAGAGTACTTGAATCAGGTTAACAAAAGATGTTACACATGTAGCGGTGGAATAATGGTTCCTAAATTCTGAAGTTTTGGATTTAGAATTCTCCACCCAGACAAATATTAATTAAGTGGGCAGGCAAAATCAAGGCATTATTGAACATACGAGAATTAAGAAAGGATAGCATTCATTGCTATTCAAACAGACAGACCAAGAAAATATAAAATATGTCTTCGTCAGTTGGGGTTACTGTCACAGAATTCCATAGACTGGGTGGCTTATAAATTACAGACACTCATTAATCACAGCTCTGTAGGCTGAGAAGTCTAAGATCAAGGTGCTGGCACACTCAGTGTCTGGTGAGAACAGGCTTCCTGGGTCTTGACAGCTTCTTCCTGGAACCTCATGTGACAGAATTGGTGAGGGAACTCTCTGAGATCCCTTTAGAAGGGCACTAATCCCAGGCATGAAGGCTCTGCCCTCATGACAAAACCACCTCCCAAAGGCCCCAACTCCAAATACCATCACACTGGGGATTAGGTTTAAAACATATGAATTTGGGGAGGATATAAACATTCAATTTATAGTAAAAAATGGTTCTAAGAAACAGGAGGACTTGAGATACAAGAAACATCAGCAGTTGCATATGAATGCAGAAAGATTCCAGAATAAAATTAAAAGTGAACTCATTAGGCTTGCGCCTGTGAAAGAGTCTCTTTAGAAAAATATAAATGACAATAACTATTTACTTCTCTGTAACTCCAAGCTGAGTATCTAATTCTACCAGTAAAATATTGATATAACCATAGTTTAAGTAATGTAAATGACATTTCAAATTGTTATTTGATATTTAAAAAATGATGTTCCTGTAATTTATTCTATTTTTTTTTAAACACTTACTCATTTTTGAGAGGCAGAGACAGAGCATGAGTGGGAGATGGGGCAGAGAGAGAGGGAGACCCAGAATCTGAAGCAGGTTCCAGGCTCTGAGCTGTCAGCACAGAGCCAGATGCAGGTCTTGAACTCACAGATTGTGAGATCATGACCTGAGTTTAAATCGGACGCTCAGCCGATTGAGACACCAGGCACCCCTGTTCATGTAATTTTTAAACTATCTAATGAATGATAATGAAGGAAACCAGCAAGTGTCACTAGTTATGAAGAGATTTAAGCCAAAACAAAGAAGGAAAAACACCCAAGAACAAAATAGATAGTAATTATCAAGTAGAACGACTGAGATCAAACAACTTTCCCCCCCACTTTGGGGAGGAAAACACTTTGCTTCTACATTTTTTTCAGAATAATGGAAACCTACTCTTTTCTTGATCATATCTCAACTATTTTTAAAAAGGCAAGAAACAACATCTTCCAGAAACCCTAGAGAAAGTGCTGGGCAACAATCCAAGGCACAGGCAATGGGTTGAAACCAACTTAATTTAGATGTGCTATGCCTAAAAGTTATCTGAAACTTTCTCAGCAAGCTAAGCATTTTGAGAAGTCAAATCACCAACATCTCCTATTTTGCATTTTCTATTTCCAGAGTTTACTAATAGATTAACTTGAAGTAGAGTGAAATATGATGAGTAAAACCATATAAAGTTATAACCATATATATTATGGTTTGTCTATATGTATTTTGCTTCCTCAACTCCAAATAACTTACTTTCTTTATAGCTATCATGTGTCTTGGTGACCTTGTACAACAAAAATATTAAATTCAGAACAAATACTTCTAGGTGGTGTGAATCTACATATCTTAGAATTTTCAGAATAAAATGAAACAAAAGCTCACCCCAAAGACAGTCATTTCATCTCCTATATCTCAAGATAATTGTGAAACAGCAAGATAATAAACTAATATTCTGTTATAAGTTTGATTATAGTTTATAATCACCAAAATGGATGGATTTAATTAATTCAATTTAAGTCCTATCGGTGAACAATGACATTTCATCTTCTGCAGTTGGTGGGAAGAATGTGGGAAGATTGACTTAAGAGTAAGTTTAACTTGCTTTGAAGTCAGATTTCTTTGAACTAGGAGTAAATTTTTCTACCTCATCAGTCTGTGTTGACTTGCATATGAGTAAAACACAGCTTAGCTTTGGACCTTACATTTGAGAAATTAATGTACTTCATCTACTTCCCACATGTCAGGATGCAAAAATCAGTCAAAATCAGCGCTGTAAGTGCAGAAAAATATTACCATTTACCAGGAGGCTACTCATGGTCATTGGCAACTTTGATCAGTATCATATGACTGCTCATTAATTCTTCCATTCCTTTATAAAACATTTATTGAAAGCTCCCCATGTATTAAACTCTGTGGTTGGCTCGGAGAATTTCCTGGGAGAAACAGAGACAAGGTGCCCGCCATCAAGGGAGTTTAAATTTGTCAATGGGATGGCCTCTAATATGGACCATAGGCTTGAATTTAGAAAGATTATTCTCTCTCTCTCTCTCTTTTTAACTGTAAATTCACATTTATAAAATCAGATTCTCCTACTGAAATTAGCTATATTCTGATTTGAAATGCAGTTCTTTTTAAAGCCGTGCACAGTCAGAAATGAAGAGAAATTTCCTGTTAAACGTGGCATATTTATCACCTGGTTATCTTCTTCTGCTCCAGAGCATCATTAAAATGATAAATGACCGAAACAAGAAAGGGAGATGAGTCATCAGCAGGCGAAGTCTTTCAATAGATTTTCAGAGGGTACAATTAAAAAGAGGCATGGTAAGTGACTTGGCAGAGTGGATGAAGCCAAAACTCACATACCTGCTGAAAGGTCCACTGATGAGGAATGAGTCAATTTGCTCCACTGAAACTCATAAAAAGTCTCAAGACTTGCAGGCACCAAGGTGTGGATAATAGCAAAAGGTTAAAATCCAGGGAAATCTGCATTTGAAGTGACTAAACCCTGGTGGGTCTCCACCAACGTACACTGGACAGGTGTCAACCTTCTCCTACCCACCCATCCATCACCTATTTCCAAGTGACCACAGGCTAATTTTTTGTAGAAATTAAGCAAGAGATGTTCTGGACCAAAGCAGCAGGTGCAGTGGGGGAAGGTACAGGGTTGAGGACAGAGTGACACATCTTTGAATACTACCTTTTTAGGGAACTCCAGGAAAAGGCCAGCTCACTGCCCAGTAACCCTAGAGGAGAGCCTTCCAGGTGCTTAGCTCCTCTCATGCAGCTTACTCACATCCTCATAGCACCTCCAATTAGTCGTCCAATGTTTCACTCTTAAAGATGGGTAAACAAGTCTTTTCAGCAAACAGTGTGAGGACAATTGAATCCTCACACGCAAGAGGATGAAACTTGACTTCTTCTGAACACCATATACAAAAACAAACAAACAAACAAACAAAAAAAACTCCTCAAAATGCATCACAGACCTAAATATAAGACCAAAACTGTAAAACCCATAGAAGAAAATATAGGATTAAATCTTTGTGACCATGCCTTCTTAGAGATGACACCAAAATCACAAGACACAAAAGAAAAAAAAAATAGATCTATTGGACTTCATTAAAATTAAAACCTTCTGTGCTTCAAAGGATACTATCAAGAAAATGCAAAGATAGCCCACAGAATGGGAGAAAAAACTTGCAAATCATATATCTGATAAGGGATTTGTGTCCGGGATATATAAAACACATTGACAACAACAACAACAACAACAACAACAACAACAACAAAACAATTAAAAATGGACAAAGGATCTGAGGAGACATCTTTTCAAAGAAAATATACACATAGCCCGTATGTACATGAATAGATGTTCAATGTCATTAGCTATTAGAGAAATGCAAATCAAAACCCCAAGACATCACTCCATACCCACTAGCATGGCAATAATAAAAAGGATGGATAATCACAACTATTGGCGAGGATGTAGGGAAACGGACACCTGTATACACTGCTGGTGGGAATGTAAAATGGTGAAGCACTTCAGCAATGTTTCGGGCAGTTTCTTAAAAATTCACACTTAGAGTTATATGATCCAGCAGTTCCGCTCCTAGATGTAAACCCAAGAGAAATGAAAACATATGTCCACATAAATACTTGCACATGAATGTTCACGCCAGCCTTATTCATCATGGTCAGAAAGTGGGGAAAATGTCCATAAATGGATGAATGGATAAACAAAATACGGCATATCCATACGGTGGAATATTATTTGGCAATTAAAAAAAAGTGAAATACGAACACATGCTGCAACATGGAGGAATCTGGAAAACATTTTAAGTGAAAGGAGTCAGTCACAAGAGACTGTATGATTCAGTCCCCATTATGAAATGGCCAGAATGGGCAAATATGTAGAAATGGAAAGTAATGAGTGGTTTCCTAGAGCTGAGTCAGAAGAAGCAGGGGAGAGAAGATCAACTGAGGAGAAATGGGAAATGACTCCTAACGGGTAAGGGGTTTCTTTTTGGGGTGATGAAAATGTTCTAGGGGCGCCTGGGTGGCGCAGTCGGTTAAGCGTCCGACTTCAGCCAGGTCACGATCTCGCGGTCCGTGAGTTCGAGCCCCGCGTCAGGCTCTGGGCTGATGGCTCGGAGCCTGGAGCCTGCTTCCGATTCTGTGTCTCCCTCTCTCTCTGACCCTCCCCCGTTCATGCTCTGTCTCTCTCTGTCCCAAAAATAAATAAAAAACGTTGAAAAAAAATTTAAAAAAGAAAATGTTCTAAAGTTTAGGTGGTGATAGTTGCAAAACTATACCTGTAAACCATTGCTGTGTTCACTTTAAATGGGTGAGTTGTGAGGTGTGTAAAGTATCTCCCAATAAAGCTGTTACAGTAATGTGAATGGACAGCCACAGATTACCAAACACCTATGGGCCTCCAACCTGAGAGACACTGATGAAACAAACAAAAAATGAACTTGGATGGCAAAGATGCAATACAAGAAATAAAAGAAAAGGTAAAATATTTTGGGGGCGCCTGGGTGGTTCAGTTGGTTAAGCAACTGACTCTTGATTTTAGCTCAAGTCATGATCTCATGGTTCGTGACCTGCATTGGGTTCTGTGCTGTCCCCACAAGGTCTGCTTGGGATTTTCTCTCTCCTCCTCCCCCCCCGCCCCCGTCTCTCTCTCTCTCTCTCTCTCTCTCTCTTTCAAAACATAAATCAACTTAAAAAAATTACATAGAAAACATTTTTTATTAGTATCCTCAGAGAGAAGAGAAAATATTGCAGGCCATTATTTTCATAGCAGACCAAACTGCTATAGGGAAATAAAGAAAGAGCCTTGAAAATACAAATATGATTACAACCAAATCAAAGAAACTATCCCAGAAAGTAAGATAAAAGATGAAGAGTTGTAATCCAATAAGATAACAAAGAGAGCAACTCAAAGCTGTCAACAATAAGATTTCTAGAAAAAAAGAGCAGAGGGTATGGAAAGCAGGAAAAACTCCTATAGCTAGAAGGAGGAGGCTCGAGAGGAAGAGAGCGAGAGGGAGAGCGACATGAGTTTCCAGATTGAAAAAACCCCACAGACCACTCTCAATAATGGATTTTTTAAAAATTCATTTCCAACCATCTTGAAATTTAAGAACCCCAGAATATATATACTATTTTTATAAAATATATATTTTATTTTATATACAATTCTTAGAGAAGGTTTAAACACCTTGAACATCTACATGAATAAATGTCTTCAAAATCTGAGGGGGAAAAAAAAAGACTTTAGGTCAAAAGTTCTATACTCAGCCCAACTATCAATCATGTATGAGAGCAAGACATTTTCACATATGCTTGGACTAAGAAAAAGAACCACCCTATGCATCCTTCCTTAGGAATGTACTAGAGAAGGGGACCTGGGTGTCTCAATCAGTTAAGCATTTGACTCTTGGTTTCAGCTTCGGTCATGATCTCAAGGTTCATGAGCTCGTGAGTTCGTGAGCTCACAGTTCCCGAGCCCGTGTCGGGCTCTGCACTGACAGTGTGGAGCCTGTTTAGGATTCTGTCTCTCCCTCGCTCTATGCCCCTCCCTCCCTCACTCTCTGTCTCACAAAGGGAAAACCCAGAAGAAACAGTTAAATTGAAAGTTATTTGGGGGGTTGTAGTTATGAAGAGAGGTGGGTTAACCAACTGCTGACTTTTACTAGAGATGTTTTGATACAGCTTTGTTTTTAAGACCACGTGTATGTATTAATTGGAATAAACTACTTTTAATCCAGTTTTTTAATGACAGCGCTGCAAAAGCAACGTGACGTATAGACACAGGCTGTCAGAAATCTTACACAGTAGGGGCTCCCGGGTGGCTCAGTCGGTTAAGCATCTGACTTCGGCTCAAGTCATGATCTAGCGATTCATGGGTTTGAGTCCGCATTGGGCTCTGTGCTGACAGCTCAGAGCCTGAAGCCGCTTCAGATCCTGTGTCTCCTCTCTCTGTCCCTCCCCTATTTGCACTCTCTCTCTCTCTCTCTCTCTCTCAAAACTGATCATTAAAAAAATTTTTTTACAGAGTAACGGCATGTTCTTTTCTTTTGAAGACCACATTAAACTGAAAGCCAAACTGCAATATAGGCTAAGTTTTAACTTGGAACTCTCTTGGAAATGCTCCTTACTCACAATATCTCTAGACCTTTCACAGACTTCCTTATCATCCAACGACAGTAGTTCTACCTTGCAAGAAAGATATCCCAAGAGAAATAAGAATTGTCCCCAAGCCGATTCTGCCAATATGTTTTATGACCAGGAAAAGGCTCCCCATAAATAGCTGGTGCCTTTTGGAAGGAAGCCAAGAAAAAAGAAAGGAGGACAAAGTTCATGGGCTCATCTCAAAGCCTGGAGCTGCCAGGTGGAAAAGTTAAGTAAGACAGAGTGAGAGTATTGTAGGGCAGTTCTGGGGAATTGGCTCAGCAGTGTTGCCAGGGGCTGTTTTAAAGATACCCACGCCTCAGGACCCACGCTGACCTCATTCATCTCCTCTGAACCTTGCAAGTCCAAGATCCACAGGACAGTAGAATTCTCCTCTTTAAACCAAACCTCTGAGGGGTGCCTGTGTGGCCAGTCAGTTAAGGGTCCGACTTCGGCTCAGGTCACGATCTCACGGTTCGTGAGTTCGAGCCCCGTGTCGGGCTCTGTGCTGACAGCTCAGAGCCTGGAGCCTGTTTCGGATTCTGTGTCTCCCTCTCTCTGCCCCTCCCCTGTTCATGCTCTGTCTCTCCCTGTCTCAAAAATAAATAAAATGTTAAAAAAAATTTAACAAAAAACATATTAAGCCAAACCTTTGAGACCACCTTAGATTAACAATCATGTTCTATCCTTTCAACCCGTGCTTTCACCCTACATCCCAGCACACGGACAGAGTAAACGATCAACTCAGCTACAGCATAAGGAATTCTGTGGGACAGAGCGTATCTAGCTTAGCAGAGTAGAGGCATTCATGTGAGCTCACCAGCCCGCCTGGCTGGGGCAGGCCCTGTTGCCCAGTTCCGCAGCTCTAGAATTGGAAGATACTAAGTGCATTCTGCCTTGGCCGAATTGCCAACTGTGGGTTTTTCCACAGCTCCCGACTAGGAGGGGAGCTAGTTGTTCCTGATCCTTAGTCCCCTGGATGCCACACTCTTTGATGACCCCTATCTACCTACCCCTGTCAGGGTCCAATCTTGTCCAGGCTTCCTCCATTCTTAGTCTCATGCACTTATTAACCTCTTGTTATCAGAAGAGTGAGTTTCTCAGACCAGGTTCTCACTCTGTACTTTCTGGGGCTCCCAGTTTTCCTCCTTGCGATGAGCTGTTTACTACATAATTCATAGTTATCAAAACGCCTCTGTTCATAGAATCTGATAGCGTGGCTCTTGTGTAAGGTGGAGAGGGCCAGAATTATAACATTCATGTAATTATCCAGCTAAGCAGAGCACAGGGCTGTTAAGAATCCGACTTGGGGGATATAATTAAGGAATGGATTTTGACAGAGACACCTCTTTAGGGATATGAATGCTCTGACAAGAGTAGATGTGGTTTCCAGGCATTCACTTCAGCAGCTATTTTCCCAGGGCCATCCTGGTACACAGATTTTGCGTGTTATACCTCACATAAGGCCCCTAACGTGCAGGAATTTCTAAACTGTGGAAAGGGACTGGACCAAGATGAGAGAGTAAACTGGCATGAAAAAACGTTAAAATGAAGCTGTATAAGGGACGTGCTAAATGTTGTAGAAGGTTTGAGGAGAAATAAGTTCTATCTAGTGGGAGGTACAGAGTTTATTCAGTAATTGTAGGCAGCATCTGGACAGCATCTGCTGTGCGCGGTACTAGATGCTGTCTTAAGGAAACCAGAAGTACAAAGAGAGTTGTGCTGCAGGGATGAACAGGTGCTAGAAGGTCGCAGAAGAGGGGCTCATTCATTCTCCTGGGCGTGGGAGTAAGGGTGGGGTGTGGGACGCTGGTTGGCAGAGACGCAGAAAGAGAGCATCGCAGGTGCGTTGCAGCTTGAGCAGACGCCGGCAACTGTGGAACTCGAGGCAACTCATTCAGCCTCTCTGTCTCTTGCTTTCCATGTCTCTATGGAATCATCGATAATCACTAAACCAAAATATTGCCTTTTGTGAGAATTAACTGCCCTGCGCATGTGAACGACAGAGCGTATCTCATACGAGAGTTTCACTTAGAGCGATACGTGCCACAAAGTCAGTGCTCAGTAGACGATGGCTATCATTATTGTCATTATTTTGTGCAAAAAAGGCCAGTGCTGACCAACTTAGCGACTGGCATATGTTTTAAGGGAGAAAAGCAGAATGCTTCCAGTTTCAACAGAATAATTTAAAGTTTCTTAAGAATGTCACTCGAACATGGACTTTTTTGTGTGAATAATAACTCATTTCCTGTGTTTCTGATGCAGCAGTTCACGTTAGATCTAACAAGCATATTTTCAAAACTACAGACCAGCTTAGAGGGACTTGCATAGAGCAAACTTTGTGGAAGCTTCCATTGGTGAAGGTGGTCTTAGGGTCTGAAGGATGCTTTGGGTTTTGGAAATGGCATCATGTAGCTGTCTCGTCTATCTGCTTTGAACGGTTTTACATGTGACAGAAATATTGCTTTTAGCGTCTAAAGTTTTTTATTAAACATTTTTTCAACATGTTGGGCAAAATGTGGTGACAAAAATCTTGCCCTTAATGCACACTGGGAAGATCGACAGATTTTTTTTCCCCCCCTGGTTCATTTTATACTGACTCATTATGACAAGGCCTTATTGGCCGTGGTTTTCTAATTCCGGGAATCATAACGTCGAACCAGATTCCTGTCTTGTGTAACTCTATTAGGGGCTTTGCCTGGAAAGTGTTCTCTGATCCTCTTTCTGAGTATGTCTCCCTCTTGATTTCTCTCCGTCTCTGCCTCTCTGTCTCTTCCTACCTCCCTCTCCTCAATTTGCTAATTATTTCCAAACAGTTTGAAAATTCCAATTCTACGGGCACTGCATTTTCTGGCTGCCTGCTAAAGTCCCTCCTGACTTTCAGTGCCCATGTCCAGCCAAGTAATGAAGGGGTGCTAGTGTGCCTAAAGCGTGAGGCACGGGGTTTCAGCAGGAAGGAACCGCCCGTCCCCTTTCCTTTGACACCTTCAATGCTCTCAGCTTGGTATTTTCACTTACCTCTCTACTTCTTTACCTCCATTCTGACCTGTTCCTCCTTCCCCCACATCGATCGCTTCTCTCAAAATAGAGGAAATGTTTTCTTATGTATTGCACCCATGTACAATGTAGTTACAGTGATGATGTTGATAGTAAGTTCCTGTAAAATACCTCCTATTTCAGGCTTTTTGATTGATGATCTGGCAGGTAACACCTGCTATACCATATTGAGAATGAGACCGGGGGCCTGGGTGGCTCAGTTGGTTGAGCGTCTGACTCTTGATTTCAGCTCAGGTCGTGATCCCAGGGTCGTGGGATCAAGCCCGGAGTGGGGCTCCATGCTGAGTGTGGTGCCTGCTTAAGATTCTCTCTCTCCCCACCCCCCGCCCCTCCTCTGCTTACACTGGCTCACACACTCTTTCTTTCAAAAAAATAATGAAGACATTCTTTTAAATCTTTTTTCAAAGGGGATAATACAAAGACTCCCAGGAATAAAATATTTCCTCTGCAAATGTCGCTTAGCTATCCTAACCATTTGGACTTTCCTGACTGCCATTTACAAAAATACTTTAAATATGATGAAGATCTCCTTGAATCTGCAATACAGCTTTTAGGTACTAATTGTCCCACTTGCCAGTTTCTGAGCTAACATATATTAAAACCCTGTCAAGTTTCATTAAGAAAATCAATAGTACCATAAAATGGGTTTAAAGGAAATCAAGGTTTATAAATGTCATGAAAAGTACAGATTATTGTCTCTGATATGTAAACATGGTAACCAAGTTGATTTAAATCAAGGAAAATGAGAATAATTATGGTTAAACCAGGGAGAAATAACTGGGCTGGAGATATAAATTGTGAGCAGTGTTGGCATGTGGATGGGGGTTGAAGCAATTGGGAACAGATGCAACCATTCCGTTAAAGTAAATCCAGGGAGAAGACAGTAGGGAGGAGGATGGAAGCCCAGAGAACATCCACCTTATAAGACAGAGAGAAGAGCCAGTGAATGAGCCTGAGATGAAGCAGCAGAGAGAGCAAGAAGCGGAGAGAAGTCTAGGAGACAAAGGGGACAAGCCTGATGTCACTTGTAGTCCTCTCCCAACTTCCAATGACAAGAAGTTACCAAAAGAAATAAATACCAAATAAATAAAATTAAAACTCCCAGTTGGACTGCAAATTAAAGATTACAAAAGAAGGGTTTCTGCTACTTTAAATATTGATGAGGATGGATTGATGGATGGAGTAGGGCAGGATTCTAAGCTGGCCTCTAAGCTTCCATGCTTTATACAGTCCCCTCCCCCTGAGTGAGAGGCCAGGACCCCAGGACCAGTGAGAAAGGTGGAGCTTACTTCTGTGACTAGGCTATGTTATATCGCCAAAGCAATCAAGTTATTAACATTTTTTCACATAAAATACCTAAGTATAATTAAGCCTATCTTTAATGAAGTCAGTAAATATCACATCCAATTTATACAAACGAACATAATATTTATAGAGGGGAAAAAAACCTCAAGATATAATATATAATAATCCTGAGCTATCATGTGCCAAGAATACTAAGTAAAGAGATTGAGTTAGGGGCGCCTGGGTGGTTCAGTTGGTTAAGCATCCGACTCTGGCTCAGGTCGTGATCTTGTGGCTTTGTGAGTTCAAGCTCTGCATTGGGCTATGTGCTGATAGCTCGGAGCCTGGAGCCTGCTTCGGATTCTTTATCTCCCTCTCTCCCTGCCCCTCTCCCAATCACGCTCTGTCTCTCATTCTCAAAAATAAATAAACACTTAAAAAAATTAAAAAAAAAAAAGAGAGAGATTCAGGAGTAAACAGCTATATTGTTATAAAACTCCATACCTAAGTCTGATGCAGGTTCCCAGTTGAGAGCAACTGGCCTAAAAGGTGCTACCTCCAAATTAAAGGAGCAAGGTTACAGCCAAGTAGATTTGAAACAATAACTGATGTTATGACTGATAACACCATAGTTGCCTGGCTTCATCAGGTCATCAGGTAGAGCAATACTCGGACTGGTAAACACAGGAAAACCCAACACGGCTATTTCTTAGAGTTTTGATCAATGTCGTCCATGAAGGTTAAAATATGTTGTGGACAGCAAAGATATTGAAAAATCACCATGGATTTCCTAGAAAGCAGGCCATTTCTCATAAATTTATGTTAATAAAATTTTCCTTCTACAAAGTTAACCTGGGAATGAATGTCTCTCCTGGTCTGACAACCCTCCCCATGCAACTCATCAAACAAACCTAGTTATTTCCAGCATCTCTCTTTTCATACGGTGAAAGAATCAATATTTATAATTTCTTGGGGGCCGTCTGGGTGATCTCAAAGATAGTTTCAGGTATGAAAAGTAGCTTGAGAATTTGGGGTTTTAAAAAATATTTGGGATTCAATTTTTGGAAGACAAAAATAAAAAAAATTTCAGAATGAACTGGTAACTTGGTTAAGAGACAGTAACGACACTTGATTGTCTATTTAATCATGGTGACAATAAAATATTTTCTGAAAATAAACATGGATGGTAACACGACTGAAGAGGACCTTAGCTTTTTCAAAAGTGAGGGTGAAGGGCCTTTGTTCTTTGCCTCCCCTCTTCTCCAATAATCAAGGATTTGGATAGGAGGAGACTGTGGGGAGGTTGGGTAGGGAGGGAAGAAACTAAGAGCAGTTTGAGGTGGAGTAAGGAAGAAGACCGTGACCACGGGGCTTGCGGTTTGGGCAGTGACCCAGCCTGGCAGGGGTGTGGAGCTAGGTGGGATCTACCCGATGCAAAATTCCAAATGGTACTCTGGTGTCAGGTACTCGAGGACCTGGATAGTTCGGGCCAATTTAGAGCATTCCTGAACTAGACCAGAGTTTACAGAGGCTGCGCTATGAAGTCTTAATATGTCAACACAACAAAACTCGCTTCATGGTATTCCGTACGTTGTTTTCCTTAGGACTATTTAAATCTCGTCAAAAAAATGTTCTTTTGTTCTGATGTATACCACTTAAAAAATACAATGTTTCTTTCTGTAGCAATTTCTGAGGATTTGTCCATTTTGTCTATCTTTTGTGTCCCCCTTCTGATTAAATTAAATACGTAATAAAAGTAAAAAAGAAAAAATCCTGCTTGAAGAGTACCCTGAAAGAAGAGAAGATAAATCTTTGAGACACCAAAACCTCTTTCCAGAGCATCAACCTGATAACTTTGGATAGAAAGTGTTGTGATTTTGGCTCTTAAGCTTGGCAAATCAGGCGGCAACTGTTCCCTGCTGAAATATTTTTTTTTTTAATGAAAAAAAAATCAGTCGATGTTTCCACAGATTGGGATACTTGGCATTATGTATTTGTAACATCTGCACAATTGATTGAATTCTTCATCTGGATATTTTGGCATCATGACACCAATGGCTTTGGAATCCTTTCTTTTCTACTGCTAAACACACATACACTCACACACGTATACACACACGATTCAGTGCTTAAAGTGTGAAAGACAAGAGGTATTGCAATCCCATTTCTTTTCCCACTGAAATCTTTTTCAGAAGTCAAGCAAAGAATGGATAAATTAATACCCTTCCACATTTTTCTAAATAAAAAAATATCCAACTCTCCCATTTCCTCCTCACCCTCCCTCCACCTTGTCACTTTAATCCTTCTAAAGATTCTATCATCCTGGTGTTATGGACCAGGATGTTGGAGGGTGGGAAGAGGAAAGAGTTGGAGAATACAAGGAGACACATCATCCCAAATAGAACATGTTTGTCTATAATAG
This sequence comes from Panthera leo, assembly GCF_018350215.1. Classification (NCBI taxonomy): domain Eukaryota; kingdom Metazoa; phylum Chordata; class Mammalia; order Carnivora; family Felidae; genus Panthera; species Panthera leo. The sequence continues at coordinate 73,644,103 of NC_056685.1, forward strand.
TGTAAGAGATGTTTGTGTCTACGGCAGCAAGCATGTGTTAGCTTGGGTGGAGAATAGAATAGGATTTTCTTTTTTTGTTGTTGAAATTTATATATTTAAATTCAAGTTAGTTAACATACAGTGTAGTTTTGGCTTCAGGAGTAGAAGCCAGTGATTCATCACTTACATATAACACCCAATGCTCATTCCCAATAAGTGCCCTCCTTAATGCCCATCAGCCATTTAGCCCATCCCCCACCCACCTCCCCTCAGCAACCCTTTATCAGATAAAGGATTAGTATCCCAAATCTATAAAGAACTCATCAAACTCAACACCCAAAAAACAAATAATCCAGTGAAGAAATGGGCAGAAGACATGAATAGACTCTTTTCCAAAGAAGACATCCAGATGGCTAACAGACCCATGAAAAGATGTTCAACATCACCTCATCATCAGAGATATACAAATCAAAATCACAATGAGATGCCACCTCACACCTGTCAGAATGGCTAACATTAACAACTCAGAAAACAACAGATGTTGGTGGGGATGCAAAGAAAGGGGAACCACGCTGCAAACTGGTGCAGCCACTCTGGAAAACGCTATGGAGCTTCCTCAAAAAGTTAAAAACAGAACTACCCTACAACCTGGAAATTGCACTATTAGGTATATATCCAAAGGATACAAAAATGCTGATTCAAAAGGGCACATGCACCTCAATGTTTATAGCAGTACTATCAACAATAGCCAAATTATGGAAAGAGCCCAAATGTCCATTGATTGATTAATGGATAAAGAAGATAAAGAAGATGTGGTGTGTGTGTGTGTGTGTGTGTGTGTGTATACATACATACGTATATGTGTATATATACATGTATATATACATATATATATATACACACACATATATATACACACAATGGACTACTACTCAATGATTTAAAAAATGAAATCTTGCCATTTGCAACAATGTGGGTGGAACTAGAGTATATTATGGTAAGTGAAATAAGTCAGTCAGAGAAAGACAAATATATGATTTCACTCCTATGTGGAATTTAAGAAACAAACCAGATAAACATAGGGGAAGGGAAGGAAAGATAAGATAAAAAGAGAGAGGGAGGCAAATCGTAAGAGATTCTTAAATACAGAGAACACACTGAAGGGTCGGAAGAGTTTTCAAGATCTCTTTCCATTCTACCGCATGAACATGATTCTGAACTTTAAATCTGTTTCAGGAGACTCAGTCAGGTAGTGCTCAGACCATCAGCATTCAAGGAGCACCCGCCATAAGCTCCTCTTGGAGTTTATAATCCACTGGGGAGTCGGGATTTACAACAGGAAAGAGTGAACAATACAAAGCTGAAGCTCTGTAACAGATTGTATACTCTGCGTGTTTGAAGGTGATGAATAACAATGGAGACATGGAATTTGGGGAAAGGCCCATGGAAAAAGGAATTTGGAGCTGGGGCTTAAAGGACGGCTGGGAGGTGATTATGGAGAAAGAGAGTACTCTGTATGGAATCAACAGAGACACATGAATGGTTAATATATGAACTTGACTGAAGAGTGCTATGTGGTCAAGCGATAGAGAGGAGGGTGGCAGCTCTTGGAGATGATTAGAACATTTTACCCAGATGCTATGTGGCATAAGGAACCCTGTTAGGTGGCTCAGCAGGACTCAGTGACTGTCACTTACCTCTCTGTGTCTTCTACCACACTTACCCTCACTAGGTGTTTCCTAAAAATTCCTTGAATTGAAGTGTGGCATGATGATAGAATCTTTCCAAGACTTCAATACCATAATTAGGACCTAGAATTAACCACTTAAGCCGCATTTTTTGCTATTTTTTCAGAAAGGAAGGAAAGGATATTGATTGTTTTGGATATAAAAACTACAAGCATTCTGAATGTACCTCATCAAATAAAGAAATTATGGAGGTAATATTTCTTATGTATTTACTGAGGGTCAAGCACTGTTCTAAGGCTCTTGGGATTTCACCATGAACGAGAGGCAAGATCTCTGCAAGATCATTTCACCCAGTGGTAATTGCTTTGAAGACAACAAACACAGGTGATGGGAGAGTGACTGGGCGGGGGTAGGCTGATCATTAAGAAAGGGCTCTCTGAGGATGTGACATAGAGCAGAGTCCTGAAGGAGAAGAAGGAACAAGGCAAGGTTAGAGCATTCAATTAGAGGGGAGGGTGAGGCAAAGACCTTAAGGAAAGGACACCTTAGCATGCTGTAACCCATCACTTGATGGATTTTCTCTTTGGAATTAAGCTTCGTTTAAGCTGGGCCAATAAGAATCTGGCAGAATAATTTCTTTTTCTTCTTTTTATCTATCTGTTCTCTTAGACTATTTTCAAAAATAAAATTGAGTCCTTCCAAGACCCCATAGTAAAGGAATACATATTTATAACAGCAAAGAAAACAGAAAGTAGGCAAGCATTGAACAAAGTTCCAAAATACATCTGGAAGATTGACAGAGGACGGAAGACCAGTGACTCAGAGGGAGGAAGGCTGTGGCAGGGAGGGGCAGAAGCCAAGGAGAATGAAGAGAATTGTTCTGCTTGTTAGCAACACAAAGGCCTACCTTACACACACACACACACACACACACACACACACACCCCTCCCTTTCTCCCTTCCTCCATGGAAAAGAACCTGGAGATAAGCCTTAAAAGGTAGCTTGGAGTGAATAGTAGGACCTTGACATTCTGACTCAAAGGGACTCCAAGGAGGTCAGTATGCATGGGTAGAAATTGTTTTAAATTGTTTTCTTGCAAAGAGAAGAAGGGAATAGGGAGAGAACAGTGTGCAGTGGCAGGCAGGGGTTGTTATGGTAATGGTGATGGTGGTGGTGATTGCTTTTCAAAGAAGATGGGCTTAAAGATGTTGCAATGGCGATGAAAAGCTCCAGTGGAAGGGATCCTCCTAACCAGTGTTCTACTTCCTGGTCTCCCTCTTTTTGCTCTGCTGTGGTTGATCTCAGCTCATTTTTCTAAAATTCAGCTCCAAGCACACTGGACTATCCCCTCCAGCTCCTCACACCTACCCTAATCTGCTGTGGTTATGCCCCTACTCGTGTTCATTCTGGTATTTTAGATATTCCCTTCACACGTCTACCCCTGAGAATGCCAGTGAACTTCAGGCTGCATTTCAGATGCAGCCTTCTCTCACATTTTCCCTGCCGGCAAGCACTGGAATTTATTTCGCATTTGTTTTTATTTCACAGTCTGGCCATGTAATAATATAATAGATGATGAGTGAGCATTTGTTGATTCTGCCTCCCAAAAGGTTGTCACTTTTTTTGACACCCTTTCTCAAACAGTCATTCACGTCCTCACTTCCCACTCACCACGTTCTGGCTGCTGCATCCAACGCACCCCTGAAAACGCTGTGTGGAAGCTCCTACAGGCTCTTTGTTGCTGATCCAGAGACGCTTCTCAATTCTCACCCTGTGTTGGATTTCAGCAGGGTCTGACTCTCTAGACCCTCTCTAGACTCTCTAGACAACTTTTCCTTGAACATTCTTCTCTCTGGACTGCAATAACACTTCATCTTCCTGGCTTTCTTCAGACTTCTCTGCTTCTTTTCAGTTGATCTTTCAGGATTTTTTTTCTCCCTGCCTTCCCCTCAGTGCCACACTCAAGGGTCCAGCCTAGTTTTTCTTCTTTCCTCCTCCTGCCTGCTCCCCTGAGTATGCTCAACCACATCAGTGTCACCAAGTTCATCTTTCTCTCCAGCCCAGATCCCTTGTCTCAGTACTAGGCCAGCAAGTATAATTGTTTCCCAGACACCCTCTCTTGAACATCACAATCACCCTCTAAATGTAGTATACCCCAAACGAATCCCATCACATGTGCGCCACTCCTTTTCCACCTGCCTTACCATCACTCTCTTCCCTCCCTCAGTGAATTAAAATACCAGCCATCTGGGTTCTTAAATCAGATTTTGACCTGGGCATCATCCCTGATTCTCAAAAGATGAGTCAACTTATGTACCTTGGAGTGGTGCCTATAACAGTGACTGACAGTTTCAGGAAAAGTATTGGGTTATTTTGTTTGTTTCCTTGGAAAGAACAAGAAAAGTTGATCTATTTGGATTAGATAGGTTGAATTGGAAGTCATTGGGATACCCTTGTAAAGGATGTTGATTGGGCATTTTTAAATGTAAAGACTGGAATTATGAAGAGATTTCAGAGCTAGAGTGACATATTTGCGAGTTATCTGCCATACACAGGACATTCAGTGAAGCCATGTGAGAAGATGAGATCATCATGGAAAAGAGTACAAAGAAACAGAATAGATGGAAACAAGTTATAGGAGCAAGTTGTAACTCTTTAAAAGGTGATAGGACCTTACAGATCATCTGAAACAACTTTTTCTTTCACCTGAAAATTGTATATTGAGAATAAGAAGAGAAGAGAGACATTAAGTTCTAAAGAAAAATCATCTACTCAGAAGGTCTTTGATGCCAAGTTGAAGTTTCAAAGCTCCGACCAAGAAAAGATTCAGAGTGAGCTGGCTGTTCTAGAGTCAAAAGCAAGGATTCAGAATCAAGCCAACATTTTTTGTTGGCAGGCACAGAGAGCCAGAGAGAACTTGGGTCTTTCATGAGTTCCATGAACCCATAGATAAGCAGGCTCTAACGCTTACACGACCCTTCAGATTTCCTGTAGTGTAAGCCAATATATCCCTTATAGCATGAACCAGTTCGATTTGCTACTTCTACTGGAGGGACAGTAAGTGCTAGGACCAGCTCCTGTGGGCTCACTAGAGCTGATAGTGTGTATCTCTTCCCAACTCTGTATTCGGTGACATCGTGTTGTTAGCTTGAAATTGGCCACGACGGCACTATTTAAAACTCAGGAATTGACAAATGGTGCAAATTAGGGTTATTCTCTCCTCCCCTGGAAATGTGGTTGATAAACATTTTCTGGCACATCACCGGTTACCACTAAAAGCGTCCTTGCCGATACACATGTTGAGTCAAAAACTGCTGGTCATTGTTTGTCACTTAATAATTCATTTGGAAAAGTATCGATCGATGCCAAGTGGCTACAACCCAGTTGCTACAAGATATCTATCGACAGTTTATAATAGAATGTTAAGAAGTGATTGGGAGGTTGGAAATCTGGGAGTTTGCATTTCCTTGGAGGGGTTGTGGGTGTAGGTCACCCCCCTTCAGGAGCGAAGTGTCACTCTCCTACCTCGGGTCAAAGGAGAGGTTTTAAGAGAACCACTTGGAGAACCTGATGTGAGCCCCATAGAGTCTGAAGGACATAGAGCCTCACATATTTAAGTTCTGAGGGAAGAGACTGTGGCTGAAATTGCCTAGAAGCAAAGAGATAGTTGTTTTTGAAAGGGCAAAGGTGCAGAAGTATTACCATGGGCCTGAGTGAATCCTTCCAAAGGAGGCTTATTGGATCATCTTGAGAAGGATTCTGGCTAAGAGGATGGTCTGGAGGCCAACGTGACCCGACATCCTGGGGACCAGAGGGCTGAGGGTAGAATGGCAGTGGCTCACCAAGGAGGCATCTTTATCCAAAGGAAAGAGCTATAGACAAGAGACCACTTGGGATGATGTGGGGGTACTGGATAGAGGCAAGGCTGCATCACAAGAGTCCACAATTACACATCTGACATACCCACAGGGCAGTAAGACCAGATTATGACTGTCTACTAGTATAGTTAGAATAGGTTCCCACTATTACTTCTCTCTTTTCCCATATGCTCCAACCCTGGAGGGGCCCATAGCAGCAGCCAGTGCATGGGTGAGGAGGTAGGAGGCTAGAAGGAGTAAGGAAGAAGCCCACCTGTGTCTCCTAACCCCTCAGATTTCCCAGCCACAGACCGACCTTGATGGGAGAAGCAGAGGCTTTAAATTGGATAAAAGATGGACATTTCAAGGTTAAAGTGGAAGACACTTTTCAAAACTACTGAATGCCGTTGCTCTTGTGACCGCAGGGGACTCGAAAAGTTGTGGAATATGTTCCATATTTGCACCAGGGATAGGAAGAACAGGCAAGAGAGGGTTTGAAGCATCCTTGGGGCAAAAACGATCTCTGTGCCCTACTGGCTAACTCAGTAAGCGTTAGATTTGTATAGATGATTGCAGCATTTAATAACTTGATTACCTATACAGCAGCACAGTCAATGTGCTTAACTGATGTCTGTTCAATGAATGAATAAAACTCCAACTTGAGTAAGAAAAGGATTTAGGAGGAAATTCTCCTATCTGGGCAAAATGAGAAATTGTTTATATCTGTAGCACATCAGAGAGAATCTTTTCATTCTTTCTGTATTTCACAGAGTACGTACTAGGATTCATGGGAAAATGGTGGTTTGGGGATAGATATCTATAACACTTTTTCCCTTTGGCCCTATAAAACAAAATACGAGCACAGAATTTCCATCTCTCTTCTCAACCTCTGCCCTGTGCAAAAGTGAAGAGGAAGATTCCTCTGCGTGTCTTTCGATGGTTTTGCTTTTCTCAAGAGGCAGTGAGCACTGTGGTAGCAATCTGGACTCTCACTTAACATTTAAACAGGGAGGATTAGAATCTGTGGCTCTTATGGTCTAGAAGCCCTTTGATCTGCAGTGCCCAAAACGGCAAGCACTGACCACAGGTTATTATGTAATTTTACACTTAAATTAATTAAAATTAAATAGAATTTAAAACTCAGTTTTTCTGTCATACTAGACCCATATTAAGTGCTTATTAGATACATGTGGCTAGTGGCACAGAGTTAGAATACAGTAAGCACTTCGTTTGCCAGCATAATTTGTTCCTGAAACACCCTTGTAATCCAAAGCACTTGTATATCGAAGCAAATTTCAAGAACCATTGGCTCAGTTGTGATCATGTGATGTTCGGCATCATGTACTACTCGTATTGCAAGACACCGCTCGTTTATCAAGTTAAAATTTAGTAGAAATGTTTGCTTGTCTTGCAGAACACTCACAGAACAAGTTACTCGCAATCCAAGGTTTCACTGTATTTTAATCATCACAGAAAACTCTACTGGACGGTGCTACTCTAGATCTTTATTAGACAAAGGCATAAGATATTTTTGAAATGAATTTCTACCTGGTATGATTCAGGCTCATTTAAAAAAAAAAGATAAACTTTCATATTTAAGTAAGTCAAGGAAGTAAATAAATCTAGACTTCAAATTGAGAATTTGGAATACATCTAAAGGCAGACTTTGACAGAAGTGATCTTTTGTGTGTAAATTTCATTCAAATGCTTTTGATATGACTGTTTAGGTGCCTTATTTTTGTGTTGTAATCTCAGAAAATGTCTTTTGGGATCATTCCCAGAGAATCCATCTCCATTTTTATAAAGCATTCCACAGCTATTTGATATTGGCAAAGAGAAATTAAAATTGCGTTTAGAAAAGAATATTTACATTCACCATGACTAAACTCTTTGGACAAATCTGGACAAATTAGATTGATCCTTACCAGGAATAAGAAGGCTGCCTAGTTCCTTCCCCGCTCTGCATGTCAACAGTAATTTATAGCCGTTTCACTCCCACCTTTGAGCTGGTAACTGGGGAAAAGCTATTGTGTCAGAGAACGGCCCATTGGATTTAGCATATAGCAACTTCAATAGAAAATTGTTACAATGAAGTATAATTATAACAATTTTCCATAGCATAGGAATTGCCAATGGAGAGGGACAGGGATAGATGGGGAAAAAGGATGGTGAGACTAACATTTTCATTAGACTGAAGACAGGCCCCATGAGAGTAGGCATCTTTGTTTTGTTACCCACGTGCCTCAGAGCCTGGAATACTGCCTGGCACATAGTAGGTGATCAATATTAGTTGAGTGAAATGTACAGAATACTATCCTCTGTATTATCTCATTCTCTGTGAGGCAGGAAGTGGAGATTATATGAGCCCAATTTAGAGATGAGAAATGAATAAAGGGAAATTATGTAGCTTTCCCAAGGGGACACAGCCAGCTCTAGAGTTGGGACTTAGTTCTATTTGGCAAAGGGTAAGGGAAGGCAGGGCTTTCTTCGCCTGTGCCTCTTCAACCCTGAACGTGCATTTTTCATTTGCTTCTTTCCCATAGCAGTGTTTGGAGTTGGAAGAGTCAACTTGTTACTAATTGGCTAGCGTGGGGTGAGTCGATAAATGAATGAATGAAGGATAAAGAAGAAAATAATTTGTCCTGTCTTAATGGAGAGCAAAATTTAGGTATCAAGCCTAAACTAGTGTGAGTTCTGTGTGTTTTACATTTTCCCCCTGCAGTTTCTGGTTGTCCAAAGTTGGATTTATTTAAACTAGAGCTCTAGACAAGGGAATGAGAAAATATTTTCTGTAAAGAGCCAAATAGTAAATATTTTGGGCTTTTGGAACCAGATGGTCTCTGTTGCAATGACTCAGTTCTGCCATTGTGGTGAAAAGCATCCTGGATAATCCAAAAATGAGTGAGTGTTGCTGTGTTCTTATGACACTTTACTTATGGATGTTGAAACCTGAATTTCATATAATTTTCAGGTATCACAAAATGCTCTTCTTTGACTTTTTTCCAACCATTTAAAAATGTAAAAGCCATTCTTACATATAATAGGCTCGATTTGGCCCACGGGCTATAGCTTGCCCAACCCTGCTAAAACTCCCACTTCGTAAGTTATAGCATCAAAGCAAGATTCTCTGAGCACAGACCTGATCATATTCTTTTTCAAAAACTCCCACTGTCTCCATATAGACGATGCAGCGGAGTATAAACTGATTGACATGAGCACCACACCATCCATGACCGAGGCCCATGCTGCATTCCCAGCCCTATTCTTCCTCTTCTTCCAAGGTTGAGCTCACCCAAACTCCCCCTGAGCAGGTCTACTCACCGACCCCCATTCTTTTGCCTACTTTGTTCTGTCCACCCGAAATGCCTTCTCTGTCCCTTCCTTCTGCCTTTGTCTCCTTCTTCCCTAACCCATCAGCCCCTCCCCAGCTGGACTGAACCTTTTCCTCCAGTGTCCCACCTCGGCAGCATGGGCTCTTTTTTTCCCCTACTCTTTAGTAGATTCCATCTTTCATCATAATTGTGTATGTGATCTTCAGCCCTACAGAGTTATCAACAATTGAGTTTAGGACCTACATCTTTTATATTTGGTCAGGTTCCATACTAGTTTTCAGTGAACATTTGTGGAATTTAAATGAATAAGTCATCTGAGAAGGATCAAAATGGAATCACTTAAAGTATTGCTCTTTGCAATTTCAGAAAATGAGTAACTTTGCTTTTTCACAGCAACTTATAAAATGAAACTCTTGAAAAAGAGAAAGACTTCTATAATCCTCATCCTCTATTTCACCCATCCCCTGCCCCCCACCTCCACTCTGGCCACCATCAGTTTGTTTTCCATAGTGAAGAGACTGTTTCTTGGTTTGTCTCTCTTCTCTCTTTTTCCCCCCTTTTGCTCATTTGTTTTGTTCCTTAAATTCCATATATGATTGAAATCATATGGTATTTGTCTCTCTCTGACTGACTTATTTTGCTTAGCATGATACTCCTGAGCTCCATCTATGTCATTGTGAATGGCAAGATTTTATTCTTTTATGGCTGAATTATACTTCATTATATATGTATATACCACATCTTCTTTATCCATTCATTGGTCGAAGGGCACTTGGGCTGTTTTCATAATCTGGCTATTATAGATAATGCTCCTATAAACACTGGGGTGCATATACCCCTTTGAATTAGTATTTTTGTATTCTTTGGGTAAATAACCTAGTAGTGCAATTGTTGCCAGTAGGATAATATATTTTTAATTTTTGAGGAAACTCCATACTGTTTTTCCAAAGTATCTGCACAGTTTGTATTCCCACTAATAGTGCAAGAGGGTTTCCCTTTCTCCACATCCTCACCAACACCTGTCGTTTCTTGTATTGTTGATTTTAGCCATTCTGAGTTGATGGCTAATTGCAGTATTGATTTGCATTTCCCTGATGATTAATAATGTTGAACATCTTTTCATGTGTCTGCTGGCCATCAGTATGTAAGTGTTGAATCAGTATATTGTACAACTGAGAGTAATATTACACTGTATGTTAATTAACTGAAATTTAAGTAAAAACTAAAAAAAAAAATAAAATTGCAACCTCAAAAAAATAAAAGAGAAAGGAAAATTGTGTCTTTTACTAAATATAATTCTTTTTCATCTTATGAAAAAGATTTTTAAAAGTCAATTTACTGGGGGTGCCTGGGTGGCTCAATAGGTTAAGCGTCTGACTTTGGCTCAGGTCATGATCTCGCGTTTGTGGGTTCAAGCCCCGTGTTGGGCTCTGTGCTGACAGCTCAGAGCCTGTAGCCTGCTTTGGATTCTGTGTCCCCCTCTTTCTGCCCCTCCCCACTTGTACCCTCTCTCTCTCTCTCTCTCTCAAAAATAAATAAACATTAAAAAAATTTAAATCAATTTACTGAAGCTTAATTAACTGTTATAATTGGCCATGAATGAAAGGCTTCCAATTAGCTGTAAAATGAGTGATGGCAAGGAATCTTCTTGTCAAGATATGACTTTCAAGAACTTAGTAACAGCTAGAAGCAAATTAGCCACACCTGCTCATGAGACAAGCTAGAGAAACAAGCTTTAGCTGAGCAGACCAAAGTGCAAATGATTTAAACTTGGCAATGGAGACTGACAAGGCAGAGATCTTAGTTAAAGCAAAGAGGAAATGAGGGACTGAGCCTAGTATGAAGGTGTGTGTTGTGGTAAAACTGGTCAACTTTGTTTGAATTAATCTTTTTTTTTTTATGTTTATTTATTCTTGAGAGAGAGACAGAACATGAGCAGGGGAGGGGCAGAGAGAGGGGGAGACAGAGAATCCCAAGCCGGCTCTGAGACATCAGCACAGAGCCCAATGTGGGGCTCAAACCCATGGACCCAGAGACCCAGAGCCAGAGTAGCATGCTCAACCCACTGAGCCACCCAGGTGTCACTCTTTGAATTAATCTTATCTGCATATGTAAGTTGTCATGTGGTATTTTGTTATCCTTTCTGGAACCATGAAGACATCCCAACTATTGGGAAGATTCACTCATTGTTAAAAACCCAATGTTTGTTTAAAACCTGGCTATCTTAGTGCAGAAGACGGTGGGTAGCCAAGATGTGAAACCTTTGTTGGCGTTACATCCGCCTGTCCCAGTGCCTAGGATCACAGAAAACTAAACCTAGGTCTGTGCCCTCCTCCACTTCCTGAGACACGATGTTAGGGTGGATAGAGTTACAGAGAATGTAAATAAATCTTTTTTTTCCCAAATGTTTACTTATTTTGAGACAGAGAGAGAGTGGGGGAGGGGCAGAGAGAGAAGGAGAGAGAGAATTCCAAGCAAGCTCCATGCTGTTGGCACAGAACCTGATGCAGGGCTCAGTCTCACAAACTGTGAGATCATGACCTGAGCCGAAAGCAAGAGTCAGATGCATAACCAACTGAGCCACCCAGGTGTGCTGAAAATGCAAATAAATACTAACAATAAAACAGAAGATTCATTAAAGGGTGTTCCAAACGGGGGGAGCAGCACATCTAGGTGGAGTGAGGTCAGGATGGGAACAGTGACTAATCTCATTAATCAGAAGAAAGTGTTCATTGAGAAGAATGTCGAAGGTGTAATTTACAAGTTGTATAAATGGTGGAGGGTAGGTTAAGTCAAGAAATGTGCTTTGAGGAGTTGAAAATGATATGGAGCTTTTCCTTGGAAGGGAAGACTGATTTAGGAAATAAAATACTGGTGAAGCATTTGGGGAAACTTGGGGTGATGGAAATACAGAGAGACTTATGAGAGTTTCAGTTTACCTATGTTAAACCAAGGTCACCCTTTTAAATTTATGGTCTGCAGAATCTGAGTCTTATCTGCTGAAGGTTAAAAAAAATGGATGTGGGCAAATAGGAAAGGCTGACTGAATTTTAAGTGTATTTTCAAGGTATTCTATCTTTTTAAATTGCTTGTACATTTAACTTATTAGATATAATTTGAGTTCAGCTAGGAGACTGAAATAATTACTTTGTTACCTTACAGTATAGGAACCTGGAATAATTATACACCATAGTGGAATCATATTTGGAGTATTAAGTTTTTCTCCTGGTCTTTATGACTGTTTTCTTTCCCTCTCATTCAAAGAGAAAGACAGCATTAAATCCCACTGCCTTGGGAAGTAAATGTGACAGGATGGAAGACAGAAGGGGAAAACAATGTGCAGAAATGCAGAGGTGGTCAGTGATGGTGGTCTATGGGATGAGGTGGAAGAATGAGGACGGAATGTAGGAAGAACTGGAGTGACTAGAAAAAGGAAGCTTCCTTGAGAGTAAGAGGGTTTCCCTAGCCGTAAAAGGAGATAAGAGAGGTCTGCACTTTCCAGGGGAAGAGGAGACCAAGCTCTGATTCCTGGAGGTGACTCCCAGAGAATCAGCAGGACAGCTGACAAGGATAAAGCCTCAGAGCAAGGACTGGAAGTCAGATGTCTTCAGGGGCAACAAGGTAACATGAATTGGGAAGCACGGGCACAACAGTGTGTTGCATGTGCATAACAGTAAGGTATGCAAAACTGTCTTCTGTTTTTGGATTTGTTGTTATTGTGTTGTTTGTTCTTTCATAAAAGCTTTGCTTGCCGCCAAAATATTTGCGAACCAAATTTGCATCTTCTGGGCTACAGGGCAATACGGAGTCATAATTTGCTTTACGATCAAATGCTATGGTTATGGAAGCCACAGAGAGAGGGCCATTGTCCCTGTATGGACCATGGGGACGAAGATAGTTGTCATCTCAGTGGTAAGGTAGGGACAAGTAACAATCACTGGAAGAGAAAGATGTCCTCTCCCCATATTCCCCCTTCATTTATACATATTTGGACACTATTTATAATCCTAGAGTCTTGCTATGAACCCAAGGAAGGGGAAGGAAGCTCCATGAATGCCTGTGGTTAGGCTTCTCGATTGTCTTCATGTTAATTTGAAGGTGATGGGGCAGGATGGTTCTGTGGTACAATTTGGGACTAAGAGGTAAACACCACTTAGTAAACTCAATAAACTACCGAAAGCCAATTTTGAATGACAGTTTCTCGACGACACGTATTAGATTCTGAATTGCTGGTAGCCAATCAATGAAACAGAGACGTTTGTCCAGATGGAAATGGAGGCTGAAGACACCATTGACTTGTTCTAGCAGCAGACAGGAGGCATCTCCTAAGTAGGAAACCTGTTTCTTTACTCCAGGACTGTTTTTACAGACCAAGAATACATCCTCAATTAGAAACTGCAATTTGGTTCCACTACCTCCTGATGACTATAGTATAATTTCTCTATTCTTTTGTCACTTCTCCCTCTCTGTTCTGTTACTGTACATAAAATAAGCACAGACATATTGCTTTTTTAAAAAAAACACAAATGGCCAATGTTATGTTTTGATCAATATCAAATGGAGATGGGATGGGGAAAATACTGGTTCTGTGATAATACCTGTGATAAAGAGTGGCATGCTCGTTCAGCTCTTACATTTATATTCCAGTAAGTTATTTTGTGCTCAGAGTTTAACAACAACAACAGATCCCAAAACATAAAAATCCTTGCGTACTTCATTCAACTGAAGAATTTTAATGCTCTTCATTTGTCGTTATAAAATCAAGGACAACTTTATAACTTTTTCATACATTGTTGTTACATGTAGGGCACCCTGTATTTAAATAGGGATGAATTATGCTAAAAGAAATGAATCCTGAACAGTTTTCCCTTCAAGTCAAATGTCTTGTTATTTAAGCACACTTCTTGTTTAAAACGAAAAAGGAAGAAAATGGGAGCTAGCAATTTCCTGTCGTCTATCTTAGCAAGCATTCATTGGCTGTCTAATCATAGACAATTATCTATACGGTGTAGGGGGATAAAGTTTTAGCAGGAAGAAACTTGAGCACCCAGGAAACTTGCAATCTAGCGGAAGAAGCAGCGAATACATTAAATACAAGGGAAGGTATGGGAAGTGCGACTTGAAATGAACACAGTCCTGTGGGAACACAGAGGAGAGAAGGGGTTTTATCAGTGTAGAAGGCTAGGTGATCGAGGGAATGACCCAGAGTTACTTCAGCCCATTTTAAGCATGTACCGTCTTCAGCAGAAGTTTAAGAAACACACTTAAGTTGGATAGAATGTGAAGACAGTTCATTGCTCCTTCATCCCTTATCTTTCCTGCAGTCTTGTCACCAACCTTCCTGACTTGTCTACATCACCATTTGATTTGTTTGTTTGATGTGCCTCTTGCATAATTAGAGGATTCTTTCCTGATTACTTCTGATCACACCTGTTAAAAGTACATTCAGCTTGTAAAGTAAGAGTCTCTCTTTCTCTATATATTTATATTTATATATTTAGCCAAAATGAGTAGTTCTCAACCTTGGGCACATGTTGGAATCATATGGGGGAACTTGAAAAATACAGATAGCTGTCATTTGTCTCCTGGTAATGATGCACAGAGGACACAACATCTCCCTCGGGTGTTCCTGCCAGGAACACAGAACCTGAATTTAATCGTAAGGAAATATCTGAAAAACCCAAATTGAGTGACAGTCTACAAAATAACTAGGGTTTAGTTAAAAAATTTTCAGTTCACAAAAACCATGAGGAACAGTCAATCCCATTTTAAAGGACACCAAAGAGACACGAGAACTCAGTGCAATTGTAAATTTGAATTGGACCCTCGATCAGAAACTGGACCAGAAAAATGACATGAGTGGGGCATTTGAAGAAGTCAGAATGAGGCTTGTAGATTAGATAATATAACTGTATCATTGTGCTGTGATTATGTAAGAGAATGTCCTTGTTCTTAAGAAATGCACACTAAAATATTTTGAAGGATAGGGGTGTCATGTTTTGACTTTCAAATGTTTCAGAAAAAAAAGTATATATATATATATATATATATATATATATGGAGAGAGAGAGAGAGGTATATATATTTACAGAGAGATTCAGAGAGAGGAGAGAGAGGGAAAGTAAAAGTACTGTGGAGAATCTGGATTAAGGGTAAACAGGATTCTTTATGCTATTTTTGCAAATTTTTGGTAATTTTATTTTATTTCAAAATAAAAAACTATTTTGAAATTAATTTACAAAAACATTGGTGCCTAGGGCCCACCCCCAGAGATTCTCTTCCTTCATTTAGGTTGTAGGCTGGGCATCAGGGCTTTAAACTCTCTCCAGCTGATTCTCAGCACAGCCAGCATTGAGAACCACGGGCCTATGTGAGCCCTGGTATCTAGACATACAGAATCACTAATCTACCCATCACTTATGGAACTTGTTGGAGTGAAGGATTTTGGTGTTGGGGATCTAAAAAAAGAAAAGAAAAAGAAAAGAAAAGAAAAGAAAAGCCTCTCTGAGAAGAGTAGTTTATCAGGGTCCTAAATACAGATCCCTCAAGGGCCTAGCAAATAATATAAACGTGTAAAGCAGCAGAACTCAAGAAAATGGACTAGTGAGAACATGTCTGGATTAAAATTTAACTCAGATTTTTAAAATATTCCCCTCAGTTGGTTCAACGTCTGACTCTTGATTTTGGCTCAGGTCATGATCTCACAGTTTGTGAGTTCAAGCCCTGCATCGGGCTCTGTGCTGACAGTGTAGAGCCTGCTTGGAACTCTCTCTCTCTCTCTCTCTCTCTCTCTCTCTCTCTCTCTCCGCTCATCCAGTGCTGACTCTATCTCTCTTTCAAAATAAAATCATAAACTTAAAAAAATTAATATTAAAAATGAATTTAGGGGCGCTGGGTGGCTCAGTCGGTTAAGCGTCCAACTTTGGCTCAGGTCATGATCTCACAGTTCGTGGGTAGAGGCCCCGCCTCGGGCTCTGTGCTGACAGCTCAGAGCCTGGAGCCTGCTTCAGAATCTGTGACTCCCTCTCCCTCTCTGCCCCTCCCTTGCTCACACTCTGCCTGTGTCTCTCAAATAAATAAATAAATAAAATGTTAAAAATTATATTTAAAACAATAAAATAAAATTTAAAAATAACAAAATATTCTCATAAGCGATCCAAAATAGGCAGGCCTATTTTGGGGCAACATGACATTGTATTGTAATGTGCATACCTGAAGGAACAGGGAACTATGGTCACCATTTGCAGGCACAGAAATTTGGCAGTAGTTAGATTCTCTGAGTATATTCCTGTTGTGAACCAGACACTATGTTGAAGCATTACTTTTCTATTAAATTTAAGCAAAGCATATATCTAAGACAAATTTGGAAATAAGATAATTTGCATTGAACTGTTTCTATTAGGCTAACTATGGCTGCAAGTAACATAAAACCTCACCTTCAATGGATTTAAACAATAAAACAGCTTAACATGTAACATAAGGGGAAGTCTCCCAGCTTAATGGCCTCGAGGATCTGGCTTCTTTCCATCTCTCTGTTCTGCCTTCTTTGGTGAGTCATGTTTGCCCTCTGGCTAGCTCCCCTGATAGTCCCAAAAGGGCAGCAGAAACTCTAGGCCTGGCGTTCAGATGTGGCAACATCCAAGAAACTATCTTCTCTTGCTTTTGCCTCCTAGGAGCAAATAAATATTTTCCTGAAACCCTTAGGTAGAATTGCCCTGAGTCCCAATGTCCTGAGGGTTGCGTGTTCACTCCTAAACTAAGCATTGGAAAGAAAATGGGATTTCCAGCTGGGGCTTGGACTAAATAGCATTTGCCTTGAGGATGGGGTCACCATCTCCTGAGACTTGAGGGAGGCAGGATGGATACCCTGTAAACTTGGGGTGAAGGTGGGGACTGAGCATGAAGTAATCAAGCAGTAGAGTCTACGGTGGTAACCGTTCTCGATCACACTCAATTTCTCTGAGATTAAGTCAGACGCACATAAAACAGGGCTGTGTGCAACTTAATCCAAACAGAGAGACTGGCAAATTTAGGAATGTCGAAGTCGAGGGATGTGGACAGTAATGAAAAAAGCATGAGACTGATCAAGAAATTTGGCTCTATGTTAACCAGCTGAATGGTCTTGATCAAGTAACTTAATTTTCCTAGACCTCATTTATTTGTTCACCTAAAAAAATAGGGGGTGAGCTGGATGGTTTCTAAGATCACTTCTAATTAACAGCCTGTTAGTCTATAATCACTGGTTTACTCAGCTCTAAAATGTAAAGGAGCCGAAGAACTCGGTATTTGTGAGAATGCCTCTCAGAGTAAATCATTCTTAACCATCTAGACCCCAAATAAGGGAAAAGCAGATGTTTTAACAGCATGATTAGGACGTCCGGTTTCTGGTCCGGCACATTAAGGACTTGGAAGTCATCGCTCCATCCTAACAAGTAAAAGGCTGAACAAACACAAAACCAACAAGTCTACTTAGATCTGTCAGAGAAGTGAGATCATAGGGCAAAGAGTTGCCTGGGCAGAAGCAGAGAATCACAACTTACTGAAACAAAACCCCACATGCAGAAGCATGTGAGAAGATGCTCACCATCATATACCATTAGGGAATGGCAAACTCAGACAGGAATGAGATGCCATCGCACACCTATTAGGAGGGCCAAAATCCAAAACACCGACAGCAGCTGTGCTGGAGAGAGTGTGGAGCAACAGGAACTCTCGTCCACTGGGGGTGAGAATGCACATGGCACAGCCACTTTGGAAGACACTTTGGAAACAAAACTATCGATAGTCTTACCACGTGACCAAGCAATGATGCTCCTCGCTGTGTACCCAAGTAAACTGGAAACTTATGTCCACACAAAAACCTGCATACGAATGTTAATAGCAACTTTATTAATGACTGCCCCAACTTGGGAGGAATCAAGATGTCCTTCAATAGGCAAATAAACTGTGATGCATCCAGACACTGGAATATTATTCAAAGCTAACAAGAAAGGAGCTATCAAACCATGAAAAGACATGGAGGGAACTTACATGCATATTACTAAGTGAAAGAAACCAATCTGAAAAGGCTAAATGCTGTATGACTTCTAAGTATTTGATGGTCTGAAAAAGGCAAAACTATGGAGCCAAAGGATTAGTGGTTGAGAGAGGTAAGGGGGAGGGAGGGATAAATAAATGGAACATAAAAAATTTTTAGGGCTGTGAGACCACTGTGCATATCACTACAATGGGGGATGCATGTCATTATATATTTGTCAAAACTCATAAAATGCACAACACCAAGAGAGAAATCTGTGGACTTTGGGTGATGATGATATGTCAATACGAGCTCATCCATTATAACAAATGTACCACTTGCGTGCAGGATGTGGACAGGAGGGAGGCTGTGTGAGTGGGGCCGGTAGGCAGAATCTCTATACCTTGTACTCAGGTTTTCTGTGAACCTAAAACTGATCTAAAAAATAAAGTAGAATCTTTAAAAATGCATAATTAAGAAGTGCCTGGGTGGCTCAGTCAGTTCAGCATCTGACTATTTCAGCTCAGGTTGTGATCTCGTGGGTTTATGAGTTCGAGCCCCACATCAGCCTCTGTACTGGTGGTGTGGAGCCTGCTTGGGATTCTCTCTCTCCCTCTCTCTGTCTCTCTGCACCTCCCCCACTCCCTCTCGCACATGCACGTGCTATTTCTCTTAAAATAAATAAATAATTAAACATTTAAAAAATTTTAAAAAGTATAATTAAAACTGCCGGACCCTGAGATGTAACTTTGATACAATAAAATTAAAATTTTCTCTTTTTCACTTCAACTTCATCTGTTACTTTCTTCACAAATATCATAACAACTAGATTTGTCTGGGAATTTGATAAGCAAGTAAAGCTATCTGAAAGGAGGCAAGGTTTCCTCTTGAATTTCACATGTCTCTGTGAAGGTGGGCAAAGTCTTCAACCTCTTCCTCCAGGAGGACTTTTGGACTTTTTTTTTTTTTAAGGTAAACATCTAACTATCTATTTTCTTAAAAAACAACATTTTGGAGATTTCCTGTCCTTAAAAGTTTGCCATTGAATATATAACAACCTGAACTGTGCTCCCGGCAAAACAGATGCTGAAATGAAATGAGCAAGGTCAGTGCTGACATCTACTGTTAGAGCCCGAGAGAGCTTGGATCCTGCTCCCACAGGCAGGCCGTCCTTGGTGAGAAACCAGGATCCAGAGCACCAGCTGCAGGTGTGGGAGTGACTGTAGGAGAGCATCACCCAAAGCTACGTTATCCAGAAAAAGGGCAGCGAGGGAATGCTTACCACTTCTTGAGATAAGCATGTTGAAGATTCTGGAGGCAGAAGATAAATTCTCATCCTGGAGTCTTCCTGAGGCTCTGACATCTGTATCAAACTTCCCACTTTGTTTCTCTTGTAATGTTTCTGTCTCTGGTGCTTTAAAGAAAAGGTGGCTATAGCCATAGCTGGGTTTCAGAGCTCTGGGGGCAAGGTGGGGGGGGGGGGGAGGAAGGAGGGAGGGGGGGAAAAGGAGAATAGAAAAGCTCCTCTGACTTTGGTCTTTCTCTTGCCCTGGGGCATTGCTATAGTTTATAAATCCACTATCTACCTTTTGTTTTAGTTATCTTTATCTTCCTCTGGAAATATTTTCCACCCCAACCTGGAAGTAGCTATGGAATTAGTCACTCTGACTATTTTAAAAGGTGTGCATTATGTGAGGTCTCGCACTCCATCACCTCACCCGTTTCTTATGGGTCTCATGAATAGCTAGAGCCTAGATTAGGGAGAAGAGACCCAGAGTGAACATTCTCCCAGTTGGAGAAAAACACACTTATCCTTGTTATGTGCGAAGGAAAACAGCTGTGTGTTGCAACTGTTGTTAGGCAAGGAATTCTGTAAAACCCAAGAATGACAACGTCAATACCCAACCTCGACGCAGGGCAAGGTCATCCAGGCCTGAGAGGATGGACAAGGAGGACTTGGGAGCTGTTAACATCATCCAACCCGCTAAACGTACAGTTGATGGCTCGGTGGGGTCTTCTGCTCTTGCTCCCATTCTTTTTTTTTTTTTTTTTTTTAATGTTTATTTGTTTTTGAGACAGAGAGGGACAGAGCATGAGCAGGGGAGGGGCAGAGAGAGAGGGAGACCTGAAGCAGGCTCCAGGCTCTGAGCTGTCAACAACAGAGCCCAGTGCAGGGCTTGAAATTACGGACCATGAGATCATGACCTGAGCCAAAGTCAGATGCTCAACCTACGGAGCCACCCAGGTGCCCCTCTCACTCTGCATTCTTATCCCTTGCTACTGTGCTTCTTTATTCTGATAGATGCACATTCCCTAAGAACAAGAGGGTCCTAAGATCCGTTGTGAAGGACTGACTGTGCCCCCACGTGGAGAACACAAAGAAATCGTCTATATTTTTGCCCTCTTACTCATTTGCTTTCAAGACAACTCAAATAGGCTAATTTAACTGCCACACTTTTTTTTTTTTAGTTTTTCTATTTATACAGTAAGTTATTTGAGTGTTAAAATGGGAATCATTTTAAGAAGGATTGTTAGTGGTTGCCAACATTCTTCCTGGAAGTTCTAAATAAGTTTCAAGGATTTGTGTTCTTTTGAGCACACTCATAAAAATACTTCTCCTTTTATTCATACAGATATAATCAGAGCACGTTTTGTACAACTTTTTCTTATTTGGTTGGCATTTTGGAACTCACGATATGCTATGACACTTTGTAAAGATCTGGTTCATCGAAAATCGTGTTATGTTCAGTGAAATAAAAAACTTTACAAAGCATGACAGAAGAAGTGTGTTTGACTGCTGATCAGCTGTGAACCATCCACCCCCAAGATGTTGTTACAAATGCTAATAGGGCAGGACAGCCCTTAAAAACATGGACCCGTGGCATCACAGTGCCTGGGTTCAAAACTCTGTTCTACCAGTCTTGCCCTGGATGAGACTCTGGATAACTTCATGTTCTGTGACTGTTTCGTCATGTGTAAAATGGAGTAATACGTTAATATATGTCTAAAGTAGTTAATAGTATTTCAGGGACTTGGCTTATATTAACTGGTAACTGATGTCATCACTATTAAATGTAATGAGTAAGTTACTGGTTAGATCCTTGTATAAAAGCAACATTCCAAATCATTGGCTTGGGTTTCCCATTTAAATGTCGTAAATTAGGAAGTGCCAAGTTTAGAAAATGTTTGACTGACTGACAGAATCTCCTTATTTAGAGGATATGAGTATTCCCAATTTTCTGTAGGGAAGATATTTTTAGCAAATGTTTCATCAAAAAAATAATTGTGAAAACTTTTGTTGTCTTGATTCTGCTTTATTTTGGGTTTTTTGTTTTTGCTTTCCTCTACTATTTTCAGCCTGTTTTGTGCTCCCATGTTCTTGTCATTTAAGGTTGTTTCCAGGCATCCATCCCCTGCTTTGACTAGTTTGGGCTGCGGCCCCCACTGCCAGGATTTTAAGCGGGGCTCCCCCTAGGCCTTACCATGAAGAGTTCGCCACAGGGCCATGTGCAGAAAGAGAGCACGAAGCTTCTTAGCCATCAGCAGCTGCCCCTTTCCTGGAGAGGAACAGGGAAGGGAAAAGACGTGGTGCCAACTGACATTGGATTGAATACATGTGAACCCCTCAGCATTATCTCCTTTTCCCAGCCCCATTGCCTCTGTGAGGATTGCCCACTAACCTG
Source organism: Panthera leo (assembly GCF_018350215.1). Classification (NCBI taxonomy): domain Eukaryota; kingdom Metazoa; phylum Chordata; class Mammalia; order Carnivora; family Felidae; genus Panthera; species Panthera leo. The sequence continues at coordinate 73,665,659 of NC_056685.1, forward strand.
GTGTCTACCCGAGATCCAGATGGGCACCTGAATTTTCTGTGAGACATTTACATTTTTTTCATCCAGCCTCTTTCTCTTCTTTAAAGTATGGATAAGTACATATTAACTACCTCTAGGAGAAATTTAGAAAAACATGTGTGTGCATCCTCCCCCTCCCTGGGTTACTAGCCGTTTTTTGTCTCTACTGATATTTGTTAATGCTGATAATGGGAATATAATTCTCGACTTCTCTGCCTATGCCGCTGCCTCACCTCGTCTTTTCTGAGACTTCTACTTGGTCTACTCTGCATTTGTTTTCTCCTTTCTTTCTTGCCTTAACTGAGGCTCCACTATATTGAAGGCACACTGGATTTTGGGGGACCACACTGAGTCACATGTGGCCTTTGTATGGTAAAAGATCCTAAATGAATTGACTCAGCTGACAGTGGTTGGTTCGGGCTTGATTCTGTACCTAGCACTACAGTCAGCTTATGCCCTTCAATGATGAAAGAAGAACACGATAAGATTAACCAGGAAGGGGGTTTCATGTCACTGTCACCACTCTGGGGCCATGTTGTCAGTGTCCCTACTCCATATGATGGGACTCTTACTGTCCTGGGTGGCTCAGAAAAATATCCAGCACAAATCCACTGCACTAAAGTGCCCTTTGTGTTTTTGGTGTAATATATATATATATATATATATATATATATATATATATATTGGCTATTATTGGGTCCCCATTTTTTCATAATTTTAAAATATATCTCCTATAGGCATACTCAATTTGAAACTTAGTATTCATTTAGAAACCAAGGGATTCCACTATTTCATTGTCCATCCAAAATGAGACGGCCTGTGACATTTCCTTGGTCAAATTTTCTTCTCACATGATTCCAAAACCCCAAGTTAGATGTCACCAACAGCCATGGAGTCCTTCAGAAACCACTGCCACTCTAACTATCAAAGGCCTTAAAAATACATACAGCCTTTAAGCCAGTATTTTTACATCTAGTAATTTATTGTAAGGAAATCATTAAGCCTCCAGAAACAAATGCGTAGCTGAAGCTGTTAAGGCAGTGCTAATTATCATAGTGTGTTATTGAAGACAGCTAGCTGTTAAATGCAGAATAATGATTAAATATTCATCACGCCTGATACCAAAAAATTCTATGCCTCTAGTAAAATCATGTAAAAGAATACTTATTGACATGGGAGAATATTAAGTGTAGGAATTGGGTTAAAGGTATCTGTATGGAGTATTACACTGTGCTCCCATTTAAAAAGAAAACATACATATATGCCTAGAAAAAGTATGAAAAGCTTTCGGATAGAATATGCCAATAGTGGTGAATTCTTGGGTAGTAGAAGAACTTAAATTCTCTTATGTTTCTTAATTTATATTTCTTTTACAATGACTGAGGGGTAATTACATATTTTGGAAGGCCCCTCAAAAATTGCTGCTCGTCTTGGGAGAACCACCAACAGATCTCACTTCAGTCCTTCCGCTGTGAGAAGTGTTCAAGGTATTATAGAAACTATATGGGATACGAAAGAAATGTACATGAAACCCGTTCAGAGGATTTAGATTTGTAAACCATCATCAAACTCTTATTACAAACGAGTTTAATTTTATTAAACAAATCTATCCAGGTGGGATCCTTGTTTGTGAAAATGTTCCTACTGCTAGAGCTTTCGTTACCAATGTTTCACGGTTCTGTGTAATTTGCATTAGGCACTACAACATTCTGCTATTCCGTTCTTCAACCCAGTTCTTCAACCCATAGCAACACTTAAACCTGTCATGATGCTGTTCTCAAGGACTACAACACAGGGGCTACAACGAGGACTACTATAACGGGGTTTTGGGGACGAGTTCCTCCAGAGACCCATGTGCTTAAAGAGGCTTTATTGGCTCTGAGCATGTGTAGAAATTAGAAACAAACTCTAGGTGAGGAAGGAAGTATGAATGTGGTAGAATGGGGAAGGGGGTCAGTACAGTCTCCAACTGCAGACATTAGGAGGTGTGTCCTGTCCTGACGCAGGCTTGGCATGGAGGGAACAGAACCCCAAAGATCTGGATTCAAGTCAGCCATGTGGATGTTAAACATGTCAATCAAAAATCTGGAATCCCACTATAGGTTATTACATGGTCAAGCCAATCATTTATAGAGAGAGCATTCAATAAAACGATAAGCACACTCTTTATATCTAAAGCAGATAAGAAAAAAAGAACCCAACTCCCTGGTGATTTATTTTCTCCCCATAGAATTTTCATTTCTGATGGAGTTCGGTACGCACATGGTATGTTCATCTATATAAGAAATTAGATTAAAGGCACCAATAGAATTGAAGTTTCAGACGGACAATTAAGAGAATAGCTGAAACTCATTTACAAAATTGGAATGAGCCCCAAGATAGAGAACGAAAGAAACTGAAGCTTCTACCGATGTTTTCCAGAATGTCTAGAATCCAGGATCCTCTTGTTTAATTCCCAAAGCAGCAATTTCTAGCAGCATAGGATCCCTGAAATACACAGAGGAAATGATGCAGAAACAAAGGGCAATACATCATCTAACAAATAATTAAAATTGAGCCTCATGTCAGTGGGTGGCATGCATACATTCATTTATTTCACAAACATTTGTTGAGCACCTGCTTAACAAATCACGGGGCCCTAAGATGATTTCCTGGACAAAGAGATGACTCAAGAGTTTTTATTCTATACGTGTCCTCTTTAGCTTATACACATTCTGTGTACAACGCCTCATTTGAATGAACATCAAGGGCAGCAGTGAGAAAAGAATGACAAAGGTGCAACATACAGTGTGAGGTGTGTGTGTGTGTGTGTGTGTGTGTGGGGGGGGGGTAACGGAGGGAGAGGTGGCAGCAAAATGCAGCTGTCCTTTCTTTCTAGATCTCTTTGTTCTCTTTCTTCGGCTCCCACCTCCTCAAATAAACCATAGGACCTAGAATCATTTCTCTGCTCCACTAGGATCAGATCCCCCAGGATAACTGGGGGAGCAAAAAGGTGGGCACAAGAAGGCACAGGAAGGTGGGCACAGATGCTCTTGCCTCCTGGGAACTGACTGAATGGCCGCTGACTCGGATGCTAGCTGCCGTTTTCCATGTACTGAGAAATATAGCAAAGTCGAGGATAACTAGAGGAGAGAATCTGGTTAATCCACTTCCTGGTGTGCTAAGACTTAACTGTCTAAATGGCACAATCATTTGTTGTGTCTCCTCTTGTTGAAATTATTTACGAAATCGGTCATTTTATTTCTTGCCTTAGCAAATAGAGCAATGTACATTAAGGTTCGATAACACAATTTGCAACTGTAAGCAACTGAAGGTGAAGAATATTAAAATCACCTTAGAAGTTGTGATGATTGTTTACTTGTATCTTTTTCCCATAAAATGAGTGTGCCAACTGTGAAAAAAAATTGATTGTTTGAAGGTTCCAATGATTTGGGTTATTATTATTCTAGACTTCCCACCCTGTTTGTGAACTTGAGGTAAACTTGACGTGTAGGAGTTTTTTCTGGAACTAAAAGAGTGACAAATTCCCAGATTAAAAAGAAGCTCAAGATATATTTGCTTTTTGCAGGTCAGATTGCTTTGCATTACATCAGATCATTGAAAAATATTCTGAACAAATTATAAAGGGGGAAAAAATAGAAAATATACAGAGGAAGTCTAATCATTGAAATGACATTTTCACATTAATTGAATAAAATGAGTCATTAAGGCCAAACTGATTTTATGTGAAATAAACTGTATTACATAAACCACCATGGGTTAAAAAAAAAAAAAAAAAAAAAAAAGGCAGCCCAAACAAAAGAGGAATGGGTCAAGAAGAAATTAAGTAATTTATCTAAAGTTAGATAATACACCAGACAACAATCCAAGATTCTTGTATTGCAGAGGGTGTTTTTCATTGCTTCCCTTGCCTCGTGGGTATTTTGCACTTCACATCATTTTGAAAGCAATCCATTCCCAGAGGGTTTGGACATATAGTCATTTCAGTGTCACATGTGTTCTCACATGTCCTCTGCATGTAATGTTCACTGATGAGGCAGAGCTGTGCACAGCATATTTTTCAAAAGCTATTTGGACAGTGCTGTAAAAGTGGTGTGCATGGTTGTTTATGTCACTTGTTCTCAGTACTGAGAGTTGTGGAAATTACTATTTCTGAGGACAACATCTGTTCTCATTAAAGAGAGGGAAAGTGTTCTTAAGACCCAGGTAGGTGTTTCATTAAATGTGATCTATGCTGCAAGGTATAAAGTGTATCATTTATTCATGTTGAGATGCTATTATGAATGTGCATTTGTGTAATGTCTAATGGATATAATACAGTGCAGTAAAACAGGATCCTTCGATTTAAAAGCTATTTCACTGTGGGTTTAGGAAAGTTACATTTCTCAGAAAGCGTCCAGCTCAATGGCCTTCTCTCCCTTTTTTAAATGTGGTAGTATATCTTAGATGTGTGTGCGTGTGTGTTTACAAATATATAATAGGTGCATAGACTAAAACCAGGTAAGTATTATGAATACTTGGAGATCACGCCATGGTGAAGTTTATTGCGGGAGGTAATATTGCTTCTGGCAGTTAAATTTTAAGTCAACACATTACCAAGGTGTGCCATCGGCTGCCTCAAAGAAAAAGAGTGGCTCCTAAACTCTGCTGTACCTAAGCTCTGGTCTCCTAAGCTCTCTGGGCCATGAGAATATTTCCAACTACAACGTAGGTAATTGACCAAGAGTCCTCCTGCTGTGCCCTGAAATCCTTCACCAACTCAGCACTGAGGCTGAACCTCCCATGTGCTGTTCCCAGCCAATGACTGGGGGGAACTCCTCCCACACCCACTTTACCCGCAGTTGTCTCCTCCTGCCTTACCCACCCCTGCCTCCAGTGGCAGTCTAGGACACTTCCCCCTTATCATTCTCTCCCTTTTTCTCTCACTGGGGTCAGGTTTGCCTCCTGCTCCAATGGTCCTCCCAGGCTTCCCTCGCTTCCTCTTCCAATCAAATCCACGCATGATTAAAAATAATATAAAAACAGGGAGGGAGACAAACCACAAGAGAGTCTTAAATACAGAGAACAACCAAAGGTTACTGGAGGAGTTTTGGGTAGGGAGATGGGCTAAATGGGCAAGGGGCATTAAGGAGGACACTTGTTGGGATGAGCACTGGGTGTTATAAGTCAGTGATATTACTAAATTCTATTCCTGAAATCATTATTATACTATGTGTTAACCAACTTGGATATAAATTTAAAAAAAAATCCATGCATGTTTAATCCCATCTTGAATTCTGCTTCCTGGACCAACATACCAACCTAACTGTAACATGATTAATTCATATATTAAGACATTAAGGAAAAAATGTCAGTCTCAGAAAGAGGTGGGTCAGCTTAGGGAGCTCCACAAAGGATGCCAAAGCAAAGCTCTGAACATCTTAGCTCATGCTCCTCTGACCACAGGAGAGGATGGTGACATTCCAGCCCAAAGCCTATCTTCATCGTGAAATGGATATGCCTGTGCCCTTAGCTATTCTGCTAATCAGATGAACATACCTGGCTCTGAGTTCGTGCTCCCCAACTGATGTTCAACTGATAATTTCACTTCTCAGGATGTCTCCCTTTAGGGAGAAAATATGTGCCTGGACAGAATGAAGTCTATAAGGAAATGCTTGGAGCTTCTGAGAATTGCGTACTGGAGACTCAGGATTGTGACTGCCGAGTGGGTCAAACATCCATTGCCAAGAGTGGCATCATTGGAAACCTGAGTAAGGGTGAAGGGCACCTGGTTTCTGCAGGAGTGCTCAGGTAGGCTCTGTGGAAGAAACCTTGATGGTCTCTGGTCTGGCATGTATTCAACAAGTGGTAAATGTTGGCAGTCATTCTTGTTACTAGGGTTATGGGTAGAATTGTCATCCAGGCAGAGAAACTTTGAGGTTTCTTCCAAATATGAGTGTCTTAGCTCCCTGGGGCTCTGTACTGAAAGCTGGGTAACTTAAGTAACAGCAATTTATTGACATAGTGCTGGAAGCTAGAAGTCTAAAGCCAAGGTGCTGGCAGGGATTGTTCCTTCTGAGGGCTCTGAAGGAGAATCTGTTTCATGCTCTCTCCTACTTTCTGGTGACAGTTCTTGGCATCCCTTGGCTTGTAGATGCATCATTCCAATCTCTGCTTGCACCTTCACATGGCATTTTCCCTGTGCATCTGTGTGTCTTCACATGGCTACCATCTTCTTACACGGACAACCATCATGTTGGATTGGGGGCCCATCCTACTCCAGTGTAACCCCATCTTGACTTATTACAGTTACCCCTGCCCTATTTCCAAATAAGATCACATTCTGAGGTATTGAGGGTTAGGATTTCAGCATATATTTTTGAGGACACACAATAACAATCAAATTTGATTGTGCTATAGAATTCCCCAAGAGCGTAGTTCCATAATGGATGATAAATATAAATTAGGATGTAAGGAGGGACATGACTAGCATTACACTTGATGTTTGTTCAAATTGGCTTAAAGGAGGGGGTGGGGTATATAGGAGAGGAATAGAACCCAGAGGAAGGGGGCCCTGAGGGCACGTGGCTGATTTCTACATAACAAAGGATTTTCCTGCTGCTCTTGGGGCTCCTGACAGACTTAGGATGGGGACTGTGTACGGAATTGCTCTCTCACTCCACACCCCTGCCCAACTTTGTCCAGCAACCCAGTCTCCACACGTTTTCTTCTAATCCTTTCTCTTCATACTCTTTGTCCCTCCAGTCCTCTGTAAGGTTAATGCAAATAAAACATATCTATTATTTTGTCATATTTGAAAAATGAAAAAGCACTTCTAGTCTCTACATTCAAATTTCTTTGCAATATTAGATTGCTTGCTCTATTTTAGCCTATTAACTATGGGCGAAATACATTAATTACGTTTTACTTCTTTATTTTGCGACATTAACATTTGACTTTCAGATAATCATTTAAATGTGTGCCCCTGGAAAATATAGCTTATAATTACCACAGTATTTACATTTCTCAGGGTTGAAGCATAGCAATCTGAGTGGATGCTGTTTAAGAATTAATACGGATAGATGAAAATGACAGAGAATTCTAAAAAGGCCCAGTGGTTTGGGAGGCTATTCTCTGGCAATCCCTTGTGTTTGATTTAAAAAAAAAAGCAAAAAAAAAAAAAAAAAGCAAGGCAGCTGTTAGGTGCTCTTAGGCTACTGTGCAATTACGGAATTTTCCATTGGGTTGTATGTATTCAGGTCACATACACAGTGAGATTTCCTGCAGTGACAGTACAGATAAAAAAGCTGTGCATCTTGGTGATAATTGTGCTCCATTTAGGCAAACTGTCAACTGGTGCATTTTTACATTGTCTTGAAAGCATGGAAGATGCTTCTGTATGCATGCCTTAAATATGAATTCACGAGCACCCAAAGAACAATAGGATGTGTTTTGAAATGTATTTTAATGAGAAATAGGCATTGAAAGGCCTTCAGAGTTCATGTTTCTGTATCGCTTTAAAGCTATTAGTTAATTAGTGGTTATCTCCTCAGTCAAATTTAGGAATAAATAAACCTTTTCTCCCCATCTTCTGAGTGGCTTCCCAAAAACATGATGACATATTTTGAATGTATATTGTTTCTAACGAGGAGGATGATGATGATGATGATTTAATATCTCCTAATTATAGAAAGAGGGGCTGGAGATTAGGGGCTGGAGAGAAAAGGAATATTAAGGTCATTCATTTTTGGTTTTGTTTCTCTCTCTCTCTCTCTCTCTCTCTCTTTTTTAAGTTCAAGGTGTGCCTTAGAGCCCTGGAGTCAAGATGAAAGAGTATGTACTGTCCATGAAATAGCTAAGGTTCTCACCACTCCTAGTTACAAAGCAGCAATGTTATCTGACCCTTTGTGGCATAGCCCTTGGACTTTTAAGTCTTTCTAGAAGATAATGTCTTTGGTGTGCAGTACTGGGCTAATAGAAGTGTTGGTTTTGGACTCACTGCATACCGGCAAAGCTATCTTGAGGTCTACTCATAGACATGGAAACCAGTGCAAATACGCTTGGCCTCGTGAAGCTAGAAGTCAGCCACTGCAAGGGAAGGATGGACATGACATGGAAGCAACGAAAGGTTTAAAATGTTCCTTGTGATAAACAAGATGGAAAATGTCTAACACAATTGAAAATGCCTAACACTGATTTCCAAAGAAATTATAGAGATAAGCTAGACTAATCCCTGGGAGGATGCTTTTGCAAATGAGATCATTATTAAAATATTATATAAATTCCCAAAGCTTAAACAAGTCTAAGAGGAATGACTTTCTATATATAGGCTGTCTGGGCCAAGGGAAAGACTCTTCTCTTTTCTCTCAGTACTTCATGGTATCTGTAGTTTTCTCTTCACCTCTACATCATTCTCTGGCTCTCCTTGTACCTGGAGAGCCACTAAGCATATGTAGCTATTTAGATGTAAATGTAAATTAATTAAGATTAATGTGTAAGATTCAGTTGCTCCAGTCACATTACAAGTGGATACTGTGATGGATGATGTGAATCACAGATCATTTCCGTCACTGAAGAAAGACTTGCCCTCCACTCTCTAGCCGTTTCTCAACAATCCAGGCAGGAAGCCACTCCTGTTATTCCATTGAACTATTAATCTCTACTTCTTATAAAACTGAGAATCAGGGAAGCAAAGGTTTGTGGTTAACTTCACATATTAATAAGCAGCAGAACACTCAATCCTGGCTCAATTGTCTCCAAATTAAATTTTTTTAACTACCATATCACTTCTACTCTAAGTCAGTAACACGTTTTCTTTCCATTTCGGAAATGAAGAACGAATAGTCAAAAATACCAAAATTTAAAATAAAATCTCCAAAGTTAAAGTTAACATTTAGTTTAATCAGAGAAAATCTGTGTTATTACTGAAGTTATCAGTGTATTGATAGCCTCAGTGTTGGGCTCAAAATGGCTATTGCCTTTTGAGCCTTAAAACTTCCTTTTGATCTGATGGTCAAAGAATGGAATTTTTTGTTTAATTCTCTTCCTGGAACATCCAGTATGATGAAAAGAGCAGAAGATTAGGAATCAAGATACCTAGGATGTAGTTCAGGTTATAAACTAACTGGATAAGACTTTGGATAAGTCCATTATGTTCTGAGTCTGTTTCTGTTTTCCGGGCAGTCAAAAGATAACTTAGCTGAGTTTCTGTATTCAGGGCTGATATTTACTTGGTGTGCTCCAATGTGACCACATGGTTTATTGAATTATTGAAATAGTCCCATACCAGTTGGTAAACGGCACCCCTTCTCAGCCAACACAGATCCTCTCCTGGGATCCTCTTATCTCCCTATGATGTAAAAACTGCAGAGTTAATGGCTGGAACAATACGGACCTTCCAGGACCCTGCCCTAGCCCACAATTGGCATTCATTCTGATTGTCAGTTTTCATACCATAATGGTTATTAAATATTTTGCATAAAAATGTATCCTGCATGCATCCAAATATATATTGGCACAATCTTCCCGTTTATTATGTGTGTAGGTTGTCTGTTTGGTTCAATTTAAGTTTGACTTGAAGTATAGACTCAAAGTTGGTAAATTATTTAAGGAGTCTATCAGACTTTCAGCAAATGAGTCAAGAAGCCTCGCCCCTCTGAGAAGTAGAAAGGCAGAGAAACAAAGACAGGATTGCAGTGTTCATGTTCTGGATTGCTCTCCATATGTTGATAACAATATGTTCTGTGAGCAAATTCAGGTTGTCTGAATCACTCCACATCAATAGCCAGTTTGCCTCTTAAAAGTATTTAGATAATGGGTTGTCTCTCCTCCAAAAAACTAGGAAGAAAGAGTTTAAATGATCATCTTTGACACTGAATATATTTCAAGATCATTGAACAAGATTCTCTTCCTATGACTCACTTTATACTTCCTGAACCAACATTAATTTACCGCTTAAGACACCTGACAACTTCGGGGAAAGAAGTATAGAGCATATAATAATTTATTCATAAGGTTCCAGTCATTGCTGATTTTAAAAGATGTTAGTTTCTTATTCAGAGGTCCACCCTTTACCTCTTTCCTCCTTTTAAAGTTAAAAATGCCGTTTCTTCAGAACTAAAAAGGAGCAATTTTTAGATTATATTTCAATCTAAATTCTCAAGTTCCCAACTGATTTTTCTTTTCTTTTTTTAATTTTTTTTTAATGTTTTATTTATTTTTGAGACAGAGAGAGACAGAGCATGAACGGGGGAGGGGCAGAGAGAGAGGGAGACACAGAATCGGAAGCAGGCTCCAGGCTCTGAGCCATCAGCTCAGAGCCCGACGCGGGGCTCAAACTCACGGACCGCGAGATCGTGACCTGAGCTGAAGTCGGACGCTCAACCGACTGAGCCACCCAGGCACCCCATCCAACTGATTTTTCAAAACTTTTGCTGTTAGTCTTCCAAATACTGCTTTTGCTAAATAATCAGAGTCTCCTGTCATCTTTCCACATAAATGCTCTCAGTTCATCTGTTGGTTTTTCTCATAGCAGCAAGATGGCTGCAGAGGTCTTAGCATCATGTCATCACAAACCAATATGAAGCAATAACAAACATTTCCCGGAAGTCACTTTAACAGGCTTAGCCTACATCCCATTGTCCAATATTGGGTTTTTCCTGAGTCAATTACTGGGACAGCAGAAGGAATCACCATGATTGACTAAGATGAATCAAGATCCACCCAGTGGGGTAGAGCCAACCTGCTGTAGAGCAAGGAAGATGATGCGAATGGCTTTTGGGTAGGCAATTATCATCTGCCACACAGAATGGCCCTGTGGCACAGACATTATTTCTCCCATTGTGTAGTTGAGTGGACTATAATTTGACACAGTAGATAAGGTGCCTGAAGATGAAAAGTGGTCAGTAGTGCAGCTGTGATTTGAGCTAAAGTCTGAACGATACTAACGCGGGAGCTCCTGACCACGATGTTCTACCTTCTCTTGGTTGTACTACATTCACTGAAGCTTTCAACTTTTCATTCACAGTCTTCACAGTCTTCGCCGTCATCTTTCTCATTTCCTGGGGGATTTTGATATTGTGTGGGTGACCCACTGAATTCTAGCCATAACATTTCCTGACACCAACTTTAATGGCCTTTGTTTGTAGCCTCCCATCCCCTGGGTCTTACCTCCAATAACTATTCCAACGTTGCATCTTAAATTCTAATATCTCATGTTCTGACACAGCTCTCGTCCTTCCAGCCTTTCCTTATTCTTACTCCTTCGTATTTCTCCTTCCTTATTCCTACTTATTTCTACACCAATTCTTTAAGCTCCTGGAGTCCTCTAACCTCCCTTCTGTCTGGAATGTCTACTAAAATTTGTGAACTTGCAGACTCTCAAAGCCCCTGTGAAGCCTTCTCAATGGGGTTCAGGACATGCTACCCCAAATTTATGGCACTTTGGTGTATTAAATATTTTAAGCTGAAGGAGTTTGATAAAACAGAAGAAACAGGAAAGTCACTTTGGTCTTCCTTCCAACCTTCTCCCTGAAACAGGTCATAAAACTCTCATGTGAGTGGTGCCCTCTCTCTACCTAGAGTAAAGGAGTGTCCTTATCTTCAAAGACCAATGGACCCTTAGAAGAATCCTAGCAAACAGATCTTGCTAAGTTTCCCCCAAATTTGCTATATGTACCTCATACGTTTTATGACTTCTGAGATCTCCCCATGACTGCCCACTCTTCATCGAACCTAGCATAAAAATACTCAGGTCTAACTATTTCTTCCGGTCTTCATTTCCTTATGAAGTCTCCCATATCACAGAAAACCTATATTCAAAATAGGGGCACCTAGGTGGCTCAGTTGGTTAAGCATCCAACTCTTGATTTCAGTTCAGGTCATGCTCTCACCATCGAGCCCCAAGTCTTCAGCCCCTGTGCTGGGTGTGGAGCCTGCTTAAGATCCTCTCTCCCTCTTCCTCTGCCCCACCCCCACTCCCTACTCACGTGCGCTCTTTTCTTTTCTCTCTCTCTCTCTCTCAAAAAAAGAAAACTTATATTAAATAAATGTGGATGCTTCTTTCCTGCTAATCCGTCTTTGTCAGTTTAATTTTTACACCCAGCCACGATCTCTAAGAAGGTTTTTCTTCCCTCCGCCTGTATCTAGAAGAGAAGGAAACGGAAGATCAGAATGCCAACACGAATTGGAGACCTCATTATTAGCAATGATTGGGTTGGAACTCTGGTCCCTTCTGGTTCTGAGCCTGGGCCAATGTTTTGTTTTGTTTTCTCCACGCTGCCCCTTGCAGTTGTGTCTTTCCTCCTGGTAAAAATGTAAAAATACACAGGTTGGAACAATGTTTCAGGACACTAACCATATATACATAAGAATATTATACTTTAAAAATGATTTTACAGCATGTTTTGTTAAGGTTTAGGAGAAAGATACAGTGTGAGAAGCCCCAAACATAAAGACCTCTGCAGACTTCTCTGCTGATAGAAAGTCAGTAATTGAATGGTCAGAGACAGACAAATACTCACACTTAGAGAATTCCAGGCAGATAGTCAAAAGATAGCTGAAATTCTCTAAAGTTCTCTTCAGAGTAGATATTGTTGTGGATTAAATTGTTTTCAGATAAAGATGAAGGCTTAAGAGTGGACCTCTTGAAAGCATTGCTTAGATTGCTACTTTGTAGTTAAAAAAAAAAAAAAAACCGGCACACAAAAAACCAGCATAAATTGCAATATGAAAATACTGCGTCCTGCTCTATTTCCTGCAAAACAGGATTTACTAGAGTATAATTGCTTAATTTTATTGATCTGAAATTACGAATTTAGATAATCTAGAGATGAGACTTTAGTATTTCCAAACACATGCAAATGTTGCTATTTCGTAATGCACTAGCTGGGTCTTTGTTATGTTTACTGGCTTGATCAGAATCCTATTGCCTCATCCAATGATAATCACATAAACTGAAATGAACTTCAGGAAAACACGAAAGTGTTGATTTGAACAAAAAAAGTGATAAGGTGTTGAGGGTCAAGACAAAAAATTCCTGCTGTGGTTTAATTTATATCGACTCTGACACATCTTCCGAGGCACATTTTACCTGTGTAGTCAACGGTCTTCCAGTTTGGTGTGAGGTGATATGCTAGGTGTTTAAAAATCATTTTGTGTTTGAAGAAACTTGATAAGTACCCATTGGAGGTAGCTAGGCTAGAAACAGAATCCTGATCATTTAAAGTACTTGTTTATACCGTATCTAATTACTGTGGGAACATTGGGAACAGATCTATATCACAGCTTCAGTTACCCTCCTCAACCCCACCCCATTGGGTGAAAGAGGGGAAAAAAGGAAGAAGGAGAAAAAAGAATGAGGGTGCACGCTTTTCTGTGTTTAATGATGGCTGTAAATGCCAACAGGTGACTCGATATCTGACAGAAGGGTTCACTGTGGATCACAGGGGGGAATGTGAGAAACTGTTTCAGAGATGGCTATATCCGTGGGGGATTTTTCTCCGCGGTCGTCGTGCCAGCAGCCTCAGATCCAGAACGTATGCTGTCAGGTGCACTGGTCTGTGGTCGCTTCTGATCTCCTTAGGGTCTGGTGCCTTTTGACTGTGTGGACATCATAGACATATTTCACGGTTGCTCTGCTCCAAAACTGGTCGATCTTTTAGTCCTAGATCTTGCACACAGACCATGGGGAAAACAGAGGGACCATGGGGAAAACAGAGGGATGGACCTCAAGAATTTGGAGAGAAGGGAACTAAGATTGTTATTTGAAAATTAAGCTAAGAAATAAGTCCATCCTAATTTGAAGTGAAGAGAGACACATAAAGGCTCATTAAAGTTAGGGCCAAATCTCTGTGTTTCTACCTCACCGTCTTTTTAGTTTTGTTAGACGAAGGTACATCTCTAAGTTCACAATCTGTGACAGGGAACTTTGTGGATTGTCTTGATTCCATTTGACATCCAAATGTAATTTTGTGTATGTGACCAGAAAGTGTTTCTAAATATTAAACGCTCAAATTAGTGTCAAGTGTCCAAATGTGAAATCAATGTAAGTCCCACACCACTTGGGAACTTGTGTCAATGCTTCCTTGATAATAACACATGAGAGCAATATCTTTATTTATGATAAAAAATATTTTTGAAATAAAGAACCCTAGGTGTGGGGTGCCTGGGTGGCTCAGTCAGTTGAGCATCTGAATCTTGATTTTGGTTCAAGTCGTGATCTCAAGGTTCATGGGTTTGAACCCCATAGCAGGTTCTGCACTGACAGTGTAGAGCCTGCTTGGGATTCTCTCTCTCTCTCTCTCTCTCTCTCTCTCTGTCTCTCTGTCTCTCTCAAAATAAATAAATAAACCTGAAAAAAAAAAAGAACCCTAGTTGTGTATGTCACCTGGCGTGTAGTTCCCTTGTGGATCACACTCTCTGATTTCAAAATTCCAGAGCCTCTCCTGATCTATCAATCATTAACTGTTGTTTTTTAGCTACTAAGAAGACAGTGTTATATAACAGACTGTCCCTGGCCACTGAAATGATTAATTTGGAGGTGGTGTGGTGGGTGGGGAAAACTTAAAAAATATAAAACGTACTGAATTTGAGTAAAGCTACTTTATAACACCTCAAGATCTAGTATTTCATAACCAACTAAATCTATGCAGATTTATTTAATAATCAGAGAAAAGAAGAAGAGAGTTACTGAACCAATGGGACTCGAGCAGCATTTCGGATGGTCTGCCATATGTCCAGCGTTGTGAGATATAGAGAGGGCTTCAAGCATTTCACACAGAAGACTCCTAAAAGAGATGGGACACTGGGGGCACGGCGGTCACTAGCACAGCAGTAGTCTGCCTATCCTTGCATTTCCTATGTTTGTGTATTTCTTTCCTCCAGAGATGGTAATGGTCCTGGGCAGTAGGACTTGAATTCCTCTCTATTTCCACCATTGTTAGCTCCCCTCTACCTGGACTCTCCATTAGCTCTTAGCACAATGATTGGTGTGAATAAACAGGGCCATGAGAGATGAAAGGGATCCATAGAGACTGCAAACTACGGTGCTTCCATTTCCTCCCACAAAGTAGATGCAAGAAATAAGTCTTCAGGAATTAGAGTCATTTCCTACTTTTTCCTCAAAAGAGCCACTGAGTAATCAGTGCTTTCTAAGTTCCTGGAAGTCACAATCCATAGCTCAGCCTGGGACTCCCTCCCTCCTCTCTCTTCTCCTTGTGCCTGTGGAGTGACCACCTCCAATCCCATGACTGGATGGGCTGATCAGTTCAAACAACTACTCGATGTGGCTTTTAAAAATAACCACACTGGGCTTGTTGGCAAAGCCCAGACTTCAAGGAAGATGAATAGACCACTGTCTGAGTCAGCTGCTCATGAAATTCAAGCGGGCAGGCAGAGTGATAATAAGGAAAGAGAATTGATGGTGACCAAAATGTCCCCAGATAACACATCACCTTACTGAGGAAATGGAGATAGAAATAAATGGGTAAACAGAGAAACGTGCCAGTGGATTTTCAAAGAAAATAATTTCTGCTGATACTATAGTTTAAAAGATGATGTTGACCTGCATTTACTGGAACAGAAATAGAATAATTAACTTATTGAGTTTTAAATATGAAATGTAACATGATGATGAAAGTAGGATAAGTTGCCCTCAAAAATTCTTACTATTACCAGAATTTAATGTTTTAGCAATAAACCCCACAGGGCTTCGGGAGAGTCTGTAGTGGGACCAATGTACGGACTCTTTTTTTTTTTTTTTTAATTTTTTTTTTAAAGTTTATTCATTTTTTTGAGAAACAGAGAGAGACAGAACATGAGCGGGGGAGGGGCAGAGAGAGAGGGACACACAGAATTCGAAGCAGGCTCCAGGCTCTGAGCTGTCAGCACAGTGCCGGATGCGGGGCTCGAACTCACGGACCATGAGATCATGACCTGAGCTGAAGTCAGGACGCTTAACTGACTGAGCCACCCAGGTGCCCCTGTATGGACTCTTTTCTAAAGCCAGAAGAAAGATTTTATTTTCTGTCAAGGTTTCTGCCTAGCCAGTAGGTTTAATCACAATGCATGTGTGATAATTGTTCTCTTTCATCTATTTAATACCCATTTGACTTTAAGAAATTAAAATTAGTCAATTTTGGGGCGCCTGGGTGGCTCAGTTGGTTAAGCGGCCGACTTTGGCTCAGGTCATGATCTCGCTGTTTGTGAGTTGGAGCCCCGCGTCGGGCTCTGTGCTGACAGCTCAGAGCCTGGAGCCTGCTTCGGATTCTGTGACTCGTTCTCTCTCTGCCCCTCCCCTGCTCACGCTCTGTCTCTGTCTCAAAAATAAATAAAACATTAAACAAATTGTTTTAAAGTAAAATTAGTCAATTTTGTTGAAAACCACTAGCTATTTTTGCACGACTGTGTGCAGTCACATACACCTGTGACTAGTGTGTCGCTACCCACTGTGCATTTCCCTCACTAGTACCTAGTCAAAAAGTAGAAGCCAAGGGACAAAAAGTAAACCAATATTTGGAAAAGTGACTCACATGAAAGTGGAATATTTATTTCCACTGGTAGCAGCTAACAATGTTTGCATATTTATGCCAAAGGCTCTTACGACTCTGTGACTAGCTTCCATAATTAATTGGTCACTGTGAATGCTTTTTGTGCTTTTTAATACTTGTAGTGTTGTACAATAATACTTGTTGTAATGCATACTTTTGAAGGTTTTTTAAAAAATGTTTTTTAACATATGTTTTTGAGAGAGAGAGACAGACAGACAGAGAGACAAATGCGGGAGGGGCAGAGAGAAGAGGAAGACACAGAATCTGAAGCAGGTTCCAGGCTCCCCACTGTCAGCATAGAGCCCAGTGCGGGGCTTGAACCGCGAGATCATGACCTGAGCTAAAGTCAGACGCTTCACCAACTGAGCCACCCAGGTGCCTCCTTACTTCTGAAGTTTGAGAAGAGACCCCATGTCTCCTGTGCAAGAAAAAAAGTAGGTTAAGGGTAGTTGCCTCAATTTCTTCTTTACTATCAGGGACAGACCCCACTGTCCCAGGGCATCCCTTCTTTTTTTTTTAAATTTTTTAATGTTTATTTATTTTTGAGACAGAGAGAGACAGAGCATGAGCAGGGGAGGGTCAGAGAGAGAGGGAGACACAGAATCTGAAACAGGCTCCAGGCTCTGAGCTGTCAGCACAGAGCCCGACGCGGGGCTCGAACTCACGGACCGTGAGATCATGACCTGAGCCGAAGTCGGCCGCTTAACCGACTGAGCCACCCAGGCGACCCTCCGATTTATAGATTTAAATGGGAAATGAACATTCAGCCTAGAATAGCTTTAGCATTTTCAGAATAACATGTATGTACTTCTGAAAACATTCTCAAAGCTGCTTTTGGAACCAGAAGTTTATTGGAATATTAATTAAATAAACGTGGAAAAGACCAGAGATGCTGGGTGGAAAGAGGTGATTAGATCTTTTGAAATTACACATAGGCTAAGTGACTGGAGAAATATGATAGTATTTATCACAGTGACACCCAGTCTCCTCATACGTTAGGATATCAGCCAGGGCCAGAAATTTGCTCTGTGTATCATAGGCTTTTTGCGGAATAGTCTTCTAAATGATTGAAAAATAATTTTGTCATCTTCAGAGAAGAGAGCAAACTAATGTCAGGTTTTAATCTAAAGGACACACACACACACACACACACACACACACCATCATCCTAGTTGTAGATCCTATGGGGATGAATTTGGTAGACAAACCACCTCTTCAGATCATTCTTTTTAAAAGTCAATTCAACGGGTGCCCGGGTGGCTCAGTTGGTTAAGTGTCCGAGTTCAACTCAGGTCATGATCTCGCGGTTCACGGGTTTGATTCCCACCTTAGGCTCTGTGCTGATAGCTCAGAGCCTGGAGACTGTTTTGGATTCTGTGTCTCCCTCTCTCTCTGCCCTTCCCCTTCTCACGCTCTCTCTCTCTCTCTCTCAAAAATAAACGTTAAAATTTTGAAAACGTCAATTAAATTGCTGTTTTAATTTTTTTTTTACTGTTTATTCAGTTTTGAGAGAGAGAGAGAGAGCGAGCATGAGTGGGGGAGGGGCAGAGAGAGAGGGAGACACAGAATCCGAAGCAGGCTCCAGGCTCTGAGCTGTCAGCACAGAGCCTGATGTGGGGCTCGAACTCACAAATCATGAGATCATGACCTGAGCTGAAGTCGGGCACTTAACCGACTGAGCCACCCAGGTGCCCGGATAAATTGCTATTTTTAAAGACTTTTCTCTTTGAAGATCCCTGTGGTAGTGTGGAAACGAGCTGTAAAAATATGCCTAGCATATAGCAGATGCTTATTACATATTTCATGTCTAAGTGATTAATACAGAGTGGATTGAAGAGGAGAGAAAGGAGACAAGGAAGCTAGTTAGGTGACTATTGCAATAGTCCAGCAAGGTGATGGGGACTTATTTCGGGGTAATAGAAAGATGAGGGCAGACACCAGGGCCATTGTACAGGTAGAGTTGACTCGTTATTAAATATCTGGTAGCTTCCCAATCTGGAGAAACTGTTGAAAACTCGGCACCACCTCCCCTATCTACTTCTCTAATTTCACCTGCATTACCTACTTCTCTACTCATGCTCTATGAAAAGATTTGTTCTCTCCTAATCATCTGGGAAGTAAACAAATTTAAAACGCTTAATTAATTGAAATCAGTTATATTCCAGGAAACTTGGAGGCAACTGCTATACTCTTCACGATATATTTTACAGACAAATATTTATTTAATACATTCAGATCTGCATAGGTTAAAAACATAATTAAAAGAAGCATTTGTCTTCAGGAAATGAGATAAGAAAAAAATCAGACTATCACTTATACAAATTCTGGAGGTGCATGTGTTTGCCCATTACATTTTGCTACTTTGCAAACTTAAGGAGAATGACCCCCAAAGAGGTCCAAGACCTTTTGTTGAGACTGGTTCTTGGGTCAGCCAAACTGGATCCTATAAACAGTGTGTCAGTTCCCTTTGAATTTGGGGACAAATGTGGAATCGCATCCTTGGTTCCCTCTGTAGACTCACTCTTATGTACGGAATTGATGATTGTCTGCTAGGATTTATCCTCAAAATTGCATTGGCCTCATCTGATGATGCCTGTGGACTACTCTTTGTTGGGGAGGTAGAGATAAAAGGAAAAGAGGTCACCTGCAATCCTAGGGCATATTCTAAAGAACTCAGAGAGTTTAGGAAATGAGAACAAGTTGTTAGTTCAATTCAATGATCATGTACCAAGCGCCAGCTCTGTGTTTATCGATGAACCTTATAAAACAAATCTTGCATTACATTTTTGTCAAAGGGTTTAAAAATTTTGTCCTCTGTGCATTTGACTCGTTTCCAGCATTCCTTCTTTTGATGCATCCTAAGTTCAAAAAATACGTTGCCTTCATTCTCATGAGTAGTTAGCAAAAGAAATCTCCTCCTTGTTCCCTGTTAGCGCTTACGTGTGCCTTCTTAGCAGCTGACTAGAGCTGTTAAGAAAGAGTGCCATTCGAGAGGCAGGATTTGATATCAGGAAAAGTATCTGGTAGAGAACTATGTTTTACTGCAAACGTTTAGGTTTGGAGTAAATAGTGGTCATGTAATGAAAGAAACCGGAGGACAGTTAAGGCTACGTAAGGATATTTTTAAATTATGGCTCATGTGCAGCAGGTGAAAAAGTATGTCAGTGCTCCTTCCACTCACATGACCTGAGACTTATGTCATTGGCTTCAAAGTTGAAAATGACTTTGTCAGTCTTCTGCTTTTATTTGGGGGATTTCAACCCGTTCTTCTCCCATATGCTCCTATAAATGAAGCATCGCTTGTTGGTGGAGGGCAGGCAAGGGGAGATGAGTTCTCCGCCGGTGGAAACAAAGCATTTGAAATATGCTCCCAGGTAGTACCTGGGTAAGTCGTGTGGGGACGAGGATTGCAAACAATTCCTCCTAAGGGCACTAAGGACAAGCCAGAGTGACTTCCTGGTGCCTTTGAGGTCCCTGTGTATTCCAAGTTCTGGAAATAGAAAGGGTTTCAAAAAGTTCTGCCAGATGCCTTGTCCTGGCAGGTTTTGCCCTTATTATTCCCTTTGACTGCCAAGGAGCAACCCCTGCCTGTCGCCATGTGCAGGTCAGCGGCTGTGCAATCAACAAATCAATCAAATAGGCAGCAATTGGCTTTTAGGAACGGGCGCCAGTCCTGCCGTGAAGCCTCCTGTGGGGAATATGCTCAGCCAAACCTGCCAAGGGCACATTGAGAAGGATCTGTACTGGGACATGTTATTGTTCTGAGCTCCCAGGCATTTCTCTATGAAATGGGCAGGGGTTGTTTTTGACAAGGAAGTATGAATTTGGGGCATTAGGTATGAACTCAACATCTCTGCATTCCTCGGGGTTGAAATGATGAAAGCCCACATGTAGCAACTTTTTTTTCTGGATTAGGACGTGATGAAAGGGTGGAGATGTCAACCCTGGTGCTTCCGACTCCCCCATCTGTACCCGTGGTGGCTACTGCTCATCCATCATGAAGTTCTTGCTAAACCCAGCCACCAAACTTTCTCAATCCAACATTCCAGGAATTCTATTGGCATTAGTTTGTGAAATACAACCGATGTGCCTAGATTGGGAGCTCCAGTTTAGAGATGCCCAGAGGGCTTATTCTAAGAAAGCTGTATTTAACTTCTTAGCTGACCCCTGGCTTGCCCTGGAGAGAAGACCAAACCTCCGAGGTCTCCAGCAACACACCCAAGCTTCCAGGAAGTGTCAAGACAAGCAATACCCACTGTCTTGGTGTCATTCTATGTGGTATTAATCATACTAAGTCTGGATTTATTTCCAGAGAAGAAAAATGCCAACTTTACCTTTATTCAGGTTTTATTGTCTCATTTTAGACTGTGCTATAATAGAGTTCATCATTTTTGTTTTAGTGGGGAAAAAAATGATTCTTTGTGACTAGGCATACTCATCAGTAATTAGGTGAAAATTGCCTTAGGAGGTTGTCTCTCTTCTCTGGAAGTAATGTGATTCATGCAAGCAGGAGTGGTGGAAGGAGAAGTTTTGTGTATAAAACATTTTGTTGAGATAACAACATGCATTTAACAAATACTTAACTGGGGCGCCTGGGTGGCTCAGTCAGTTAAGCGGCCGACTTCGGCTCAGGTCATGATCTCGCGGTCCGTGAGTTCAAGCCCCGCGTCGGGCTCTGTGCTGACAGCTCAGAGCCTGGAACCTGTTTCAGATTCTGTGTCTCCCTCTCGCTGACCCTCCCCTGTTCATGCTCTGTCTCTCTCTGTCTCAAAAATAAATAAAAACGTTAAAAAAAATTAAAAACAAAACAAACAAATACTTAACTAAATGCCAGACACCGTTCTAGTTGAAGGTGAACAGAGAAGGGTGCAAGGTCCTCCTTTTCAGAGGATGGAGGGTAAACCCTAACCAATAGCCACACCGGAGTGTAACTCTTGTGCAATAAGGATGATATGTGCAATGAGGAAAGTATGAGCCAGTTGCTGTGAGATCACAGAGAAGGAAATGCCTGGAGCCCAGGGGCTCAGGAAAGCTTCTCAGAGGAGGGAAGTTGTTCATCGTATAGTATGGTTTTACATTAGACGTTCTGAGGGTGGGGGCATGAAAAGAACATCAAACAATTCCAACAAGTCAATGTGTGTGTGACAAAACTGTTGGTATTTAAAACCTGCCCTTGGTTGCATAACAGTTCGTAGCTGAAGAACTCAGAGAGTCACAAGGAGTAGGCTTTCCCACTGTCACACTGCCATCCTGGTTTAACACTACCTTGGATTATCCTGACAACCTCTCAATCTGGTTCAGTTTTTGGTTTCGGCTTTGGCTTTTAGCATATAGTGTATTCGTCTTTGAATATAATGCATTCTGGTCATGCCATGGCCTGGTCCAAACATGAGGGCACCACTGGTTTCATAAATGACTGAAGCATGGCTCGGAACCTTCAGGGAACAAATCAGAGGGTTGTCTCGGTTGGTCTTTGCTCTTGAGATGGCTTGGCTTGTCCCAATTGCAAGCTATTGAAACTATTCAGGATAAGCCTTGGCAGTCAAATCTGGAAAGCCTCAGGAGCCATTGAGATGATCTTTGCAGAGTTCCCACTGGTGCAGCCAGGGGGAGGATCCTGACTTAGTAGTTTCTACTTTGGGCGAGGACACATGGCCCTGGTCAAGCATCCAGTGTGGCAATGCAGTGAGTTATACATGTGAAGCGAGTGCTGGCAGGTGCTCCAACACAAGCCCAGCTACCGCTGGAGGGATTCCACCAAGTAGCCCAGGCTGTCCCATGGCCAAGGGCACCTGGCAGGGTATAATTTCACGGCTGTTCACAATGGCAGAATTTTGAATCACTTATTTTTCTCTCAGAAGAACGCACAAAATTGAGGGGCTTTTTAGTTCTTGCCAAGCCTGGAGGAATTCTTGTCACCTGGTTCTTTTTTATCTGAGGCTTCTCTTTGCTGAGAATGATTTCGCCCTGCAGGTAGATTTGATTTTTTACTGGTCTATGTGTTTTATCACTTGTCAAAGCCCACCTGATGTGGAAGCCACTTTGTAGGCCATTTCTGTAGTATATGCTGGAAAAAGCTTCGTAATTGGAGCCTAGGACCCTGCCTTTACGCCCCTAGCTCTTGCCACGTATTAAATATGTGCCTTCGGGCAAGTGACGTAACTTCTCTGAAATTTGGTTTCCTCACTTGTGGAAGTAGTCCTTAGCTATAGAAAATAGAAAGAGTTTTATTCGTTATGGTCCCAAACTAAAAGTGCTTTCACCACTGACATGTTTTCGCTAGCTAGCTGATTATGAATGGATCATGGGCAACCACTCTAAGCCCCAACTGTCATTTTGGTAAGAGAAGGTCTCCAAACTTGTGATTGTTTTTCCTACAAGTATACAAGTATACAGCAGTTTGCCTTCTTTAATTTTTTCAGGAAACATTTTACTACCAATTTTTCCTGCTATGTGACATGATATATCTCATAGGAGCATTACGGAAAGATTTCTTTTGCCAGTGAGCGAGGCATTAAGTTAGATGCTAAGGACACTGGCCCTGTCCTCAAGGACTTTGCAGTCTTGAGAGGGAGAGCATCATGTAAACAGAAAACTGTAATAGAATATAATAAAGCTGTGATAGATCTGTCCACAGGCTGTCAAGAAGGCAACCAGAATATATGTTCCTCTGTTGTATATATCCAACACCACCTTGGAGGAAGTCTTACAAAATATTTAATCTGAATTTGATCAAGCCTCCATCAACTTACAGGAAATATGGGGGACAGAGACATGAGTTAACAATACCCCGGGAATGCGATCAAAAAAATCCAGATGGTGGGAAACTCTATAGGACAAAACATCTGTTTCTTCAACAACATAAATTGCAAGGAAGAAAAAGACAAGGCATCTATAGAGTAAGGAGATCTCTTAACAATTAAAATGTATGGATTCTTATTTGGACCCAGGTTCAATAAACTATCTAAAAAAATAAAAAATAATATTATGGGAAAATACACTGATAAGGTATAAGTGATACCAACAGATTGTTGATGTAAGATTATGATGATGATAATGTGATTTTGTTTATAAGGCAGACCATTTTCATTTAGACATAAACATGAAAACATTTACAGATGAAATAATATGAACCTGTAATCTGCTTTGAAAGTGGCAGAAGAGTGGCGCCTGGGTGGCTCAGTCAGTTGAGCGTCCGACTTCGGCTCAGGTCATAATCTTGCGGTCTGTGAGTTTGAGCCCTGCGCCGGGCTCTGTGCTGATGGCTCAGAGCCTGGAGACTGCTTCCGATTCTGTGTCTCCCTCTCTCACTGACCCTCCCCCGCTCATGCTCTGTCTCTCTCTGTCAAAAATAAATAAAACATTAAAAAAAATTAAAAAAAAAAGAAAGTGGCAGAAGTAACTCAGAGTTTAGAAGAAGGTAAATGGAATCCAAGTAGATAATTGTTGAGGCTGGTTGTTGGTTATATTAGTGCTTATTGTATTATTCACCCTGTTTTTACGTATGTTTGAGATGCTCCAAACTAAAAATCCAAAGAGAAAGAGCAAAGCTAACTGCATCATGGACTGCTGGACTCTCCATCTAGCAACTTTCTGAGAGCAAAATTGGCTTAGGTTACCAGGCAAAGCTTCTCTGTATCAGCCCTGTTATTTACGGACACTATAAACTGAATGTCAAGGGGCAAGTGCCGTAACAGGCCCTTGGCTAGGACAACTTTTGCGCCATGTTTGAGGAGGGAGCCAGATGGTTTAGGCTGAGAGTTGGTAAGGGACTGGAGACAAGTAATGTAGACTCCTTTCTTAAAGAGTAGGGTGAGAATAATTTGAATTTGAAGGGAATTTGGACCAAAATACCCGCCCCCCCCAAATAAAAATGACTGAAGCCATTGCAAATGCAGACAAGAAGGAGCTAGTGCACTGGCAGAGGTGGTCCAAGTAGAGACATGTAGGGCATGCAGTGACATCACAGAGGAGACCAGAAGAAGGGAGAGTGAAAGGCTTGGGGTGTGAAAACCCTGGTAAGTACCTGAGAGAGCTGCTGTGGGCTTTACACCACACGTGAGAATTTTGTGTTACATGTGTCTGTTTGGTACTATCAGAACTGACTTGCAATAATTTATGCAAAAGATACTTTACCGCGGGGACTCCACGGCTGCTGTGTGGAAATTGGCAAGAGAGATGCACCCTGAGTGTCAAAAAGGGTCCAAGCCAGGAACTGCACCCACGTTGTTCTGTCCTTTGTCTCTGTGAGTCTTTAAACACATGCTTCATTCTTGCCATGAACTGGTGTGGACTATGGCTACTCCATAGCTCCTCAGAATATAGGTCCCATCTACCCATGGCACACTCCCTGTGTTCCATCATGTTACAAATTCCCAGGAAGAGTCTGTTGTCATTGTTCTTCTAATCTAATCAACTGCAATCAAAAAAGCAAGATCGTAAAGTAGGAAGAGGCAATCTGAGGCCCACAAAATTCAGGTTGGGGGGGGGGGGTGGGTGCCTGAGTGGCTCAGATCGTCATCTCATGGTTCATGGGTTCAAACCCCACATCAGGCTCTGTGCTGACAATGTGGTGCCTGTTTGGGATTCTCTCTCTCTCTCCCTAACCCTCTGCCCTTTACTCTCCCTCTCTCAAAATAAATAAATAAACTTAAAAAAACTCACACAAAAAATTGGGGTAGAGAGGGAAAAGATCGTGAAAGGAGACAGGCTGGAAGCCAATTACAGTATTTTCCACTGAAGACTGAAATGTAAAATAAACCATGATCGCACAGCTATGTAGCTGGAAAGGGAGGAGTACTTTTATGGCCTTCCAGATAATTGTGGGTATTCTACTCTGATACTATAACAAAACTTGGCAAATGGCATTTTTTTTTAAATTTATTTTGAGAGGGGGGGTGGGCAGAGAGAGAGGGAGAAGGGAGAGAATCCCAAGCAGGCTCCGAGCTGTCCGCACAGAGCCCTGTGTGGGGCTTGAACTTACGAACCATGAGATCATGATCTGAGCCAAAATTGAGTCGGATGCTTAACTGACTGAGCCACCAGGCACCTTGTCAAGTGGTATGTTTTGAAAGATTAGTTGTAATATGAAACACTGAATTATATCAATGAATATTTTATATCTATTTTAAAATCCCGTGGCCTATCTTTAAAACGAAAACTCCTAAGTGCTAAAATAGTGTAACAATAAATATTTTGTGAAATTTAAGGAAGGGCTTCCCAAGCACGACAAATGGAAAGCTTTTAGACAAAGGATATGACTAGGCAACTGACTAAAGAAGGAATTCAAATGGCAAAGAAACGTATGAACAATTTCAAATTGAGTACTGTATTCTTTAAAATGAAAATTAAAGGGGTGCCTGGGTGACTAGTCAGTTAAGCATCTGACTTCAGCTCAGGTCATGACCTCACACGGTTTGTGGGTTCAAGCCCTGCGTCGGGCTCTGTGCTGAGAGCCCAGAGCCTGGAGCCTGCTTCGGATTCTGTGTCTCCCTCTCTCTCTGCCCCTCCCCGGCTCGTGTTCTGTCTCTCTCCGTCTCACAATAATAAATAAACGTTAAAAAATTTAATAAAAAATAAAATGAAACTTAAAGAGGGGCTCCTCAGTGCCTCAGACTGTTAAGTGTCTGACTTCGGCTCAGGTCATGATCTCACGGTTTGTGGGTTCAGGCCCCATGTTGGGCTCTGTGCTGATGGCTCAGATTCTTGTCTTCCTCTCTGTCTCTCAAAAATAAATAAATGTTAAAAAAATTTTAATGAAAATTGAAGCTATGAGCTACCCCTTTTGACTCATCAGACCAAAAAGTAGGTGGAAAGAATGATAACACTGTGTTGGTGTGAATGTGGACAAATAATAACAAGTACTCTTTTGGGGACTGTATTAATTTTCTATTACTGCTAAAACAGTTTGCCCTGGAGCGCCTGGGTGGCCCAGTTGGTTAAACGGCTGATGCTTAATTTCGGCTCAGGTCAGGATCTCACGGTTCATAAGATTGAGCCCCACGTGTGCAGAACCTGCTTGGGATTGTCTCTCTCCCTCTCTCTCTGCCCCTCCCCAGCTCACATGTGCACACACGCGTGTGCACTCTCTTTCTCTCTCTCAAGATAAATAAACGTTAAAAAAAATTAAAACAGTTTACCCCAAACTTAGTGGCCTAAAACAACCCAGATTTATTTTCTTACGGTTCTGATGATCAGAAGTCTGAAATGGGTCTGTGAGCTGTGCTTCTTATGGAGGCTCCAAGGGAGAATCTCTTTCTAGGCCTTTTCCAACTCCTAGAGTCTTCCCTGATTCTTGGCTGAGGGCCCCTTGTCACTGCACCCTCTGCTTCCTTCGCCACTTCCCCTTCTCTAACTCTGACCCTTTGGCTTCCCTTTTATAAGGACACTTGTGATTACATGGGGCCCACCCAGACATGATAGAATAATCTCCCCATCTCAAAAATCCTTAATTTAATCACATCGGTAAAGTCTCTTTTGGCTAGTAAGATAACACATTCACCAGTTCTGGGGATTGGAATATAGACATCTTTTTTTTTTTTTTTTTAATGTTTATTTATTTTTGAGACAGAGAGAGACAGAGCATGAACAGGGGAGGGGCAGAGAGAGATGGAAACACAGAATCGGAAGCAGGCTCCAGGCTCTGATCCATCAGCCCAGAGCCCGACGCGGGGCTCGAACTCGCGGACCGCGAGATTGTGACCTGAACTGAAGTCGGACGCTTAACCGACTGAGCCACCCAGGCGCCCCCGGAATATGGACATCTTTGAGGGCGAGGACCATTACTCAGACTACTATGGAACTAATCTGGTATAAACTTTGTAGAGAAAATTCGGCAATACATATCAAAGTCCTTAGAAAGTACATATCTTTGGTGCAGTAATTCACCTCCTAGGAATTTATCCTCAATATTAATCAAACAAGTGCACAAAGCACAGGATGTGTCTGCGATAATGTTTTAATAGAAAAACATATAGGTGTTCTAAATATACAGGAATAAGTAAATGGCAAGATTTGGGCTAAAAGTATTGTAGTTCATCCAAATATAGAATACCACACAGCCATTACTAATGATGATCTGATTTATATTTATTGATATGGAAAGACCTCCATTGTTAAGTGAGAATTCCAGGTAACAAAAAGGTAGACATAGTATGATTCCACTCTGTAAAGATACATTATGTATATATTTGTACATGTATGTTTGGATGACAAATTAGCAAATATAGGCACAAAAACTCCCATGCAAAATATTGGTGAGTGGAGGGATTTATTACTTTTTTTTTTTTTTTTTTGCTGTGGAAAATAGAAGTGAAAATTAACTGGGGACGTGTAAAAGGATGGGCAGGGTTTAGCTGAGTTTGGAGACCACAGATCTGCAGTGGAGATAAGGGAAGGATCCTTGAGGATATTGGCAAGTGGTTGGATCCTAGAAGCTGGTGAGAGAGGGAAGCGAGAAAAGTCAGCAGGTGGTCTGGCGAACTACGAGAAAATGGATGGCTGGTCTGTTCTAGCAGAGGGCATCCTGTACTCCACTGCAGCCCTCCACACTGACCTGATGCCCATTTAGACAAGGATTCCCCTGCTTCCGCTCATACATACTTATCTTTCGGGCTCAAGGTGGTCTCGGAACTCATCGCTCACAGAACCAGTGTCTTCTCATTTGCAGGCCTTCCTCCTTTTTTAGATTCTCAAACACAAAACGTGTGACCATTCACTTTCTCAAGGGCTTGATTTATTGCAGGAATACAATGGTGGTGGTGGAGAGGGGTAAGGAGTTAGTGTAATCTTCCACACTTCAAAGGCATTCACCAATCCTAGGATGACCAAGGTCACACACACACACACACACACACACACACACACACACACACGAACACTCTGGAAAACCATGTCATCACAGATTTACAGCTCTATCGTTACCCTTGAATGCACCCAGTCTCTGGGCAGTGTCCAGGGGAGCGAGGAGAAAGAAGGTAGATTGCTCATCCTGTCAGATGCATCACTGGATTGGGGCAATTATTTTAATCCCCATGATAGGAACACCTTCATATTTCCATGTCTGTACAACTCTTCCGTCTACTTAAATGGGTATCCAAGGACACTATTAGTCAATATCCAATTTAACAGTTTTATAAAAAAGACAGTAACAAAATGAACTCAAGTCGAATAGATGGCCTCGTATAAATGGTATCTCCAATACCTTCAGTGACCAGGCATATGACGTATGATGCTATTGTCGTTTTCTTTAGAAAGAGCACCAGAAAAACTTCATCTCTAACACCCTCCCTAAGATTGCTAAATAATAGCTGATAAAATTACATCCCCACGGAGTACTCAATAACTCATTTTTTTTAAACCTTAGATAAATATATTCTTGTTTCATGGGTTTTTAAAAGGCCTTTGCCGGACAATAAAACCTGACCAACATCCTATCGCGGGGATAATTCCTGAGTGTTACTGGGGCTTTTTTGGAAACTTACCAACATATAACCAGTGAAATTTCACTTGAGTTAAAATACATTCACAGAGACTAAAAGAATGCAAATGTGACTGAATCAGAAGCACCATATTTCCTGTTTTTAAAAACTGAGTTTTAGAAGTGCTTTGCTTTTCAAAACAGGCAAATAACACAAACAGATATAAACGCTGAAGTGTTGGCAAAGCTTGCTTCTTCTTTTGTAACTATTTATTTATTTATTTATTTAATATTTATTTACTTCTCTCTGGTAGAAAAACTGCAACCTATACATTTGAAGACTAGAGCAAGAACCAGGATGGAGGGGGGAAAAATGAAGGACTTTGTGTAGAGAAGGTTGTGACTCCCTCCAGAGTCAAGGGAGAGACTGTGACACTCACTATCATGGGTAGAGCATTGCCTGGAAGCTGTGCCCTGCAGTCCCCATCAGCATTTGGGGACTTTCCCCCCATTTCCACCACCCTCCCTCACCTCCATGCTTCCTCTTCTCCCACCTGCTCCTCAATCCCCACCCATGTCCCCACTTTCAGCTCTCCATGTCCTGGCACAGTCTGGGAGCAGTGCCTAAGCTATGTCTGGCTGATATCTCTGGCTTCCAGGGTTGGGCTGCCTCCTCTGGGAAGCCCTCCCTGATGCCCTGCTCCAGTAGAGCTGCTCTGTGATGGATGGCCTAACGCCTGTGTCATTTCTGTGAAATGTAGAGGACATATGGCTCCCCAGTAGAGATAGAGGATACCGCAAGGGAATGTGTGGGCAGCTGGCCGAGGAGGCAAGGAGAACCCAACACAGATGCCTGAGGAACTGACTGAAACCTCACCCTCTCTGTGATTGGAGGTCTGTCCCCTCCCCATTACCTGCTCTTGGACCTCAGTTTGCAACTGGAAGCACACAGAATGCTCAAACGTTTGTTGAATGAGTGAACCAACGGGAAGAAACCAGGGCGGCAGAGGGGGATCTGAAAGGCCCTGGGTCTCGGTGTCTGCTCTCTAAAATGGGCTTACACATGCACTACCAGAGATTTTGAAGAGATGGTGAGGGTCTGGCCTGGGGATCTCCTCTTCCCGCAAGTCTTAACTGAGGCATTGTTTGCCCCAGGAAGCCTTTTTCATTCCCCCACTTTGCCAGACACAGGGTCCAAGGTCCCTGATGACCCGGAGAGGGGAAACCATGCATAAGCCTGGTTGTTGGAGGGTAGTTATTGGCATGTTCCCTCAAATCGTATAGTTGTGGAAAAGTAAAATGCTCTTTGTTTTTCTTTGCATATTCTTGGGTTTTGCTTTCACTCGATAGAAAAATGAGATTTTCATCCTGAAAACCCCTCAAAATGGACCAAGTTCAAGAAGTTCCATTGCAAGACAATAAGAGTCAGGGAAGCAGGGTGGCCTCATGGGCTTTGCCTCAAAAAAAAAAAAAAAAAAAAGACTTGTAAAGTTAAAAACAGTTTTCAAAAATCCTTTTAAAAAAATCTTCTCCGATAAAAAGTTCTTCCTGCTAGAGTTGGAATCTGTACTTCAAGAGTATTTTTTGTGTTCTAGAGTGAGACCTGGAATATATCTGGGAGCAGACCCTCCTTTTATTCTATAGGAAACCAGTTCTGTGGGGCAGTTTGATTATAGATCTATAAGACTTTCCATTGTTTTGGGGGAAATTCCCACAGAAAGCCTGAAAACAATAAAGTGATACTAATGCAGATGTTTCAGAATGATGTGTTGAGCACTTTCCTTAGTGGCGTACCTTGGTATGTATTTTTGACAGAAGGAAGTCTTGGCGGAATCGGAGCCATGGCAGACGCTCACATAGAAATTGGGCCCCACGGGGGGATTTCAGGCCAGAAGACACGGGCAAAGATCTTAGCAAGATGGCGGCAGTCTCAGGCTCCAGGAGGAAGAATACCATTAGAGGATGATCTATAGAAGGGTATGGCTAAGGACTTGAGTAGTGATATTTAGATCCTTTTTGACCATATTGCAGCCCATGCAGTAGTCTGCAAACCTTTGATGAAGTGAAAAAAGAAAAACACCCTGACTTTATTTAGCTATGCTGTGGAGAAATAAAAAAGATGTCTGCACCCATGTGTGGGGTGCAGGTATAAGGTAGAAGCCCCTGCATCCTGGACAACGCATTACACGAGAGGGGAGCAATGGTCTGGGGAAAAAAATGTCTGGCTAAAGAGACAAATGCGGTGGAAACATCTTTGTGGGACATGTGTGCCTCCTTTGAGGCATCAGAAATACTTGGTGAGGGCCACTGGATAACCTGGACTGCACGCAGTTGTTCAAGTCGGGAGCTTGGATTCAATAATGGGTATTAAAGGAAAAGTTAACCTTGAAAGGCTAAGGGTGGTGGGGAAATGTGAGATACCCAGGGAAGAATGAATGGCCAGAAGAGAAAAGACCGTGGTATTGCTGACTCTGGAGCACCACTGCACATCTTTCTCTTAGACCTTAAAGGGAAAAGCTGGCCGTTCCGATTCCTATAAAGGGGCAAGTATTTTGCTAGATACAATCTTATTTTCATTTCTTCTCTGTTGTGACTGAAATACTAATTATAAACATTTGGGCAAGAACAATTGATACTCAGATTCTTAAAGAATTAAATGTATTTTCTTTTCTCTTTTCTTTAAATGTTTATTCATTTTTGAGAGAGCGCGAGCCGGGGAGGGGCAGAGAGAGAGGCAGACACAGAATCGGAAGCAGGCTCCAGGCTGTGAGCTGTCAGCACAGCGCCCGATGCAAGCTCGAACTCATGGACCCTGAGATCATGAGCCGAGCGGAAGTCAGGCACCCAACTGACTGAACCAGCCAGGTGCCCAAAATTAAATGTATTTTAAGATTGAAAATATTCTTCCAATACACATGCAAAGACAGAAAAATCAGACTCTGTATTTCTTTTGATATTGACTCGTACCTACCTATTTTCCTGTCATCCAGACATCGTAGCTCAAATGCCTACAAAAAGCCAATACTGCCTATTTAATATAAAATAAGATAAAAAGCCTACTTCAGAGAGTTGCGTGTTACTTGATTTTAAATAAAACTGCAAATTCCCAGATGGTCACGTCTAACCCAGGCAGAGACTTATTACAATAATGCATAAAGTCTGAAGAAAACAAATAAGACGTAAAAGCAGAAAGAATAATTATTAGGGGGCACCTGGGTGGCTCAGTCGGTTAAGTATCTGACTTCGGCTCAGGTCATGATCTCACAGTTTGTGAGTTCGAGCCCCTCATCGGGCTCTGTGCTGACAGCTTGGAGCCTGGAGCCTCTTTCAGATTCTGTGTCTCCTTCTCTTTCTCTGCCCCTCCCCTGCTCACACTCTGTCTCTCTCTCTCTCTCTCTTTCAAAAATAAAAAAAACATTTAAAAAGTTTAAAAAAAATAATCTTATTAGAACACTGATTCATAATTTCCCTGGAATGCTAGTGATCTGAACTAATCTAAGGAAATGTTTACTTTGGTCAACTTGCAACTTAATATTAACCTAACCTAGTTGATTTGAAGTATTAACACGAAGTCAATGAAAGAAACATCTGTGATGAAGTCATGGATTTAATATTCCCACTGCAGTGAACCACATGCATAAAATTTTGCTCTAAAACACCACTGCCAAGCACTATGGGGGCCGCTCCTCTCTCTTTGTCTGCAGCAAACACAATTTAACCTAAATTGTAGGTTTTAGCGAACTAATATTTTTAATGAATCAGGAGCTAGAAGACCGTGAAGCCACCAAAATGGATATTCAAATTAGTCCTTATGCAAGTATTTATTGAGTGCCTTTTATGGGAGGGCACAGAACTAGATGCTGGACTTGAAGATGTGTGCACAACATGTGTCATTTCTGTCTCACGAGCCTGATTGTCTACCCTGACATTAAAGAACTCAATGCAGTTACACGAAAGTGTGTGGGTGACCCAGATGTGGTTGACATGAAGGAAGAGGCATCAGGGAAGTGTGGGCAACCACAACGCCCTAACCTACATCTAACTGGAGTCCCTGAATAAGAAAGGGAGACATAGAAAATACTTGAAGACATAATGGCAGATTTTTCTTAACCAAATTTGATGAAACTATAAACACACAGATTCGAGACATTCAACAAATCACAAGCACAAGAAACATGGATAAAACTACACAAGACACCTCATAATCAAAGTTTTCAATAAAGCAATAAGAAAGGGAGAAACCTAAAAATAGTGGGGGCCCCGGAACGACATTACATACAGAGCTAAGGAAGACAGCACATTGGTAGTCAGACAGTGCAAGCAAGCAGACCGTGGAACAACATCTTTAAAATATTGGGGAAGGGGTGCCTGGGCTCAGTCATTTAGGCATCCGACTTCCTCAGGTCATGATCTCACGGTTTGTGAGTTTGAGCCCCGTCTTGGGCTCCGCGCTGACAGCTCAGAGCCTGGAGCCTCCCTCTCTCTCTGCCCCTCCCTCTCTGTCTCTTTCTATCTCAAAAATAAATATTAAAAAAAAAAAGTAAATACTGGGGGCAAAACACCTGCCTACTGAGTATAATCCTATATCCAGCGGAAATATCTTTCAAAAATGAAGGCAAAATATATTTTCAGACATGTAAGAGCTGAAATAATTTATCACCAAGAGAGCTGTGCTACAAGAAATGTTAAAAGAAGTCCTTCAGGCAAATGAAAAACGATACCAAATTGAAGTCTGAATCTACACAAAAGAATGAAGAGTCCTGGAAATAATATTATTAAATAATAATTTTCTTATTAATTAACTCTTATTGAAAGATACATGACTGTTTAAAGAAAAATCATAATATATTGTAGGGGTATAAAATATGTAGAAATAAAATATATGATAACAATAGCATAAAGAAAATGGAGGGGAGAAATAGAGGTACATAGATACATTGTTCTTATACTTTACGTGTTATGGTATGATGTCACCGTAAGGTAGACAGTGATACGTTAAAGTTGTATACTATAAGCCCTAAAGCAACCACTAAAAACACAATAAATAGTTATATCTAATAAGTTCACAAAAGAGATCAAATGGAATCAATAAAAAATTAATCCAGAAGAAGGCAGAGAAGAAAAAGAAACAGGAAAAAGAACAGATGGAACAAATAGTAAAAGCAAGATGACAGGTTTAGACACAACCACATCTACAACCTATTAAATTTAAATGATACACACATCCCAAATGAAAGTCAGAGACTGTCAGATTGCATTGAAAAAAACAAAACCCCAAACCCAATTATATACTGCCTACAAGAATACTGCCTACAAGAAACACACTTTAAAGTTTATTATTTATTTTGAGACGGAGAGATGGGTGGCGGGGGGGGGGGGGGGGGGGGGGGAGGAATCCCAAGCAGCCTCTGCAGTGCAGAACCTGATGTAGGGCTGGAACTCACCAACCATGAAATCATGACCTGAGCCAAAACCCGGAGTCAAATGCTTAACTGACTGAGCCACCCAGGCACCCCAAGAAACATACTTCAAAATACAGAGACAAAAATAGGCTAGTAGAAAAGGA
This sequence comes from Panthera leo, assembly GCF_018350215.1. Lineage (NCBI taxonomy): Eukaryota > Metazoa > Chordata > Mammalia > Carnivora > Felidae > Panthera > Panthera leo. The sequence goes on from NC_056685.1 coordinate 73,700,187, forward strand.
TGGGGGAGGGCACTTGTTGGGATGAGCACTGGGTGTTGTATGTAAGCCAATTTGACAATAAATTATGTTAAAAAAAAAAAGGATGGGAAAAGATACATGTATTATGCTAACAAAAGTCAAAGGACAGCTAAGGTGGCTGTGCTAATACCAGATAAAGCATATTATCTGGGATAAAGAAGGTCATTTCATACTGATCAAGGAGACAATTTATTAGGAGGGAATAATAATCCTAAACAATTACGTACTAATAACAGAGCTTCAAAATATATGACACACACGCAAAATGAGAGTACCAGAGTAATCCACAATTATGGTCAAAGATTTAAACAATACTATACACCAACCTGACCTAATTGACACTTATGTAACACCACACCCAGGATCAGCATAGTAAACATTCTTTTTAAGTGAAGAATATTTACACAAAATATTTACCAAGATATGCTGTATTTTGGACTGTAAATCAAGGCTTAATAGACTTTAAATCATTCACATTGCATAGAGTATGTTCCATTTGTGGTAAAATTAAATTATAAATAAATAGCTGAAACCTATCTGGGAAAATCCTCAAATATTTGGAGGCTAAGTGACATAATTCTTAATGACCATGGGTTAAATAAAAAGTCAAAAGGAAAATTAGAAAGTATTTGGAACCGAATGCAAATGAAAGCACAGCATTTTAAATTTGTGGGAGGCAGCTAACATAGTACTTAAAAAGAAGTTAACAACATTAAATGCCCATAGGAGAAAAGAAGAGAGATCTCAAACAAATGGCTTCGGTTTTCACCTTAAAAAAGAAAACAAGTGTAAGCTAAACTTGAAGTAAGCAGAAGAAATAATAAAGATCAGGGTGAAAGCCAATGAAATAGAAAACAGTAGAAAACCATCAATAAAACCAAAAATTAGTTCTTCAAGAAGATTGACAAAACTAATAAACCTCTAGACTAATCAGGAAAACAAAAAACTGAGCCATAAATTACCTATATTAGTCAAGAGGTGGCATCACTATAGACACTACATCACTATGGATACTACATATATAGACATTACCAAAGAAAATATTATGAAAAACTTTGTCAATAAATATGATAGCTTAGATGAAATGACACAAACTACCAAAGCTCACTTAAGAATTAGATAGCCTGAAGATTTCTATATCTATTAAAGAAATTGAATTTTGGGGTGCCTGGGTGGCTCAGTAGGTTAAGCGTCCGACTCCTGGTTTTGGCTCAGGTCACGTTCTCACAGTTTATGAATTTGAGCCCCGAGCTGGGCTCTGTAATGGCAGTGTGAAGGCTGCTTGGGATTCTGCCTCCCTGTCTCACTGCCTTGCCCCTGCTCACTCTCTCTCTCTCTCTCTCTCAAAATAAATAAAAATGAACTTAAAAAAAAAGAAATTGAATTTTTAGTTAAAAACCCACCCACGGACCAGCAGAATGGTGGTTTAATATTTGCAAAATGCTATTCCCTATTACATTACACCCAGTCTAATATTAACTGTGTTTAAAAAATACATGGAAAAAGGACTGGCAGGAAATACTGAAATGTTAACAGTGGTTCTCACTGATTAAATCTTGACTAGAGGATTCCATTTTCTCTTGCATAAGTGTCTGTATTTTACAAAACTTTTACAGTGAGTGTTTTCTACTTTCTAATATACAGAGATAAAATTATTTTTTTAACTGTCTTAAGCTCAGAAGTATTAAGCGGTGTATATGAACTTGAGCACATCTGTATTTGAAGAGAAGGTATCCTCCCTTGAAAATATAAGCCCATGGAAAAAGCTCTAGATATTAATCATTATTTCCACCCTGGTTCACCTGGGAGATGTACACCTTTACAAAGAATTGTTTCCTGACACAATGTCTTCTCCAACTTTTAAAAATTAAACCTCAGTCCAGTGTAGATTTGACTCTTTTGGGTAAGAAAGAAGGGTTCTTAAATAGAGATTGTAAAAGCCCCAAATTAACACAATCCTCAAAGAAGTGGCAGGCAGGCTAAGTTCAAGGTTGCTGGTGTCCCTTTGCTTGTAGGATCAATGTAATATCAGGTTTTGGAGAATCTGTCTTGGAGTGACAACACATTTATCAGTGAGTCTATACATGTGACATTTGAGTAAACAGGCAACAGATAGAAGGAAGTTCCCACAGCTGCTGGTGAACTCGATGTCCTAGTGAGGCATTCCACGTACCCTGGTTTGATAAGCTACTGATTGAAAACCTTGGTCTGTGTGGCTGCTGTGACCAGAGGTCAAAGTGAGATGCAAAAGGGAAATGCCTTCTTCACACCTGATAACACTCACTTTTCTTGTTTCCCTTCACCATCTCAGAAGACTACCAAGGTAATTTTTTGGTTGGTGCTAAAAGAGTATTTCGTCCCAACCAAGCAAGCACTCAGCCATTTTTAAGTTAATAAGACATGGTAAAAACCAAACCAAACCAAACCAAACCAAACCAAACAAAACAAAAAACTGGCTCTCAGATCTTCACAAGTGTCTTTGGAGTTAGGGAATACTTTCCACAGCTCGATTATATCTATCCCTAACGAGCTGTGTCCTTCAGCAAGCCATTGATCTTCCCCAACCAGCAGATTCCTAAGATAAAGTGAGGATTTAGAGTAGATGGTGTCCCATTTCCCTTCGATCTCCAACAGTCAGAGACACTGAGTATTTGATATTGATCCGTAGAGGGTCATTATGATCCCATTCAGCCGTCCGATTCAATTATTTCGCTCAATTGGTCTTTCTTAATAATAAGACCAAACAACTCAGACAAATTTCCAGGTTAAGTTTCAACAATACCTAAGTGACCTCCTCTCAATTTCTTGTTAAAATACCCATGAAAATATACAAAAAGATACAGATCTGACACCAGCTTTGTAAAGTAAAAATAAGAGAAGGAGACATGTCAAAGGTCAGAGGGACTTTCCGCTAACTGCATCGTTGATGGGAGGCATTGAGAAACATATTCTTGGATGGCACAAACACTACCCTTTGAACCAGAGCAGCAAGAACAACCCCAAAGCAAGAGGAAGACTTTGACTCTCCCCCACTGCCTGCCCTTAACTCCAGGACAAGGGGAGGCACTGGCCAGAAAAAGGAGAGTTGTTATCTGAGCCAGGCAAAGTCATCACCTCTCTTTTTCCCCAATCAACAATTCCATTTTGATATCCGTGTAGAAACTACATTACCCAGTGTGCTGCTCAGCCTGAAGCAGAGGAGGTTGAGTCTCAGGGTGATTAAAACCAGGTAGGGGTGGGGACAAGAATCATATAGAAAATTGTGTGTGTGAGTCTTGGGCAGGGGTAGGAGAGCTGCTTTTCATGGACACTCTCAGAGGAATCATGCTTCATTCACTGTCAGAAATCCCAGCTCCTCCCAGCAGATGTATGCTGTGCTGATAAGGTATCATGTGCAGGACCTTTACTCCTCTTTGGCTAGAGAGGGGAAGGAGAAACTGCCAGTTCCAGAGTGAGCAGTGAGGGAAACTAAGAGCAGTTCATTCACCCTGCCTGCTGGTAACCCAACACTGACGTCTGTGAAATTATTCAGGGACAACAGAAGAAAACTATTTATACTAAAGAGTCAAGGGAGAGCGTATTTTTAAAAATTATTGCTAGGAAACCAAATAGAGTAACTCTTTATTTTAAACCAATGGCTTCCATGTTTTTACTAGATAAATATTCACGGGCTTTTTTAGTGTTTGGGAGCCATGTCCTCGTGACCCTGCTCACACGGGTTGTTTCGAGCATAGCTTTTTTGCAAGAATTATCCAGTTACTGGTTTTACTAGCATAACCATTTCACCTTTAATGGTTCTGTCAGTTGGAATATAGCCGTTGTAATTCGTCAACTCTATGATTGAATGTATTCTTAATTTGAAAGTAAAAACCAATGGAGATTTCTGGCGCGTTCAATAATGCATTAGACACAGTACAGAATGTTACCGGAAGGATTTTGTTCTGCCTTTTCTTCAATGGGTCCTGTTGAAAGAATGACTGCAATAGTCTAAGCTGTTATATCATCGCAATCGAGCCGGTGCTAGAAAAGTTTAGAATCTACATAGTTTCTTACCAAATAACAACACGAATAATCGAAAGGCAATTCAGAACTCTCACATTTTGCACTTTCCTATCAAGACAGCAGATAGCTATATTTTAGATCTTTTATTTCTCCGCCTAAATTCAGATAACATAATGTTTCAGGAATGTTAATGATTAAGAGACTTCCCCCTTTCCTGTCCTTTGAATGCTTTCCCTGTAGGAATCCAGCAGTTGCAGCAGCAGTGGTCATAGCTAGCCCTGGTTGAACACACACTGCTCATTCGACCATGTGGCATGCACTGTGCTCAGCTTTTCACATGCATTTTCTCATATAATCTTGTTTCTTCTTCCAAGATTTTATCCACATTGAAGTTAGTTAACATACAATGTAATACCGATTTCGGGAGTAGAATTTAGTGATTCATCACTTACATATAACCCAGTGCTCGTCACAAGTGCCCTCCTCAATGCCCATCACCCATTTAGCCCATTTCACCCCCCTCCTCCCCAGCAATGCTCAGTTTGTTCTCTGCAGTTAAGGGTCTCTTATGGTTTGCCTCCCATGATAATCCTAGGAAATAGGTATGTGATAATCTCCATTCTATACATAATAGATGCCAATATCAAACATCCTGGAGAATGTTCTTTGAGAAAGAAAATCTGTAAGAGTACAAAGGTATTGTTTCAAAGAGAACGTTATGGTAAATTAAATCTTATGTGTGATCAGAGAGTTTCTATGCTTAATTAATTAATGAATTAAAATAAACAAATATTTATTGTGTGCCTACTATGACAATTTTTTTGGCAATCAGGGGTATGGCAATGAACAAAACAAATAATGCCATCACAATAAATATGAGTGATGAGTAGACACAGGCCATAAATAAGCAGTGAACAAGTTGTAGTTTCTATAAGTAGAAATGAAACACGATAAGGGATTTGATGGTGATGTAAAGTGATAAGAGATATGGAGGGTGCAGAAATGGTGGCTGCAATGGTTTCTCTGAGGAGATATTTTTCAAGCTGAGAACTCAATGAAGTGAAGGAACCAGGCAAGTGAAAATGTGAGGCAAAGGATTCCAGACAGAACAAAGAGCAATTGCAAAGACCCAGGGGTGAAAACAGACTTGATAAGTTCAAGGACCAGAAAGAGGGCCACTGAGGCTGGATCTAATTTAGCAGGAGGAAGGCTGAAGAAAGTTTGGAGTTTAAGTCTGATAAGGACTTTGGATTTTATTCTGTGTGGGATGGTAAGCTTGCTAGGTAGTCATCCAAATCTCTGTTCTCTTTCTCCTGGGCACAGAGCCAGACAAATGTCACAGTACGTATTGCCCTTAGATGTGTCCTATGAATGAGAACCGGGCAAGGGAACATGAGTGGAAGTGATGTGCCCTACTTCCAGGACTGGCCAATAAAAATCATCCACACATGCATCTTTGCGCCATTTCTCCCTTCTTGTTCTCTGGGATGGAAATGTTGATGACAAACCTTAAATATACATGTTAAAGATGACAGAGCCACCATCACCTGGAACCCTAATGACCATGTTGAGAAAAGTCTGGCCAACAACCTGTTCACTCTCCCAAAATGCTTATGTAAAAAAAAAAATGAACTTCCATTTTGTTGAGCCATAACGTATTTGGGTCATTTTATTACCACAACCTAGTCTACCATAACACCCCTGAATCTCCATTCTCCCTTTTTGCTATTTTGATAGAATCCATACTTTCCTGCTCAGTAATATATCTCAAAGATATTTCTAAGCCTCGCTTGCAGTTAAATGTGGCAACACAACCAATTACTGGCCAATAGGATGTGAGTGAAAGTAATATGCATATTTCCAAGGTTATAGCTTTATAGAAAGGAACATGCCCGCCTCTTTCCCACTTCCTACCGACCTGAAAGCAGATGTGGTAATACTGATGCATCTTGAACCACATGGATGAGGGGGACACGTTATGTATAGAAGAACAATAAGATATGGGTCACCAGGGTCTCTGACCTGTGGAGTCCTCATTAACAGCCCTTTAGTCTTGTTAAACTACAGTTATTTGGGAGTCTCAATGTCGACAGTTACCTATGTGCTAAATAATCCAGAGTCACTAGAAGGTTTAATGTAGGGAAGACATAATTAAATATAATCTGGTTTATATTTGAAAACTCTGGTTTCTGGGTAAAAACAAACTGTGGGGGCCAGCGTAGAAGCAGGGAGACCAGTTGAAGGGGATTGCACTGATCTAGGTACGATGATGGAGCAGGCTGAGGGAAGTGATGGGATTCAGGATGTTTTGCAAGATTGAAACAATTTTATCTGATACAGATGTGAGGTAAGGTGGTTGCCAGAAGGAGAAGAGGAGAGAATGACTCCATGGTTCTGTTTTGAGCAATTGTGTGAATGGTGGTGAAATAGGGAACATTAAGGAAGAAGTAAGATTGGGGGGTTGGGAGGGGAATTGAAAGTTCTTTTTTGGCTACTTATCCAAGGGGAGATGCCAAGTGAGTTTAGGAGCATCCAGTCTGGGGTTTAGGGAAGATGTTAGTACTAGAAACATAAATGCAACTTAATGCGTTTCTAACACAATGTAATAGTGTAATCTCAAGAGGTCTGTCTAGAGTCCAGAATACAGGTAAAATACAACCGTGGGAGGTTAGCCAAACGTAACATTGGATATTTTCTTAACTGGCAGTAAAATAGGACTTAACACTTAGTATTTTTATTTATTTATTTTTAATATTTTTTTCATGTTTATTTTTGAGAGATAGAGTGAGACAGAGCATCTCATTTATTTTTGAGAGACAGAGTGAGACAGAGCATGAGCCGGGGAGGGCCAGACAGAGGGAGACACAGAATGGGAAGCAGGCTCCAGGCGCCGAGCTGTCAGCACAGAGCCCGAGGCGGGGCTGGAACCATGAACCGTGAGATCATGACCTGAGCCGAAGTCGGGAGCTCAACCAACTGAGCCACCCAGGCACCCCTATTTTTATTTATTTTTAACTGACATGTAGGTAATTGGTACTCAGCTCTGAGTCCTTGAAGAGATGGCATACTATTTTAAAGCAAATAGAGAGGGAAAAGAATTATTGGCCTGATACCCAAGAAGACCATAGATAATTATCTTTTACTGATTTTTAATCATGTTAACTATGGAAGTGTTACTGTCTGTCTTGCACAGTCTCCCAAAGAGGAGAAAAGGCTTTACTACTGGGAACTATTCTTGCTAAAGAACAGAAGGAAATGGCATTTGCACCTCCAAGGGCACAGAGTAAAAGCGATACCTCTCCCCCTTCATTTCCCATTCTCTCAGTGGATTCATATTCTCTGGGTAATTATCTATTGACTCTGTTTTTATTAACCTCACCACTAACTGCCTAAACTTGCCACAAGGCATTGAATTGTATGTTTTCCCAAGGCTCTGGGACTCGTAAAACCTATGTGCACAATGGGTTTAACTATATAGACTTGAATGACCTTTCCCAGTTAATGTAAATAGAAATTTACAAGTCTGCTCAATATTTTTGAAATGGCTAATGATGCAAAGATGGAGTTTTGAATGGTGCAAGACCAAAATCAAAATAGACTATTAAATTGTGAGCATTCCTGAGTGGCAAAAAAGAAGACCTATATTATTTCCAATTATTTTCTGTCTCACTCCCATATTCAATCCTGCCTTAATTTCTTTTGCTACTTGATATCATCTAAATCCGTAGGTCCTTGGATACAGCTTCCTAGGGAAGCTGTAACAAATTACCACACGTGTCGTGGCTTAAACAACAGAAATGGATTCTCTCCTTATTCTAGAGGCCAGAAATCAAGGTTTTGGCATGGCTGCACTTACTATGAAGGCTCTAGCAGAGAATCCTTCCTTGCCTCTTCCAGCTTCTGGTAGCTGCACGCATTCAGTGAAGTGTGGTTGCCTAATTGTAATCTCTGCCTCTGTCTTCGCATCTCTGTGTCTCTTATAAGGATACTGTCACTGAATTTAGGGCTCACCCAAATGCTCCAGGATGATCCCATCTAGAAATCCTTAGGTTAACTGTATCTATAAAGACTCTTTCCAAACAAGGTCACATTCATAATTTCTGGGGACCAAGACAGATCTTTTGGGAAGCCATCATTCAACCCACTACAATCTTAAATCTAGTCCAATCACTAGCACCACCTAGGTAACTTTATAAAATGCAGATCCCTAGGTCCCATCCTTAAAGATTCTGATTCCATGGACCCAATTTGTGTGCATGTTTGAGTTTTATAATGGAAGATGAGAACTAATTAGGGTTAAAAAACCACAATTCTCTGGGTAATTTTGATGGTTGTCATTCCCCAATCCTTTCAATAGTTTGATTTTTGAAAATGTCATTTTTATCTGTTATATCATCAATGCAGTGAAAAACAATGTGATATCAAGAATACCAAGAAGAGGGGAATTTCTGGGCTTAGGAATCATAGAAGCCTGAGTTTGAAATCTGGCTCTGTCTTGTCCTACTACCTAAATTCTCCAAGTTTCAATTTTCTCATCTATGGAGTGGAAATCTTTATTTACATCAGAGCATTATTAGGATTTATGAGATAACTTATATAAAACTCCAACACATGCTTAGTGATCAACTAAGTGAAAACTATTATTATCAAAAGATAGATTTGGCAGCCTACTTGATTCCATATGGTTATAATATATTTACCTAAAATAACTTATTAATCATGTATCATGTTTTACACAACTTTAATATATAAAAGAATAGTCTTTATCAGTTTTAGGATTGTTAAAATAGTGAGAGAATGTAGTAGAAAATATTATGTTTTTACCTGCCACAATGATGATTTGGCAACTACCACACTATTTCCCAAATCCTGAGTAAATGAACAATCTTCAATGTTCATTTGATTCGGTGATTGCCCCTAACTCCCTGCTATGGACTAAACTGTGGCTGACCCCCCAACAACAACAACAAACCATATATTTAAGGCCTAACCCCCCAATGTGACTGTATCGGGGGATTAAATGATAAATGAAGTCATAATGGTGAGCTGTAATAAGACTATAGCCTTAACAGAGGAAGGGAATTATCTTGCTTTCTTGTTCTCTCTCTCTCTCTCTGACATTTGAGGACACATCAAGAAGGAAGGTGTCTACAAGCTAGGAAGAAAGATCTCACCAGAAATGGAAGTGGCTAATACCTTGATCTTGGACTTCCCAGCCTCCAGAACCATAAGAAATAAATTTCTGTTGGTTAAGCCATCTAGTCATTGGCATTTTGTTATGGTAGCCGGAGAAGACTAATACAGCCCCCATTCTGCCTACACCCTTTTTTAGCACTATCCTGAAAGGCTATGTCCTCAGAGTGTTGATGAATATTCTCCAGGCCTGATACTTCTTCTTATTCTAATAGGTGGCAGCAATAAAGGACTAAGGGGCAGGCAACAGGACCTATTTCCTAGAGATGAGTTTGGAAGAAGCCCAGCTCATCAAGCATAAATTGAAGTCATTATTATAGATTTCTTTAATGGGAATATCAGATCCATAGTTTCTCTTAAATCAGAATCAATACTTTTTTCCTTGAGTAGTTTTTTTTTTCTTTTTCCATGAGTGAATTCCTCTATCAACAGGTGGGTTTATTGCTCATCCCCTGTTCTAGAAGCTTCAAGATTCATCATTGTTTTCAGAATAGTATAAAGACTCATCAATTCATGGTTACGAAGGCCTACCTTAACCTTGGCTCCTACTCTTTTTTACGTGAACTTTCCATCAGGTCAACTGGTGCACTGATGTCCTACTGGCCCGTTTTGTTCTTCCTACCTCCACACATTTTTGCATCTCATTCCCTCTACTTCACATGCTCTTCTAGCCCAGTCACACAGATCTAATCTAAACAGCACTTCTGAATTCACCTCCTACCCTTTCTGAAAAGGTTTTGCTGATCACTCCACTTTTTTTATATTAATCAAGATAACTTTATTTCATAAATGTATAATGGTAAGCTGTCACAACTCTGTACTGA